>NC_089530.1:2737242-3405548 GCF_963924715.1 Thunnus thynnus
TCATCATGTTTGAAACTTAAGAGCGATGATTATGTACAGTAGTAGATTTGTAGGCCTAACATGTCATGTCATACATTTCACATTTATTTTCATACAATAATTGGGATAAGGGAGGGTGAGTCTGAGCAAGCATTCTCAATGTGACAATTTCGTTTCAGTTTTGTGACTGACAGGCAGACAGAGTGTTGCACACATTTATATAGCCTTCATGAAACAACACGGTAAGAACAATCGGGGCAAATTGTGTAAGATGTGCTTTTTGTAGTCCATCTTCAGAACATTGTAGTTTCACCACGGCAGACCCACATCAATAACATCCGCCGTCACATAATTACGTGGCCCAGTGTAAGTGGAGTCGGATTCTCTCAGCACCGCAGTTGTCTTTCATTAAGTCCTTATGACTTCTCCTTCACATCTTTCCTTGACCTTGTGACGTTTTCCATCGAGGTCAAGGAAAAGTGGTTAGGAAAAGACGATAGGAAGGACTTTTCGACCGCAGCCTGAGATAACTGGGATGGGTTGAGCAAAGATTTAAAAAATCACTGGTCCCAGAACTTGCAAGATAGCCTAAACCATGTGGCATGATGATTTTCTCTTTTTGGTAATAAAAGTACTGCAGTTAAAACAATAAAGGTATAACACCAAAAATGATTGTAGGATGCTGCATTTTATTCACTGTTTGACTTCAATCAAAATAGTTTCACAATACACTTTACTTTTTATGGGAAAGGGTTTTGAGTAACTATCCCATTTTACCTGAATGCAATAGGTAAAATGGGACAAAAAATTAAGCTAAAATTTTTCTGAAGTGAAATTGGCATGTTTCTAAGCTACCAGGTGCTATAAAATCATGAAAATACTAGCCTATACTGAACTGATAAATGGATTTAACCATTTAAAAACAAACAAACGTGAAATACAATTGTTCTTCAATGAACTTGAAATGTTTGGGTGTCCTCCATTGGTGACTATCCCATTTTACTTGAACATGTCATCGGACTAAGGTAGGGGTTCTCGATGTGTTTAAAGAAGTTTTTTACTTGGCAACACGTTTTCTTTATATAAATATAGCGGAGATCTATAACAAGTTCTACAAGTAACACTTAAAGTAGTCTTCAGAATTTTCGGTGGTTTTCTTGGTAATCTACCAAAAAGTGTCCCAAATTACCTGTCTTCACCTTATGCTGTACTATACGAATTTAAATTATTACTATTTTTTATGAATAAAAATCTTTGTGTTTGTGTTTGGCCGTGTTTGTAACAAAAATATAACGCGGATTATGCCAGGATACCATTTTGTTGTTGTTGTTGTTGTGACAGTCAGATAGTAACGTAAACTTGAGAATTGCACTTCGTCATGCTTCGTCATTAATAATGTCCGTTAAGAGTTAAATACGATCATATGTTATTACAAATTGTCAACAAAAACTGCAGTCAACATGCGTTGGTCAGTAACTGCAGCATCACACACTGGTCTACAGCTGATCTACAGTTTGTACAACGCATCTCTCCTTTCAAAATGCCCAGCAGGTCCTCATTAGTTTTCCCACAATGCAATGCGCATCTGTCATGGCTGCTCACTGATGCCACTTGCAGCACATGGGTGGGAACAAACATTTAATATCTGTCTGAGAAAAACGACTTGGCTCATTAATAACGCGACTAATCGCCGGCTTTGACCTGGGACCGTCCTGACTGAAGACAGCAGGCTCAGAGGCGTTCAGTCATGCTGCTGGACGCGCAGATCGGCGTCCTGCGGGGCTTTCTAACAGCCAGCCAGGCAGCGGAGTGGAAGCAGACTGTTTTCACGGCTGCAGGTGAGACACCAGCCTGTCTTTTACTTATTTCACCACATAGCTGTTAACCCAGTGACGAGCAGGTTATGTTATGTGAAATGTGCAAAGCGAAGCGACATGTAAGCGCCGCGGTGTGAATCTTCCCCCGCTGAGGAAACTCACTCACGGTTTTACGTTAACTGCAAAGTCAGTGTTTTAATGTCATGCCGATGAAAGCTACAGCCACAGTTAACATAAACCCACATGGATTCATTAACTGTGTTGAAAGCTGTTTTGTTGTTTTTTTTCTGTGTGTGTTAAGCGAGCTGTTAGCCGGTCGCTGTCGTGTGTGGATCTCACGCCAGACCGCATTCAATATCTGTCTGATATTAAGTCATCCTGCTTTATGACCTGAGTAGATACTTCATTAAGTAATACTTGATAGCGGTTTATTACTGTTGTGATGAGCTTTGCTATTCGGCACACATGCCATATATGGATTTATGCTAATTAAAAGAAAATGTCAACTTTTGTTATTGATGTAAGCTAATATTAGCTTGAGTTCGCCCAGTTTTCTCAAGCTTCTCTCAGGATAATAGCGCGGTGGAGTCTTGGGTGTAATACCGACTGAGCTTTTGCTAACTGAGGTTTAGACAGAGAGCTAGCTGAATGGAAAATCTTCCGTCCTTGTGCCGTGGTTTTGTACATGTGCTGACAAGCAGGTGACTTGATTTTTCACACGGACTTTATAATATCGGAGTATGGCGTGACGTCTTCATTCTATAAATCTGTCAGCATCTGTAACAGTGGACCCGAGCACTGAGCCGGAGCTGCCTGCCATGGCTGCACACACACACACACACAGACACACACGAAAGTCTACAGTACAGGATACTGCTTTCTGTGTGTTGTGTGACCCGCTTTCATCGCCTCGGTGCCTCTTCTGTCAGGCTGTCAGCTCAGAATAGCCAGACTGATGCTTAGACAGATGGAGGAAAACTTCAGTTATGGCTGAACAGCAGCAGAGCCATTCAACAATAGCTCACAAGACTACCATCCTTTATGTAAAAATATTAGGTATCAGCTAGTCATTATACGGCAATAATGAGATGGTGTCAGTCTGTAAAACCTGAAATTAAATTTGTCTAATTTAATCTTTATTTTTTCTGGGGTTTTCATTCTAATGAGAATTTATTTGAAGTAATATTTTTCATGCTGAAATGGCCAGATTGTCAGATATTTAATTTTGAAAACACATTGATTGGAAAAATACTCAAATAGCTGTGGTTTTAGACACCTTATTGTACTGCGAGGCTGAAGTTGTGTGATATATGGAGGGAGATGAGCACACACACACACACCATCAGAGCTCTGCAGGCTGTACCACATTAAGGGCTGCGACTAACCATTATTATCATTATCAATTAATCTATCATTCAATTTCTTGATTAATCAATTAGTTGTTTGGTCTTTAAAAAGTCAGAAAATTGTGAAAATGTCTGACTGTTTCCCATAAACCAAGATGCAACCTTTCATGTTTTGTCCTGACCAACAACCCAAAGATAATCAGTTTACTGTCATAGAGGACTAAATAAACCAGAAAATGTTCATATTTAAGAAGCTGGAATCAGAGAATTATAACATTTTTTCTTAAAAAAGACTCTGAACAATGAATCAACTATCAAAATAGTTGGCCATTAATTTTCTGTCCATTGACTAATTGATTAATCAACTAATCATTGCAGTTCTAACCACGTGTGATTGTAAGTGAGGCAGATTGGTTGCATGTTTGAAAATGAATTTTTCGCTCCTCTCTCAGCTCAGAATGAGTGACTCTGCTGTTGCTCCTGGTCTGTAAATGGTCCACTGACTCTGGATGATCATGTCAACCTCAAACTGAAGTTAAGCTTCTGCCTCGGTTTGATTCTCAGAAGAAACTATTAGTGGCTGTCATTACCTCCCCCTCAACATCAGCAGCATCCTTTGCTTGTACATTAACAACTCTTTGTAGCTGTAGAAATAAGGCAGCCATGTTGTGTGAGGATATAGTTACCTGCCAGTGGTTCACACTGTGGCTTCAGAAAAGATGGTTTCTTGTTTGGGTCTTGGTTCTGTTTTTTTTTTTTAACCTGACAAATCATGATGCTTCATCATATTGATTCCAAAGTCCTCTAAATCCAATACTGAAGTTAATATACTGTAGGGTAATATTGGTTAGTAAGCAGTAGTAATAGTATTATCATAAAACAGCCCTGCTCAGTGATTTGAAACATTGTCATTTGATCATCGTGGGTGTACAAAAAAAAAAAAGGGGGGGGGGGGGGGGGTGGAGAGCCATAATTGTTAGACAGGCAGTTTCATTTTGGATCTGGTTCCTGGATGAAGTACAGTCGGCCACTGATGTTACGTCAGTGTGTCAGATACACAGGCTGTGTGGCGGTTGTGGTCAGGAGGTAGAGCGGGTCGTCCATGGCGGTTCGATTCCTGGCTCCTCCAGTCTGCATGTCCTTGGGCAAGATACTGAACCCCAAATTGCTCCCAATGGCTGTGCTAGCACCCTGCGTCATGGTAGCTTGCTGCCATCAGTGTGTGATTGTGTGTGTGTGTGTGTGTGTGTGTGTGTGTGTGTGTGTGTGTGTTTGAATGGGTGAATGTGGCTTGTAGTGTAAAAGTGTTTTGAGTGGTCAGAAGACTAGAAAGACACTATATAAATGCATTTACCATTTACACACAGGTTGTAACATAAATCAGGCTGCAGTGTTTCTGCCTTCTCAGCCAAAATAAAAAAGCTGATTAGACATCTTTGAGTTGTAGTTCTTTTATTCTTTAGCTACTTGCAAATGTTCAAATGTTAAGCTAATATGTTTTGGTAAGGGATGTGAAAGGATTCAGATTTGATAAAATTCTATCGAACCGCATCCTTAAAACAAATGTCTACAAATGAATCTAAATGAATTACAAACACACGTGTTAAAACACACAGTATATCATCACTGGTGCAGCCACCTGGTTTTAAAAATTGCATGTCCTAAATGATCAGTTATTGTTTTATCTATCTCAACTGCAGAGAGAACCAGGCCTTTATTTTATGTTGCATTATATTATTTCCTGTTCCTTGTCTAATGCAAACTCAACACAAACTTGCACCAGCACTAATTCCATAAGTACAACAGTTATGTCATACTTACTGCTCTATTGCTCTGAGTTTCTCTTCTTTAACATTAATAGTGTTTTTATTTACTTTTTTCCTACTCACCTCCATTCAGCTGTTTTTGACTGATATGATATGTCGACAAACCACTTCCTTGCACATATATTTCACATTAAAAGTCTTCCATTGGCTCAGTAGGCATCATTTCCTTTTCTGGGAAGCTGTTAATGTGAAAAATCTGCAGGAAGTGTCAAGTTCCTTTGATGGTAGCTTAACTGCATTTGAAAAAAAAGATAAATTGGAAGAGATTGGAAATAATCATTGAATGAAAACATATCTGTTTAAAAACAGATAACATGACTGTTTTATACTTTCTAATTATAGTACAGATAATTCCACCCCCCTCAGTGGTTTTCAGTCAGTCTATTTGGTGATTTACAGTAATACATTAGATGGAGATCACTTGTGCCTAACCAAGGCGTGATACAACGTTATCACAGAAACACCTAATCCTACCATCATGTCAACCTAGAGGCAAAATGGAGTGGCATGCAGAGAGGAAAGGCCTCTAAACAGCCTGTGATCACAGGACAATAAAACTCTGAATGAATCCCACACTAATGACATTGATTCAGGTGTAATGCAGCTCATCAAGGCTGTGTCACACTGTGGCTCTGTGCAGTTTGCAGTTGAAAGCTAGCTTGTACACTAAAGAAACGGCCATGTCTTTCTGAGATATTCCTGATCATTTATCTTGGATCTATGTTTCTGCTCAGACCTGTACGCTTTTGCAAATTCTATTCACCATCGCCTTATTAACTGCAGCTCATTGCCTGAACCTTTATGAATTATGGACTAATTTCAGGACCTCTGCCTTGTTTTCCATAATTGCTGCCATTTCATCGGCAGACCTGAAGAGTAGCTGAAATGTCATTAAACATGTGGCCATACCTCAGGCTTTCATTTTCCTCCTCATAAAGCCAGAGCCCTTCCTCCTCCTCCTCATCCTCTCCCTCCCCTCTGACTGTGCTATTATGGCAGCCCCTGGGTTTCATTAGATCAGCAGTGAGATGAAAATCTCCACACCTCCTTTACAACACCAGTCACACTGTGATTGCTTATTAAAGCCAAGGGTACAGTTGACAGATCATGTGACTGACCTGGAGGTGTGCGTAAGTGGGCCAGGAGACCGGGTTCATGTCACATGTATGTGACCCGGTCTTTGACAGCGCATGAAGGCAGGAGTTTGGGGTGCACAGCGTGGTTATGTAAGGTTGACATCAAACAAACAAAAGCGAAGCATGATGATGATAATGACAATAATTAGTAATAGGGCACAGTTTAGGCTTTAAAGGAAATGCTAATGCCAGCATGCTAACATGCTCACAACGACAATGTTTGATGTTTAGCAGGCACCATATGTTCGTGCTAACATTTGCATGAAATACAGCTGATGCTGATGAGACTGTCAATCATTTTGTAGGTTTGGTCATAAAACAAAAGTTTTTTTTTACCTGCTAATTGCACAAAATGAAAAGTCAGGGAATCATCGAGTGAATACAATTAGGGCTGCAACTAATGATTGTTTTCATTATCAATTAATTTGTCAATTATTTTCTCAATTAATTGAGTAGTTGTTTGGTCCATAAAGTGTCAGAAAATGGTTAGAAATGTCAAACACTGTGTCCCAAAGCCCAAAGAGACGTCCCGTTCAGTTTACTGTCATAGAAGACTAAAGGTGGGGAGAAGCTGGAATCAGAGAATTTGGACTTTTTTTTTTCCTTGAAAAAAAGACTCAAAACAATTAAAATAGTTAGTTATTATCAAAATAGTTTGTGATTAATTTAACAGTTGAAAACTAATGGATTAATCAACTAATCACTGCAGCTTTAAATCCAGCTCATCTTGTAGGGAACATGAATGTCTGACAGTCCATCCAGTAGTTGTGGAGACAGTTAACTAGATCATTTCTGGTGGCTCTAGATAAACAGTCGGGATCACCAAAGCCAGTAGGATTCATTCTCTGGGGACCATGAATGTTTGTAACTATGTAATGTTTATTTGTTGAGGAAATGATGATTTGATTACCACAGCGATAGAGCAGCTTGAATGACATTTGAGTTGCGATTAAATCACTGGGCTATTTCTCCTGGTTCCGTTGTTGCTGAGCTGTCTGGAGACCGGCTGGATGTTGGATGTGAAGGGCTGGTACTTAGCAGAGGAAAGACAATCCGTGAGACAAAAGGTGTGTCTGGTGTTTGTCAGTACTCGGCTTTATTTTGTGTAAATGTAAAAAAAGATTGTCATAGAGACTATTTGGGCTGTTTGTCAGGCGTCGTTATACAGCTCAGAACAGAAGCTACTTCCCTCCTCTCCCTCTGTTCTCTCCCTCTTTCTCTCCCTCTGTCTCTCCCTCTGTCTCTCCCTCTGTCTCTCCCTCTGTCTCTCCCTCTGTCTCTCCACCAGGGGAACACAAAGCAATCAATGCTAATGAGCTAAGCCAGTTTTTCCTCCTCATATAAAAAGCTAATGAAAGGCGGGGAGATGTTGAACCAAGCACACGAGCAACACAATTATTTCTGGTTGGGAAACTGTGGCTCTTCAGCCGCCCCGCGTCTTTTCATAAATCAACATTTTTCACATCTCATCATCAGCCTCTTCAGCTGGTCCTCTTCACCACACAGTGTATGCTGGACTATTAGCTCACCAAACACTCACACACACTGTGAGCCTTATCTTAGGGGAATGGTTCAATACGCTCATTGACTTAATGAGAATATGGAGTTAGATTAAAAATCTCTGCAAAACATTATCAGACAAATGAGGGAGGGGAGGGATTGTTGGAGTGTCAAGTTGGCAAGAGGTTTGGGGCGGAGTGTGTGCTCAGTTCTCTCAACCCTGCCTTCCAGTTTGTGTCAGGAGGCTGCAGGGGAAATGAGATAAAATATATTAGCCGCAGTTTTCTCAGTGCTCTCTATTAAAAACTAACACCACCACTGTCCACTTGGGCTTTATCATTGTTTTGACACAGAGCCTTGTCCCAGTTCACATTATTATACAGCTTTATGTTTATAATGTATAATTTATATTCATATACAGTTGGGTCCAAAAGTCTGAGACCACTTTCCCATTCAAGTGAATTTGGGGGGGGGGGGGGTGATTTGTAGCTCCTTTATCCTAAAAGAAGCATGCTGGTCTTGTTTGTGCTCTCTGTTGCAGTTCCTCAGTGTTATGCAGAATTAACTGAAGATGAGCATCAGTTATGACAGTGGAAAAAGGCCAAGAGTTAGCAGGTTTAATTTCACCAAGCGTCCACATGCTGCCCGGGCAAATAACAAGTCAAGTTTCCCTCCAAATGTAGGGCAGATTTAAAGCTAATTTTGAGAAAATTGGTAAAAGGAAAATGCTAATGAATGCACGTTTTCTATCCACTACTGTTATGTGAAGATTAGGAGTCAGTTCATCAAGATAAACAGCAAGTGGTGCTAATTCTCCAGTCACTGCCATTAAACCATCGCAGAAGAACAGGACACAACGAGATGACGTCATTAAAAGAGCAGCAGTCAAAGCTCAAATGATGGAAAACCATGTGGACGTTGTGATGGAAATATGACATTTCTGTTTGTTCATGTATTAATTTGAGGAAGGTTACAGTCTCCTCCTCGCTCCACACAGATCTGATGTTTTTGTCTCTTTAGTGGAAGCTTGAGTGATGATTAAGTAGCATGTTTCAATGTACGTCGTCATTTAGACAGTTTACATTGCGTTCTTTTTAGCAGTACACAAACTTCTCCACCTCAACCAAGTGTAAAAACCAATAACACATACTGATAAAACTGTTAGGTTTTAAGTTCAGTCTTAAAGTCACAGTGAAATAAAAAATACATTTAATCAAATTTGAAGGATTTGATTTAAATCCCTCTTGTAATTGTACACTGCTCACGTATTCCGTTTCACTGAGAAATACAGTACATCACATGGTACAGTAGTCATGGATGTATTAAGAGAGCTGGATACGCTGCAGTCACTCAGCCTTATTGCCAATTTCTCCCAGTGGCCACTCGCAGTATTGCCTAAAAAGCATTTTCCCCATAGACCTCTATTATAAAAGAAAGTTCTATTATAAAAAGTTGGCACGACACCTCAAACTGCAAATGAGGTCAGTTATTGGGTGTGTATTCTTTTATTATGATTTTCTTTTTTGTGACATCATCTCATGGGCTGAGCAGGATCTCGTGGGCGGGGCCAGTGGGAGGAACACTACTGTGCATATTCAGTGTGCCACACAACGCGGAAGCAAACCAGGAAGCTAGAAACTTTTTTTAGCTCATGCGCCAGGTGAGCAATTTCATCTGATTGAATGGGCACCATCTTTGAGTCCAGTGTCCAGTTCCTATAATACATCTATGCTCACAGTACAGAAGCTAAAGACACTTGACTTTAAAGCGTCTATTAATTGAGATTACAGTTGCAAGACTTCCATTTCCAGGTATCTTTGTGTGGTTATCAGCTGCCACTGTGTTTGCCATTGTTCTTTTGTTATCACTTGAATTGAACTGAATGAGTAAATTCTGAGTTAACGATTTAAAAAGTCAAACATGAAAAATGAATGTGAAGTCACTCTAATCTGTGTTGTTCTAGAGTCGGGCTCTCTGCTGGAGTCTTTGATTGATGGAGACTTTGAGGCAGTTCTGCTGAGCCCCCAGGTCTTAGATCTGCTCTCTGGAGACGGCAGCTGCAATGAAGGGGAAGACGTCGAGGCCTACCTGGAGAGACGGGTCCTGCAATACCTGAGTGGTGGCACTAATGATGATCAGAGCAACAGGTAATAGAGTCAGTTCTTCAGAACAATACCAATTTGCTAAAAGTTAAGTCATCATGGTGATGTGTTCATGAGTTTGAGTGGACACTTAATTCCTGTTATCTCTTTGATTCTGATTGTTATATTATATTAAAAGGCATCAGCCTGAGGCGGCGTTCAGACTGAAAAGAGCCCTGTGTTAAAACAGTACAAGGGACTGCGTTGGTGTGGGTGTGTTGTTTTAAGATAACAAGACAATGAAATACGATTCAGGAAGTTGAGTTGGAGTTACAGATGAATGCATTTAAAGGGGACGTATTATGCTTTTCCTTATTTTCAGACATATATGTAATGTCACAATGTCGGATGTTCATGTTAAAACTGGCCGACGTGTCAAATAACGATTAAATGTATGTAGCAGTAATCCCTGTGAGCAAAAAGCAGCAGCTTCAGACTGCTCTGAACGCTCGGTTTCCAATGGTTTTTTCTACTTTCGACCCAAGCTGACGTCAGTTCGTGACGGGTTTCTTTATATGGACATCTGCTACGTGCATGGCATGTAAGTTCACTGCTCCGCTCGGGGAGTAGTTGCGCCAAGCCACGACGCCATTACACAGCACACCAAAGTAAAATAAATAGTTTACCTGTAGGAGGTGTGCTGCTTGTCTGCAGCTCTTCATAAATCATTTCACTGTGGCTGTTTCTGCTTGTACTCTTCCTCCCTGTGTTACTTCTAACTGATCCACTGAACAAATAGTTCAAAATAGCTCCATATGTTGTTGTTTCAACCGGTTTTTAGCGCCGCTAACGAAGCTCAACTAATTTAGTGAGGAACATGTTTAAAGTCTCCCATTAGTTAGTCATTGAAAAACTTTTAATTTGAAGCAGTAAAGCAGGAAATGTTTGGTTTGCATTGATGGTAAAGTTACACAACGTAAAGCTGGCCAATAAGAACAGAGTGGGCTCATCGGGAGGGGGGCCTTAAAGAGACAGGAGCTAAAACAGACTGTAAGAGAAACTGTGTATATTGAGGGGCTGCATAAAGGGCCAGTATGAGATAAATAAGGAGTTTTTTGAAGTGTGACTCATCCCAAGCCACTCTAGTGGAGTCCAAAAATAAAAATTTACAGCTGAAATGAGCATAATAGGTCCTCTTTAAAGACTCATCAGATGCCAAAACACTGCAATGGTTTGTTATTCTCACAGACAGGATTTTACAACTTTGGAAAGTTATCACAGTGGCCGCTGTTTTATCTTTGATTGTGACAATTGTGAGAAATAGTTGAATACTAATCCACCAGAAATGTGCACTTGCATTTATGTCATTGACCAACACGGCGCCTCACTTGATGATGTCACATTGTGCTGTGGCAAAAGTTGGGCTCAGTTCACTATTTTTGTCAGACAACCGCTGTGGTGTTTGGTCCCAGGTGTCTGTGGTGGCACCCCCGCTGTGTCAAACACACTGCCCCCATTCAAATGAATGACAGAGCTGTGTTTTTTTTTTTTCCACGCAGAGCTGATGTCAGTCTGAACGCCCCCTAAAAGATCACACATTGGGTCACATCTGCACAGCTCACAGAGAGAAAAGCTTCTCTCCCGGTGCAGGAAAAATGACTGAAATCATTAATTGATTCTCAAAATAGTTATTGATTTTATTTTTTTGTTGATCGATTATTCCTCGCAGCTCTACTTGCATGTATATGATTTGCCAATGCAGTGCCTTGCTGTGCGCAGCAAAAGTTTAGCTCGGTTCAACCGACCCTGCGTTCTTTTGCTGGAGCTGTCTGTGTTGGCCCCCCCGCTGTGCTGCTGGACTTGCCCCATTCAGATGAATGAGAGGGCCACGCAGGGCTGATGTCAGTCTGAACGCTGCACAAGCACAACCCAAATTAACTTTCCAGTTAAGGTCTTCTTATTATCTAACAGACCAGTATGGACATGTCTTGTCCTCCACCTCAGTTTCCAAACTAATATTCAATGGGGGGAAAGTGCACAGCTGCTAAAATCAGTTGGTAAGCAAGGTCGCTAGTTAGCTAGTTAGCTAGTTAGCTGTAGCACATTGAACAGTTTAAATTTCCTGCTAATGTCATTTTGGTCAATTTAGTTGTTGAATGGTGCGGTTGTTATTCGTTAATAACACTGATAACAGGATGATATGTGTCCACAGTTGCATTCTCAGCTGTAAACCAAACGTGCATTTAGAGGATTAGAAATTAAAGGAGAATTTCTTTGTATTTCTTCCTTTCGCACATAAAAGAAATATTAACTGTAATACCATAAATCACTTAGACATGATTGTTGTACTACAAAAAGGGATAACTAAGTGTGTTTTCATTTATATTTTGTTAATAATAAGTTAATAAAAAATGACTTAATTAACTTAATTGCACACTTTGCTGTGATTAATTGTGATTAATCACATTTGTTCTTCTTAATGTTGAAGCTTGTAATAATGGATATTAAAATGTAAAATCACAGAATCAATGTAGACTCAACACACAGGAAGTATATTTAAATTCAAATACTATTGTTTAATATCATCTTTTTAACTTTGAGCACAGATTGTCTCCTGTGAACTACAGATTTCCAATTAAACCATCAAGTCCATTTACTGTCAGCTTGAGAGGCAGATTTCTTCTCTACACCAACAGAAATAAGAAGAAAACCCAGGCCTGTATGTGAAAGTGCCAGTTGAATTTCAAAATCATCAAGGCCATAGAAGGAAATAATTTCTTATATGCACTAATATAAATAATAATTAAGAACAATAAATGTGTTCCATATTCAAGAATTTTAGTCTAGCTTTGGAGCATTATTTAGCCCCTTCCCAACAAGCTAGCATGACATGGTTGATACCAGTGGATGTCTTCCGTCATCTAGTTTGATATATCATCTTCATCTCTAGCTTTAAAACTGAGACTGCTACAGCCTCTGAAATACAGTAATGCATAAATTGGATTTTTTTTTAAAAAACACATTAAATATTTCAATTAATTCAAAAATGAATGCATTAATTTTGACAGCACTAATAATAACCATAATGAGATAAATAAAATGGTATGATTGTGACTTGCTTAAGTGAGCCCTCTAATTAAAATCTCCACCACGTTGACCTGATGAGGTAGGTTTGGGGGTGGAAGTAGTTGAGCGTAGCACAAAGCTGTTCTCCAGAGTGTTTGTTCTTTCTCCTTTCACCGCGTCTGTTCCTTTTGTCATGAATTATTAATTTTTAATAAGGACAGCTTAACATCTCCCTTCTCTCTCTCTCAGGGGAAAACTGTCCATGAGTAAATGTTGAATGCAGGACATATTGCGCCCCCCTCTCCCCTCATCACGATTGGATCCGTTTCCTCTTTTCTATCACCTTCCATCACTTTCTCAGCCTAATAGAAAGGTAGCAAAGCATGTCGCTGCTCACCGCCTGCTTTTAAAACAACGTAATTGCTCATAGACGGAGGCAGCAGCTAGAAAAGACTGTTGTCACTAAGCCTTTCTGGAAAGTTGTATGTGCACCTGTCAAAACCCTAGAATGATATTACTCAGTTCTTTTGATATAATCCTCTTCTCTCCAGTGTTTTTTTTCCATTAAGTGCAGTGTGTGTCTTGTCCGTCCTGCTCCAGGGAGCTGGCAGTGATGACCCTGGCTGCCTCCTGCCTCCACATGTTTGCCCAGAGTAACTGGACTGGTCCTCCGGTCTCCATCCATATCTCTGACCTGCTGCCCTCGGCTCTGCTCTCCTCTCAGGTATGATACCATCTCATTACTCTCCACTGCTTTTGTGTCATACTGGGTCCTGCAGTAGTTTTATATTGGCTAGTTTACTGAAAAGTTAAACTAACTTCTGAGAAGTGTTGATTTTTATATGGACAAATTTACCATTATAGCATCACTAGTGTAAAAATATATTAAATTCAATCCATTGACTGAAATCATCATGATTAACTGACATGTTTCCATTTTTTGTCAAATTTGGAAACGTTTCAGGATGCCAACTGTACAGCTTTGACAAGTCATATGTATTCTGTCATGTTCACTCTGTGAATCCTGACATAATAAATATAAACATAGCACAAAAAGTGAGGAAATTTGTGTTTGGTAGATTATTTCTTTGTTATAACAATGCTTCTTGGCAATAAATCTTATACCATTGGAAAGCCTGTTTATTTCCCTTTTTAAATGGTGCCACATTTGTAAGGAACATGCATGCAGCTCTGCTGCTCATCCCACAAAGGCATGTTCCTTACAAATGTGTCACCATTTAAAAGGGAAATAAACATCCTTACTTTTTGTGCTATGTTTAGTAAGTGAATGGAGGACTGGAGAAATACATTTCTGCTCCATAAAGTTTTCAGTAGCCACATAATGTCAATGTGAATATCACTCCTAGAGTTAATATGATGATCAGGTCTAGATACATTCATAGAGTATCAGCAGTACAGCTGCAATGTTTAATAGGTCTGAATAATTACTATTCATAATAGATTTTATCGAAACTGCAATATAGCCTACCTCAATGTTCAAATTGCAAGAAGCACAATATTTGTTAAAGGTGAAATGTGTGTCAAAATAGCATTTTAGATTAAATATTGTGGTGCTGCAGAGATGTCCTGGCTACACATTATATTCTACAGACTTAAGAAAACATCACACCATTATCATTTTAATATGTTTTTCCATGAAAATGAGAATAATAATGTAAAAATGATCGTTCCCTCTAATATTGCAAATAATATTGCAATTACAATATCAGTCAAAATAATCACAAAAATCGTTCAGCCCTAAAGTTTAGTTGATTGATTAGTTGATCAACAGAAAATGAATCAGCAACTATTTTGATAATCAATTAATCGTTTAGAGTTTCTCTTTAAGGAAAAATGCCTAAATTCTCTAATTTCAGCTTCTCAAATGTGAATATTATCTGGTTTCTCTAGTCCTCCATGATAGTGAGTTGAATATCTTTGGGTTGAGGACTGTTGGTTGGAACAAAAGAAGATATTTTAGGTTCCATCTTGGGCTTTGTGAAACAGTCATCAACATTTTTCACCATTTTCTGACATTTTATAGAGCAAACAACTAATCTGTTAATTGAGAAAATAATTGACAGAACAATTCATAATGAAAATAATTATTTGCAACTCTAATCAGCAGTGTTGTGAACAACACTTATCCTAGTTAGCAAGCCAGCTTGCTAGGAGGGCTTATTTTTCTGAGGACACGTGGAAGAACTTTGCTGTATCACTTCGTGGTGTGATCTGGCCTTAAGGCAGAATATTTGGCTTCTAACCCACAGCTGACCAAAAGCTTATATTAGCAGAGAACTGGAAGCTGTAAACCTGTACCAAGTGAGATCCTGCCGCACTGGTTAACAAGTGGGATACAATGGCGCTTCATCTGTATTATTGTATCGTTATACAGTATTATACAGTATTTACCATAGCCCTTATTATGAAAAGCAGCATAAATGCTTAAACTGTATTTTTTGGCTTCCTAAATTATGCTCATTTATGCTTTCATTTAGGTCTAACAAAGATGTAAAAAGTGTCATTATGGCATCCTTTCAACTCACTAATGAATATTTGCTGTGAACTCATCTTAGTTTGAAATGATGTAAATGTGTTTCCTGCGTTTTAATGATTGTATCGATTGTATATTTTATTATATTGGAAACATTACAGCATATTGAAACCTGGCCTTTGAGTGTGGCAGCTTTAATTCTGTGTTGGTATGAAGTGAACCGAGCCAGAGCAGAACCAGAGAGAGCTGTAGACAGGCACGGTGCAGGAGAAGTGCCCAGTAATGAAGCATCTCTGGGGTCCTAATTACACCGGGTTGAGAAGATTGCTTCCTCTTGGCACTGCGGCTCTGAGAGCAGAATAGTGCATTTCACACCGCTATTACACCAGAAGAGAGGGCCGGTTCTTTTATCGAAGTAATTCCTTTGGCATCAGTGATTTATCTGCGCTGTCACACCAAGGAGCCTGTGTTATAAAGCAGGTTGTCCATACATGCATGGCAGCACAGGTGAAAGGGAGGACAAACATGGCACAGTGTTATGTGGATTTAATTCATCTAGGGACAAGAGAAAAGTGAAATGTACTCAAACTTAATTCACCTGGAAGTATTTCCAAATTAAGTGAAAGTTGCCTATTATCATCAGACCAGACTTTAATGATCACCATGGTGAAACTGACTCATTATGACAGATACAGCAAATAAAATTGAATATATATACTGTAAATTCAGCAAATGTGCTCTGAAACACACATTAATAAGATCTGTATTACAGCATAAAGGTGTGCAGATTTGCAGACATGTATATGAGAATATGTATTAAATGTGTATATTCTGTGTAAATGATGATATATGTACTCTAATATGCAGTAGCAATGAAGAGGATAAATGCAACTATTTGAAAAACAAAGTGAAATGGCATACAGTATGCATACTGAATATACACTACCTATATACTTCAACTACTACCCTAACACTGCAGCTTTCTCAAATATTGATTTATAACTAGGGACAACATGCAAACAATCTGAAGGTGTTTGTTACTCATGCAAAGGCTTCTATAGTTCTGAGGTCAGACTAGAAGTTATCAGCATTCATTCTTTGGAGAGAGTGTGCTGCTACTGTGTATGAAGAGATAAATGAGACATCTGGGAGGTTGTCCAAGGTAAGGTGCCAAGATCCAATGACCACATCTTCCATTCTGTCAGTGATTTAAGTAGCTCTTTAGTTGCACTAATTAATGCTTGTTTCCTTTGTGTAGAGAGATAGTATAGTAATCAGAGCGTTGTAGGAGAGATTAAGAATGGAGATGTCATATTTCTATATAGCTTACAAGCCCCCTACTAGCATGATAGTGGCCATAAACATGGAGACAAGTGTGGACGAGATTGATGCAGCTGTACAGGTCTTATATTGGCAAAGTTCTTTGATTATTATGAAGAATGTTCAGTACTGCAGTTTCCATGTCAACTGAAAATGACATTGATTGATACTTCACTTGCTACTGATTGATTAGAGTAAAACAAAACAGAAGGTCTGCTAAACCCACTGTGTTGTACCTGCCCAGCACCAAACAGCAGACAGACAAAATTAGCGAGTAGCTTAAACGTCTCTCAGCTCATTATTTTGGTTGTCTGACCTACAAACTCTGCTCTCATCAGGATCGTGTATTTTTAAAGCTGCACTAATCAATATTTTTATACTATCAATGGAACAAATGTGCAGTGTGATATGCATTGCTTGTGGTGAAGAACATACAGAGATTTGTCTGTGCAGTTCCCCTCAGCACTACAGAGCGTTTTATCATCTTTCAGCTCAATGTTTTGGTTTTTATGGCCCACAACTTAAATGTTTTAGTTCAGTCTCACTGCTCTCATCAGCCTTGTTTCCTGCAGCAACAGCCGCACACACTAGAACTCATCTTCACAAAAGGCAGTGTTTGCAAGCATTTTTTGATTCAATGAGTAAATTACCGTTTACAAGATGAACGTGAACATTAGCAGAGCAGTGAACTCCAGCAGTAACAAACAAGACCATCTGACCAACACACGCTGCAGATTTAAACGAGTTAAACCAACTCTGAGGTGAAGAAAATAACTCTGTGTTCAGTCTGTTTCACCTCAAAGACCCTGCACCTGCTCAGCATGCTGGACAGCGATGTCTTTCCTCCGAGCTAATGGTGCAGCAGAGACGCTGCTCTCCACTGCTGGAGACATGACGTTAATAACACAGCGGAGCACTCTGCCTCCCCCTCATTTTGTTATTCTCAACCAAGCAGGAGACTGTAAGATGCTTTCACATTAATTCATTAATGCAGTTAACTTTTTAAAATAAAAAGGCTGCAGTCCATTTATCTGCCAGTTATGTTTTATACTGTATTTCAGTGGACTAAGGACAGCAGTGAATGGTTTGGCACACAGTGTATTGGAGCAAGAGACTGAAAATAGTCCCCCCCTCCTTTTCTATTCATTCAATCAAGAATCAATTTTGAATTGAATTGATCACCAAAGAATCGGAATCGAATCGAATCATGAGATTCCCAAAGATTCCCACCCCTAGTATAGTATAGTAGATTAAACTTAAATTAATCAGGTGGAGAGAAATACAACTCCTAATAAAAAAATGAGCAGCTGTGAGACTACACAGTCATACTGAATTTTTAACTGTGTAATAGTTTGAAGTTGGTTGGTTGGTGTTCTGCTCATGGCTGCTTGTGTTTTCTGTAGACCGTCTAGCCTCCTCTGTTTGTGATTCACTTCTGTTAGTGTTTGCAGTTGCTATTTGTTATAAAAATGCAAACGATATAGATAAATAAAGATAGAAATATTTCTAAGCTGAGGCTGAGCAGCAGAGGCAAAAAAATCCTGTTTAATCTCTTTTTCTATGATATGAATATGATAAACATATACTATATTATGGTATATATCACAGCAAGTGATGGTAAGATGGAGCACAAGATCAACATCAGCCTGGAATCCACTGTCATGATCTTTCACTTTAGATATCTTGACATGTCACAGTAGTGACAGCTGAATTCCGTTTTAGGGTTCTGGTATTGCACATGCTGGCTCACTATCATACTGTCATGGTTTACCGGGACACATTGTTAATGTTACCAGTAACACCTGTGCTTTCCCTACTATGGAAAAACACAAAGTCAAAATGTCTGCTATGAAAGGCTTATTATACTGGATCATTGTGGAGAAGAGGAAGCTGTTTTCGATTTACTAGTGGATCTGTCCTCTAAGCCTCATTTATGAGTGTGAGATTTTGGTAGTGACAGAAAGGATAGGATCATGAATACAAGCAGCTCATTACATGTCTGGCTTCACAATTCATGATAACATGACATGATACTTGCTGGATGCCTCCCTGTGCAGGTGTGCTTGGCACAGTCGCCTGAGAGGAGAACCTGGGTCATCATCAGAACACAGTAGGGGGGGGGGATTATATATCCAGTCTGGCCTGGGAACACCTGGTCAGACACAGACACCATGACGAAAGAAGGAAGCGCCGTAGTATCGACATTAGGAGAAGCGGTGGAAAATAAAGTCAGGCTTTGCTGTTGGCTTCTCAACTCGTTTGAAGAGAGCGAGAAAAGAGAGAGAGAGAGCAAGAAGGAGATGGAACTAGTGGAGAGCTAGTGAATAAATAAGAGAGTGGGAGCATTTTCGAGTGCACTAGTATGGGAACGAAAGCGATGTTGAGAGAACAAAGTGAATGAAGGGGAGGAATAAAACATTAGCTGATAGTTTGATGGCGGTTAAGTTCTAAAGCTGAAATAATCAAACACTCAGCAGATCGTCTAATGTGGAGAAAGAGTTTTCATTCTCCCTTTTCACACGTCTCCCTTTCATTTATTCATTACAAAACATCAAACATCAGTCATACAACAACACTGTCACTCTGTTGTTTTCTCTTGTGTGAAAATGATGTCTCTTAAGTTGCCGTTGTTCTTTAATCTGTCATGGGTCTAATTTGTGTAATCTATGCATTTAATATGCAGTGGTAATGCAAAAGGGACTTTTGATTCCTACTTTAGTACCTGAGATTAGTTCCTCTGGTTCTATATTTCCTGGAACTTTTGGGTTAAAAGGGCTGTTAGACCACTATTGGATGGTTGTGACTTGTCCAGATGGTTAAAGGTTAAAATGATTGGAGAGGCTTCTGTCTTTTTCCAAACTCAAAACTTGTCTCAGCATATTTTCTTTTTTCTTCCATAACCCTGGATCCCTAATAATAGACACTTTTACCCACCTAATTCCTAATCCCTGCACTTACTGTATACATTCTCAGAAAGCTGTAGAAATGGTTCATTACAGTAGGAATGACTTAAATCAACCGTTCATCTCTTTGTCAGACCCAGACCCTGGATGAGACTATCCACTCCTGTCTGCTCCTGGATGGAGAGTCCGTGTACAGCCTGGTGGCCAACCCCTTCCTCCTCCTGCTGGCCAGGGTTATTCTCACCAAATGCTCCTCCAAGATGGACAGCCTTCAGGTAAGACTGTCTCTGTTACAACCACCTCTTATTGAATTATACAAGATCATTCTATTAAATGGTAACTAAATCCTTAAAGAAACATTTCACCATTTATAACGCTGATACTATTTAATAAGGTAATTTTAGTCCTTTGTATTTACAACCACAGAGAGGAGGCTTCATGGTGCCTCTAGTTATCTGTATGCATAGTGCATGAGCTGTTCACTGACATTTCATCAGGCCAGCCCAGCTCAAAGACTGCAATGTGTTATCAAGGCTGTATAGTGGATAGTATAGGGCCTAGTAGAGCTATATATGTATATATATACGTTAAGTCTTTCTCATACAAAGTACTTCAAGTTTTAATTTGTTCGAATTTGGCAAGTTGAAGTGGAATCTCCACAGAGTGAGAGGACATGCTCTGTTTGTAAGGGACAACAGTTCAGCTGAACTCTAGTGATTACACTTCAACACAACTTTCTACCTGCCATGTGACAAAATAATCTTAACTCACAGGTCAACATACTAGCCTTTTCTATACTCTCAACCCCATCCTGTGTGATCCCATCAACAGTTACACTTGTTATCCTCACTGTAATATTATATACAATAACATTAAATTTTATTATAATATGTCACTCTGCCTCTTTTCATTTCTTAATTTGTATATATCAAAACCTGTACCAAAAAAGAGCCAAAAATACACAGCAACCTAATATTCACCTTCGGCCAAACCAACGACACGTTTAATATAAATGAACTTTTGAATAAAGAAGTGAACAGTGAGCCATTCAGCTCCGTGTCTGAGTGCAGCGGGGGCTGTTTGATATAAATACCGTCACATCACAGCAGGACGGGGCTTCTGGTCGCTGACTGGCTGAGTGGGACAAAGGCATGTGCCCCACTCAGTTAAACTGGAGAAAAAAACAGAGACAGAGGCAGTAAAACTAGCCAATAGGAGCGCAGACACTTTTGATTGGCAGCAGAATCAACCAATGGAAGGCCACAAAGTGCTTCTACAGTTCAACCTCAGTTTAGTCTCACTGATGAAGTTTCTGTCTGGATTCAAACTGTTTAATTTATTAATTCTTTATCATTTTAATTGTTATGTTTGTCAATTGATACAATAATGTATGAAATAATAAGCAATCAGCCCGTTCCAAACAGGCACGTTTTGAACGGGCACCGCGCTAGTGTATCTTAAAAAGGAAATATTACTCATCTTTAGATCATCAGAGACATGAGATCCAGAAAATTATTAAAGATTGTTCCTCCCAGGATGATCATAGATGTTGTCTTGTATGGTTTTAGGGTATTTACATCTCCAAAAATATTGGAACAAATTTTTTACATTACACTACATTTTGAAGAATTGACTGTATCTAAATGATTAATTTCTTGCCTGAAAAGAACTTTAAACTACATTTGGTGACACAGTAACAGTTGTAGAACATATTATATTAAAACAGATGTAGGTTTGTCTCATGTCTTCCACCTTTGCTGCTGGTTGATGTCAAATGCATACTGGGATACTTAGTTCACAGCTGTTGAAGCATTCTTGATAAAATGGGCAAGTAAAAACACTTCTGGGTCAAATCCATGAGAAATGAGAACACAAGTACAGACAAGAAGACAGATTGAGAGAAGCCAGTTTATAACTGAGGAGTGGCTGGACTTCTACCACCAGGCCAGCTAACAGCTAACGTAGCCAGAGAGGCTCATCATCTGTCTCTCAGTGAGTTTCCAGCAGCAGACTGCTGGTTGCTGGAAGGCGTGTTTTTTATTAAAGAAAAGCCACTTAACAAGCTCTGTTTCTCAGCTCATCCTTCACATTTACTGTCTTTTTTTTTTTTTTAATCATTCCTCCAATCTTTCCTGTATACTTAAAAGCAGAAATAAGTAAGAAGAAGAAGTAAACTATGGCAGTCATTCTCTTGGCTCAGCTCTCCTGCATTGCCTCTTAAAGAGCAAATCAACATGAAGTCACATGTCACAGAAAATCATTGCTGCGCTGATGTCAGAGGACGTGTTTTGCATTAGCTGTCAAAGGCCCCGCTCTAACAGCTCCAGCAGGGATGTCGGCACAAATGCAACAGTACTTTTCTACCATAGGTGATTTATTGTTAATTTGCTCTTTAAATGCTAATGACGGATAGGGGAATTAATTACCAGCACTGTTCTCCACCAAGCATCAGGGAGTTGGGACAGACTAGCTTTAAGTGCTAGGTTTAAGTGCATAACCTCAGCACCACTCCCCCCAGATGTTTTCCACCCGTCCCTGCCGTAGCCAACTCTGTTCATCCATATTCCTCTCCCCTCTGGCAGCCGCTCACAGCCTATTGCACAACAGTAAACACGGAGGGAGAAAGGGAAGCTCTGCTGCCCAGGAGACAGGTGTACATGTGTATTCTGACATGATGAATATATGTGCGAACACGCTTAGCGAGAAGGTGTGTGTGTGTGCTGGAGGATATTGATTCAGTGAGACAGACAATTAAACCTCCATATAACCATGCAACAGAGGATTGGGTCATCTTGCATTGGCAATGAGGCAGGAGATATCCTCCCTGACACACAAATAAGCTTTTTACATGGTTCACTTGCACTCTCCCAGTGCCAAACGAGAACAGGAGGGTAGAGAGGGTGATGGGGTTTCGGTGTAAGAAGAAATATAGCACTCACATGGCTGCAAGACATTCCTTTTTTTTTTTTTTTTTTTTTTCCCTGCCGCTTTGAGTTCTGGTCAGAAGCAAAAAGCAAAGGAGTTGGCTTTTTTTAATGCGTGGTCAGCACTTAGCTCCAGCATACAGCACTTAGATGTTGGTGTGTTATTTGTGCTAAAGGGGCTTCAAGAGCAGCATTTTCTGTATTTATTTATTAAAACTAAACATGTACTTTCTGAGCTAAAAATATGTATTATTAAAATCACAGTGAAATGAAAAACTAAATGTTTCACTTTTTTAAGCAAATTACCATTTTATTTAACAGCAAATGCTAATAAGAATTATTTTCTTGCATTTTCTAATAAAATAACCACAATTGAACTCCAAGCCTGCATTTTTGGTTTACTTAGTTTTAAACAAGATACCAAACGTAATCACAAACTTGTCTTGTTTGTCCATGAAGAGAATCAGATAAAATAATGACTTGTTTGTGAGCTTGAGCATTACTCAATACTGATACAGATACTGTAATGATGTTCAAAAGTGGGGGTATGTGTGTTACTAACTGCTACATCCTGACCTATTTATGGTAACAGTGACAAACTGCTGATTTGGACAAGTGTGTATGTGTATGTTGTTTAATGATGGAATAAAATGTGGCTTCTGGGGTGCTCAAGTTGTGCAGTGTTTAAGGCGTGTACCATATAACTGCAACGTTCAATTCTAACTGGGGACCTTTGTTGCATCTCTCTCTGTCAACCTTGTTTGTGTGCCTCTATACCAGGTGCCAAAAAAATGTCTAAAAAAACTAAACGTAACTGACAACCCTTAATAATACGCTTGACAACTTTGCACTTTAGCTACTTAAGCTAATGTTAACGTTAGCTTCACAGCCTTGAATCCTGGAGGCTTCAGTTCAGAGCTTTTAAAGTGATGAGCTTGAACAACAATGTCATGTGCTTGAAAGTTTAACTGGGAAATTCCAAGAAATCTGTTCACCAACTGTCTGTCATTAATACGTGACAACTACTGAGGTAGATGCTAGCTAACTGTCTGAAACTGACCTGAGGAATGGTGAGTCTCCTGACAAAAGCATCTTTTGCCGAGCATAAATAGTAAGACAGCAGCACACAGAGAGCATTATAACCATGAAACAGCTGAGTTTCATTTTTGTTGTTTGGTCAACTCACAGAATTAATATTAATTAACTACAGCTGAGTAAATTTGCCAGTGACAATTGTCATTATAGCCCGGTGAGATCAGTGGTCGCCAACAAAAGCATTAACCTCTCACAGCTTGTAATCATGCTTTTCATTTTTATACTGTTATTATGTCAGATGTGTGTTAAACATGGTCAGAGTTCTAAAACATGAGGTGAATGTATGTTCAAGTCAAAAGCCAGGGTTTCAGCCTGTGCTAAACGCTTCATTTGCAAAGTTACCTCTACTTCCCCATCAAACTGATGTCAGATCATCCAAACATGTATGGCTGTATTTGAGTAGTTTATATTTTGAGTAAAGACCAAGAAAAAGAAGCAAAATCCGACTATTGGCAAACCAATCAGAACAGAGAGGGCTCATTGGGAGGCGGGCTTAAAGAGACCTGATCTAAAACAGCCTGTTTCAGACAGAGGCTGAACTGAGGGCATACTGCAACTGCATAAAGGGTCAGTAGGAGATAAATAATTAATTTTTTGAACTGTAAATCATACAAAGATATTCCAGTAGAGCCCCAGAATAAAAATTTAATTAACTGTGTTAATGAGGACATATTATGCACACTTCCAGGTCTATAGTTATATCTTCTAATCAAAATCATTACTTTTGAGATTTTAAAATTGCACAGTTTCTAATTGCAATTTTTCAATATATAGTCTTCAGCGACAGCCTATGTGTGTACCAGTACATAGTTAAATTCTAGCCAGATACATAACTACATCTTTTTGGGCCATGTTGCCCTTTCTCAATGCCCATCAATTAAACCTGCCCCCCCTACTGATATTCAACTGGTTGAACTGGTCAAACTGTTTTTCCTCACTTTAAGGTGAAATTCTGATTTATTGCCATACTGATCCCATTTTTTGTATTATCATCCTTATCAGTAATAATAACATTGTAAAAAAAATTGCTGAGGTTTGTTTCCATTACAAACAATGTGTGGACTCACATAATAGTAATGTGGCTAAACTTTGTTTCTTGCCTTATGAAAGTGTTTTCATAACTGATTAAAAGATAGCTGAAGATACAAAAATAAAACCCAAATTGTAACTAGCCAAAATCTAACATTTCCACACCTTTTATCAGATCATAGCTTTCAGGTAATGGAAACTGATATACAAAACATCAGCTGATGGATGTTGAAGTGTCAGACTTACCCATGAAAAGAGCTGCTGTATAGTCTGTGCCTACTTTCCCCATCACCGTTCCTTATAAACAATCATTTAATCTCATGTCTGAAATGTATGAATTGAAAGGGTTTGTAATTTATCCTCACATATGTTTTATTTTATCATATGTATGTGTAGCTGCTCCCCTGGTGGACCCTGCGCTACATCAACCTGCACCAGCAAATCCTAGAGGCACGTTCTCCACAGCTCCTCAACTTGGCCCAAAGCAGCATGGACCAAGGTCAGTAAACATGTCCAAACTAATGGATCAGACTGTACGGTGTGAAAGCAGAACCATAGTTGTTTATGTCTATGGCAACATTGAAATGCTACCATCAGTGTGTAGGCTGTGAACAAGGAAGCCAGATGAAGATGGTGGTTTCACTGTTGATCTCTGACATCTGAAAATTGACGCAGCTGCCTTATTTAACAACATCTGGGTAGCACATGATGGTAGCACTACATAGCACATATATTTACAGTTAGAAATCAGAAACTCAAATTAAATGGATTTAATTAAGTGCAAAAAAGGGAGCTATTTCGGACACAGCCTACACAGTAATAAGAATGATAAATGTGTAGATCATACTTATGTAACAGGTGCAACAAAACTAACAGAAGGTTGAAGGAGGTGTCAGTCAAGCACCCCCACACAATCCTGAGGATAAAGTAAGTGAGAACACCTGTGTGGGTGTGCTGGGGGTGCTTGTTGGCTTTAAAAGTTTTAATCATCTGGACTGGCTTAAAACAGCTGTGTGTTTGGTTTGGCTTTACTAATGTTAATGGCTCTGCAGTGTAGACATTCTTCACAGCTGAATTGTTCTGCATTAAGAGAAGAAAATGCCATAACTTTCCAGAAATAGTGTTTTGTGTATTTTTTTAATAATACATTTGTGTACTTTTGGTCAGCATTTTGTTTGTTTTTTTGGTTGGGTTGTTATATTCACCCGTTGCCACCGTAGTGCTGATAAAGTATTTAATTTCCAGAGCTTCCATGCATTATTTTCACGTATTATCAGTGGAAATTTACATAAAGCTAAACCTTTCTCAACTCCTCCATCTCATGCTGCAGGGAGACTTTTGAGTGTTGAATTGTGGAGGGGAGTAGTCAGGATGCTATTTACAGGATCCACTCACCATGAATGGCAGCCTGTAGTATCAGGTGTTACTGTATGCTTCGTCAGAACTGCTTGTTGGATGGTCAAATAGCTTTGTAACTTTCTGAAACTGACAATCATTCACACCCACTTTGCACTGTGATTGGCCAATTGTGTGAGAAAGGAGCCTGGGTTTGAACTTCTATCTCTGTTTTTGTTTGCTACACAACTATTTCTATCACTGTTTTCAAGATTTATATCCCATTTCAAAACTATTATTATTCCATTCTTTAAATAGATTTTAAGTTTTACATTTTTCATTTAATTTTAGTACTACTTTGTTTATTTTATTATTATTCTTGTTCTATTTTTATTCTATGTTGTGTTCGTGGGAGCAAACGCCAAGACACATTCTCTGTGTGTTTGTATACTTGGCTAATAAACAGATTCTGATCAGATGGTACGTTACATTCATTACCAAACAGGAGATTTATGAAAAATATTTATGCACACTATAAAAAAAATGCTTTCACTGTGAGAATAGGATTGGAAGGCTGGATTTAGCCCACGGGTCACAATTTGATGACCAGTGTTTCCACTGAGCTCACAGTCACATTTGTCTTCTCGCATGTGAAGCATGAGGTAGACATTAGTTTCATACAGTAGCCTTTTACTTTGAAAAGCCTGGGCTCACTCTTCCTTGGGTACTTACTTAAACTGTGGCATTGGGCCATAACACACTGAAGAAATGGAATTTATTCAGAAGCTATTGTTTACTTTCATTAAAATAATGGCGTTTGATTAATTGGTTTAGAGAATATTTTTTTGCCTCAGTATGTGAATTTACTCCCCTCTTCATAAAGCAAAGCTAATTTCCTCTTTTTATTGTTGGAACCAACCAGCAGGGCTGTTATCAGTGGACATTTAAGATGATTGTTCAAATATTATTGGCTTTTTCCAAATCTTTGGAACATTGCTTGCTGGAGTTTATTGTTGAAAGGCATAGGGTGTGTTTGTTGGAGTGCAATCTGTTGTGTGATGGTTAACAGAGTGTGAAGGGTGAGCAGTATGTGCAGGCTACAAAACAGCCCAATCCATATTCCAGACGAGCAGTTGGCCACACAATCCTTTTACAAGTGACGTGAGGAGAGAGGTGAGGGGGATGCTGTGAAAAGCATGCAGATCTGTTTCTCCCCCCCCCCACGCTACACAGCTCTGTGGAGGTGCCCCCATAATGTTTGGTTTGGTTTGGTTCAGTTCAGTCTGGGTGAGATTTAATTTTATTTTTTTATTCCGAGTGCTTATTAACAGTTTGACAGCTTTAATTAACAATAGGCAGTCAGGACTACACTCACTGACTTATTTTCTTTGTTTTAGCTTTCACATTGGCTGAATCTAATTTTCGCCAGCATTCAAGGGATTGTTTTAATTACTCAGACTGGGACTAACTCATGAATGCCTTTTGTGCCTGCATACTGTTTGAAGGTTCTGAAAGAAAGAGTCTGTCCACTGGGTCTGGCCTAACATCTCAATTGTTCTATTACAATATATTTGTTGGATCAAGGTAGAAAAAACTCATTTCTAATATCTCCAAATGTAGATGGTTTGTACAAAGCTTGTAATTTATATTTTTCAAGTTGCCAGTTTTACTATGAAAGGAAAAGACTGATGTTATTCTCTTTTCTTGTCAACAACTCTCTTAAAGACCAAAACCAACAATCAGTCTGTCAAACTTTTTGACTTTCCTACTCTATCTGTGGCACTCAGCCCCAATCCCATTGGTTCCAACTGAAGACATAAATCTTTGAAAATGGCTCACAAATATAAAGTTTTATTTTGAAAAATGGCTGCATAGTTTCATTTAACAGCTGGTCACTGTAGTTTTTAGCACACATTACTCAAACAGGAGGAAATAGTGCATTTGTTGGGGACTACTTTCAGCGGCATTGTCAGCATAGTGACATTCTCATGGTGACAATGCTAACATGCTGATGTCAAGCAGCTATACTGTTTGCCATGTTCACCATCTTAGTTTGGCACGCAAGAATGCTAACATGCTAGCAAATTAGCACTAAACACAAAGTACAGCTGTGGCTGATGGGGATGTCATTAGTTCTGCAAGTATTTTGTCATAAACTTGGACAAATTTTGACCTGAGGATGGCACTAGACGAAAAGTCAGAGGGTCATCAAAGTTATTACATTGCATCCTCTGGGCACCATGGATATATGTACAACATATTATGGCCATCCATACAGTAGTTGCTGATGCATTTCAGTCTGGACCGACTGAACTCAGTTCCATACAAGTTTTTAAACCACTGTTGATATGCTTCTTTAAGAAGTATGGTGTCGAAAAAAGTCGGTGGTTCGATCCCCAGCTCATCCAGTCCATATGTCTAAGTGTCCTTGGGTAAGATGAGGAACCCCAAATTGAGCATGGGTGTGAATGGGTGAGTGAGCATTAAAAACATTGTAAAGCGCCTTGAATAAAAAGTGCTATATCACTCCTGATGAGCAAGTTGGGACTTTGCATTGCAGTCATCAGTGTATGAATGTGTGTGTGAATGGGTGAAATGTGGGCATGTGTTGTGAAGCGCTTTGAATGGTCGGTAGACTAGAAAAGCGTTATATAAATGCAGTCCATTTACCATTTATTTCCAGTGTTTGGAGCATCTCTACCTGATGAGTTTAGATTTTAACCAAAAGCTTGAAATAGCAAAGGTACTTCTGTCATTCGGCTAGAGCAACTATACTTTTAAGTTGTAAATATTAGTGAATCTCCTGGTTAGTCCACATTTGGTGATCTAGTGAGCAGGATGGTGTTTGTGGAATTGAGTCAAAATAAATTACAGTGTGTGTGTTCATGGTAATGAAGGAACATGTCACCCAGTGCAACAGTGTGACTGATGTGTTTTTAATAGTTTCTGGACAACAGTGGACCTGTATGACACAGAGGAATAAGCTATATCAGGCTTTGAAACACACACAATACTTGTAAGTAGATTAGTTCATTGTTGGTTTGGCTCTGTACATGAGATTTGTTGACAACAAGTAAACTATAGACTAGTATACTACTAGTTAGTAGATCAACTCATTGTTGGTTATGGTCTTTTCATGACATAACAAAATGGGAAATATAGAATATCACCAGCTTTATCCATCAACAAAGAAACTATGTGAATCAAACTACAGTATTCCCAAACAATAATGTAATAGTTACAGTTTTTTATGAATTACTTATAAAATGTTGATAAATAAAGAAAGCCTCTACATTAAGTCTAACTCTGGATTAATAGGTAAAATATTACAATTACATAAAATCCAAACTGCCGCTTTAGAAGTTAGATAATTCGGAAATCTGGCTTTCAGTGTGTTTTCCATCCCTTCACTCGACAGCTCACACAACCACCAGAGAGTCATTTTCCTGCAGTGTGAAATCGCTGGTGCTAAAGGTGACACAGACGTGTTGCATGTAGATCTCCTCTCTCTCTCTCTCCTTGCTTGCTCTGGGCGACATCGGCCCCGGTGTCGCTCCATTAATGATGAATGGGGATGAAAGTGTATGATTTCTGATCATGAATTATACACCTCCTCTCAGCCGGGAATAATCTCTCTCTCCGTGACAGGGCCTTCATCGAGGCCGAATTAATAATCAGATCAGATGGAAAGAAAGAGAAGGAGCCACGCAGCTCAGAGAATGAGACGAGACAGAGCTTTCATCCTCCCTCGCCATCACCTCCACGCTCTGTTTGTCTTTTTAATGTGTCACCTCAAGGCCTGAGTTCTTTGGGCTGGGACTGTGAAGAGTGCAGCTGCACTCACTTCACATGGATGGTGCTTAAGGGAGAACTTGGGCGTTCCTTATTACTCCTGAATTTCAAACATGCCCATGAGCTTCTCAAAACTGCATGTTTACATTGCAGACTGCTTGATTAACAGGATTGATTGTATCTATGCAGGAGGGTTTTTTTTATCTGATTGTAATTATCTCTCTGTAAAGCACTTTGGTCAACATTTTGTTGTTTTCAAATTTGCTCTATAAATAAGTTGTTTAAGAATGGCCGGGACCACTTATGAATAAAAATGTCATGAAATGGTTGTTGGAAAATGTGTTTGTTCTGCCACCTGTTCATATCCTTAGTATAACTTGTTATGAACTGACTCCTTTGCCAATTTAACAACCCACAACTAGACAGCCAAGTCTGTGTTTAACTGAAAGGAAGAGTAAGACTTAGTTAAGTGTTATGCTAACATTTGCTAGTTAGCACTAAATACAAAATATAGCTGAGGGGAATGTTGTTAGTTCTGCAGGTATTGATCATGAACCAATGTACTGAAAATGTTGAAATGTAGACCTAATGATGGCATCACATGAACATTTGAGGATCACTTAAGATATTTAGATTAATTCTCTGGCAGCCACATACGTCTACCAGATTTCTCAGCAGTCAGTCCAATAGTTGTCGACCAACATTGCCATCCTTAGAGCCACACTGCTAAAAATAAGAGAGCACTAAGGAAGCATCAGACAGTTATATGGATGTCACCCACCCTGAGTCAACCTTGATTTTTCTCTATACTTCTGTGGTGCAGCCAAGAATAGCGTGAACTACAGTGTTTACATGAGCATAATAAGAAGTCATATTTCACACTATATGACCATACTAGTTATATATCCAAACTAGAGGTCCTGAGCTGATCCGAAGAATAAGTATCTTGGGCAGATCCAGACATATTGTTAAGGATTGGTATGGGCTGAAATAAAGTGGATCAAATGCAGCTCCTGTCATTACTGTACCTTGTTTTGTTCACCTCAACCTGCTAGTGCTGCTCTGCTACAACAACAACAGCAGCCTACATGCAGCATTTCACTCTTATATGTGAATGTGAAAAATATTTTGGGCACACTGGGGTGAGTGATTCAGAATTCTGACTTCTTGTTTGGAAGAATACAGATTCACTAAACTGACTCTAACTTGTTTTTATTTGCAAAAAGTAGCAACATATAAAACATTCAACTAGCAGCAGCAGATCATTGGCTGTAGCTAATCAATGTTAATTCTGTGTATTACTTGATGCCTGGCCAAATTTAAACTTGGCTGTTATTGATTTGCATGTTCTCTACAGCCAGTGTCTGTACTCCAAAGATCTTTTGTGAAGAAAGAAGCTCCACTCTGTAACAGTAACATGGTTCTGTTTTTCCAACAACTCCAAACAGTGTGATGCATCTTATCTCTAGAGGTTTGCATTACGTTAATTTCAGGAGTCACACTTTCCGGTTAATCTTTTCATGGCAGATCATTAATTTAAGCTTTAATAGTTTTGAATCAGGACCCTCAGTATTTGGATCAAGAATCTCATTAAAAAGTGCCAGATAAATATTAAATCAACATTGCATATCTTCTCCTGCCATGTAAATATAAGAATTGGATCAGACTCGATATTGGCAGATACCCAATATCAAAGAACCTGGATCGGGTTAAGGGCCAGAAAAACTTGACTGGGATATCCCTAATTCAAGCTGCATTATCCAAAATTAAGTAACCTATGTTTACCTATGTCTAAACTTTACAACACTAGTTTAGCAGACATACATTGTTCCAAAACTTCCAACAAATAGGAAAAGTTTACCAGCAACATTCCAAAAACTCAATGTTCTAGCAGCTATGGGTTCAACACAGATGTTTTACAATTTTTACACAGGTCCTTGGCAACCATGCACACAATCCCGTAGAAAGATAACTATTCTTTCAAGAAAAAACAAGGTAGCATGCTTGTGCGTCATAGCCTGTCATACATACACTTGGGATTTTCTGGCCTCAGTAATTGGCAAAGATGGTGTTGAGTGGTAAACTGAAATCTAAGCCCCCTCAGAGACATATAGTGTAGGTGAAATCATATTCATCATACAGTTGAGTGTTTTCATGTAACAATGTTGAAAATCTGAAAATGTTTAAGGTGAAGCAGAAGTAATTTGAGTGGCTGTTTTCAACTGATAACCATGAAAAACTTGATTGTGGTTAACTGGGGTAAGAAGCTTGTTGACAATCCACACATGTTGCTCTCTTCTCCTTTTCTCTATCAGAATAAAATACTTTTGGAGACTGGATTGTTGTTAGTGGTGAAGAAGTTAGAATTAGAAATGAGTTTTTCTCTGTCCTCTTTTCACAGTGCTGAAATGCAAGTCTTTGTTCTTGGAGCACAGAAACCTGGCTATCCAGTTCCACTTGGAGTGTGTCTACACTAATCTGACCTACTATGAATATCAGCCAGCCAAGGAACACATCAACGCGGCCCAGGAACTCTCAAAGCTGAATATCAACATGACTGGTACGTAGAATGCAGCAATACCTTGTCTTGGAGAATTGGATAACTGATTGACTTGTCAAAAATGGCAGAGAAACATAGGGGGAGGTACCATACATACCCACTGACTCACCAAAAATGTCCCATTTAAGTAACTGCCTCATTTTAAGACCAAGTACGACTTAGTGGTTTGTCAAATATGCCCCAGACTAAAGGCTTCTCCAAATGTGTCTAAGAAATGTGGCCTCCTTTTGCTAAACTCAAAATTCAGTTCAGTTCTATGTGAGGATAGCAGTGAAACCATAGACTGTAAAAAATACGGACCTAGTCACTGGGACTTCACCCATTGGTTTGACCATTTGACCTTCGCCATCTTTGACTTTTGGAGCCAGAAGAGACCATAATTGGACGAGAGGGGGGAGCTGACCCTAGCACTAGCTTCTAGCTTGGTTAGCACTGGTTAGCACCATGGATGTATTATAAAAGCTGGATAGGGCACTGCCGCTCAGCATTGCAGCCAATTTTTACTAGTAGTCACTCAGGGTATTGCAGTAAAAAATCCCCCTGCCGCCCAAAAAGCATTTCTCTCCATAGACAACCACTGGAAAAGAGACATCTGTAAAACTGTTGACAGGACACCTCTTGAGCTGCAAACATGGTCAATTACAACTCTTTCTATTATGATTTTTTGATACATGGAGTTTTTATATTTGTAAAACTTTCCTTGAGCTGAGAAAAGCAATTTAAAAATTTGTGACATCATCACAATATGTCTATGGGCTGAGCAGGAACTCGTGGGCGGGGCCAGCAGGAGAAACACTACTGTGCATATTCAGTAGGCTGCACAATGCGGAAGCAAACCCAGAAGCTAGAAACTTTTATTTTGGTGTAGGCGCCTGCTGAGCAATTCTCATTGGATTGAATTGGCGCCATTTTTGGTCTGGTATCCAGCTCTTATAATACATCCATGGTTAGCACGGTTCATTTACAGCATTAACTGTGATAATGCTAATGCTAATTTACACTACTGTAAAACAGGCTTAAAACCATTAAAACAAAATGTACTTACTGGAAAAACCGAACAACCGACTCCTTCGAGGGTCTTCTAGTACAACCAAATGCTGAACAAGACTATTTTAGGTGAACAAAATGTTTCAATTAACTTTCATGAACTGAAAACACACTGTGAAATAGTGGCAGCTACGCCTATACTCTGTGAATCTGGGGTTATGCCTTGGTTATGTTACGTAATCAACGTTTTCACCGTGGTAGCGACTTGTCAATCACAAGGTAGCCACGCCCTAAAGCATACCCTTCTTTATCATCTATTTTACTCTAAATGGGACTTTTAATTTACAAAATGAACATCATGCTGTATTGAAGAAGACTTGAAACTAATGAGAAGTACGGTCATTCCCTCATAGACTTCCATACAATCAGACTTCTTTTCGCAACCAGTGGAGTCGGCCTCTGCCAGCCATTAGAAAGAATGCAGGTTTAAGGCACTTCCGCATTGGCTTGACTTTTCAGACCAGTTCCACTTGGTTGGAACTGGAGATAATGATGTGGTGAATCCTCAATAGATCATGCCATTTAGAGAGGAGGTGCAGGTTTAGCCTAGACCAGTGATGGAGGAAGTATTCAGATCCTTTACTAAGGTAAAAGCACTGGTACAGCAACGCAGAAACACTCCATTAGAAGTAAAAGTGCTTGAAAAATCCTACTTTAGTAAAAGTATTATCAGCTTGATGTATTTTTAAAGTATTGCAGTAAAAGTACATAAGTATTATGAACTTGATGTAGTTAAAGTATTGCAGTAAAAGTAGTGGTTTGGTCCCTCTGACTGATATATTATTATATATGACATCATTAGATTATTAATAGTGAAACATCAGTGTTAGAGCAGCATGTTACTGTTGTAGCTGCTGGAGGTGGAGCTAGTTTGAAATATTTTCTATACAGTTATGTAGTTTAGTCCAGTGGTTCCCAACCTAGGGGTCGGGCCCCTCCAAGGGGTTATCAGATATTTTTAAACTTTGGATGGAGCCAAGCTAGCCGTTTCCCACTGTTTCCAGTCTTATGCTAAGCTAGGCTAACTAACACCAGTTCTGTACTTAATGCGCAGACATGCGGTTGATATCAACCTTCTAACCTCACTCTCCATATGAAAAAGCATCTTTCCCAAAATGCTTAAGTATTCCTTTAAAAATGCTGAGTATTGTCTATGAAACTCATATTGAATAAGATCAAGAGACATTTGAACAGTGAGTGTAAATGGATTGAATGTAACAACTGTTTGCATCTGCTCATTCAAGGTGCCCTTGGCAAACGTACCCGTTTTCAGCAGAAGTATTTGGCTCAGCTCATCCTTGAGGTCAAGAGAATGCAAGACCAACCTAGCCAGACAGACACTGAAGCAACTCCTGTCCCCACACCTCAAGCAATGCTGCCCAAGGTATGAGCCTCTGTTGTCTTCTTTCCAACTAACTGGTCACAATATTTACCACTTGTCCATTATGTATGGATGTTAAAGCGAGAAACTGTGACTTGCTGAACAGTGGCAGCACTGTGACCAAGTTGTTTTTACCAGATAATAGTAAATACTGTAACAAAGCATCAACAAAGTATCAGTAGCATAGAAGAGAGTAGAGAACAGTTACTAGGTTACTTAGTTACCCAACAATATATACCTAAAGTTTGCCAAAGTTCTGTTCTCAATTGATCCATTAGTGTTTTGGTTCGTAAAATGTCAGGAAATGGTGAAAAATGTCTATCACTGTTTCCCAGAGCCCAAGATGCAACCAAAAATGTTGTCCCAACTAACAGTCCACAACCCGATGAAATTCAGTTTACTGTTACAGTGGACTAACAAAACAGAAAATATTCACATTGAGGAAGCTGGAATTTGGGAATTTTTTTCCCCAAAAAATGACTCAAATTGATTAAAATAGCTGGCAATTCAGTTGATCGACTAATTGATTAATTGACTAATTGTTACAGCTCTCATATTGAATTAAGCTGTGTTTCATCGTTTATAAATTCAACTTTTAATTTGTAAGAGGAAGAATATGTTAGTCTTGCTTAAAAAAATCTCACCATGAACTCTGGTGTTGTGAAAATTTTCCCAGTGTACCATTGGAACTTTCATTGGTATTTAATCTTTAAACATGGTTAAATTTTTAACATGATCATTTTTGACATGATCTCCTACTTGCTTGATGGACTTTCAGTATGTAAAAGAATATGAACACTTCATTTAATGTATTATATTAGCAGGTAGGAGGACCTACAAATGCATTTCACTGGTAAGATTTGGATTCCCTGGATGCTGAGGTTAATTCAGTTTGATAGTGCACGATTAAAAGGCATCCATCTATTGTGACTTGACCAGTCTTTAACAGCAGGAGGGATAACTGGCTGATATAAAAACGTCATATGAAGATTTGATTCAAGAATAATTAATCTAAACACTCTCTAAAGATGAAGCTCCTGTTGTAGCATTGGTTTATCCAAATATTCAAAATAACAATTAGGTGCCAGACTGGAGAATAATCATAATTCTAAACTTCTTGCATTAAAACACAAATAAATAGATTTGATAACCCGGATAGCTTCGCCACTAAATTACACAACAGAATGATAAGAAAAAACACAATTCATCAATTCATTTTCTTCAATGATGAAATATTATCATAATGAAATAAATACAATGTAATTAGATTAAATAAGTGTGATGCTTATTGATCAAACACAAACTCTTTCACTTGTTCAGTCCATTAAATCAAAAGAAGCAGGTGGGTGAAGGTCCGACCAAGGAGGTAATGAGCAGGGTAAGGTGTGCAAAATAGATTGAAGCCTGGAGAGATGTAGGTAGAGAGACTTAACTTCCTGTTTGTTGGTCCAACAAAGACAAAGTTTTAAGATATGTCTGAGTAGGTTGACGAGACAATAGGAAAAGATTCATTCAAATCCACTCCTTTCAAGGTTGTAAATTGCCATTCTGCACTTTTTCTTTTCCCTTATTCTGCTACATTGTTGGTTCTCTCTGATTGACTGAATTGGCTGCTCTCTTTCCATCTTTGGTCAGTCAGGGATGTCCTTGCCCAGATGCTGCTGTTTAGGATCACGTTAGCCTTTTCTGCTGCCCAGAATGTACAACAGGGGCAAATCATTTGTAATACCAAACATCATCAGCAGAGGGAGACGTTCAACTCTGGACCCTTAATGCCATATGAAGCCTGTTGCTACTGTTAGCCCAATGGCGTCCACATGCACTTCACTCCTCCTTCCTCTTGTCTGAAGAGCCTGTTTGGTTCAGTGTTCAGATTAAGACTGGTGTCCCTTAGGTCCACCAACTGATTATAGATTTCTGTTGATAAATGAAACTAAAGAGCACCTTGGTTTCAAAACACAGTGTTCAAACAGGCATCCACACATACAGACTGATGTCACAATAGTAAGCCTAATTCACAAAAACTATTCTTGGATCCAACATTTAGCTTTGGACATTCCATTAACTAAAGACAAATGAACGTCTAAGCCAAAGTGTGTCATACTGACATGTCACTCATAAAACATGTTTTAAGGCCATTCAAAATCCAAAACATTGGCAAAAAACGGCAAAGATTGTGACGAGTGGTCAAAAAGTTTGGCGTATTCCACATTAAATAACACTTTTGTCAACTGGATTAGACAACTTCTCCATTTAGACTGTTCTTTGTTTTTACTTTAACACCGCCTATTTTCAAAACTTTTATGTCAAACATGTTAAACATTTAATGTTATTATGAAAATGTATCATTTAGCCTCATGGAAAACATAAATGTGGGGACTCATACATGAATGATACATTTTATTATTTGATTTGGTCTTTAAGTTAAAATAGATAATAAAACAAACTGAAAACAGATTAAACAGCTGCAAAATAATGAAATTATAGCAATAACCAAAAAGATTACATTACACACATACAGATATACATATATATAGTCATATACATATAAATACATTATTACACATATACATGCATGCATACCTGCACGTATACAGTATACACACACCCACTGGTGCACTGTATCAGCACAGTGAATAACAAAGCTAAACTGATCATGTACACAAAACACGCAAAGCATTTTTAAGTGGCTAGTTCAATATTCAGAGATGCAAATTTATAGGCATGTCAACGTGTTAACACGTGCAAATTATCATGTTACATCGTTAGAAAGAAGATAAAGAATAAATAAATTCAGATCACTCAAATTTCCTTCCTAGTTCAGTCATTGTGTGCACTATGTCCCCTTTTGTGTTATGTTAGACTGTGGCAACCCATTTGTCATGTTTTCTATGAAAAAGGAAAAAGCAGTTTGTTGCTCTTCATTGGCATTTTGCACAGCTGCATGGTTATAGCACCAGCACCCAGACCAGAGTGTCAGTCACATCGTGATGAAGTGCTGGTCAAAAGCCCACTATAGTTGACACACACACACACACACACACACATACACACTCGCATCAAAATACCAGCTAGCAAAAAAAGAAGAATGGCCACAGACTAAATGTTTCATCATGCTCTTTGGGCTCCAGGGAGACAAGAGGAATAAATGTGTTTTTGAAGGGTCTTTAAAGAACACAATTTTGTACAATCCCACACACACTCACAGTGCTATGATTGTCTTATTTTCTTCTGTCATACCTCATAAGTCTCCCATTCATCCCTACTGTGCATTTCCTCACTCTACACAGGTTCTTTCCTGTGCAGTCAATCACTCTCTTGCTGACTCGCTGTCCCTCTCGCTTACAGTGTGTGCTGATATCCAGCAGGTTCATTTACCTTCCACTGCTTGCTGCTGCCATGCTAGTTTAGTACCAAGCATCACATTTCAGAAGAGCAGACTTCTGGTCTGAGAGAGATTTCTAGGCTTTATCATTCCCAATGGCTTTTCTTCATACTTTTAATATTTTGGTTAGTATGGCTGACACATGTATTGAATTGCATTCTATGTGGTAATTTAAAAGGTCTTAAGAAATCTTAATTTCAACTCGGTGAACCCTGCAGAAATCCTGTTAACAGCCACCATAGCCCACAAACACCTCCACCTTCAGAAAACCTCATCAACATGAAATCCAAGAGAAGAAAACCACAACTTCGATTCATAAAAATATCAATCAAAGAGCGCATACTTCCACCAAGGCTGCACAATCCTAAAAATGTAAATAATGTCCAGATCAATTATGCAAAATTTAAGCAAATCCTACACATGGTCAATTTAATAGCCACTTAAATTTCTCATGTGGTTATAGAACTATCTGTGGGTGAATTGCCATAAAATTTTGCTAGATGCTCAGATGTAATGTGCATGTCCATGTTTTATCTAAATCTCACTGCAGCTGCACAGTGAATTCAAGAATTACAAGAATTTATGTCAAACGGGGCACATTGGAAGAATTTGGCAGCTGATTGATTATAGAAAAAGGTATGGCATTAAAAATAAAGGAAATCAATAAAATATCTTCTTTTGGTAGGTTTTTTTTATTGACCAAATTAGTTTAGGACTGGATATTTTCTAGGCTGAGATAAGAAAACATGGCATGGCTTATTGTATTGTATTTTTTATATATATATATACACGGTTTATACAAGGCCACATGGTGGCACTCTTTTCACGACAAAGCAATCAGTTCTTCCTTAGTCCATGTCCTAACATTTCACCAAATTTCACTGAAATCTGTTCAGCAGTTTTTGTAATATCCTGCTAACAAAAAATGAAAAAAGCAAACATTGATGCCGGACGGAAATCATAACCTTCTTGGTAGCAATAGAGGAACTCGAGCCTTGATAAGTTAGTGCTAAAGATCTCAGGAATGAGACATTGGTTCCCTCCTTGTATATTTTCTGATCTCTCAAACCTTTGCTGGAGTGGGTCCATGGAGCTCTCAGTCTCGTGGCCGTGGCCCAGCTCCAGTTCCTTGTGCTGTGCTCAGACCACTAATGCCCTCATTACTGGAGGAGGGGGAGTAAATGGGCTCAATCAAGGCTGTCATTAACCAGAGCTCACTGACTTCCTATCTAGAATGGATAGAAGGAAAGAAGAGAGGGACGAAGAAGGAACCCTTCATCACTGGCCAATCAAAACCACTGCCAGTAGGGATATTGGGCCATATCTGTCGCTGTGGGTCTGACTGGACTTGGCACTCTTGTGTTATTCTAATGAAAGCAAGTCCGATCCAGAGTTCGTGTTGCAGGTGCCAAACCACATTGTCGCAATGTAGGATTTGGATTGAATTTTCTCTTTTTTTTCAAGATTGGACAAGAATAATGCACTTGACTGCATTGACCAAGTGTCATGCATTGTTCAACCCTAAAGCTCTCACATAAGGATTTTCCTGAGAAGATTTGAGTGTTGTTTTCTAAGAATTACAAAGCATACTGTAAGTGGGAAGCAGTAGCTTAGGTGGTTGAGTGGTTGTCCATTGATCACAGGGTTAGTGGTTTGATCCCCCTGTCCACATATCTTGGTGTGCTTGTTCAAAACACCGAACCACAAACTGCTCCTGATGACTGTGTGCACATGGGTGAATGTGAGACATCGTGAAGTGCTTTGCTTTGCTGTCAGGTTTAACGTGGTGCACCTGTGAAGTCCATTCTTCATTTAACTAGTTGTCCAGTCCCTCATAACCAACCAAGTTGGTTATGAGGGACCAAAAGTGCTGTGTAGGTGAGCACATCTTTGGGATCTAAGTGCCAGATTTATATACATGAATGTTGGGCTGTACCTTTCATTGTGTTTTCTCACAATCTGTGAATTTAACATCTGATATACTATGACCTCATCTAAAGCAGTCAGTAGAGATATCAAAGTACACACTATCCATGGTTAGGTACAAATCTCAGTTTTAGGGTAATTTAGTTATAGGCTCCATTGTTACTACAACAGACTCTAACCTACATAGAGATGCATTCAAGTAACAAGATTCCTTAAATATTTCTCTCAGCTACAATTGAGAAAAATTACTCCAGCATGTGGTGGACCCCAACAAGTGAAGGAGTTGACCCAGATAGAGTTCCAGCTCTGACTAAAACAGGTGAAAGATGTGATAGGGCCAATCACTTATTAGAATCTCATGGTATAACAGCAGCTGAATGCACACTTAGTGCAGTCACCTCGGTGCAGTCGCAGCTCAGTGAACTTCAAGTTAAGGTAGCATGTGGTCATAACTCTATGATTTGTCTGAGATTACTTTTCAGTGTAATTGTGTATTGTTACCTCTCAAATTATGCGAGTGAATCACAAGACATGCAAAGAGTAGAATGGACATGTATCTTTAGGTAAAATAGTCACCTTTGTTTGTCAGGTCTTTGTTACTGTAAATTGTAACCAAAAGCTTTTTTATTTGATATCTTGCATCTAGTAATTCTTTATAAAGCTGACCGTCTGCAATTGGCTGCAATTTTGAACTATTTCCAGCTTATCAGTAAATGTTAGATAAAACACCATCAACACCATCAGGTACCCACTCTCCATTACCCATTTTCAAGAAATTACCCACTAAGCAGCAGCATGCATGAGGAATACAGTCTTATAGTTGTGTGTCTCACAGGTGTAGTTTTAAAAGTTGTGGCTGCAAGTAGTTTCTCAAAAATATGTAATGCTTAATCCAAAAAAGAATGCTGGCTCACTTGGTGGTGCTTTGTTCTTTTCATGTGCCATGTTTTATGACTGCTGCATATGTGTACACATCTGACTCCATGTGTTTCCATGCTTACAGGACTGCAGTCTGGGTGATGACACCGTGTTGGATAAGATCAATTTAGCAGAGCCAGATCAGTATGAGCTGCCTGACCTCAGCGCTGAGGAGCAGGCCGTCATCCTGGGCATTTGGTAAGTCCACTACCAAAGTTCTCAATCAAATCAGTTGATTTAAGCTTAAAATGTGACAATAAATGCTGTATGTATTCAGTTCTTCACAAGGAACATACTTGTATGTCATGCTTATCTATCAATTGTGTGACCTGAACTTCAGGAAAAACTTCAGATGGTCTTATAAAAATTTGAGGATTATATGTTTATCTGTCACACCTCAGGAGAAATTGCCTCCAAAGCCTGAAGACTGAAATCATTTCCCACCATCCTGCACATCAATTTAGAGCTAATGAACAACTCGGTTCAATCTGCCTGAGCATAAATAAATCCCATATTCATAACTGCTTTTATCTTACATGTCATTCTGACTTTGATAACATCTTGTAAAAGAGTGAATACTCTATTTTATCAATGCTGTAACCTTTTTAGATGGTCATATCACAAGACCACTTTCCCATTCAATTGAATGACTTTTGGACCCCACTGTATCTGTTCACTGGATTATTTTTGGACAAACTTAACAACCTAGTTATAGACAGCTGGTCTGATTTTGTCTCCCTTCCCCTTTTTTCCCTTTTTGTTATTTTTACTTGTTAGAACAGAAAGCCTGCTGTGTGGTAGCCTCACCTGTAGAAGTCAACATGGAGCTGAATTAAGCTAAATCCTCTTTATATAGACAGACAGATGGACTTTTTATATAGACAAAGTGCATCTGTGTGAGAACAGTAAATAGCAGGCTAGTCAATGGCCTTTGAAATTCTAGAATAGAATTGTGGGATAAAGATCTCATTATGCTTCAACCACACTAAGTGTTTATACCTGTTTGGAATAGCTGCACTTGAAGTTGGGATGAAAAGCCTGCTGTATTAGGGTCAGTTTATGCTTGATTAGAACCACCTTGTAGGCGAAGTGAAAAGTCGGCTGTCATTGAGAGGGTGAGTCCGTTGAGTTGCCAGTTGGCCAATCACAGTGTGAAGTGGGTGTGGGTAAAGTAATGCAGTAATGGTCAGACACAGCCCCCCTAATCTGCCCACGAAAACATATTGAGGGAGGGGGTTTCCCATGGTATTCGCCCATCTGACAAGCACTTCTAAAGAAGCAAACTGGCAGCTTTAGTCTCCTCCTGGTTTTGTAAAGTTACAGGATTGTCAGATGCAGCCTCCCTCCAATTCCCCTGTCACAAAGAGGGTAAGAGATGCTGTTAAGCTTCATTTATAGTTTTGTGTTAAGGTGTTATGCTTAAGCTACAAAGCCTACCCATATAGGAACGCTGTACAGCACTTCCTCAAAGTTTAACTCCACATCGGGGCTATGGAGATACCACATGGGGACAGCAAGAACTGTGCTTGCTGCTTGTGTTTTCCACTTTCTGATGTCAGTAGAGATTGTTTATAGTGATGCATGTTGAAAAAGGGCCGATTATTGTCTCTCTTTCAGTAACACACATCTAGCAAAGACATGACCAGCAAACCCTCTGTTGTGTCTTTTTTTTTATCACAGTTAAACTATTTAAGTATCACAACAGCTTGGAAATAGTCTCATATTCAGTAATGAAGCAGGAGCACAGAAGTTAATTTTGCATCACTTTTACCTTGAGAAAGTCATGTCATTGAATAAAATCTGCTGCTTTTTCCCTTCCTGTTTTTTGCAGACCTCATTTTATATTTTGTTTTGTTTTATTTTCCTCTGGATTTATGATGCACCACTACGGGTACTGTAAATTGTGAACTTGTTTGTAGTGGTGGTTTCATCCAGAAAAAGGGTGAACAGAAGACATTCAACATGATATAAAATTAGTTAGCTTCACAGCGAGTCAGTGATGAATTCCCATGCTGCTGCTGGGACTGGAAGGGTCAAGTGAAGGTCAATGGAGCAGTCATTGAGATTGCTAGGAGATGATTGATGAGCTGCTGGTCTGTCTAAATTAATGGGAGATCTGCACACCTGCATACTGCTCCAAGACAATGTCAAATCCTGTACCTCGAGTTTTCCAAAGAGTAATGTGAAAATTTAAATAGGTAATTGTTGTTACTTGATCCATGGAAAACACCTTGAGAAAATATATTTTCTCCACTAAAGTGACATTTATCATCACCTTGTTGATACATGGTGTTGGCTTAGCACAGTTTGGATGGAACTGTGGGGAAAACTGTAAATGTACAGGTATGCTCATATACTGATGCCAAGAAAGGTAAAATTATCAGTGGACACTGTACACATATTGCTAGATGAACCACTGTTACTGGATCCATTGAGTCACAGTGCTGCTGTGAACTGTTTGATAGAGGTTACAGCCCAGTTCATAATCAGTTACTTGCACATAAATAAGTTAAAAAACCTAAAAAAGACACTGGATAGCAGTTATGCACAAAGAGGACCAATGAGAAGTGGGATCCATTACGCAGCTAGTGTGAACACCAGCACAGGTTAAAATGGAAACATATTTCTTCCATCATATAAACGAGATAAAGATGTGTAGACGGTGTTAGTGAAACTGTTGCTGACACTTAAAAGTCACTGGATTACACAGTCTAGAGTAAGTGGTCAGTTTGACCAGATGCACTGTGCTATCAAGTATTTTAATTGCCTCTTCAATGTCAGAGCTTCTTGTGTTAATGAGAGCACATCCCAGAATGTGATTACCTTTTATTAGATTTTAGCCAAGGGCTTAAAAAATTGAAGAGTCCCTAGTCAGGAGGATCTGAGAACTGAGTTCTCCTCAGCCGTTCAAACTCTGGGAATTTGACCTTGTTTGGATTCTCTTCTCTCCATTTGTGGATGTGTTGGGCACTTGGCCGATCTTATATTTACCTTGTAGGTCAGGTACATTTAAAAAGCTCATATCGGATTCTGTACTTGACTTGGAATATAGAAACCATTTGTGTTAACATGTGATATGTATCTGGATAAGGAAAACTGCGTGTAAATGCACCCAGAACATTTTGCAATCAGAATATGATTGGTTTAGTCAGACCACATCTGGAGGTGGTCTTCCATTGTAATCGAATCTAAGTCAGGTGTAATCAGGTGATATGTGTACAGTTTGATCTCATTTTTAAGGACAAATTCTGGCCAACAAGTTGAAAGGTCAGTTACCTTCAGCTTTTCCTGCTGTCTCAAACTTCCTTATCAAAAAGCAACAGAGGACTTCCTCAGCAAAGGACAAATAAGTAAAGCCCAAACAGCAGCATCACTTCAGGAAACTCTGCTACAATGTGTAAGACAGGCTTGCTAGCAAACCTCTCCACAGTATAAGGAGTGTTTGACTTGTTAGCAAGGTCACTGAAGAGTAGCCAACACATGTCTTTGGTTGTCTTTGCGTGTCATGTACATGTTGAGATCTGATCAAAATGGAAAAATGGAGATAACAAAAACTTACAACAGGTATAAAAGCAGAGGCCTGGTGATCAGATGTCATTAACTAGATAATATATCCAGATACAGATTGCATGTAAACACCAGCTGTAGGTGTAATTGTTCTTCCTAAACTCAAAGACTTTATGGATAATGCAGTGTGAAATCTAATAAAGGACCTGACGTGGGAAAGGGGTCCTGTCAGTCAGTCAGTGAACACATTTCAGTAGTAAAGAATTAGTAACCTTGGCCTCAGGCTACACCAGTTTTTTCTCCCTGTCCATTACTGTATCTTGGCAAGGTGCCAGGTGTCAGTTACAATTAGCTTTTGTATCCTCTGTCATGAAGACAACACTGGGGAGTTAAGTATATCTCACTCTGTTTCCCTGCAGACCCTGCAGCTCTTAATCCCTAAGTTCTCTGCAAGCCAAGCCTAATAAAGATTTAAGTTCATGATAAACACTGGCTGGCTTTTAAGGTCGAGCAAGTAAATAAATTCAAAACAAACTATTGGGATCAGTCTCCTTCAGCAAACTATTTGATTTATTTAAATCACATAAGCTAACCCAAGTTCACAACTTGGCAAAAGTAGAAGTAAACTTACTTGATTTGTGTGTTGTGATTGTAATGAAATGGGAGGTAACCACAATAAATCTTTAAAGGGAATTAAATTTGTTTGGTTTGTCAGAATTTGCAGTTTATCATATGGAAGATTTGTCTGTAATGATGACTGTGCCTACCCAGGATCAGCATAGTGTGCCAAGAGAAACCTGGCAAACCTAGAAAAATATGTGGGTTTCCCACCAAACGCACTTTAACTTCAGTTCACTTTCTTTCATCACATAAAGGCCATCCTCTGAAGATCTGATTTATAAAAGCTTATATAGATTTATTAGATTTGGTCACTTTGTTCAGACAAAATCTCCATATTGGCCTCTGTAAGATTGACTTCTCCAGAATTCCTCTCCACAGCTGTACCTTTAGGCCTCTTTGGCCTTCTGTCCACTGTCTGTCTTTCCATGCTAATGTATTGATCACTGCCTCTGAATCAGGGCTGCCTGGAGGATTGAATGCAAAGGGGATAAGTGTGAATAGTGGTAAAGGACTTGGTAAACTCCTTGTATTGTATTAACCTGACAGATTTTTTAACACTGTTGGAAAAAAAGAAAAAAAAGCCCACTGGTAATTATTGCACCTAATCTCTCTGAAATTCAAATCCTTTGCTCTGGATAGAAGTCATCTTCTCTCAGCCAAGGCATGTCTTTCTGGCACCACCTGCACTTTAACTTAACAGGAAACTTCAACAGTGATTCCATCAAATTTGTTTCATTTTGATGCACTTTTTAAGCAATGCTAGTGGAGAAATGTTAATGTTGGTCAGTCACTCATTTGGTCCACTGCTTTGGTCAACACTACAATCAAACATCAGATGGCTTGACATCCAACTTGCCAATTTGGTACAATTATTAATGATCCTGATATGAAATCAGTAATAGCTTTTTTATAATGATTACTTGATTATATTGAACACTGTAAAAGTCTGTAATTACTCCTTAGTGAATAGCTTAGGTCTATGGATGGCAATGTTTCAGACTGAAATATATCAACAACCATCAGATGGATTGGCATAATCTTTTTACAGACATTAATGGTCCCCTGAATATGAATCCTAATGATTTAAGTGTTCCTCTGACTTTTCCTCTTGTGCCACCAGTGGGTCAAACTTTTCACTTATCTAGTAAATTAATCTATTTGATGGATTTACCTGAAACTTTGTACAGACTTGTATAGTTCCAAGACAATGAAACCCGAAGACGGTGATCCCTTGACTTCCTCTAGTTAACATGGATGGATTGCCATGAAATTTTGTACAATCATTCATGGATCCCCTAAGGATGAAGTGTAATCCCTTTAGTGATCTGCTGACTTTTCCACCTGGTGCCATCATCAGGACAAAATTTTAATTTGTCCAGGGCTTTGGTTTGCAGAGATAATGGTATTCCTATTGGCCTCAGCTGTACTTTGTGTTTAGTGCTAACTAGTAAATGTTAACATCCTAACACACCAATCTACGATGGTGAACATGGTAAACATTATAACTGCTTAACATCAGCATGTTAATATTTTCTCTATGAGCATGCTGGCATGTTGACGTTAGTACCTAAATAGAACCTCTCAGAGCCGTGGGCAAGGCTGTAGACTGTGTCTTGACCAAGAGTGTTGTCTTGCAGCACTGACTTCCAGAAGAACAATCCTGTCCACAAACTGACAGAAGAGGAACTCCTGGCCTTCACATCTGTAAGTCATTTTTATTTGTGTTTTTATGTTCGCCATTTTTAATGCTTTTAACAATTTGATCATATAGACATTGTTATTTTTGCTTGGTTGGTATCCTATTGCCTATAAAATCAATTCAGAAATATTGAGTAAGATGGACTTCCACTCTTTTACACTTGAAGGTTTTGTCTTATTTAACCCAACAGCAATACACAAGAGAATAATAATGTTGTCTAAAGAGTGTAGGTCAGATCAATTTCCAGTGACCATGTCCTGCATCGTCAATTTCTTGCTGTAATAGCGGTGGCTGTTGGTTTGAATGAAACCTGCTCATGATATGAACAAGCTCAACAAATGCTGAAAGATTTCCATGGCAAAGATATGCACAGCCACAATCTCAATCAGTGCCTAAAAAGGCTTGAATGAATATGTCCCAGTTACTCCCAAACATTGCTCTTCTTCTGGGCACAGACCCTCTGGGTATCACACAAGCTTTTAGACATTTCTGTTTTGAATGGTAATTAAAGAATGGTAAAGTAAAGAATGGTGTACCAAATAGACACCACAAACGTATCAAACAGGATATCTATCCTAGTCAATCTGCTTTAATGAGGGACTCTACCGATTTAACACAGAGTTCAGTTGACACATCGTGAGCGATATTACTCAGCCTGTGAAAACAGTTGTATAATGTCTTCCTTGGCTCTGCAGGTAGTTTGAAAAAATAACCCTGATGATGACGTCATCAATTATTCATCAGGATCCAGCTTTTTTGGAGCTTGACCCATACTGAGGACTAAAAGTCAAGATATCTCAGCCTGCTGCTTCATTTTTCACCATTCTTTTTATAATCTGTCTGTCACAAGTGCCCCAACTTTATGGAAACGCAATACTAAATCACCAGAGTAACTCTTTAAGCTTGTTAAGCAATACTTTATTGATTTTATTTCATAAATCAGACTGAAACCTAATTAATTATCATAGTCCTCCTGTTCATATTGAGTTATCACTTCCATGCTGTAGTTCTCAACATTCTGGGGGACAGGGTGCAAAAAATTTGGACAGCTTTTACATTTTACTGACATATTTATATTTTGCTCATAATTATTAACATACTAGATCCCTTAGATGTTGATCATTATGTAGATCTGAATTGCAGTTTAGTACAAATTTTATTACATATTAGTCCAAAATGTACATTTTAGTACAAAAGTACAAATAATGACATGATCGTACATGAGTTTCTAAATGTATTGAATTGGTTTCAAATGTTTGTGGGTTGGCTCACAATCATGGCCACATTGGATTTCAATATCAATGATTTATTGGTGTATCCTCTATATCTGACCTGGCGGTTTAATTCTACTACTCCAGCTTTTTCTTAGCAGTGTCACCAAGATGGTTGTTAAGAAATATGATCTTAATTCTGAAGCTGTGGAGAATTTTACTAAGCATATGAATCATTTATGAACACTTTTCCTTTGCCAGCAGTATAAGTCAACAACTCCAATACTAAGCTAAAGGCTATCAACCGTTAATAGTGTTGCACCAGCAAACTGAAAAAGACTACATCCAAACACAAACCACTGTACAGGACTGATGAAATGACTCACCTAAAGGAGAACTGCAAGAAAGCTGAGCACAAGTGGAGAAAAACAAAACCATAAATCCATGTTGACAACCCCAAATACCACCTCACTATTTTTATTAAAGCAGTTAGAATTTCCTGACAAGCTTAAAACTGCTTGTCAGGTACTTCTTCAGTGCCAGTGAAACATTATTTATCATGGAACACTTATCTACTATCCTTTGCTGTTGTTAAGGCTTGGCCGAACTTTTCTTTCCCAGTCTTTGGTTCACTCTGGAATAATTGTACTCCCCAAGCTACAGCTTCAGAATGTATTTGCCATCACAATCAGAGCTCCATTAATTATTTCTCCAGCAAAAGTACAGGCACCTCTAGAGTACCTGAATGCAGCATGATAATTGTGTTCTTAGGAAGAGGTGTCCATAAAGTAGAATTGAAATTTGAATTTCCTCACTTCTTCTGTAAGGAAATGCAAACTAATTATACTATAGCTATTGTGCATGTTTTACACTTTTCAAAAGATGATAAAAAACATTTTTGGATGAATTTGTGGAAACAGTGTCTAAGGGACTGATCACACCATAAAGTGGCACAACAAAATTAATCTGCATGTCTTTGCAAAATATTTGGTTCTAGAAGTTTGGTGATCGGATTTGCGTGATGAAACTTACTGCTAACATGCATGCCAACGAGGAACATGTTAATGCTAGTCGGGACATAATATATATAACAAAAATAGAGTTATATTCAGCTGTATCTCTCCATTGAGAGATGCTGCATGCACTTGCGCACGAGACACAGCAGCATAACTTCATTGATTATTTAAACCTCCTGACATGCTGATGGACAGGATTGGTCAGGATCTAGTGCTCATTAAAGATCTGTGTTCTTCTACACATCCACAAGTTGGCTATTACTCAGACAGTTCAGGTTGAACTTGACAGGACAGAAGAAACTATCCTATCTAATTGTCAAATTGAAGAGGAAAATGAGTTAGGGGAACAGGAAAAACAGGAAAAAACGAGAGGTGGATCATGTTCTTTTAATTCACATGAAAAATGTAAAAACAAAATAACGCATTTCTTCATCCTGTTATCAAACAAGTTGAACACAGGAGGCAGCAGTTCAATTCCTGTGCCTTGTCTGCGGGAAAATAGAGGACGTCAGTTGAGAAGGCGGTCTTTCAGTGCAGCCCAGGACACATTGTGTTTACACTGCTAAATAAATGTGGCCACATGCAGCCCAGACCACCTCTAAATGTGGTCTGAGTGATCAGATCTCAATGCGTCCTCAATGCATCTTTTGCCAATGCGTTTTTTGCACAGAAGTTTGCCCTTTTTAAATCTAATATGAAGAGGCTTTAAGCTTCAAGCTTCAGGGTGGGCATTTCCCATTACATCAGCAGACTGACAACATTGCTAGGAGACGCTCTGACAACCTTTGTGGTGTGCTACTAAGTGGAGAACTTTATAGCCCTATATAGCCTGTGTTTGTTCTTCTTTTCACATTTTGTTGGCTATCAACCATTAGCAATTTAATCTGTATGTCCCTTTACAACAATCAATATTTTGGAGAACTCATTGTATTTCACCCAAGCAAGCAAGCTAGGCTAACTATCTTCTTTGGGTAACTACAATTTTGACCAACTAAGTGCACAAGTCAAAACAAATGCCAACAATATTTAGGAAAATGAATTTCAGTTGACGTTAACCTTTGAGTCCAGATATGGTGTCGAGTTTTCAAGAGAAGAATCTTTTAAGGGATCGATGCATCAATCTCTGTATCTGCTTTAACAAACTTTAAATCAGACAGTGTTACTGTATCGCAGCATCCAGCGCGCGAACCCATTACCCTCAGACACAGGTGAATGTAAGGTCATCTTGTTGCGATGAGAGGAGTTCCTGATCCACACAGTTATTATCCCAAGTGCCACATGAGAGAGCAGGGCTGGGTACATTTTGACGCAGCTGTTCTTTCCCATCACTGCAACTTTGAAACCTAAGCCAAAATTGCTAAACATTGTAAGACAAGCCAGACACCTTTTTTCAACAGCTATGAGCTTGTTTGGAGACGCTCCCTTACTCCAGAGACGTCATAGCACAGTAATGGGATAGCTTACTTGGCCGATTCAGTGAGTATCCTCTGAAAGCACTGTGAGGGTTAGGTCCATTCAGGCTGATGAGAATGCTTGGCAGAAGGAATTTGACGGGACAGGAAATTAAAATAAAAAACCAGCAAATCTCTGGAGGCTAACCCCAGGGCTGGTATTGTCTTGTGCCAAAAGGTTCTGTTGCCTATAAAATAGTAAAAAATAGTCTCTCTTAAAAAATAATCACATTATAGCTTCCTTTTGCTTTTCAGTGGCATCTGTACCCCAGGCAAGTTTGCAGGCTGGCTCTTTGTGCTTTTATTACATGAACCTTTGAATATCTTTCTTCCCATTAACAGCAAACACATTTTCCCTAATTTTGCTGTTATCATGCAGGTAAAATGATGTAGCTCAGATCTATTGATGGGACATAAAGACTTAATGATAATAACCAGTTACTGTGGGCATTTTCCATGACATTTGATAGTGAAGGCAATGTATAAAGTTGAATGACAAGACATGACAAGTTCGGATACAGAAGCAGAATCACATTGTCTGAGATTTTCATGCCTATGGTATCATTTCATGATATATGGACTGAAGGCATGTATGCATATGTTGGCATGCTGGTCTCTGACTGTGTATGTGTGAGTTTCATTGTTGAACACACAATAATTTAAGTATAGTACTTTACAGAAAAGAAATGCCATTCAGACACTACAGGTCCCACACATACATACATTCTGCTCTGATTAGCGTTTTGAAGACAAGTGTCATGACACAAGTCCAGGAGATTTGCCAAGGTTTTCTGGCTGTACCAGCTGCTTACAGGCCACAACATAAACTGAATGCCTCTGGTTCCCACACACCCTGGAGAACTCAGCCCACTTTCCTCCGTCAGTCCACCACAGCGTAGGTATAGGCGAACCTCCTCTTGGGTCAAGAGCTGAGCACTGAGCTCACGTTGGTTTCAGTTCATTTAGGATCGCAGATAAACACGGAGAGAAACACTCATGCATCGTGTCTCTGTTCCCTCTTTTCAAGTCAGGGTTAGGGTTATCCCAACAGTGGAAAAAGAGAGGAAATTCAGAATTCCCTGGGGGTGTATCTATTTCTTTAGCTGGTCGTTGCTTTTGTGCTAACTGTTTTTGTGGAGGAGGCAAGGTGGAAGGAAAATTAAATGATGGCCTAATCATGCTAGCGTTTCTGCTCAAAATTAACCCCAGGAGATGCCTATCTTTATCTTACCAAAACAATAACATCAAGCCACTGTATATGGAAAGAATACAAGTTGTACACATTGTATTACTTCAAATTATAGATACTGTTGATGTTGTTAGAGGTCCTGTCTTCTCTATATAACAGCCTCTATAACCTCTCTATAGCAAGAGTATAACAGTAAAATTATTTTGAATCACACTATGAACATATTCCATCACAACTAGTAATTCTTTGTCTTTGCTTTTTGGTCCTTTGAATCCGTGAGTTAATTTTTATGCAGTGGTGCCTGTGTTTCACTGAAAGATTGACCCAATCTCACATAACAGTTTCAGCCAACCAAAGCTTAACTTGTGTTTCTCATCATCTTTTGATTCAGGATGACTTCTGTAGGTCTTGGACAGTGGGGACAAAATTTGGGTTGTCTGTATGTAAGCAATGCTACTAAAAAGTTCTCATTACTTAAAGTTAAACTGTGAGCCTTGATCGAAGTTTTCAACATGTAGAAAGTTGCATAACACATCCTGATCTGGGAACAGAAGGGTGTCTCTCCGGTGAGATGGACAAGTCATGGATACCTGGAACTCTCCAGAAACAGATCAAAAAGAGCAGTCGGTGTGGATTTTAAAAGAAAAGGAATATAGTTGACTCATATTTTTGACGTTAATCAGAGGAAAAGAATATTAAATTAACAAAATAAATAATGCACCAATCAAATCCCTGCTTATTAAGATATGTACTTATCTGCTTCTTCAGTACTCTTGAAAGTGCTGTGACAATTTCCTTTTGAAAGATTCAAAGTAAGCCCACAGTGCTGCAGCTTTGGGCTAGTTGTATCTATCATGTCTTTTCTTTGTGTAGTTTGGGATAAAGCAGAGATTCTGGCTGCCAAATGTTAACACAGCCATTCTAGAGAGTTGAAATCTAAATGTGATGAAAGTTAATCAGTTAATCTCAACACAACAAAAGTAATTATCTTGTTCAGATTCAGTAAGCACTGCCACATTGCCTAAGGTAACGCATACTGGAGGCCACTGTCGATTCAGAAGTTTGAAAGAGATCACTTGCTGCTTTGCAAATGAGTTTGGCATTTGCAAAATGTTGAATTTGATGATTGACGAATTATAAGAATAGAGAACTTGGAATCACTACTTCACCACCAGATTACTATATACTATGATTTTCCGAAGAAAAAATGTTCCAGCCTTGATTCACCTGCTACTTATAGTGTCACCCAGAACACAGTGTAATGCATAAAAACTGTCAATGCATTCCTGGTCCACCACTTGGGTCCAGACTTCAACATATATGATATCTCGACAAATGTTGGCTGGATTGTGATGAAATTCGGTTCAGATATTTATATATTGGCCTCTATAAGATTGAATTATCCAGAATTCCCCTCCGCTGCTGCAGCTGTAGGCCTCTTTGGCCTTCTTTTGTTCAGAAGAAGGAGGACTTTCCAGTCAATTTCATCTTACAAGCATGAAAGCGTGACAGCTGAAATAAAAAAATACCTGAGTTTTGCCAAATAGGGAAGCTTCATAAAGTTCACATTGCGTTTCTTTGAACTTGCCTTCACGTGTTAATGTCAGTTGTTGCTCTGCAACAGGGCTGGAATTATTACGTTATTACGTTAAAATATTTATCCTCATTGTTTTTGTACATAACAAAATTCAATACCTCCCCTATTAAAATATCTTCAATGAAGATATTTTGAGACATTTTTGAGCCTTGAATTACAAAAAAATCTATTTTAAGACTTTTAAAGGATCCGTGGGGACCCTGATTTTGACGGAGACGGCTGTCTTCAAGAAAAACCCTGGTATTGATGAGTACCTGAAGGATTCAGTGTAAAGGGGATAAGTGTGAATACTTTTAAAGGACTTGGTAAACTCCTTGTATTATATCAACCTGGCAGAATTTTCAACACTGTTTAAAAAGGAAAAAATGTAAAAGCACACTGGTAATTATTGCACCTAATCTCCCTGAAATCCAAATCCTTCACGCTGGACAGAAGTCATCCTCTTTAAGCCAAAGCCTGCTTTTCTTACAGGAAACTTCAACAGTGATTCCATCAGAGCTTTTTATGTTTCATCTTGGTGCACTTTTTAGCCATGCTAGTAGTGTTACCTTTAAGGGTGGCAGTGTCTGTTGGTCAGTCTACTCCAGTGATCCATACATCTTTACAGACATTCCTGGTCCCTAGTGGATGAAGCTTTGGTGATCCTCTGACTGTAGTGCCACTAGTGCAAGTTTGACATGTTTGTTTTTACGTAAAATATCCCTTCAACTGTTTGATGGATTACCATGAGATTTGGTAGAGATATTCATGTTTCTTGAGGGAATAAATTGTAATGACTTTGATGATCCCCTGACTATTCCTGTATTGCCACTTGACATTTTTGGTGTCTCATCAAATCTCATCAAATATTAGAGATATTCCAGGTAGAGATATTCCAGGGCTCAGGATCTCAGAGACTGAACTTACATTATTCTTATCGATGATGTATTTCCTGTTATTGACCCTTTTTTAACCAGCTATGTCTATACATTATATTTTCTATTACTGCTGGAGTAATAATGGTGGACTGTGACAGCCTTGGACCCCATTTGTTTGCGTGCTGCTTCTGTGGTCTGAATCCACTTAAACTGCCCACAATCCTTGATCTCATTGGACACATGCACACTCACAGTATATACAGCCCTATACTGCAGTGTGGAGAGGTCGTTTTTCCTTAATAGACCTGTGTCAGAGGTTTGAGATTTTTGGAGATGGTTACACTTTACTTGCTGTTAAAACATTATTGTGGTGCCATTTTTTTAAATTTTTTTTTTAAATGTTTTATTTAAATTTATTTATTTGAAAAATTTAACCAGTTATTTTAGCTCAACCTTGGGTATCTGGAATACAGACTGTCTGAAAGGGATATTTTAAATGGTAACATCTCAGTAGTCTTGATGTGGACAGAAATAAAAGGCTCTAAACTCTGACTATCCTCGACCCAACTTTGTGAAATGGCAGTTTTCTCCTGAAGGAAGGTGTTGTCGGTTGTAATGCGCTCTATTCTTTGGCAGTTTTTCTTTTCTGTCCTGCTAAGGCAAATATTTTCTCCGTCTCTTGCCTGGCTACTCCCACCCTTTGCCAGACACAAGTCAGTTAATTAAAGAGGAAGGAGGTGAAGGAGAGTGAGAGGAGATAAAGACACTAATTGAAAGGTGTGAGTCTCTCCTCTCGCTCTACTTTCTACACACAGTGACTTCTTTTCACATGTTAAAGAATATGTGAACAAATCTCATATTCAGAACAAACCAAGAATGAATTGATCTACTTACAAGTATTGTGTGTATATCCAAAGCCTGATATATCTTATTCCTCTGTGCTGTACACTTCCATCACTGAGCCACACTGTTTTTATGGGTGACATGTTCCTTGGCCTGGATGACTGTTAGTTTGTTTAGGAACTGCTCCAAAGACTAATGGCAGTGATTATGTTTTCAGTGAGAGTAGTTCAACTTCAGGCAGACACTGTGCATTCACAGGAAAGCTGTTCTGTGTCCGTTTTTGCTAGCTTGTTGTGCTACTTATCACAACCTCTTGACTTTAAACTTAAACTATGTACATTGTACAATGTTAGACACGCTGCCAAAATCTTAAAACTTCAAGTCAACTGAAATTAGATTGCATGTTTTTGTCTGCTACAGCAAACCAAACCAAACCAAAAGGGAGAAATTTTAATATGGGGGGCACTGTCATGAAGTTTTGTTTTCATGATGGTGCCTTCTATATTTGCATTAATTAAACAGAATACTGTGAGTGATCTATCTACGTAGATGGAGAGCTTGTTTCCATACAGCCAACAATACTTGAATTTTCAATACCACTGCTAATGATACAGTCTGCCCATGACTTGTAGTTACAGCAGGTCTGTCATTCCTGTGCTGGAGCTCAGCCTGCCAGCTGCTGCCAATCAAACAGATACCGACCCGCCCCTCCAGCCACTGAGAAGAAAAGGCCTTTTTTTTCTTTTAATAAAAAAATAATAATGATAAAATTTTAAAAACACAAAAAAAAGTGTTTTCAGTTAGATTTTCAGACTTGATAAAAGCTGACTTACAACCTGAGTTTGATTTTGACTCCACTGACTTGTGGAGTTTTGGCTCAGAAAGGTTTTAAAATTCTGTTGTTAGAACAGATATACTTCAATCAATCCAACAGCTGCCAGAGAATAAGCTGTTTGGCAATGCAGGCCAGCAGACAGACAACATATGATACCAGATTTAAAGACTTTTGCATGTTGTTGTCTATTTTTGTTAACACAGCAAACATTATATTTACAATTTATTGTAATTTTGCAAAAGGAAGGAATAATGTACCAAAAGCACACCTGATCATTTTGCATTCAGATTTTATGAAGTTAATTTGAAAGCAATACATACATACATACATACATACATACATACATACATACATACATACATACATACATCAAAGGAAGCAATGTGCATGTATGATCATGCACATTGATTTTTTTGAAAATAAACTGTAAAATACATTTTTGCTCATCTCAGAACCTTATTTGAATTCCTTTGCTCTGGTTTCTGGTCAGAAAATCCAACATACATCTAATCATCCATATTTTATCTAATGCTGATATCCAAATGATACTTTGGGTTGAAAAATACATTTTTGTGGGTACAGTTTTGACATGTAGTATTCAGCCTATTTTGTGCTCACTACTTTATCCAAAGTTGGACTGTGGGTTGTCATCCATCCATCCATCCAGCTGTGAGCTCAGTTTGAACAATGAGCTGGCAACATATGTTGTATTGTCACTGCGTGGGATTGGAGTGCTGCAGGCAGCTGCTGGCTCTGTGAGCAGGCATCTTCCCAGCCTACATGTAGATCCAGGAATCTGCAGGCTGGTTAGATGGTTGTCACATGTCTGGCTGTCTTCATCAATACCCGACTTGTGCCGCCTTCCTGAAGGACCATCTGGACGTAGCGCTGATGTCAGTTATTATGCAGGCTTTCCTTGAAGGCTTTTCACCCACATACAGCAGCAGTCACTTTGCAGGCACTATCTACCAATATGAATCAGGTTATGTCATCTCCGAGAGGGGAAAGCTGCCTGACTGCCAAGACCTTTTGGATTCTATCCACATCTTGTAGAGAAGAGGTTCAGAGGTTCCGTCAGCAAAGGCAGTGGGTTGATCCAGCTCATCAACATACCAACAGCTGCTGGAAGTCAAACAAAGAGGCTTTAGGCATCTGACTTGCGTCCAGGTCTATCTGTCTGATTGTCTGTCTGATCCAGCCTATTGTACTGCTCATAAGTGGCTCATAATTCAGCACTGGGCTGAAGGAACACGTCCATTTTGAAAGACAAATATTGATTTTGGATATCCAGTGTCAGAGAGAAAGTATAAGTAGCTGTGGAGGTTAATTTATTGTCCTGGAGTTGTTATGGCGGTCATACCATAGATCTCTGGACATCCCAGCTCACTGCTGCTATCATGTACAGAACATTATTTATACATATCATGTGTATGATATAGATAAATTAAAATTAGTTTTAGAAGTTTCAAGTGAAATCTATTAGAACGTTATTATCAATCTTAAATTGTCCTTAATGCTCAAGCAAGAACTAAAACAATTAATAGCAGAGTCTTAAATTTGCAGGCATCAGTGTAAACAAATACAGGCCAGTCGTTACAAGTGCTGTGTAAAACCATTGAGGATAGTGGAATAACCTATACTGTGATCACATGACAGATCACACATCAGTCATGTCATACTCACTAATCCGTTGCTCTCAGTTTCTCTCTGTAACAATTATACTCTTTTTTATCCACTGAATACTTCTAATTGGTTCCACCTTGCTGTTTTTTGCAGTTGCTGTAAAGATACTGTCAATGAAATCCAACATTTCCTGCAAATATTTCAAATTAAAAGCCAACAAACAAGGAAAGGGAGGGATTATGCTCTCTGAGCCACTGGAAGGCTTTTCATGTGAAACGTCTGTCAAAATGTGTTCTTCAATGATAACTTAACAGGGATCAAAAAACTATAAAGTAGAAGCGAGTGGAAATAATGAGTGAATGAAAACAGTATTTCTGAAACTCAGAGCAGAAGAGCGGTTAGCATAACATGACTCTGTTATTGTACTGAAGGATTTAGTTATGTGGAAATGTAAATTATACTGACAACAGCAAATTAAAATGGGATAAAATACACATTTAAAACAGGAGAAATTAGAAATTAAGACCTGGTTTTCTCTCTAGTTTTGGAAAATGAAGACCCGGCCACTATTTGAGAATTTACGGTCTTCTGCACTTAATGACAAATTAATAGACTGTACATCATCTCTATATTCCACTGAAAAATCACAGCCAAGTCACAAATTTCAGTGTCGCTCCCATCTGACACAGCTTGCCATGTCTCCTCTGTCACATCTGAATGTATTTATACAGCTCAGTGCACTCTGTGCAGCCCGTCCCAGAAGGTTCAGTCTGGATGCCTTTCACGTCTGCTCAGTTTTGATCACCATACCCAGCACCTCAAAACAAATTATTCCTCACTCTGCCAAGCCAAGTCTGCTACCAAACAAAACAGTGTCTCCTCTAAACTGAGTCACATCATAGTTGAGAGAGGTGCTTTGGGTATTGAAATGCGTCCTTGTCTCTTAAAATTAGACACTCAAATGAGGCTCGCAGACACTGAAGATGACGGTCTGAATTCTGGAGACTTTTTTTTTTTTTTTGGTGCTTTAAGACTACTAAGTAGCTGTAATCTTCATAAGACTCAGACTAAACCTCATTGAAGTTGGTGATCTTATATTTTTTTAATTCCAGTCATTGTAACTTGGGTCTTATTTCTATAGTTTTGGTTATTGCTGTCAGTAATTCCATTGCATACCAAATTAATTACTGGAGATCTGGGAATGTGGTGACATTACTAAAAAGAAGTCATGTTGGGATAGGACCACAAGCAGTCAGACAATCAGAAATGCAGGGGTTGGCAGGGGCACCAGAGCCTAAAGACGTCACCACAGAGTTTTGCCAGTTTTCTCTTCTTTGTGCACCATGGAAGTAGATGAAATTGTGCCAAAAATCTGTCTCTACTCAAACATCAGCATGTTAGCATTTTCATTAAGCTACCTGAGTTTGTAGTTGTAATAGTTCCAACATCATCAACAATGATAAGTCTGGTTTAGTAAAATGATCTACCTAATCACATCATGTTAACTTCAGGAGTCACATTCTTTCAGTTAAACTTATTCATACCATATCAATAACTAAATTATAAACTATATAACAATAACTTAACTTAATAGTGTTGAACAAGGATCCTTAGTTTTAGATCCAGTAACTAAAATAAGGTGTGCCATATTTGGTTAAGCTGCACCTGCATTTCAGTGTTCAGTATACATATTTAACCCACTGGGCATCTATCTAATTTTATCTAATCTGGTCATTCCTGTCGTTTTCCAACATGTCTGGTCATGTCATGTTAGGAGAAATGAATTCCAAATGAATTTGATCTCATGAGAAGTTTTTTTATATGTTAGTGTGATAATAACTTAACTCTCATTGCTTTTGAGAAGCGCTTATTGCTCATTTGTGTTAATAGTCGTGTGACAAATGCTTAGCCTGCCTTATCATTTGATTTTAATTGCTCTATGATTGATTTTGCTAGAGGAATAACTGCATAATTAGGACAATTTACTGTTGCACTAATGACTCCAGCAAGAGTCGCTAAGCATCCACAAACATCATTAGTGTTTGTTCATCTCACCTAAAACCATGTATCACTTTCATTGCATATTTCCATTGTCATCAATATACTGAATGCATAAAGTCATTATTGTATAACTTGTTCTCATTAAAGTCATGCCAAAACCTGAGTAGAGATAAAATAGTAGTCATCCTCCCTGCTGTCTACCTGCCAGTGTATCTGCTGGATATCCCTCTCCCCTGTCTCTTTAATCAGCTCATCTAAAGCTGCACCACTAAGCTGCCACAGCTATTATACAGCAGATTATCGCCACAGCACACAGATAAAGACTTTCAGGCTGTAATAGGTTTTAATAATTAGGTGTTCTCACTGAAGCTGGTTGCTTGACTTCTCACTGCAGAGCACGCAGACAGCTGAGCCCTGTGTTGCTTTAGATGTGGAGAAGGAGAGGATAAGGGAAGTTAGGTCTTATGTATTGTAATTGTTTTCCTACCAGGTTGTGTGTTATCGATCTCTGCAGTACCTCACTGTTTCTCTGTGATTTTTTTTTTCCATTAAAAGAGGGCTAAGAAATGGTAGTAAGCAACAGCTGTGGAAGCTTGTAACAACTTTTTAAATGAGCTCCTCTCATGCAGTAGAGTGAGGTTCTGGGACACTGTTGAGACTCTTAGTTAGTTTCAATAGGATGTTACTTGGCAGCTGATCCCCCAGTCCACAGTTCTCAAGGGTGAAATCTGAGGCTATGAAGATATACTTAGGTAGCTAGTCTTAAAGAGGGTACTGAAATCAATGCTGTGCATTCAGATTGCATCATAGCACTTTACTGTTGAATATGTACCCTGCAAGCTATGTGACTTTGAGCTTTGGTTTTACAGTGCCATTTTTGGAAAAACATTTTTGTATATCACAAAAAAATTCTCAAAATGAAACCAACTCTGGTACACCAACCCTTAATGTGCTCCAGATATACCAAGCCAGTTTTGGTGCAAACGCAACATGTGGCACTCATTTTTGAATATTTAAGTCACCAATACATTCTTCAAATGGCAATAAATGTGTAATGCACACTAGGTATATGCTCCAGATTTTTCATACTAAATTTGTTCAGTTGGCTACAACACAAATTTTCTCTTGGATCACATTGTACATTGTTCAGATGTTGCCAAATTTGGGATTCAGATGTGTCATGGCACAAGGAGTACTGGTAAACTGATTTGTTTTAGGTCAAGGGGACTGAATCAATTTGAACGAAAAATTGCTCTTGCTCTCACATGCAGTTTGCCACTCTCATGCATCCATGTCTCACATTTAAAAAAACAAACAAACAAACAAAAAAAACCTCATAACATTACTCAGCCTTCCATTGTCTCATGGTTGTACCCTGTGCCCTGACCAAACAGATAAAACTATGGGTTGTAGAATTATAATTGATAAGTAATTGATATAACTGATAAATAATCTACAATTTGGAGGAAGATTTTGGCCTTATGTGACCAGAGCAGACCAGGACTCTTAGAAGACTATACTCTGACATCATGTAAACAAGCCAAACCTGACTTCTGTTAAATCACTAGAATTGGACAAACCTGTATTCTCACATCATGATTTGTTTTGCATCTCCAATGATTTAATACTGACTAAAATATGTTGTTTCTCTTTGTGTCTTTCTGCAGTGTATACTGTCTCAACCTAAATTCTGGGCTGTACAGGTCACAGCGCTCTGCCTCAGGGCCAAACTGGAAAGAGGGAAATCTCGGTGTATTGAGAGAGCCATGATGCAAACCCAGGTAAGGAGATATGTGTGAGGGTTGTGTTTATAGATTCATCAAGAGTCCAAGCATCAGGAGCATTTGAAACCTTTTTTTAACATGTAAAATCAATCTGCATTTTCTACTTATAGATAGTGTTTTTATAAAGACAGAAAAATGTCTGAGCTACTAGGGGAAAACTTTGGCCTGTACGTGCCTACCATATGGAGAGAGTATTTTCTAAACCAAAACAGGTTATTGTAGAATTCATTTTCTGATATACTGTATGTTTCATGTGCCCACAAATGAAGCCAGCATATGGGAAGCAGATTTTGAGTTGCTTCTTGCCACAAAGCAACATGACAGGATTATAACCAGCCTTAGACACCTGTCCAGTGGAGATGTTAGGCAACCATCATGAATTAGGCAGTGAAAAAATTATGACTTTTAGTTATTCTCTACACCTGGTTTATGATACATTTTTCAGTGTGCTTACTGAAACATTACCCTAGCAAAGCTACTTGTTTACATATAAACAAATGAACAAGCTAATTTATTCTACTGAGAGTCCAATGCTTTCAAATTCTCCTGCCTACTTGGCTTTTATATCAATTTTTGTATTTTGTGAAGTAAAACACTAAAGTTATTAGCCTACATCCAAATATTTTGGAGGGATAGTGAGAAATAAATAAAACCCAGCCACTGGGGATGCACAAGCCAGTGCATTCTTAGTGCCGGTCCCAAGCCTGGATAAATGGAGAGGGTTGCGTCAGGAAAGGCATCCGGCGTAAAACCTATGCCAAATCAAATATGCAGATCATAAATCAGATTTCCATACCGGATCGGTCGAGGCCCGGGTTACAAATGGCTGCCGCCGGTATTGATCAGCAGGGTGCCAGTGGAAACTATGCTACTGTTGGGCGAAGGAGGAGAGTTGGAAAGCATGTCAGGAGGCGGAGGAAGAGGAGGAAGGGTAGGAGTGTGGAGGTGAGAGTCGGAACTTTGAATGTCGGCACTATGACTAGTAAAGGGAGAGAGCTCGCTGATATGATGGAGAGAAGGAAGGTAGATACTGTTGTATGTAAAAGTTTGGGGATCCTTTGACAAATAATAATTTGGTGATTTTTTTTTTTTTTTAATTGAAAAGATGTAAACACAGCCTCTTTAGGATATGGAAAAAAACATAATATTTTCTACAAACATTAATGCATAGTTACTTTTTATGTCATACATTGACAAAAAAATCATTGTGGCATGTGCAAAGGTTTGGGCATCATAAATGTTCTGAAGTCTCAGATTCTTTTTAGAAGGTCTCAGACCTTAATCAGCTTTACAAATACTCTGACTCTTCAAACTTTGTGCGAACACTCAGCAACTATGGATTCCTCTAAACAGCTGTGAAAGACTCTGAAAATGAAAGTTATTGTTGCCCACAATGCAGGGGAAGGCTACAAGAAGATAACAAAGCGTCAGCTTGCAGTTTCCACAGTGTGAAATGTAATTAATAGATGGCAGTTTAGGGCAACTGTGGAGGTCAAGATGAGATCTGGAAGACCTAGAAAACTCTAGGAGAGAACTGTTGGTATGCTGGTCAGAAAGGCAAATCAAATCCCCCATTTGACTGCAAAAATCCTGTAAGATGGTTTAGCAGACTCGGGAGTGGTGGTGCACTGTTCCACCTTGCAGTGATGTGTGCACAAACAGGACCTTCATGGAAGAGTGAGTAGAAGAAAACCTTACCTGCATCATCCTAAAATCCAACGTCAGAAGTATGCAATGGAATATCTACAGAAGCCTGATGCATTTTGCAAACAAGTGCTGTGGACTGATGAAGTTAAAATAGAACTCTTTGGCCACAATCAGCAAAGGTATGTTTGGAGAAAAAAAGGAGCAGCATTTCATGAAAAGAACACCTCGCCAACTTTTAAACATGGGGGTGGATCTGTCATGCTTTGGGGTTGTGTTGCAGCCAGAGGCAAAGGAAACATTGCATGGGTGGAGGGAAGAATGGATTCCACTAAATACCAGCAAATTCTGGAAGCAAAATCATACCATCTGTGAAAAAGCTGAAGCTGAAAAGAGGATAGCTTCTACAACCAGATAATGATTCTAAACATACTTTGAAATCCACCATGGACTACCTCAAGAGACGCAAGCTGAAGATTTGGAATGGCACTCACAGTCCCCAGACTTAAACATAATTAAAAATCTGTGGGTAGATCGTAAAAGAGCTGTGCATGCAAGACGGCCCAAGAATATTGCAGAACTAGAAGCCTTTTGCAAGGAAGAATGGGAGAAAATCCCAAATACAAGAACTGAAAGACTTTTAGCTGGCTACAAAAAGTGTTTGCAAGCTGTGATATCTGCCAGAGGGGGTGGAAGGAAAGATGGTGGTGGATTTTGCAAAAAGGATGCAAATGGCTGTGGTGAATACATTTTTCAAGAAGAGGGAGGAGCACAGGGTGACATATAAAGCTGAAATTATAGTTTCCACTAGGGTCCATGTGACATAAATTTCGTCATCAGAGGGTGTACGTGTAGGCTCTGTGCAGACATCCGTGTACCTGCAATTTGTTTTGTCCGTGTGGTCACAACACTGTCTCCCTGTAGATGCCAAAATATACTGCGCATGTGTGGAACACATCCCCCAAGCGGACCCCAGAAAGAAGTATAAAGAGAACAACTACCTGTCTGTGGTGTCCACAACTGTCCGTGTGCACGTCCACTCCAGAGTATAAATGAAGCTTAAGATTGGAGCAAGGTGCACACAGGTGGACTATGTCTTATGCAGGAGATGTAATCTGAAAGAGATTAGAGACTGCAACGTCGACTTTGGGGAAAAGAGGGAAGGCCGAGCCAAGGATCAAATGGTGGAATTTGAAGAAGTAAGATGGTTGTGTGGAGTTCAGGGAGGAGTTAAGACAAGTTCTGGTGGTAGTGAAGAGTTGCTTGGTATGTCATCTGGACAGAGATAGGAAGACAAGAAGTCTTGGTGGTGGAATGAGGAAGTGCAGGAAAGTATATGAAGGAGGAGGTTGGCAGAGAAGAAGTGGGATAGCCAGAGAGATGAAGAAAATACAAGAAGATGCTGCATAAGGTGAAGAGGGAGGTGGTGAAGGCTAAGGGAAAGGTATATGGTAAGTTGTATGAGAGGTTGGACACTAAGGAAGGAGAAAAGGACTTGTACAGATTGGCTAGACAGGGACCAAGATGGGAAGGATGTGCAGCAGGTTAGGGAGATGAAGGATAGAGATGTAAATGTCCTGACTAGTGAGTCTCCACACACAAATAATATAGCTACAATATTGTCTCCATAGATTTGCCCCATTTTACACATTATGTACATCCATTATCTACACTACGAACAAAGGGCGTATTCCTTTTATTACACTAAATTCATACTCAGCACTGGGTTTTATTCTCAGTGCAAACAGTTTAAAAGCCTCAGTTTTATTCTTGTTAAATGTAGTACCATGAGTAATCCCAGTATTATCTGCACGTGTGGATGTTTTAGACTTTACTTCCCAGAACAAGATTACTAGTGAGTCCATTAACAAAGTTAAAAGAGCTGCAGAGCTCGATTCGGATCACACTGCCAGTGAGTTATTGAGTAACCTTGTTCTCCTTTTCAGAACAGCCCAGAGAACAAACAAAACCATTAATCCACCTCAGCTCTAAATGTTATTTTGGATGTTGATCAATAACATCCTTGAAAGACGGAACACAGGCGGCATTATGGGATTTTGAAAAAGCCAGTGAAGAAGCTATAAGACTCAAACACCTGGCAGGAAAAGGAGTCGCTGTGGTCATGCTGAAAGAAATAAAACAAGGATTGTTCTTTTTTTTTCTCTGAACATTTTTAGGCTTGAGGCTGGGCACTGGAGAGTACAATTGTAAACCCTAAATGTCATTTTCTTAGATGTACTTTATGTAGTTGTGCTTTCCTAGAAATGGTCCAGACTGAACAAGTGAAACACACTCCATCCTTCTTTTCTCTGCACAAACTGGAAATAACCTGTACTTTTGAAATATATCATACATCAACATAATGCTGTATTAAGTAATGAAAACATTTGAAAAGGGTTAATGTGTTTAGAGATTATACGGTAAGTTTTTTTTTTTTTTTCCTTTTTCCTGGTGGTATATGAATATATGACCTCTTTTTTAGGTTCAGAAGAAGCTATTATGGCCATTAAGTTGTGAGTGGTGTGAAAAGCAGTTTTTAAAATTTCTTAAGTAAATAATAAACATGATACCTTGTGATTTGTGAACTTTTGCTTTATGCTTGCGTTGTCTCAGTTATTGGTTAGTCTGGGTCACTTTACCACCCCAATGAAGAAATGTCCCATTAAAATACTCCCTGTAAACATGTCACTGAGCCATTTGTCTAGACATTTAACAGTTTGTTAACATGAGCAAGCCGAACTTGGTCTAGTTTAGCCAACTAAGATGTACAGTATGTCAGTAAGCTTATGCCCTAGGCCATGTTCAGACCAATCAATGCAGCAGGATGCTAACAAAAGGACTGCGGGGAAAAAATGTTGCCAAGTGTTGGCCAATCAAAAACATGCAGGCGCACATTCCTGGTAGATTACTTTGTAACGTGAATGCTGTATTTCTGCTCTTTTATAAAATAACAGGTAGTATTTGTGAACTCTGATTAAATCATAATTTCTTACTTGTTGTTTGACAACAGAAACGGAAAAATATGCAAATGAGAACAACTATATTGCATTAAAACACGGTATATGTGATCACAGAGAGCAGGAGGAGACTGAACGGAGGTTTAACAGGCTGGACATCAGCTTCCTCCCTCCCCCTTTTGCTTTTCTCTCTTTCATGCAAATTTACATACACCAAGTAACAAATGAAATGTGTCATTAAATATTAATTCAAAGTCAATTGCCTACAAATGTAGGCATTTACATATATCACAAGTAAATTTTATGCATCAGAAACGTGAGATGCTCCACTCATGGAGCCGGTGGACATTGCCACACTGACTAAAAGAAGTCGATCATCTGCAGCAGCCCCTGCATAGCTGGTTCTCGAGTACATTGTCTCCAGTGTAGGTTCACATTGATTCTATTGTAATTTTATGACTCAGATGTTTTTTGCAATTGTAATTTTGCAACAGTGGACGGGTACATAAGAGAGAGCTAGAGAATAACTGAGAATCTATCAACAAGGTGAGAGCTGACTTTTGAAAATAAGCCTCAGTTTGAAAATCTGTTTTTGGCTTATTTTAAGACAACATATTGAAAAACTGTAATATCACAAATACCATTTCAGTTGTACTGGAAATCATCTGATCGCCTTTAAAGATTTACATCTTGATCAGTGAAGAGCTCCCATCACATCAGCAGTGAATGCACAAATGTAATTTAATGGTCTTTATTTGACAAATGCATCTGCAAACTGGTATATTGATTTCACTGTAAATGTACACTATAATCACTGTGAAATATGGTACTAGTCATTTAGTGGAATGATTCTCAGCTGCAGTAGTTCCCCACATTGCACTGTCACAGTGTGTACCCTTGTGTATAATAAGTATGTTCTTTGTATGTTCACTGCTGGTTTACCTGAATTTCTTAAATGGCACATTGTGTTTATACTGTGCATGTAACATTAAGAAAAAAAACCAGCTGCACTAGATAGATTCATGTTAATCCCCCAAATGAGTAATCCTCATTGTCCGCTGTTCCATTTACTTGCAAACAGCTTGTCATGGAGGCTTTTATCTCACACAGGAGTCAAATATATGCAAGTTCAGCCAAAATTTGTGGATAAACTGTATATTTCTTGTCTCTCCACACTCAGCACTCATGTGCTCTACATTGACTGAGATGCAATACCTGCAGTTAGCAGTATGTGATTGACATATCCGATATTTTTGAAAGGTAGGAGGAGCTACAGAAGAAACATTTTAAGTGTCAGAAAGCGTTCTCCTTTTCAATCTTGACAGCTGATCAGTTTTAGCTTTGTGAGAAGGATGTTAACCTGCTGCAAAGATCATGGGAGAAGGAAATGGCAAAGAAGCATCTGTTTCTTCCTTCTGTCATGTTTTTACAGGGAATTAGTGTCCCACTTGGTATGGAAGAATATGTGTATCGCTGATATTCTAGGAGACTATAACAGCTGAACAGCTGTGGGCAATTTGACAAGGCAGCCTCACAAAAGAGTTGTGTTCACTGTTTGCTCTTTGTCTCAGTGAACGTTCCCTGTCGTCGGCCATTTAGTACCTAATGACCCCTGTGTTCATCCTGTAACCCTGTCAATACTCAGAGGCCAATCACAGCATATATCAGACATGAGCAGTACGAGTTGATAGAGGAGGCTGGTATTGTATTTGCTATAATCACATCTCAGTTGAAAGTGAGTTTCAAAGTCATTTTGTGACATGAGGTGACTGAATCTGCTATTGAAAAAAAATCACTGTGGTGTGGTGAAATAATTGTTGCTCTGCTGCATGTAGTACATTTTGTGGACTCAATCTCTCATCTCATTTTTCTCTTCTAGGCGATAGTAGACCACTTTGAAGACAAGAACTGTCCAGTGACTGAGCGCCTCAAGGTCTTCTACTGCTGCCATGCTCAACCCAGATGGGTTGTCCAGGTATTAAACAACGTTCAGTTATTTGTCTGATTGACTGAAGTGTTCCTTAACTGCAACACATAAAACACACCACATATTTTAATTGACCAGGCAAAATTCAATTCAATTTTATTTATATAGCGTCAAATTACAAAAGAAGTGTTCTCAGAGCACTTTTTACATAGAGCAGGTCTAGAACATACTCTTTAATTTACAGAGACCCAACATTCCCCCATGAGCAAGCACTTGGTGACAGCAGCAAGGTAAAAATCCCCTTTAACAGGAAGAAACCTCAAGCAGAACCAGGCTTTAGGTGGGCAGCCATCTGCCTTGACCTATTTACTAAATAGTGTACTATATTTCCTGTCTGTGCTGATGGCTCTAGAGCAAAAGTCAGGGGATCAGCAGTCTTCCGCTGGGGACCTTGAATATATTTACCAAACTTCATGGCAATAGTTGTCGAGATATTTCACTGAAAACCATAAATGTCAACCTGCTGGTGACGCTTGAGGAAAAGGATCACCAGAATCAGTAGAACCTTTGAAATTTTTATGGCCATCTATCCAATAAATATTTCAGTCTGGACAAAAATGTTGGGCTGAACAACATTGCTATTCCTTGAGCCACGCTGCTAGCATTGCTAATTATAATACGAAATTGCTGAAGGCTTAATTGTTGCAGACACAAATACTGACCACAAAGTCATGATATTTGCTGTGGATATTCCTCACAAGATGATACCTCATGATTTTGGTGACTTTTTGTCTTACGCAACCATCAACCAACTTTCCTCTTGGTCCAATGTACACTGTAAAATTTACACAAGACATATTAAAATGTAATGGACAGTTTGCAATTCAGTTGACTGTGTACATTAATGCCTCTCGGAGGGCAACCCCTTTCCATTTTGTACATTTGTTTGTTGTCAATATGCACTTAAGATATCTCATAAAAGGCAGATTACATTCATAGCCCCGCTACTGAGAAGACATAATATAAGATCAGCTAAAACCATTGGTATGTTGTCGATTCTGTCCTTTTGTATTGTGAGTAAAATGAACAGTGCAGTGATGGGGTTCATGGCTGTTAGTGAAGAAGTTTTTTTTCTACACATATCCATTTTCTCTTCTTCTCAGGGGCTCAGAAATGACAGCTCTTTGGCTGGTCAGACCTAGGGCATTCAACATAGCTCTCAAGATCTCCAGGGTTCTTTAGCTATTTAGAAATGTATAAAATGAAACCTACTGTGTGATAATGTTACTTCAGACTGCATTCAAGTTCTGCCACTATTTATCTGCATTTCTAATGGAATTACAACTCGCTGAGGAACCTCAGCTGCTCTCAATCGAAATTCTTTGACCATCTCAAGACCAGGCTTGGTTTTTGCCAGGCCTCTGTAAATATGCATCTGTTCTCCACTGACCTGCTCGATGGAGTGAAGAGGGCACTTGTAGCATTTATTTATTAATGAACTGGTGCCAAGACATTGATGAATGGTACTTCAGTTTGATTACAAAAAAAAACTGACCCTTTGCTAAGCCCCCCTTCAGTTACTGTTGCTACACTTGTCAAGCTTACTAATCTAGCACCACACATATGCAGCTTGCAATAACAGTGGTTTACCACTTGAAATACATAGTTATTGTAAAACAATGAGTTCTTGATACCAGATAGAAGTTGGAGAAGTTGGGCCGACCATCGTTTTTTCTGGTTGAAATGACAACTGTTGCCGGCACATTTTGTCAGCTTTAGCTACAGTAGCTAGCTAATTAACATTTGCTCCATGAGTTGGTTGAAAACTTTGTGTCCAGCTGACTTTTTTTAATGTCTCCTGCTTATAAAAATAAATATGTATTTAATGGCTCCATACATTATAAAATGGCAACTCAGCATCATGTTTTGATGCAAAAAATAGGGATAAAGCTTAAAGGATAAAGCTTACATGTCCCAGGTAAAGTCAGCATCAACACCAGTTGATGTATTTAGGAGACATGGAAGAAAATTGCCAAATTGTTTTTGAATTTCAGGGAAGGGACAGTTAGCCCTGCAAGTTCACCATAATAGGAATATAGATGTTTCCTGTAGAAATACGTATATTAAGTGAATACGCAACACAAAGGTTAGATTTAGGCTTTATTGTATTTTCAAACTATGTGTTTCAGTTTAACATGGCTTTGAGGATAAGGTAAGGACAAACCAAGGTCATCTCATTTCCCCAAATCCAGTAAAGAGCAGAACATTAAAAAGAGTCACTAAAGGTGCCCAAAACTCGATTATACAGTAGTGGCATCTGAGATGTTGAGATGTGTTCAGACAGAAAGCAAAGCTCAATTTTAGCCTAATCCTAAGAATTGTTTGTAGCGCATTACGTGACGCAAATGTGATATGTAAAGGTCTCACAGGGGCTGTAGAAAACTGCATTAATAAGAATTTGTGACACATTTGCTGAACCACAAAGCATCATAAGATCTATGAAGACAAACATTACACACTGTAACACAGCCCAGGATAGGGAGGAGAATGAAATGGAAAGAGCAGTAAGTAGAATTATCAGTAATAGAAAGATTTAGACTTGTCCAAGAGATTGAAGGGGGAGGAGTGTTGGAGAGGAGGAGAGATCAGATTGGGAGGAGACATCACCCAGGCGGCGCGTAATAACTGATAACAGCAATAAAGCTGGAATTGAAGAGTCCCTATTGCTGCCTGGGGACTTGAAAGTGGGTTGAGGCAGAGGATTGCAGCAGGCATTGTGATGCATTTTCTCCATACTAGAGAGTCAAGGCCTGCATGTAACAAAGGACTGAAGGCCTATTTATAGCTGGGGTGGCTTTATATTTGTGTGTTGTGCTTTGTTTTCATGTGAAACTATTTCATTTTTACACCCTCTGGAGTGAGGGCATTTTTATTGTTTACATAATGTTGGTTTGGCACAGTTCAGGCCAATAACTACACATCACGTACAGTATATTTTACATTCCTGCTGACCATTATCTAAAGCATGGTGTAAATGTATTTAACTGATTTCCTACCTTCCAGTCAGCCTTTCGTTTCCATTCATTTCACAGTGGTATAAAAATTAACTTAAAGTGATTTTAAACATACATTACTGCAGAAAGGTAATCATCAGAATGAAAGTCCTTGTCAGAATTTTTAGCCATTCTTGTGACATGGCTCTAGGGACAGCAAGGTCAGCTGGTCAGTCCACCACTTTGGTCCAACATTTCACAAGATATTTGATTGATTGCTGTAAGATTTTGTAGACATTGAAGATTCCCAGAGGATGAATCCCACTGATCCCCTGACTTTTCAAGCGCTATCATCAGGTCAAAATTTAATTTTTTTCCGTATTTGAACACAGATAATGGTTACATGAAAAAATACTTGCAAACCAATGACATTCCAAGTAGCCTCAGCTGTACTTTGTGTTTTGTGCTAATTAGCACATGTTAGTATGCTAACACACTAAACTAAGATGGTGACCATGGTAAACATCGCCATGTTAGCATTTTCATTTTGAGCATACTTAGCATACTGACAGCTTCAGAGAGCCACTGATGTGACTGTAGCCTCTTAGGATATCCAGATACAGATCGCATGTTAATATAAGGTGTAAATACACTCAGAACGCATCTGGACCACATCACATTGTGATCAGATCTCAGCCAGGTGTAAATGCAGTCTGTGCAGCATGACCACATTCTTAAGAAGAAATCCACCCAAAAAGTTGAAAGCTCACCTAACTCCAATTCTTCCTGCTGGCTTAAGCAAGCGTGGCAAAAGCTACAAGTAGTACTGCTTGCTGTAGCTATTCCCTTGTGAAAAAATGAATGACGCCCATCCACAGCATTGTTTATATTGACCTAGGATGCAACATGTTTGTTGACATGTCTGCCAGCCCCGCCTAACTAATTTACAAATTGAGATCTGATCAAAATGTTGGTAGAATCAAGATAACAAAAGAGCTTATTTATAGCAGGTGTAAATCCAAAGGCTCACAGATCGGATGTCATTATCCAGATAATATATGAGATACAGATCACATGTTAATCCAGTGGAAATTGGGCCTCAGTCTTGTTCCCTCCTCTACAGAAACAGCTGGCCAGCCTGCTGACAGACCTCGGCTGCACCAGTTCAGCTCTGCTTATGTATGAAAAGCTGGAGCTCTGGGAGGATGCAGTGATCTGCTATGAGAGGCTGGGCCAACATGGCAAGGTATATACACACACACACACACACACACACACACACACACACACACACACACACACACACACACACACACACACACACACACACACACAGGGGTTTACTTAAGTCACTTTTGGGGTACATAGACTTACATTAATTTCCTGGAGACTTACCCTAACAATAACCACTACTTGCCTAAACCTAAACCTAACCCTTATCCTAACCTTAACCTAACCCTAAGCTTAACCACTGACCCAAAAATCAGTGTTTTACCAATTGGGACACAGATGTTGGGTCTCACAGGTTGACCACATGTTTCAACACTCTAAGAAACAAAGGGAGTTCTTAAGAAACTCAGTTTCCCAGAGTCCTTGATTGTTCGCACCCTAGTGTGAACTCCACCCGCAGACCCAGGCTAAAAAAATTAGAGGTTCCCCTCTTCTCCGTCTATTTTCTCCTCACAGCTCAGCCTGCAGCAGAGTAGTTGCAGCAGGGCTCCAAACCTCCTCTCTCTCTGCCAATGCTCTTACCTGCATGAGCTACTCCTGCAGCCTGTAGCTCCCTGACCAGTGTGGTCTGCTCCAAGCAGACACACACAGAACTCTCCTGAACAAGCAGCGACACGAGAGCCTGATTAGATTTAGATTTTTTTATTTGCACAGAGGATACAATAAAGATATTACATAGTAAAAAGTTTTATTAAACTGTGCAGGAGAGGAAGGCAGCCCAAAGGGCTTATACAAAGTCCTCCCCTTCATTTCAACAAATCATAAATTATACTCATAGTACGTATAGAGTCATAAAAAAATATAACATCAAATAGACAAAGACATGTTTATTGCAAAAAACAAGAGAAAAAGATTCAGTAACAAAGGCAAGTTAGCATCGAGCTGCTAACTCTGACAACAGAGGGACAATCAGAGACCTCCTCAGCGACATGGGCCCTCTGACCTGCACAACTGGAGTACCCACTACCCAGCAAAGCCAGCATCATTCAGCCTTGGAGCCAAACTCTTCTCAGCCTGACTCACCCACTCACCCAGCTAAGAAGCAGCACACCACAAAGCATCTCTCCTTCCATTCGGTAACATACTGGGCATATAGCATAGCATAGCACGGCTAAGCATAGACTGATCTTGTGGATGTACATGTACTGATTTTGGTTTAACATTGTCCACTGAGTTTTATTGTTGTGATTCATTTCCATTGTTAAGCTATTGATTAGCCATACTGCCAAGTTAAGTAGAGCTTATGTTTCACACATGCACTTAAAGGACTGGAGTTATATCCAGCAACTAACACATTTTGCATGCAAACTAACTAACATCTCTCTTAACCTGCCATCAAATCTTACATAAATTGGCCTTAAACAGAGTCCCACACAGTGAAGAGGTTTAAATCCCAGCTTTGCACACTTTGCTGGTCATGGTCTGGCCTTTTGTCTCTGTAGTTTTCTCTGTCGGCCATATTGTCTGCATGCCATGTGCTCAGTCACCATGTGACTTCAGCCATCTTGCTATTGTTTTCCCCTAATTGCAGTTCACATGCTAACATAAACACATACACACACCCCTCCACATCTGTGTATAGGTACACTTAGTTAGATTCCATATTGTGTATCTTTACTGTTTTAGTACGATTTAGCTAAGATTACAGATTGTGTGTTTTACTCATTATCTTTTAATAAATGTCATGGACACACATGCTAACTATTATTTTGTTGCACAATAATGAGTTTTGCCAACCTCTGCTCTGCAAAGAGCTGTATTTGAGAAGTTGAAATTTCAAGTAAAGAAAGAGAAAAAGTGGCTGTGTAAAGAACCAGTATAAGATAAATAAGGAGTTTTTGGAACTGTAAATCAAGCAAAGATATTCCAGTAAAGCCCCAGAATATAAATATGGACTTGAAATGAGCATGACACGTCCCCTCTTAGGTCATCATTTTGCTGTTTATCAGTTGATTGATAAAATATAGGAATGTTTTATTGTGAAATGCTGGTCCTTTCCACCCTTTGTGCCAAGACAACAAAAGAAATAAGACGTTCAGTTCTTTTGTCAAGGCCATAACAGGGTTATAGTCTGCCTTTATATGAATGGATTCCTGGCTTTATCTACCCATCGATTCCATTTTTGGCTGCGGGGATTCACATCTGGTGGTAGCTGGCTAAGTAAGGTGGCCTAGGCATCCTTTCTTCCCAGCTATGCCCTCAGCCTCCTCTTGATGGATCCCAAGACATGCCCAGGCCAGATGCCTGCAGCGTGTTCTTGATCTGTCCAGGGTTCTACTCCCAGTCGGACGTGCCCAGAAAACCCCTTTAAAGGCCAATTCATGCTTTCCACATCCACAGACAGCTGTGACGGGACTGTGGACGCACACGCAGTTCCATTCACTTTTCTGGGGTCCATGGACACAGACACTTTTCCCGTGTACGTACAAGTAAAGTCGCATTGTTATAACTTTACAGAGTTGTAAATCCAGTCTTTGAGTATTACAAACTGCTGTGCACTGTTTTTCTGATCAGCCTTTAAACACAATAATCTGTTACTCCAGCCGGACTTGTTGGATCATATTCCATTGTCTCTCCAGCACTTTAAACAGCACGCCCACGCCAACACAGCCCCTTTTATTGTTTTACACAGGACAGGAGTACAACATACAGGAGGAAGGGGGGAGAGGGAATACATACATAAAGTAGACGAAACAGGCATGATGATGACACAATTACATCACACGGACCCTTGTGGCCACGCGAATGCAGGAAGTATGAATTGGCCTTTAAGGAAGTGTCTGAGGCATCCTGATCAGATACCTGGACCACTTCAACTGGCTCCTTTGAATGCAAAAGGGCAGTGGTTCTAATCAAAGTTTCTTCCTGATGTCTGAGCTCCTCACCCTGTCTCTAAGGGTGAGCCCAATCAGCCTGCAAAGGAAACTCATGTTGGCAGCTTTTATCTGCAATCTCATTCTCTTTTGAGCGTTGGAACGTAGATCAACTGGTAAATCAGTTCATCACTACAGCACTGTACAACACCGCCATTACTGCTGACACTGCACCGTTCTGCCTGTTGGTTTCATGCTCCATCTGACCCTAACCTGTGAACAAGACCCTGAGATACCACTTCACTTGGGGCTGCAACGACTCACAATCTGGAGTGAGCACTCCACGTTTTCTGTGGCCATACCATGGCCTCATACGGAGGTGCTGACTCTCATTCCAACTGCTTCCTACTCAAGCAAACATAACCACATCATCTGCAAAAAGACTAAGCTTCCATCATGAGGCCATCATACCGGACACTGTTCGCCCCCTGGCTGTTAGATTCCGTCTATCACAAACATAATCGGCCAAAAGGTACAGCCATGGCAGAGCCTAAGATCCACTGAGAATATACTTGATTTCATGCCAAGAATACAACAAAACTCTCACCCCGATTGCACAAGGACATCCAGACCTTGTATTTTGGCTTTTTCTTACTGAACATCATTAGGATATGTATGTTCCTCTCCTGACACTGTAGAGGGACTTGAATGTCTCTGCCTCTTTGCTTTCCATAGTGGGTGGGGGGCTGGAGGTGGGCGGGGGAGGGGGGCTGAAAAACTGCAAACAAAGTTGGAAAGAAGTTTCATGACGCATGGGATTAAAGACCTTGGGTAATATGATGTCTCCTGCGTAACAGGCAGAATGCAGAGTCCAACCGACCAGTCTGAAGTGTATAGAGGCTGCAGATTAATTAACACATGTCCTGCTGCCTTCAGATGGCTGCAAGGATTTAATGACCTGAAGGAGAAGCTTTTCATACAGTATAAAGCAGCTGTGGACAACAGATACTGTAAGAATCACTCATATTAATTTATAAATCAATGCAAACTACTTTACTGCTTTAACTACATTAAACTTTATATTTTTTATGCCGATTTAAATCCATCTATTGGCTGGGGAGTGTTTGATGAAATATACTTTATGTTTTAAGCATTACTCCGTTATTTCTATGCATTTGCTGAAAAAATTTAGTTTGCTCTTGGTGATAAAATCACTCAAATGCCAGCGGAGTGACATTGCTTCAGAAACGGACGTGGTCCCGATACATCTATTCTCAGCACAGCAACACCAACAACTCACTTTGCACTGCTTCATCCGAACCATGCTTGTTCCTCTCCTCCAAACTGTGCAGTGTGCGTGCTGCGCTTGGCACCATAATACACAGATAGGCAAAACAAGGTCGTTATAAACAGTAACAGTAATACAGCAGCTAGTCTCTCCTACTTGGTTTCTGTCTCTCCCGCTTGGTCTCTCAGCTGTCTCTTTCACTTGCTCACTTTCTCTCTCACCAAAATAACCTGTTAGCTATTGCAGCCAAATAAAAATCAGCAAGCCAAGTTATTCGCAGGAAACTTCAGCATAATATTTACATGATCATTTTGGGTAGGCTTAGCCTCCCCTAGCCTCTTATTAGTGGCACCTATGAATAGAGTGTAAAAGAATGTATGGCCATCGTCCACTCTGTCAACTACGTTGTGGTCGGAGAGAGCAGGTGAGTCAAATAAATACTCACTAAAACCCCTTGACAAATGCAGTATTTCTCCAGGAAAGATGGGGTGACTTTAATTTTGCATGCTCTGTTCAGTGATTTTAATTCTGTATCACCTCTGTGTGAGATTTTTTCCTATGTCAACGTTAAAAACAGCACAAACTGTTTTTCGGCTCACTAGTTGAGTTCAATTTGAGTGCTGTGGGGTATGACGGAAGAATTTGGGAAAGGTTTTCAAGTTCAAGTGAAACTTAATTATTCATGAATAAAAACTAATTTGTTCAGTGGTGCAAAAGCATTTACACAAAACTAATACAACTACAGAAACAGTACAAAAACTGCATCATCCACAGTGGATGTATCCTATGTAGCCCTTTCTGTTGTCACACACCCTACTCCATTCACACACATACACAATACAGGAACAATAGTTTGCATTGAATTTACTGTTTAATTTTCATTTGTAGTCATCTGCCCCTATGACTCAGCTCACATGTCTAATGTGGGGAATGAGTATAGTCATTAAGAATACACAAAATCTTAAAATTACATGCAGTGGATACTCGGTTACACCAGTAATTACACCAGTACACCCGCCTGTTAATACAAATATCTAAACAGCCAATCATGTGGCAGCAATTGATCGATGATTGATCGATGCCTAAAAGAATAGGGTGCTTTTCATTATGCTAACGTGTCTCCTCGCTTCCCTCACTTGCGTCTCTTCCTCACCTCTCAGCTCCTCTCAGCTAGGATATGAGAGAAAGATGCGAGGATGGAGGAATTTCATTCATCAAACAGGATGTATGTAGAAGTCAGCTCTCAATATGTAGAAATTATAAGTAACAGTTTAAACTCTAAAGTTTAAACTTAAAATTCATTCATACAACTGATTAACACTTTACACTGTTACTACTTTAATTTCTACATATTGATAGCTGGAAGGACCACACCTGATAACTGCTCCAAGTTTTATCATTTGATTATAGATCTATAGCAGCATCTGGCTGTCGCAGATTAAATCACAAATAGACAATTTAAATATGTAATTACTGAAAGAACAGAGCCAACATAAAGGAACAATAGAAACAGTTGCAGCCTGCAGAATATGTCTAGGTAAATAAAATGTTGCTTATTTAGTTTGTGAAAGTGATGTGCTTTTCAGGCTCTGGAGGATTTTACAGGAGACATGCAGCTGTGTGACATCATATTTTCCTGAAGGAGCAGAGACGTACTGAAACAGAAAAGAAGAAAGCCTTTTGGCTTATTAAGGAAAAAAAACAAAGTAACAAAAGTGTTATGATTGATTCATGATTTAACAATTTTCATTTTATGAATAAATATGATCAGCTGCCATTGGTGCTTTTATTCCTGTTCCACAGGTAGTTTTCCTGATCTGCTGTATTACAACAACAGCCTGACTGTTAACTGTCCCATCAGATCAGCTTACCAATCAATAAAAAGGGGTGTTGCCGTCTGATAAAAAACTTCCGCGTAGGATACACCTGTGGTTCCTCGCTCTAACCTCCTACAGGAGCCTCCTCTCTCCTCCAGGTTTATTTAAGGGATTAGAAGATCCTCCATAATGGCGGAGGGATATCAGTTTTTGGGTCAAGGAGGAGAGAGGACATGAGGACGCGTAGAGGTAGCGTAACAAAAAGCACCCATAGAGTCGTGGTCAAAAGGTTCAGCTGATGTTCACACCAATCATCAGAAATTTTCAAAATTTTATAAACAAACAAGAAATGTGCTAATGAAGGAAGAGAGGGAGAATAGCCAGACTGGTTCGAGCTGACTGGAAGGAAAAAGTAACTCCAATAACCTTGTCTTACAACAGTGCTTTGCAGAAGAACATCTCTAAATGTTTCACTCCAAAGCTAAGAACAGGAAAGTGATTGTACAGTGGGCACAGGCTCACTAAAACTGGACAGTAAAAGATTAAAAAAACATTTCCTGTTCCAACAATTTGTGCTGTAATGCACAGATGGAAGGCTCAGAATTTGCTACAAACAGCATCATAAGCATCATTTAGATGCCACAGTCTACCTGACTATTGTTACAGACACTTTTTGCTAATATGATGTACGTGAACCTGTAACATCATTATTCCATGGAGTATCCTTGAGATATCTATTGTCTAATGTCTGTTACAAACAATTGTTTGTGGTTTGGCACTTGCTAAATAACCATCCAGCTCCATGACTAATGCTTTTATTTACTTGCATCTCCACTGTGCAGACTGCAACTGTCCAAATCTATTTTTTATTGCATTATATTGTATTTATCTTTATCAACATCCATATGTAATATACACTCACTGGCCACTTTTTTAGGAACACCCTCTACATTTACGAAGCTTATATATTTTCAGTTTTTGTTGACATTGTCAGAAAGGTGATTATTCTACTTTGTTTATTAATGAGGTCGTAGTGGGTGGTGGTTTACTGGAGTGCATTATATTGAAAAGTGTTCCTATTATTTTGCCTCCCTCATATATGTTAATGGAGTGGACAAAATATTACGAACACCATTCGATATAATGCCAGTACTCCAGTACACCACCACTCACTATGACCTCAATAACATAAAGTAGAAATATCACCTTTCTGACAATGCCAACAAAAACTGAAAATGTATAAGCTTCATAAATGAAGAATTTGTTGCAGAGCTGTTGTACTGGATTGCATTAGATTGCACAGGTGTTCCTAATAAAGTGATCGGTGAATGTACTGGCGTGAGAACCTACAGACACAGCTCAGAGAATACAGTATGCAGTGTTCTTATAGGCCAGTAAACATGTTGCTCACAGCTACTTGTGTTTGCATACAAACACACTCTGCATGTGTACAGACGTGTGTGTGTGTGTGGCGGCTGGTCTCTGACCTGAATGTCTAACCCCTTCTGTCTGTCCAGAGCCGTCAGTGGAACTCCTGCAGGCTGCCAGGCATCTGTTATTCAATTACAGCCTGCTTTGTCTCTCCAATTTGATTATCCAGGTGCTTTTGGCTAATAATGAAAGTCTCCTGCTCCCCTCTTGTCTTAAATCATGTGCTGTGGTAGTTCTAACCAATAGTCCATGTTACGTAGTCACTGGGGTCCAAAATAACAAGGCAATCCATTTGTCTGGAGTGGTTTGGTCTCCGTCCAACACTGCTCCTCTTTTCTGGACTAGACTTACTGCTCTTCTTCTGCAATGTTATCTGTGTCCACTGGATGCAGCTGTAGCACTTATCGCTTGCACAATGGCTACGAGACGTGGCCTTGATTAGAATATCCACTGCAAGCTTTTCAGAGTTTTTATGCCAATAGATTTCTTTGTTTTACAAGTATATTGAATACCCTTTTGCAGGTCATTTATGATCGATGTGGGAAACAGATACTTTGTGGTTGGACTTTACTCTTTTGAATTACTGTTAGGAGGATGCTTCTTTGTTTCATCTTCATTTTGTGCAGTATCTTTGTTTTGTGAAGTGTTTATTAGCAGGAAAACTGGACAGTAGCATTCCTTCTGCTACTTCAGATTTCTTCAAAGAAGTGACATAAATCAGAAAGAGTTTTGTTGTATGCACACCAAGTCAATCACTAATGATATGCATCACTGGATATAAAATTCAAGGCAATTGACAGTAAAAACAGACATTTACATACATTCACTAGTCAGTTTCACTTAGGAATGGGTGCTGCTCTGGATAAAATAGAATAGTCGCATAAAAATAGATGAGCTGAGAAACAAGCTTCTGTGGACATTGACACACTGGCCGATATCAGCTGATCATGTCTGCAGCTGTAACGGAGCCAGAACATAACACAGCAGCATCCAGTTGACATTGAGAGTTAAACACTATGAACTTGGACAGATTGAATATACAAACATGTGTATCTTTTTTTTCCCATGTTTGAACAGTAGTTTGAATTCCAGATACAAAGGGAGTGCCCTGATATTTTTATATCAAAGTCACAAGAACGTGACATTGTATGGTCAATTATGTTCAGGGTACAGGGTGTAATCAAAGCTTCGTATTATCTTTAATTGCAGAATGCTGTATCTGGTACAACCTGTTCAGAGATGTGTAGTTTAGATAAGAATGATGGGGTTTCTTGTTTCTAGGCGGGGTAGATTCTTGGCCCAGAGTCAGCCCCCTGACAGTAGGATTCAGCAGAGGAATGCAGTGAAACTAAGGCTCTGTCAGGCCTCAGAGGCCCTCAGCCTTGCAGTGGTTAGACTGGCTCACTTCACAATCTAAATCAAGATACAGGGATTTGGAGAGAGAAAACAATCTGTTCATTATTCCCCCCTCACAACAGTGTGAGCCCCAGCTCGTCCAAGAGCAATCCAAAGCATGTAGTGACATGGTGAGTGCAACGAGTGCAAATGTCCACAGGTGATTTGATAGTCACGTCACTTGTAACATAATCCCTACCTTAATTTTTCTGTTTTTCTGTCAAACTCTGTTACCAAATCCCCACTATTGTGTTTTTACACCTCATTTTCTACTCATGACTGCATTATTCTTTCTTTTTTGTTCATGTTCTTCTTGTACTTATCACCTGTTTCACTTTGTTTACTCTGTCACTGCTGCATCCCCAACATTGCCCTACAACCCTTTACATCTTTCCCTTCATCCCTCACTTCTTTCCTTACTTAACTTTACCCTTGCAATAACCGTGTCCTTCCTTCTCCATCTCCCCATCCTTTCTGCCATCCTCTGCACAGGCCGAAGAGATTGTTCGCAGGGAGCTGGAGAAGAAGGAGACACCCAGTATGTACTGCCTGCTGGGAGACATCTTGAGGGACCATCAGTATTACGACCGGGCGTGGGAGCTGTCGGGCCGACGCAGTGCCAGAGCCATGCGCTCCAAAGCCCTGCTTCACCTCCGCAAGAAGGAGTTCCAGCAGTGTGTCGACTGCTTTGAGCAGTCGCTCAAAATCAACGCCATGCAGGTACAAGCAAAGCACGGACAATGTTGGCGTTAGGATTCACTTGATACATGGAATGCCAGGGTACAGGTGGTGTTCATAATGTTCTGTTTTTTGTAGAGAGACTGTGGATACTTGATTTTTCAAAACTCTATCAGAATTTAAGGACCGGTGAAGATTGTTGTACCACAATTTGATCAGTTACTAAACACTTATGAAATGATTTTAATCCGACTCTGTGTCTCCCCTGAGGCCTACTTGCTTTAATTCATCGAAATTAATTAATTAGAATTGTACCAACTGAACACTTTCTCCATTTTCTCTGTAAGTAGGATCAAATGACATAGTTTTTCCCAGGGAATAGCTTGGAAATAATAAGAAAATTATGGACCTTTTTTAGTGCACATTAGGAATAGTTAACATGCTTAATTGTAAACTCAGATGGTGAAACATTATACCTTCTATATATCAGCATATTGCCATTGTTATTGTGTGCATGTTAGCATGCTGACATTAGCATTTAGCTAACAGTCTCATGGAGGCTTGTATCTCAGGGTAGCATGGCTGTAGACTCTTAGTCTGGTTCAATTTAAATCATTTGTTACTTTTACTAACAAACATCCTTTGGATTTTTTTGGAAATATCTCTGCATAGATTTAATACTTGGATTCACTTTTACTGTTCCGCCCCCATTTGTGTTGCGTGTGTGTGTGTGTGTGTGTGTGTGTGTGTGTGTGTGTGTGTGTGTGTGTGTGTGTGTGTGTGTGTGTGTGTGTGTGTGTGTGTGTGTGTGTGTGTGTGTGTGTGTGTGTGTGTGTGTGTGTGTGCAGCTTGGAGTGTGGTTTTCTCTGGGTTGTGCCTACTTTGCCCTGGAGGGCTATGAGGGAGCTGCCAAGGCTTTCCAGAGGTGTGTGGGACTAGAGCCAGACGTAAGTACCTACATACACACACACACACCTAAAACAAAATTTCTCCAGCCTCATCATAACATGGAAAAATAAAAAGCAGTGAGTGCACTGAGAAAATGACATCCCATCAATCTCTCACTTTAACACACCTGGTCCTTCATTCACAGTTGTTTTCACATACACACACACACACACACAGGTTTACTTAAGTCACTTTTGGGGTATTTACAAAGACATATATTAATTTCCTATAGACATACCCTAACTATAACCACTACTTGTCTAAACCTAACCTTTAACCTAACCTTGACTGCTGACCCAAAAATCACCACTTTGCCAAATGGGGACACAGCTTTTGTCCCCTGTTGCTCAAGCCGTCCCCAATCAGTTAGCTTTAAGTCTGGTTTGTGTCCCTGCAAGTGACTTAAGTCTCTCTCTCACAGACACACACTCTCTCTCTCTCTCTCCAGTCAAAATATCTTGACTTTAGAACACAGAACCAAACACAGAACGCAGCAGAATCCACGTGTTTGGTGAAGTCTTGAATAGGCACCCTGTGACAGCTTCTGCACATGATTGTGTGGATACTTGGAATATAGCGTTTTCTCTGCCATTCTTCTGTATGTTCTATTATTATTCTCTACATCTCTTCCTTATTATCTCCCTCCCGCTTCTTCCCTCTGCCTTTCTCTTTTTTTCCCTCTTTTCCCTCCTCCTGCTTTCAGAATGCAGAAGCTTGGAACAATCTCTCCTCAGCCTACATACGCCTCCGCAAGAAGTGAGTACGAGTGTTATCCTGGAGATTGTTGTGTGCATTGAAAATGTTCTTGGTGAAGTATGTGTTTACTTGTTTGTATTGGGAGTAAGACTGTGTGTGTATCGACCATGAACCAAGAAATATCCACAGCAAATCCCCTCATTAATTTACAAGATCATGGATCAACATTTGATCTGAGGTAGAGCAAGCAGAAAAGTCAGGGCCATGAATATCTAAAGCATTGTTTATGACTCAAACCACCACCACTAAATTTATGAACACCAAACTGAACTTCTTGTCCATGTCTGCATGCCTTTGATTAGTTGATTGACATGATTGGCTGATTAAGATACTTGCATTAAGGAGTGTTTTTGTATCTCTTTTTTTGCTGCAAAACTTTCACTGGGCAAGAGAATTATTTGTGCTGCAACGTAGGAAAAGTACAACTGGACAAAACACAAGCAAATGAAAGAAAACACCCTCAACACTTGGACAACACATATGCTTTTAAAAAGAAAAAATGCTGCAGATAAATGAAACAACTAAACTGAGAAACGCATTCACCAATTTGGCTGCACATACACAGCATAAAGAAACACACTGAACACAAGCAAAAGGCAAAAAATAAATGATGGACAGAAAAGTTTAATGTAAGAGAGGACTGTGTCGGGTCAACCAGCAGATAAATCTGATGAAGATTCTAAATCACAGGTGTGTATGGGACAAAGTCTGGGCTCTTTATGGCTCTGGTCTGTGGAAAGACATGATGATGTTCACAGAGACATGGCCTCTTGTGCTGTGTTTGTTCCTAGCGAAGAAGGCTCTCAGAGTACTGAGATATCCAGTGAATCCTGAGTGTCTCTGAGCCTTTGTTCAGACTCATGTGCTTTCAGGCCTGAAATTGAAAAGCAAAGCAGGGAAGCTTCTATTAATACCTGGTTAGCACCACTGTCAATTCAGCAGAAGCATTTTTTTACAGGCAGCAGCATTGCATCATCCCTTCACCAAATGTTGAAGTGAATATTACTGTAACTGCTGTTAATGGATTTAACACATTAAATCTCTTATTTTTGTGTGTTCATTCCCTGATAACTCTTTTCTTTCTTTCTGTCTCGTCCTGCTGCCGTCACTGACAGAAACAAAGCCTTCCACACCCTGCAGGAAGCCCTGAAGTGTAATTACGAACACTGGCAGATCTGGGAGAACTTCATCACCGTGAGCACTGACATTGGGGACTTTGCTGAAGCCATCAAGGCCTATCATCGTCTGATGGACCTCAGGGAAAACTACAAGGACATCCAGGTGAAGAACTGCACTCAGTGTCATGTTAGGTGACACTGTATTTCAATCTCTTACAGTATGTGTTGTAACGAATTAATGTATCTTATAGTTGTGACTCTCAAAAGGATGTCATAGTGACCCAAATCTGCATGTTTTCCTTACAACCAACCAGCAGCTGGTTGATTTGATTTCACTCTACTTTCATGAAATTGCACTTGTACTTCTTGACAATACTGTGAAATAATCGCAGGAAAGGACAAGAAAGTGAAAAGATACAAGAAGAAAGTTTACTATTACAATATTAAGATTTACAAAGGAAATTCTGAAAAAAGTCAGAATGCACTTGGGTCTGTTTTTACTGCCCACCAGATCCTATATACACGTAATGTATAGCAGGGAGCAACCGGTCAACTTCTGGCCAGTCCAACTCTGCTTACACCTACCTTTACACTAGGTGTGGAAATTGTGTACTAGAGAAAGTGAGCCACGTTCTGTATCTGTGATTTAGGAGCTGATGGAAAATTCTCCGGTGTAACGTTAATGCGTGAACTCAGCAGGAACAACACACAAGTTTCTCCAGCAGTTGACGTCACCATGACGACAACAACAAGGGAAATAAACCACATTAAAATCACATTTATCTGGGGACAGGATCACTGCGAATGATCTTCAGCTACACTGTCGCTGTGTCTTAATTCAGGGGCCACATCATTCAAAGGCTGCATATCAAGACTGAATGCGTCACAGCGGTGCAAACAAGGCTGTCCCATTTTAAAGGCTCCTTCAAGTGTGGCTGAGAAATGTGGCCTTCTTAGCCTGAATTTGGAGGATAGATGAGAGCAGCACATCTGGGTACTTTGCCCTTGCGTCATGGCCCCGCCCCTTTTTGGTGAAAACAGTCAGTCTCTAATTTGACTGGCAGTAAATGCAAATTCTGCAGTCTTTGACAATTTAATAGCATAAAATAAGAAAACCATATTGCTTTTTAGTTATTAGGAGCCCAAATTCTATGACCAGTCAGGCAAACAATTACGTTATGTCATTGGCGATCAATGATCAGCGTCGTTATATAGAAAAAAATGAAATAAATAAGGGTTGATGAGTGTCATCACTAATTTCTCAGCTAAAGCAACTAGTAGATCTGACAACTGGCAACTGTTAATGAGACAATATGCTTATGGCGGCACGTCAGGTCACAACTTCATCAGGGCAGAGGTTAATGCAGCATTTAGACACACTTTTAATTTGGATTATTATGATTATAATCATGACATGCAATCACTTCAGGGAGCAGGCAGGGGAAGCTGTTTTACTCGATAACTATGTTTCAACAAACCAGGGGAAAAGCCAGCTTGCTGCAGCCAATGCTAGCGAGCTAGCTTTTACAGGCTAACATTGACATTCGACAGGCTCTTTCAATGCAGCATCAGCATTCACTACTTTGACTTTTAACATTATAACTGTTGAATTTAAAATCATTAACTAACCTGTGATGAAGAGTTTGCCATAGACGTATCCCATAATTTACCATTTTCATAATCTCTGCAGATGGCCTGAAGCCACAGATCTTTTTTTTTACTGTCCTTGCTCTTTGGGGAAGTAAAGGAAATCTTTTTTTTTAATTGTTTGATGTGAAAAATGTGATGCAGCAGCTTTTAGGCATGTTGCTACAGGTTTTTCCAGCCGGCACTTTTACAGCGCTTGTTTTCACCCGAAAGAGGGCATGGTTGTTCCGACGACAGGGAAGTGATGTATACCTGCTCTCATGTATGCAATAAATGGATCCTTCGCGGCCCAACATATAACAAAATGCATTTCACACCAACCAATAAGGATATGGCTGAGATTTTGAGCCAGGCTGAGCTGTCATAATTTTTGCTGTAGGACTGTTAATATGTCACTTTATTAAGTTTGAATATTTTTTCAGCGTGACTGAGATGATTGGCCAGTCAGTGTCGTCATCATCTTTATCATCGTCTGCAATTTATTGATCAATAGAAAATTTATTTCAAAATAGAAAACATTACACTTCATAACGTATTGTATTCAGAACGCAAGGTATTGGCTGGGTCCACATTGACTTGCTGTACAGTATGCCTTTGAGAAGCCCTGATGTATAGGGTCCAATAGTAATGAAACTATTGTTTTTGTTTTTTACAGGGAAGTTAAATAAAGGTTAAATCGCTTGTTAAAAATCTGCTAGAACGCACTCCATAATATCTTATGTCCCCCTCACAAATTCAAAAAGTACATTCATACCCAGACACACACAGCTTTAATTTTACTGGCTTCAGTTAAGTTACCTCCGCATACTGGTCTGAGTTTTGAATTTTTAATTAGTTTTTTCTTGTAACCGCTAATACTGCTGCTAACACAAAAAAGCCAGCCAGTAACCAGCTAGCGCTAGTCAGTCACAGTAGCTCTCCTAGCTAGCTATGTGGCTAACTATCAGTTAACCTGTGCCTTAAAGCATGACAGTTGGCAAGCTAGCTAGCTTGCGCGCTAACCGGACTATAAATTAACACAGTTCACTCAGTTGAACTGAACTTCATTTATTTTGCTCAAAAATTCAGCAGTTTAAATGAACAAAACTTAAAAGTACATTTCATTTTTTAAAAGTAAAAGTGTGCATAAACAGGGCTTTGTGTTTTAGTAATGATAGTATTCCCCATGAGCCTCAGTACTCAAATTGAGTAAATTATGGTACATGGCACATGATACACCCAGCAGGTGCAATCTTCTCAAAAGAAAGACTAACTGTTTATTTTTCCCTGTATTGCTAATAAATCTTTTTCATTGTGGTCACATATGCAGAATCATTTACAACAACTGAAGGAAAAGCCTCTCTTAATCACATCTCAGTAATTGCACACCCACCATCGCATTCTAACTAGAAAATTAACCATCGGCTTTGAATAAACAAACCCAAACAGCCAGCAGTACCATTTTCATTATAAATTCTCTGCTTCAGACATGTAATAATTTTAGTCTTGTAGTTCTGAGCAATTAATTTGAAAGAAGACATCTTTGGGCCCAGTGGGAATTAAATCATTCTGCCTCAAAAAGACATACTGCGTTTTCAGGCCAAATATCCAAACTACCTCAAATTCAACACTTTTTATGGTAATTGCAAATGATTTTAAATGATGTTTTCTTCCTTTTGCTGCATCCTTTTTGCTGTCTGTGTCTGCCTTGTTGTAGACAATTTTTCTTCCAGCATGGTCATTTATGCTGTTCGTGTACGTTGCGATCAGTCTCATCAATTAGGCAGCAACATGTAAAAGCACACAAGTTGAAAAGGTCAGCAGCAGCCCCATGCTTCTCAAGTAGGCTTTGCTCTGTTTTCCTCCTCTTCTTTTTTTTACCTCTTACGGCACTAATGCATTTACAATGTAATATCACTCACATCCTGATACACATAAATTATAGACGGCTTCCAATTACATCAAATACTTGTTAGGTTTGACACTGTTCAGTCCAAATTTGCATGGAGTACTCTAACATTAAGTTCCTCTCTGAATTATTATATTGCTTACATCTTTTGGCCATTATGAGAGGGTGGGTGGGACAGTCTCCCTCCACTAAGATTGCATATCTTGGTGAAGTGAGACAAGGGCAAGTCATGCATTCCACCTGGCCCAGCACCAAACTGTGCCATAAGGAAGACTGACTTCTGTGCCTGAGTAACTCAGACAAACTGTTAACAAGAACAAAAGTGTAGCAGCCATTACACCCACAGTGCAAAAGTCTTGGATAGCCAGATAGAACAAAACAAAACAAAAACGTATTTTTTACTTGACCATGGAAGTTCGTTCTTGACCTTGGGAAACATATATGCAACAAAAAATCTCAACTTAAAGGGTCACTTAATAGCTTTTTCTGAACTTTCAAGTGAATCTCATGGTCTTGATCAGCGAGCTGGCTGACACTAGAGCAAAACCTGTTACAGTATATGACCACTCGTTAACACCGAGTGAAGACACCTGACACTTAAGTGTTCTGAGAATGGTCCAGAGGAAAGACCACTAGGTCATTAAAATCCCCCTCAGAGCCTGAATGTACTCAACAAATGTTATGCTAAGCTTCATATTAGATTATAAGAATTCAATGACAATTATCTGAATTGACATTTTGTTTTGATTGGGACACTAGAGGGAAAGTGTGTCTGAAGTGGAAGGTCAAAACAATCTGTCCATTTCCTGTGTACAAGAGACTTAGTGGTAAAGCTAGATGCAAGAATAGGTCATTAAACAAAGTGTTGTTCAAGGGACAATGTTGCAACAATTTCCTACTTTGAGAACACACACACAGCGAGGTGAAGACCAGTGGGAGCTTCAGTGCAAGTTCTTCAAAACACATCACATCTTATTCTTAATGTCCAACCAAAAATAGAAAATCTGTCCAAACTGTAATCACACCGATTCCAGGTGGAAATTATAAATTTGGGGCTAACACACTATGTAACCACACAACTAGATATCTTGGAAAAACAAATCAGACCAGCAATTTTATACAACACATTCATTTATTAACACGTCCTTGTGGAAAAGGATATATTGGAAAAACATCAAGAGAACTCAAACAAAGAATAGCATAGCATAAAAGTATCATAACATGCAAAAAAAAAAGATCTATCCATTTGTAGCACATTTCATGGAAATTAATCAGCCTTTTCCCTTAAATATATGAGAATTAAGGAGGTATGTTTGTCAAAGAGAGGGGGAGGTTTGGAAATATTGCTCATTAAGAAGGCATTTTATATTTCTAAATTGGGCAAATTAAGTCTGAGTGTTAAATGAGGAATTAGACTTGGAGCCATTTTTATAGTCAACTGGATTCATTTTGTTTTCAAGTAAAAGGAATGCTATAGAACAGTTGGACATTTTGTTTTGATGGTTTGAAATTAATTAGGGTTATTCATAAATGTTAAGAAATGGAAGTGATTTGAATACACTGATCAGTCTGAACGTTGTGGTTGAAATAATACAGAATTTGTTTGCTTATATGGAATTTAACAATTTTACTCATTTACAGGTTAAGATAAAAGAGTGTCTTTGCTAAAGAATAGTGTGAAAAGATGATTGTAATGTTATGTTCTGTATTTATGGTCATCGATATTCCTCTTGCAATATTTGCATCAACTAAGAGTAATGATATTTTGTATGTACCATGGCATTTTTGAAGAAGATGATGATTATGATGTTTTGGGTGTATGGTATTTACAATGATTTCAGTCACATGATGCATCAGACACCACTGTGATGAAGGTGAGATGGCCGAAAACATTTGGTGGATAAAACATGGTGGACTGGAGAGGACATGTTCGACTTAATTTTCAAGGGGAAATGTTGACCAGATGATGGTGCTAAATGAAAGTCAAGGGGTCATTTAAATCAGGACTATTTATCATTCAAAATTCAACTTTAGGGTATCAACACTATTCCTGGCAAATTACAGTACATGGCAATATGCCCAATGGTTGTTGGGATATTTTGCTTTTGACCAATGTATACATCTCGAGGCAAACTTATGAGGAGCACAAGGTCCTTGTGTTTACTCCATTCTGGTACGAAGCAAAATCCTTCTTTTCCAGACACTCATTTTTCCACATCTTTTCATTTGTGCACTCGTTAATTGCACAAGAAGTGGAAGGAGGTCATTCTGTCAGTTTCTATAGCCTTTGTAGAGCCAGTATAGAGTACTCACCTCTCATCCATGTTGACATCCAAACCTGAAACTGAAAGCGATAAGATAACATCCCGTACACTGTATCAATAGTCCCAGTAATTTTAATTTAATAGAATATATCACAGAGCTGTTTGTCAGGCCAGACTTTGCTGGACATAATTTCACATTCCTAAGCTACCCTAGCCAGCACTGGATATTGACAGTTAAAAGATAGACATGTAAATTCCTTTATACCAGCCTGTCCAGTGTTTGATAGTTTACACCAAAGCAAAGAAAACGAGATGTATTTTTACATAAAATGTTCATTTTAACATCGCTGTTTTGTACGTGTGTGCAGCTTTAATTAAGCGTACCACCATCCTCTCTTCCTTCCACCCCTCAGTGAAACAAACCTGTCAAAACATCACGTCTTTTTTACTTCAAATGACTATTCCATTTTTACTCCTCTATTTTTACCAACATCCATCTGTTTTTGCATGAACAGTGGTGACAGTCAGTGTTATGTCTCCTTTAACTGCATAATCAGATCACAGTCACATTTTTAGAAGCACTAAATTATTAGGCTACATTTCTGCCTTATTCTGTTTCATATTTTTCTTCCCCGTGGTTGTTTTTAGCACAGACAGAGCGTGAGAGGTGGAGAGATAGTGTCAGGGACCACCATGAATTCCTCTCTTATGGAATGTGTAGAGGGCTGGTGACAGAAGTGCTTTGACTGGCTGATAGATTTCAAAGGAGCTGAGGGTCACATGGCTGAGCTTTGTGCCTTATGGGGTTTATTGGGATACACAAGAACCTTACAGTCTCTCTCTCTCTCTCACACACACACACACACACACACACACACACACACACACACACACACACACACACACACACACACACATTCATGCACATATAGGCATCATACACTGAACTGAATCCCTTGAGAGAAAAAAGTGAGTTTTTCTTCTTTCCCATTGTTGCGATCTAAAGCAAACTTCAAAATGAGCTTCATAGAAAACGTCTGGCCTGTCATTTCTGTTATTCTCCTTTTTTCTCAACAGAGAGGTTATTACTTTTCCACTTAATTTCACACACTGGATACAGCACTCATCCATTCAGTTTCCACCTTAATATGTCACTTTTCACCACAGTGAGTGACAGCATAGGAGGATACATCAAACAAAGTCCTATTAATGGATTTTAATGTCATTTTCATCTCAGGAAATGTCACATGAAATGGACTGACATCAGAGACACTCAGGCAGATTTTACCCACATGATGAGATCAACCCTTGTGTTGGTCTTTGGCCTCCTCTGCTTAGGGAACATATGCCCTGATATGTCATCGAGGATCCAGTTTCCGGCAGCCCTGTGTGTTGAGCTGTGAACAGATGTGGAGCATGTCTGCCATTATGTTTGAGAGTTAGTCTGCTCCGTAGCCTTCCAGTTGATTTATCTTAATTGTCACAGCAGTGAAAGGCCTCCCAGTCTCACACCGAAGAAGCCTGACAGATAGTTCATTAGTTACTGGTGGGAGGTGGAGAACTTAAAGATAACAGAGCTAAACTCAGGAGGCCGATAATGTTCTTAGAGCAAAAAGTAAAATATGATCTACTCTTAACATATACCATATATACATTTTATTCTAATGTTACCATAAACCCAAATCTTAAAGCCGCATTATATAGGATTTAAAAATTTCTAGTTGTATCAAAAAAGACATTGTGGCAGACAGGAGTGCACACATCGAGTCCAGCTTACTTCAACTTAGTCTGTAAAAACAGCTGTAGCATTTATTCTGAACTGATGATGTCATTGAGGTTATCTCAGCTTGAGCTCATAAACTTGGGGTGTGGAGTTTAAAAGATGTGGGTTTTAACAGGAAGGGAGGGTCTAATGAAAGATGTTGCATTATAGGAAGAGCCAGTGTTTTGGAGCTTAAGCCCATTTACACCTTGCAAATGCATGCAGAACGTATTGTGATGGGAATGCCATCGGATCCATATCCTCAGGATTGGATCTCAGCCAGGTGTAAATGTAATCTGTCCCGGGGATCACATTTTAATAAGAATGTCCACCCAACAAAGTTGAAAGCTCACTTAACTCTGCCTCTTCCTGCTAACTTTAGCAAGCCTGGCAAAAGCTACAAGTAGAAGTGGTTGTTGTAAATCTTCCCTCAAAAAAATGAATGACACCCATCCACAGCATTGTTTATAAAGACCTGGGATGCACCGTGTTTGCTGACAAATCCACCAGCCCCGCCTAGCTAATTTGCATCTATATCTAATCACAGAGTAGGTAGAATCAAGATAACAAAAGCACTTATTAATACCAGCTGTAAATGCAAAGGCTCATGGATCAGATGTCATTATCCAGATAATGTATCCAGAAGCAGATCACATGTTAATACCAGGTGGAAATGAGGCATAGAAGTCTCAAATCAGACTCAAATGTAGGGCAGACTCAAATCAGAAATTTAGTTTATGTTTCAATAAAGAAAAAAGGCAGATGCAGTATAAAGTACATTTTTAACCTTAACTTGCTGGAAACCAGGCTCTATTTTACAAGAAAGCCGTGATCATACATTAACACATTCACAGCTGGAAATCTACCACCAGTAGAACCACAGTTTGATCTGATGGCCACTGAGTGGCTCCACTACAGCAGCTGGAGGTTAAGGGCCTTGTTCAAGGGCACCTCTGTGATGGTAATGAGGGGCAAGCGCTGCTCTCATCTAGATTTATCCTGCCAATCCAGGGATCAAATAGATGATCTTATGTTCACATAAACATAAATCAAAGAAGAGAAGGGAAAATAAAGAAGAATCAATGTGTATGAATTGTTGTATATGAATTATAGAGACTACAAATTCATTGTTTAGTAAACTTGATACAATACAGTACAGATATTCACCACAGCATAAAACAGCCAAACTCTTATGTATATTCTGGAGGCTTGTTTTATAAGAATTAAATTAAATTAAGTAAAACATATTCCTGGAAGGCAATTATATATTCACACTTACAGTAATCTGAGGCTGAAAATACTCCCCAACAAATGCTCTATCTCTATGCACCTTTTTTTACAAATAAAACTATATATTTGTGAGCCATTTTTCAATTGATGGGTTTGGGGCTGAGTGCCATTCAAAGGGGAGGGAAGAGAAAGTATTAAGATGGACTGACACATTGAGGATTTGGGGTTTGCATGGGATTATTTGACAATAAGAAAAATATTAAATAATGCCAGACTAATCCTTTAAAAGCTTACCACTGCCAATCACAGTGAAGCAGTTCCTCTACAAGACCTGCAGTGTTTTTGTCACCAAGGTTAGCGCTGACTGCTGTTGTGCTATAAAAAATGGGTCTACACAACTAGATATGCAACATTTGCATCATCTTTTGTCTTCAGATCAGTTTTAAATATTTAATGAATGCTGAAAGAAGCAGCAGCAGCCATAGTGAACTGTAAACAGGCGTTTACTACGGTTTATATGAACCAGTCACCAATTAACACCCAGCCAGACCCAGTCAGGATTAACAGTCAACCAAAAGATCTGCCTAAATTTAAAAAAAAAAAAAAAAAAAAAGTATCACATTAGGCACAAAAACTTTTGCTAAAATGAAAGCAGGTCTCATCATTAATAGCTGATTCAGAACACCAGCTTTGACATCAGTGAGCCGGGTGTAACCACAAGTATTACATGCTAAATAGTTTGAACTCATGACAGCGAGTGCAAGTTCAGTGTTGACTTATTCTGTCAACATCAGTGTAGCATTAGTAGATAATTGTGGTACATTGGCATAATTACTATAAACCAGTGAGACCATGGTGGTGATAATTTGCCATCTCATGCCAATGTAATTATGGCGCAAGTGTTTGTAAAATTAAAACCACATTACCAATAAACCCAGTTACTTTCCATCCTGCCTCTCCGTCATTGGTGGGTTTGGCAATGCTGAACCATTCTGCTTTTTAATAAACAGTAATACAAGGATTGCATGTTGCAAAGAATATAAACCCATGACATCACCCATACAGTTGAGACATCATGACTTTTCACTTCAACATAAATCTGCCATTGAAGTATCATTTATTTTTCCTTCTGGCAGATTCTACAGATCCTAGTCAAGGCAGTTGTGGAAAACCTGACAGACAGCCATGGTGAGCAGGCAGGATCTCTCAAGCCCAAACTGAAGGAGCTCCTGGGTCGGGTCACTTCCCGCCACAGCAGTGACGCCGAGATTTGGCGGCAGTATGCGCTGTTGTATGGTGACGGTCACAGCTCCAACCCAGAGGATAACGAAAAGGTCGGTGCCACAACCAGCACTTCTGCAACATGTTCTTCACATTCTCCCCATCACTCTCACATATTCCACATAGCTACCCACTCCCGGCCATGACACTGCGCTCTGACATCCAGAACACATAATGTATCTCATGTGGCTTGAAAGACTTCTGTCATTTGAAAGAATGTTTCTGTTTCTGTGTGGCTTTCAGGCACTGCAGTTCCTGTCTAAGGCCCATCGCTGTGAGGTTCAGGCTGGCGGCTGGGAGAAGGAACCTGCTCTCTTCAAGGAGGCGATCAAAAGAGCCATCAGTATGGGCAATGGTGAGAGCACTGCCCAACATTACACAAAACCACCATCCACACATAAACACTGCTGTACTTTACACAAACCACAACACATATTTAAATAAATGTATTTGAATAGAAAATCAAGATCAAAAATCACAATTATATAAAATTATATCTACGTAAAGTTAAACACACAAAGTTGAACAAACTGGAATAGTTTTCAATTAACAGGTGTGCCGTGTCAAAGTTAATTGGTGGAATTTCTTGCCTCCTCAATGTGTTTGAGACCATCAGTTGTGTTGTGCCATGATAGTGTTGGTACACAGCAAATATCCCTATTCCACTACTTTAGTTATCCATATTGTGGCAAAAACCTCTCAACTAAGTAAAGAGAAACAACGGACCATCACTACTTTAACACATAAATCCATTCATCCATCCATCCATCCATCCATCCATCCATCCATCCATCCATTCGCTAAGGACCAGACCAATCACTGACACAAGACCCATTCATAATGTATTCACCTGTATTTGATTCAGTAAAGTTATATTAGAGAAATCACACAATAAATTTAACCTAGTGCACTCTGGAATACAAATCCCCAAACCCTCTTCCATATAGTTCAATCATTTTTGTCCATAAAGGTTTTATCACTTAGAAGTCCCACAAAACATGAAAGAGAATGCCTTCTATTCTTTTACACCTCCAACACCTACATCAGTTAGCTCCATTCTTTCTCATTTTACAGGTGTGTAGTGAAATCTATGAAGGGCCTTACATAACACACTGTTCCCCTTGCCTCTCTAATATAAGCCTGTCTTTCTTTATGTCTTCCTCCAAGTCCCCAAGAACCCTTCAGTCAAAGTGGGACCTGGAACAAGTGTACTTCCACATTTCAGAGAACCATTATTCCCATATTGCAAAGACACAAGTGATCAGCTAGTGGATTGGTCCATCCACCAGTACAGTGCTTTGTTCCATCTCTCCTAATTGTTTTGGTGACCCTTGACCTCTCCTCATGCACCACTATCAAGACAGATTTCCTCTTCAACCAATACTTTGGTCCATGACCAGACAGCTCTCTGAGTTTATATGATAGATTAAACTTTAAACCATATCAGAAGAAGCAGGAATCATTGTGAGGGATTACCACTCCATCAGGCTGTAGGTGGCGTCACCCCTGGGTGCCTCTGCATTGGCAGCTGCTCCTCCAGCATCCATGATAGATGGGTGTCCAAACCTTCCTATGAAATAAAGGGCACTTATCTCCTCTACCCCTGGTTATGTAACCTCTAACCAAACAGATTCAAACAATCAGTCCAGGCTTCTCAAAGGGACAAAGGAGGTTAAAGGATGGATGGAGGGGGAGAGTGGAAGAGATGTATCTCTGATTCCAGTCTAGTTGTTAATCTCCACAGTCCCTAGATGTTTTCATTACAGCAAGACACACACAGCACTGAATTAAACATTAGAGAAGTGGCTGACAGCTAGCATGAAAAGAATAGCAATGTGGCCGGGTGCTAATATGTTTGCTCTGTGTGTCAGATGACCTGCTACCTCCACCTTTTTCCTCTCATACTGTGCATAGACCATACATAGGACCAAAATATGTAGATACTGCACTGATACTTCAATCAATCTTCAGTGAATGCAAGAGGAAAATGCAGTGAAAATGTATTCTTCATGCCACCTTGTCCATTTGAACTACTGTTTAAGAATTGATTAAAAATATGCCTTATTGTTCATAGGAATTAAAATATCTCTGTGTGCTATTAATATTTATAGTGAAATTATACAATAAATCTACAATTGAATAGATCTAAGTATTCGATTTAAAGGTAGCTTAATTACACTAAATCGTGTGAATTACACTCAAATTAGAAGCTGAGTTAGTGCTACTCTGCCAAGCTAAGCTAGTTACCTTATAACATGATTAGTTTAGCTTTTATTCCAAATGGTGACTCACTTTTAGGTACTGCGAAATTTATTCAAAGATTCCAGTTCACCAAAATGGATATTTTTCATTTACAGATAAAATTAAGTAAATTTAGCTAAGATTAGCTGTAGCAATTTTCCCAGCTAGCATCTAGTTTTGTAGTCACTGAAAATTCTGTGTTTTTACAGAAATAATACATTTCTGTGCAGTAATATTTTTTAATGTGGTAAAACCTGTTTCAAAATGTCAGATTCTGATTGTACCCAAATATTTAGTTAAAGCATTTTGGTTTTGTAGGGCAGCATACTGTAGGAGCCATCTTTCTGGTTAGCAGGGCAAAGTAATGCAAGGTACTCGCTGGCATTTTATTCTGGTTTAGCACACCGAATCCTGGAACAACTACCCCATAAGAGCACTGTGACAAAAGACAAAGCTACCTCATATATTTCAGTAAACCTTGTTCAACTATTGCTGTGATGTAGTAAACCGTTATCCAGCTGCACACTGCACTGGCCAATCAAATATGTGCAAGCTTACATTCCCAGTAGACTGTTTTGTACATGAATGGCGTAATTCTACTGTTTACATTACAGTAGCCAAGACAGAGGATGAAATGACTGCCTCGAAAGAGCAGTATAAATTATGGAATATTCTTGAATGCTAACAATGTGGTGTAACAGTAGCACATGTAAAGAAGAGTCATTGAGTCAGTGAACTACCTCAGTAATGTCAGTTACACAGCACAGTGTACCTTTAAGTTTATAACATCAGCTAACATTAGCCACCATAAGCTACTGGTCGTACCAGACCAAGTACATCTGGTCCATCAAAACCACTGAGTGTATTGCATTGAACATCAGTGAATTTTTTGGTTACGAATACAACATTTCATATTTAGGGAACAAATGTTTTATTTCAAAAGTTAGCCTCACTTTAATGGAGCTTTAATCAGAAATGTTTCAACTAAAACTGTCCATTGTGAGTCCAACCCAATAACCCAATAGGAGTACAGTGTCAAATTGCTGGAGTACTCTTTTAATAGCTTTTGATCAACAGTGGAGCAGGCTTTGGACAAACACAACACTTAGTAGAGCCAATAATTGTTGTTCTGGGTCTGCACATGAGAGTTGTTGACAAAAAGAAAAATGTATGATATGTTATCCTTTAAAGGCTAGAATGTTGGGTATGGAGATGTTCAATGATTATCATGATGTAGGGTTTTAGTGCAGTTTTTCCTGTGGCTGAAATGCTATTTGAGGGGTTTTCCCCCTCTGGCAAGAATAAAAGCCTTTGTCTTTCTTTTGTGTCAGGAAAGTTGATCATTTTAACTTTTAGACAAAAGAATATATCAGTATATACAGAATATATTAGTATTACGTCAATACACCACAGTGGAGCCCCGGTGCACAGTGATGAGTGTTTCAGTATAACCTCCGCCCTTCACTACACATTCCACTCAGCTCCACTGACCCCACCATGGGAGTGGGTGCTGCAGCCACACAGATGACAAGACTCCAAAGAAAAGAAAGCAAAGGACAGATAAAGCAGAGCAGGAGGGAAGTGCCTTCATAAATCACAGCAGATTGACCTTTACAGTCAGAGCTAAGGCAGGGACAGGCTGCACTGCCAGGAAGGAGACAGAGACAGAACGAGGAGACAGGAAACAGCTAGTTTTCCATCCAAGTGTGAAAGAGGAAGATTTAGCTGACCTGTTAAACAGTCAGATGGAGGAGGGTGACACTGTCAATATTCTGACCTCAGAGCAGCTGCTGTCATATAGAAATCACTAGAATAATGGATAATGAAAGTAGTGGTAGTTGCAGCTGTACTGATACATGCTGTTTATTTAGATATAGTATATTAGGGGTGTAAAACCTGGTACACTCTGTACCTTGTTTGCAACGCAGTCTGAATTTAAAAGAATATAAAAGTCAAATGGAGTTAAAATGCAAAGCTGCAACTCAACCTTTATTTTAATGAGTTAAGGTTTTTTTTTTAGTTTTCTTAGAAACATTATAAAGTCAGTCCATGTTTCTTGTTGTCTTCTTCCTCCATAACATCAGCTGTAGCAAGGCCATCACCTACTCAGTGCTTTGAAACAAACACCTGAGGCTGTCAGGGCATCAGCTGAGTGCTACACATAGATGTCTGTCATCAGCCACATCTCAGAAGATTTTATTTTTAGATGGAAATTTCAAAGATTAAAATCACTCAATTTAGATTTTTTATGAAAGAGTTTAAATGGTATAATTTTTTGTTTGTATTTGTGCAGTCTATGTGTTACTTTCAGCCCCATAATTCTCAGGGTGGAGGACGGGAAACAAAAACCACAGTGGAAAAATACTTCATAAAGGTCAAATTTCTGCATTCAAAATGTTTCTTTTATGTTAAAATGCAGAAGTTTTATGAACAACATATACTAAAATATTAGATATAAAAGCATCCATAATGCAGAACCCATGCAGTCCCTCTCAGTCTTATATTATGAGATAACTGTTAGTGATGCATTTAAGTATAAGCATCATTTAGGTTTGTATCTGGTCTATGTGGAGCTAATTTTAACTACTTTTAAACTCCTTTTGGGTAGTTTAATCTTTGACAATGCATCATATTTTATGAACTGATATTGATCTAATAATATATTCTAATATAAATGTATAATATATTTCTTTTAAATATATTATACATTTAAAAGAAATAAGATATATAGATTACAAATCCTGGAAAAGCAACAGACAAACATAAAAGCAACTGATCCAACAAGATGACTGTTGAATGACTGGATGTCTGTCTGTCCCTCAGTGACCATCAGCTGCAGTAAGACGAAGAGTAATCCAACAGAAGCTCTTCAGATGCTCTCCTCCACCCGCCTCAGCCTCAGGAGTCTGGCCACCAAAGCTAAGGTACAATCCACCAATAACAGTCCACTGCTCGCCCTGAAGACCACTCCCCCTCTCCATGACATCACTGCTTTCCATTACTCATGGCTGATGGTAGAGCACGCGCCGTCAAGACATCGTTGAGTTTAATTGCTGTTTTCTTGCATCTTGAGTCTGAATAGGAATACTTCACTGTCTTTAAGGAAATATTGATGACGTTTTCTGACAAAAAATATTATTAATATAAATCTACACAAAACAGACCGATTGATTTCATAGTTAAAATCAACTTTGAAGTTTTCAGAGACTGTCAAACTAAATAATTCACCCTGTTATATGACCACTGTTCTTTGCAACCAATACCACCACACTGAGAGTGACACATGGTCATATAATTCCAATAATTCACTTTGTCCAGCTCAGTATTTGGTATTTGTAAATTTGGTATTTATATCCTTCATAATTTAAAAATGTGTGTGTGTGTCATGCCTGACAAACACATGGTCAGTTTTGAAGTGTGCAGACCTTCTGGTTCATTAACAAGAAATGTAAATATGTGTAATATGACAGTATGCTCTTGGCCAAATATTTACTAGAAAATAAAGCAGATTGCTGGTGGCAGCTGGCTATAGATGTCAGCTACCTCTTTGCTTAGTAATATTTCAGTGGTGGGAATTGAAGTATCATGTGCAAGCTCCACAGCGCCACCATAAAACCTCCCTGGCTCTTTATCTTCCTGCAGTAAGGTACAAGCAGGTAAAGTGTATCAGCAGCAGGAGCTCATTTACTCCGTCCAGCTGGTGATGTCAACATGCAGGTGGACACAAAATCTTTGCCAGATCACTACATCACTCAAGTTGTCTGTCTGAACAAGTTCCAAATCCGACAGTCCATGGAGACAAATGGTCGACATGAAGATTTACCAGCTGAAGGCACCCAGGTCACTCAGGGAATCCTGCCGTTTCATTCGTCAGGAATTCTTTTAAGGGTTTAAACTCTAGATAAAAGCCCAACCGGTATATCAGATATATTGGTATCAACGTAAATGTTGGCTGAAATTGCAGTACAGAAATCCAAAATAAATGTTTGAGGTCCTTTAGAAAGTGTTGCCAGAGAGCACTGACGATTCTGTTTTACACATTTCTAAACGTCCCAGGCAGTACGTATCTTGGTCACAGTAGGCCTTTTTCAGTGATGTTTCCAGATGTCACAGTAGGAAAGGCACAGATGTAAATAATTAAATTAATGATGACTGAACTCCATGTAGCTGCTTCAGTTTTAGAGTCCTGGTATTTAGCATGCTGGCTCACTGTCACACTGTCATGACTTACTGGGACACTTGAATAGAACAGAGCTTTCATTAATGTTATTAAAAGCTGCTTTGTCTACTATATTAAGACAAAATTAATCTTGTCTTTAATGACCAGATTTATCAAAAATGTAAATGTTATTTACTTTTTTTTTAAAAAATGGTTTATATATCATCAGATTTTTTTAAAAACTCAAATATGAACATGAGCCTCAAAAATCCACTCAGTTGGTTTCCACTCAAGATGCAAGAAAATCAGTCAGATCTAACAAACTGTAGCACCAACTTTTACAGTGAATTTCATATTAGATTATTCATTCTTTTTTTCATTGTTTACTAATAGTCAGTGTGTATGGAACATATGATTAAATACACATTGACTTTATAATGCATACTTGGGTAAGCGTTCTAAATGCTCTTATTAAGGTAAAACTCAAATTGACAGTACAGCAGACAGTATTTAACTCACTGGTACATAACATATAATACTCTGGCCACTTTTTAACATAGTAATATTACCAACAAAACTAAAGAATAACTGATACCACTTTACATTATGTCCCCCTATTTAGCATTTATTAGCAGAATGTAAACGTTTAATAAATGCTTTATAACAAACTGTAATATAGTTCTACAGAGCTAATGAGTAAAATAATAATAAGCACTACATCATAGTTTCATCTTTTCCTGTGTTACTGTCTTCCAGCAAATGCACACCGACGTGGCCACAGGTCAGATCCACACTGAGCTGCAGGATGGAGTCACTGCGCTGGAGCAACTCATCACAGAGCTGCAGGAACTGAGTGGGAAGCTGCGTGACCAATCACAGTGACCATCCTCACAGACACGCCCCCCCCTTTCTTCATCTCTGAAGGCTCCTCAGCAGTGGAGACTAACAAGAGACAGACAGACTCTACATCTGCAGTCTGCAGCCTTGTGTAATGTTGAACCCCTTTAAACCAAGAGTACAACTGAAGAGGACTCACCTTATAATCACAATGTTTTTATACGTATCAGTCCACATTGGAGTCTTAACGGTGACTGTAAGGCATCAAGAAATAAAATATTTTAAATTTTAAATGCTTGACTCGTAATCATTAAGAGGAAATGTAAACAGGTCAAAATATTCTTGATTCATTAAAGGAGGAGCTTATCACAGAGTTAGTGTCAGTTTTCATGTGTTGGTTAACAGTACAGAACTTTTGCTGCCTTTCTTCAAAGTTGATCCTTTAGTTCTGTGTTGTCTAAGAACTGAAACATCCAGCTATGATGCCACTGCAGGTCCGCCTGCTACCTCTGAGTTAATATATAACTCTTTAGAGCTGCAACGATTAGTCAATTAATCTGTTAGGCAACAACTATTTTGATAATTAATCCTTTTGAGTATTTTTTAAGAAAAGCATCAAATTCTCTGATTCTCTCAGCTTCTCAAATGTGAATATTTTCTTGTTTCTTTAAAGATCCCCTCCCTACATGTATTAAGACATAGAAAAGTACTCTGCTTGGAACAGTAAAGTGTCTGATATGGTTTTTACACACAAAAAAAGAAGAATTATCCTTAAAAGGGCATCTACTCCCTCTCCCTAGTTAAAGAATCTATCAATATGCAAATATCTTTAATTTCAGAAGTTTAACTGCTGGTCAAGATGTTTCCTACTTTTTAGTGTTTGTGAAGTGAAGGCTTCAAGTTTCATCACATCACACATGTGTAAGTTGAATATTGGACCAGGATTGTCTTTCAAACTAGTTGTGATGTCACAAATCATGCTCATAGGCCCCGCCCCTAAAGATCAGATTTTCAATAAGCACAGAGAAACTTTCCTCCTTGAGCAGATGAATGTGAAAACAAACTCTGCACATACATCATTCTGCACATTGAAGCTCAAACATCCAACTGAAGGAACAAGAGGAAAACCATTTTTGCGTAGAGGGGGACTTTAAGTAAACTGAATATCTTAGGGTTGTGGACATTTTATAGACCAAACAACTAATCGAGAAAATAAAAAATTCCTGTAGCCACAGTAGCTAAGGACATTAAAAGAACTAGAAGCAGTTTGTTAACAAGTGAAGTCCCTTACGAACAATGTTAAGTTCCTTTTTAATTAGCTGAATCGACTGAATTAGAATTAAGATTGTTTTTCGACATAACTGCCAGTAATGGTGGCCTGTAGCAGCCATTTTGTTGATACTAGCTCTTTTCACTTAGCGGGAAATATCGTAGCTGTCAGAAATAAAAAAAAAAATTCCCCAACTTGTAATTACAGCTGGGAGAATGATGTGAACAGTTTTTCCCACTGGGCTGCTTGTAATTCCATTCTGAACAATATGACATAAACGCAGCATTAGCCACAATCCCACAACTACCTCTGCCAGTGAGGACGCCATTTTGACTCTCTGCAGTACTTTAGTACTGAGTCTTGGAACAACTCCACTTTGTGTGCTTTGAGTTTTAAAACAGCTATTAAAAACCAGAGAGCATGCTCTGATGCTCTCAGAGATCATTTCCCGACTCATCCAGAGATGGTGAGTGCGTGCACACACACACACACACACACACACACACACGCTCTAATAGTCAGAGGCTGCTCATCCAGTTAGTGCAGGGAGGATCCCACAATCTTCCCTCCAATTTGTTTTCTCACCCAGCAGGAAAATGACCTTGACATTGCTCAGGATTTTTTTTTTTTTTTTTATCTCCATTGTTCTTTTTTTTTTTACTATAATGGAGCTCATGTTTTATTTTGCTGGGCCATTTTATCACAGCACACAGAGCCACTGCCTGTGCTTTGAAGGAAAAGCCTATTGTAACACACTGATAAGGATGGAAAGGACTTGTTAAAGATAGGGATACATGAATGCCATTTATGACACCACTGTTTGTGGAAGATATGGCTGTTATCATGCGAGGGATGGAATGCCACAGCAATGTGAAACATACAGGTACTGAATGCTGAATAGGTATCAAGACATTGCACTGATTACTCTCTTCTCATCGCTGCAGATGTCTGCATACCAAACAATGTGAGCTAACGGGTTAGGGGGCATTAAGTCCACATTTCCAGCCTCACACAGCAGTCATGGAACAAAAATGGCAAGAAATAATGAGCCATGTCAGGCTCTGTATCATTCATTTATCACCACTTGATATCACACTCACAGATACAAGATTACTCACCAGTGGTGGCTAATCTCCTTAATGGGACTGTAAATTTCCCAAATGCTGTTCCTAGATAAACCATATAAGAGTGATTTGCTGCTGTTCTGTCATCACCCAGAGGACAGCTTTAATAGAAGCAAACACAAGTTTGCTTGTTCTACCTCAGACTCACTCTCCCAGAATTCTTGGTATTCTTCAGTGAAGCGCTGATGTCACCACTCACAAAACTCCCATTACGTCATATTTTAGTTAACTTGGGAGAGAGACTATTTTAGTTTGGACAGATTCTCATGTAAGGGTTGATTCATGGCCAGTGTTTTTTATGTTTTTATTGGAGCTGGATCGGAATTAGTTTCCACAGAGAATCATTTCCTGACTGGTCTGAACATTTGAATGCCCTCAGGCTTTGCTAGTTCTGATCATGTAATGGCTTCCAAAAGAATATTTTGTATTTTTTAAAACACTACCATTAGCATTTACTTTTAAAAGTTAATGTTACATTTTTATGATTACAATTAAACAAGAGGTTCTCTCAGCTTCCTCTGTGGTCCTCCGATCAGTTTAAGACTATCATTATCACTATCTATCACTATCTATCTATGAATCAGGATTGTATGTTGTTTGACTGTATGTTTCTGTGTGTGCACAGATTACACCAAACCACATCCTGCCTCAATGAGTCCTCAAAACTAAACAACAAAAGAATGTCCTTTGTCATGACCTTCCAAAATGACCCATTTGTGTGTTCTCGGATCTGGTGCCTCCATTGGCAGGAAACATTGTTTTGTCATGAACTCCAAAATGTAAATGGCCATTACAGAAATCCTTATCACTGCTTTTAGGTTGGGAAAGTGTGGTCATGATTAAATAAAGAACAACTTTGGTAAAAGCTGCATTCATTGATTTTTTGAGCACTTGGGGGTGGCACTAGAGGTTTTCAGTACATGTGCAAACTTAACACTGGATCTTTAAACTGAACTGACAACTAAATCACCATTGTCACTGATCAAATCAATAGATTTTAATGGTGGAGCTCCCCTCACTGCTGACTGACAGCACTGTGGACGGCTCAGCTCTGATACACAGCATGTTACTTTCCTGGTTACAAGCTTATTAAAAGACTGCAAAGCCCACAGAATCAATCATAATGTGATGATAACTGTCACAAATAAGTGCTTGTACAGGTCTAGTTGACCTGGAGTCTGAGCCAGTACAGAATGACATGGTGGTATGAATGGTAATGTGTTCACTGATGTTATCGCTTAGCTTAGAACAAAGTAAGTGACAATGACTATTTTAACTGAACTGAATAAAATAATTCAAATCAGCAAAGTGATTTGTTATTTATGCCTCAAGGCAGTGCAATAAGCCGTAAATAGACATCCATACCAGTGGAGGCTGGTCCATAGAGGCAGAGAGGGTTGATCCTCCTCTATTTTTTGAGAGGCAAGAGGGAGATCAAAATATAAAAAAGAATATTTGGTTGAAATAAACCATTACCAAATCTCAGTATTATCTATAAAATATTTTTTCTCTCTTCTTTGAAAAATATCCATTATTCAAATTCTGTTTAAAATGCGTCAACAGCGACACCTGCAGTGCAAGAGGAGAAAGAGCAGTGTGTGTGAAGTGGTGGGGGGCAGTGGGGGGAGTGGGGGACAGAGGAGGATGGGCTCCTGCTGTCCTCCTCAGGGCGGGATCTCCTACATCAATTTAATGTACTTCATTTTTTTCATGGTAATCTATGATTGGCCAAGATACGTAAAATGACGCTCCAAGGGAGGATGTCCTCTCTAACCAATCAACAACCAGAATGTAATATTGACATCGCGTTGGTCCAATGATGGTTTCCAGATTTCATCTTCAATTCTCTCCACTGTAAGGCAGAGTAGCAGCAGTAGATTACAAGCAGTAGATAGCTCCTTGCGTTAGCCAACAGTTAGCTTGTTGTAGCAGCCTGAAGAACTCTATACATCCATGGAAGGACTGTTAAGGACTGTTGTTAAGCTAACGGGAGAATGGATTTGGACTGGGCGGTGCAGCAGTGACAGGACGCCGCCATGGAGGCTTGAGAGAGAAGCAACCGGAGAAACAACCAGGACAGTTAGCTTGTTTGTCATTGTTGCTAATAATATCAGACTGGTTAACCAGCAGCCACAAAGTTCTGTTAACTAACAAACAAGATGACCAACAGCCACAAATGGACGTTATGACATGGATACTTCATCTCCATGAAGGAAAGAAGAAGACGTCAGATAACGTGAGTCAGATACAGCTTCTCTCTCTCTCTGTGTCTGTGGTCGCTAATTTCTTCTCTGATGGTTAAATGTCTCTGAGGCTTTTTTGTGAATTTATCTCCTTAACAAGAATGCAGCAGAGATCATATAATGTGCTGTAGGTAACTTAGTTTGCTTGTTGAAGTTACAGTGAGCTGTCTGGACTCACTCATTCATTTGGAATTGACCCAGTTTTTAATTAAGTGGTTGTTCAGTCACCTGTTGATGTTGTGTGATTAGTGAATGAGTGTGCAGGAAGTCTGGCTGCTTGTTGAGACAGTTTCTTCAGTTCATTTTGAAGCTGAGTCATATATTGAGTAATAAGCTTAAAGTAATTAGAATAACAAGTGTTAACATGTCATCTTTGTAGACTATATTTTGTATGTGGTGCATATAGATAAGAGTGTGTAAGTCATGTATTTGATACATGCATTAATACTTTCTGATGTGAACCTACACTTTTAGATCTGTGAATGTTTTTAGTGTTCAGTCTTTCTTGTATTCAGCACTGATCTGAACCTGTATCACATTATAAGCTTTGTGGTACTTTATATATTTCTGTACACTAAGAAAATACATAGGAAACACATGTAAATCATGTGATATGTCGTCTGTTTTTGATGAGAACATAAATCTGTTGTCACAATAGAACAATACTATAAATTTGAATTTCACTTTGTTGGTAAAATGACACATTTGATCCACTCCACAGCTAAAATGAACACTTCTTGGTTTAGAAACAATATGTATATGCTAAATGTATTTAAATAAGCAGCCTTTTCACCACTCAGGGGTTTTTGCTTTTGAAAGCAAATTGTTTTATTGGCATATAAAATTGCCCCCCACCCCTCCGATTTCATCAGGTGGGGGACAATGATATAGTTTGATGCAGTTTGTTGTAAGATTCCATGTTGGTTTTCCTCCTGTTCTCCCCAATCTTTTGAGTCACCAGCCGCCACTGATGAGTTCATCACTTCGAGTGAAACTTTTGACATTACACACAGTAATACACATAATGTGACCTGTTGTTACTATGTAAACACTGATTAGTGCGACTTTAAAAGTATTAAAGACTTAGTATAAGCAGTGAAACTCCATGTATTCAAGATAAAGTTTCTTTAAGGGGCTTCACCTACCAGTTGTAACACACACAGAGGTTTACACACCACCTTAATCTATAATCACTGGCTCCAATCAGTAGGAGTCGGCAGTTCAGTGACTGCCTTGGCTGGGAGTTGGACCCAGTGCAGTTGCAGCCAAATGTGCCTTCAGCCCTTGATGGTAATCCCAACATTCAGTCATCACTTCCCCATCGCTGCCAGCAAGACTCAAGATTCAGGTCATGTTGCTGAATGGTTATGGGTCTCATTCCCATAAAAAAGCATTAACCCCTGATGGAGTCTACACCAGAAAAACTACAGGTGATTTACTGTGTATTCTCTCACTCCTCAGTGCTTTATATCTTTTGGCTAGTCTCTCCAGACTGAACTTCTTTCATTTTATGCCCTTGGAGCAGTCTCTGTGCTAATGACCCAGACCCTGGCTGACTGAATGAACGAACAGCATCTGCCCAGCTTTTAAAACATTGCATCATCTGTAATAATACATCATGGTTGCAGCCCCTCCTCAGAGCCTTGCCATGTCTTTCCCCACAAGTTTGGCAAACAGCTCCCAGCCTCCACCCTTTCTCTCAAGCAAGCTGTTACACCAATGCTGGGCTCTGCTTACCATCACCCTTCATGGGTCCAAATTGGTCAGCGGGGTCCACCGCCCAGATCTGCCTCAGATCGTATGTAACCATCAAACAAACAAAAACACACACTTTCCATTCAGATTCTGTGGGGGGAAGTTTTGGTTAAATGTGTGAAACTTTCTCACGCAACTAAAATGAGCACACATTCTTACATCAATGATCACATCTAGTAGATGTAAGAAACCAGCATGGGTGGTGAAATGAGACTCATATGGAATCCATTAATTGTTTAGCCATGATACACCCACAGTTGTGCCTACTCTGTGGCATGTGGTGATGGAAAGTGGCAAAAGATCCAAGATGTAGAAAGTTTTGGTTGCAGAGGCTCACTGTGGTTGCAAAAGAAGTATGTGGTGGGATTAAAGGTGGCAAGCAGCTGTTAACTGTTAAACAACACAGGGACCAGATCTATGAAGGAAGCGTTTGCACAAAATGTGTGCATGAAATTGTAATGCATTTAATGTTTTTTAAAAGGATTAAAAAAAAAAGATCCATTCTTCAAAGAGTACTCCACTGATTTAGCACTCCTACAACATTGTCCGACTCATGATGGACAGTTTGAAAAAAAAAGATCAAAATTGTTGCAGCAGAACCACAGATATTGTTGTTTTTATGTCACGCGTTCTTCTTCCTTGCTAAAACCTGGCGCCTACATTACTTGCAATGCAGCTTGACCACTAACAGTGATTCAGTTGTGTTATGTTTGTAGCGGCTAATGTAGCCTGCAGCTGCTAGCCTCCAGCAGAGATGAGGAGCTACAGGTAGTGAGGTTACCAGACAGGAGGTCTCACTTCTTTCTGACTCCACACCCCCAGTTTTTTTTTTTTGACTTTTCAAACTTGTAGTCTTCAGCCCCAACCTATGTTGACTCAATTGACATCACTTGAGGCACTTTTTCAGACTTCATACAGCTCCCTCTGGAGACACAAAAAGCTTTATACGACTTTTTTCACACATGCAGTAGTACTCCCCAACATCTGGAAACACTTTGATGTGTAAAATCAGTGTTCACCTTTCAGACTAGATCACTAAACAATCTCAGCAGAGACTGTTCTTCCTCAGACTACAATATGTTATGTCTGCCTTTATGTTGTGCTGTTGACACTGTGCACTGAGCTTTTTTCCGTTCTTTACCGAAAACAAATTCCACCGACTGGTCACGTGGTTATTAAAGTGAAGCAGAGTGAAGTGAAATGGTGCATCTGGCCCCTGAAATGTATCTCTGAAATGCACATCAGACTAACCAACAGATTGGATTGACAGCAGCTCCTATCCCACCTGACATGTGCTACATGGAAGACACTCTCACAAAACTGCACTGCTGCAGTATCAAGACCTTCATCCAACACATTGATAACATCAACCCATACATCAGGTTCACTAGTAAACAGGGAGAGGATGGTGCACTACTGTTCCTAGACACGTGTTCATGTAAAGGCTGACACGAACATAGAGACCACAGTGTACAGGAAACCCACTCGTACAGTCCAATATCTCAATTAATACAAGATCAGTGGTGAGGACCCTCCGACACAGAGCACAACTTCTTAGTGAGGAAGAGGATAGAGAAAAGGAGGTGCAGCACGTCCAGGGATTACTGCTGTCTGGTACAAGGAGTGGATGACGAGAATCCGAACCAGACTTAAGATCAGGACTGACACTACTAACTCAACAGCGACTCTGGCTAGAACATCTAGCTAAAGTCTTCAAGTCACAAGGAGTCAGCACTTACCACAAACCATTCAACACCTTAAGATGGGATCAAGACAAGATCCCTCCCCTGAGAAGAACTGGATGACATCACATGCCACAGCTCTGGGAAACACTACATCAGTGAAACACAAAGACTGAACAGCAGACACAGACAACATCAGCTGCCTGTAAACACCAGACCAAAAACCACTCACAGCCTCTAGTGTGTGTGAAGAGGTCAAAGGTCATCGACCAAGAGTCAGTGGACATTCACATCTGACATCAGAGACCATCTGTTAGACAACTGAAGTCTTCTATCCACTGAGGAAGCACATGTGATGCGTTTGAAAGACAAGAAGGATCATCTGATCATTAACGCTCTTGTCTAGTTCTCGTCACATCAGCTCTGTGTTGGCTTTATGAAACAGCTTCATCCCACTTCAGTTTGTTAAGCTCATTCAAGACAAGCTTTAAATACGTCCACAGAGATATGGTAAGCTAACTGGCTGAATAACAGCTTTTCCATTTAAATACTCTTGTGTATAATGGCCCAGGAGAGATGTAAGGCAGTGGTACTTAGGCCTTCCACACCAAAACCTAAAATCTAAAACATTTTCACAGAAATGTGAATCGAATCCAAAGTGAGGAACACAGTGTTAATCCTCTGAGGTGTGCAGGATCCCAGGCACGCCTGAGCGCTGTGTTACTGATATGATCCTGGCAGTCATTGCACTGGTAGAGCACAGGTGCAGCAGTTATATTTGATCCTTGATCTGTGTCGCATACAACTTTGTTCACAACAGAAGCATTTCAGCACAGACACGAGCTGGCAGTGATGTAACTATGATTATCTTCACTGGTTGTTGGTACAAGCCGAATAACAGCCATTGTAAGTACTCTGCTCTTCAGCTGGTTCTTCTGTGTAACATGATGGCAAGTAACTACAATGTACCTTAAATGTAACTGCAACCTCTTGATGATCATTTATGTCAGATATAATCTTTGAAATGTCTCTGACTAAATGCTGCCTCTGTGTGGCTGTTTTGTTACATTTTACATACTAATAGCGTCATGAAGCACCAGTGGGACATTACAATTAGCTTCCATGCTTGAATGGCTCCGGTGCTGAAGTTTAAACCCCTGTTCTGCAACTGAGCAGACTGGCCTTCCATCCCGACAACAAATAGTCAAGCATTTGTGAGATAAGGGGGATTTCAGTACGGCCAGCAGTTGCCTGAATGCTGCAAAGCTTGACAAACTTTATTTCTACCTCTGGTGACATCCATGCTCATAGTGTTATTGCAGAGAGGGTGTGCCACTTTTCTTGCTATCATATTCCACAGTGGCAATTACTACATTGTATGTGATCATCGGTGGGATTTTTGGCTGTTGTCCCAACTATGTTCTCTATTTGTACTATGTTTTTGCCTTGATATCTGCTGTTGGGAGCAATGACCTTTTTTCATATTAACTTAAAATTAGAGACTTTATAAGGAGAAAACTTCAATGCTTATGAACTTGAACTTAAAAAAACATCTTTATTACTGTTTTGGAGAAGGATACTACACAGATTACAGCTATAGTGCAATTTACTGTTGCTATTGCTGTTAAGCTTTCCGTTCCCACGCAACACATATGATGTTGTTGATTCACCCTCAAAATTTGTCGTAATTTTAGACCAATCAAAAAAGCTCTGCAGACAACATCATAGGCCAATGAAATCATTATCTTGGCATAATAGTTTTGAGACATAAATATGAACAGTGTTTAATAAATAGGATTATATAACTGTTAATATAAGCATCAAAACATAACGGTAACACTTTACTGTAAGCCCCCCTATTTAACATAAGCAGTATAAAAATATTGAATAAATGGTTTATGACAACAATTACAATTTCTTACATGAAGACAAACTTTATATGATTAAAACTGTGTTTTACTATATTGTCATTCATGACCTGTTCATACAGCAGCCCACAGGAAGACTTATAGTTGTTGACAAAAGCATTAATAAACAGTTATATCTGTTACAACTACGTTATAGTGTGTTATAAATCATTTATTAACTGTTTATATCCTGCTTGTAAATGCTAAATAGAGGGACTTGTCTCCATATCTCCATAAAAATCTATTAACTGTTATGATAAGTATGGTGTGTGTGTGATCTGGAGGCCAGTCATGGTAATTATTTATGGTCAACAGACTCTTTTCACAGCAGACGCTTTGACCTGTCAGAGCAGGAAAAGCACAGGTGTAAATAATAACATTAACAATGGCTCCATTCCATCAACTGTCCCAGTAAGCCATGTCAGTGAGCATGCACAGCACTGGAGAACTGCTTCACCTAAATAGAATACAGCCATCATTCATGTTATTAATTCCACCTGTGCTTTTCCTGCTCTGACAAGCCAAAATGTCATCTATGAGAAGGGTCTATTCCTGTGAATGTTGCTTTATGGGCCCATATTTATGATCTGAGGCCATTATTCAGATATGCTCTTATAATAACTTTTAATTGTCTTCTTATCTTGAGATATTCAACTGTTTTAGCGTGGCTATCACTTAATTGTGTTGGATATAAGTGGTTGTCACATGTAATAGTTATTTATCCTCTTGCATTTTTGCTTTGGGTGCTCCCTTCTCTCAAAACTCAGTGGGAGGCGTGACTCACATTCTCCTGAAATAAAGTTGTCACAAGAAAACAATGTTGGTTAACTTATGTTAAATTATCTTGGACTCCTTAAATGGTGCTCATTAATACATTTTTATGTTGAGATAAGTTGAAGCTGTGAACATATGATAACACTTTGATATCTCAAGATAAGAGGATAATTACATGGTGAGCTGAGAGATAATGAAGCAATTATCAGCAATTATCAGCAAACATTTCCTGGGATGATTACCAACATAGGCTACTTGTGATATTTGTGGAACTAAACCCAGTCTGCTTATATATTTTAGTTTACTCATTTAAACTGGAAGTCAGTATCCGCTTACAGAAACCTCACTGGAGAATGTGTGGGATGTGTGGGTGTTGGGGTGGGTCAGTCAGTGAGCGAGTGCGTGGGTGGGGGCTTTGGTTTGGGTCCCCTGACACCCTTGGGCCCCAAGAAACTCCCAGCAAACGTTCTTGGGGTTAGTGTGTAGACTCCCCCTCCTGACGTCACGTCTGGAGGCAGGCTGCTGGCGCTGACACTGTTCACCTCCAACAGAGAAACTTTCCTGGAGTTCAGGCTCTTCTGACTGGCGACCAAGTCAAGTACTGCTCACAGGAAGCCGCAGCAGCTCGGAGACCCTCCGTGCTAGAAGGAGACAGAGCAGGCAGCATTCACCTCTACACTCGAGGAACATTTTACGTTACATGCCCTATTTAATTTCAAACTTTTCCAAGTGAAGCTAACGTTTTTCTTTGGGTTGGCTTATTCAGTGCATTCCCATACCGGGTTGGAGGTCGATACATACAGGAATATGCTCAGGAATACAAAAGTTTTTCTTAAGAACTGAAAGGATTTTTTCACTGAGCCAAACCTCTTTTTTCCTCAAACTTTTTTTTTTTTTTTTTTTTTTTTTTTTTAAATAACTTCGTATTGGCTCGTATTCGGTGTGGATATGGCTTGGATTAGATGGGGCCTCTTACTTTCCTTCGGTTTATTTCTCTCCCCGGTATGTGTGTCAGCGGAGCAGCAGCAGAGCCAGAGCGGCTTCAGGAGGCTGTACGTGCTCCAGCCCGGGCCGGGGCCGGGGCCGGGGCCGGCGGGAGCGGACGGCGGGGTGAGAGTCAGCTCCATCTCGACGCGTCACGGCTCGGCGGGGCAGCCGCACACGTATAACGTGGAGCTCACCGCCAACTTCGGCGGCCAGGTCCGGACCCGCAGGATGGGGAACCAAGCGGCTTCAGCCCCGCAGTTCAGTCAGCAGCAGAGCGGACAGGAGCAGAAGCAGCTGATGAAGCTGTCTGGGTAAGAAACTCTGGACAAGTGTCAGGAGGGAGGAACCTAACTGTTAAGCTAGTGGGAAAATGAGAATGAACCTATTGACTTCATGTCAGCTTTTATCACAAACCAAACAAGCTAAAACGGTTAAACTTTTTAGGAAAGTGTCTTTAAAATAACATTTCTGTAAAGCTGGTGGACACTGGAATTATACTAGCATAGCCTCACCTTATCTTAATGGCACAGACCTAATTTCATCCTGCAAATTAAAAGTGTTTGGGTTGGTCTCCCCTTCAGTGTACTCAAGCACACAAAATGTCCCATTGTTACCAGCTTCTGACTTTTCAGTGACACTTAATCAGAGTTGACAGCGTTGATTTGAGTTGTTTGCACTGGCTGGTCAAAACTGCCTGACCTGTTAAATGAACTATGTTTGTGTTGGATTTAATTAATGATATTGTCTAATTGCATTTGGTTGATGCCAGGTGCAATTATTCTTAACTCAAAAGACACATGAATGTCAGCCATAAAAAAAAGTAGAAACTGTATTCCTGCGAACCACTACTGTGCACTCGATCCCTGGCTTTGTCTCAGAGGAATCTGACTACTTCCAGCAGTATTTTGTTAGGTCGGACCCAGGCATCTCTACAGTCCAGAGTAGAGTCTGACTGAATATCTGTAAATCACTGTTACACAGTGTGTTAGTGTGAGTATGACAGAAAGAATGTGTTGTACTGCAAAGTCACACAACAAATCAACATACAAAAAAATAGGTTGTAAAGGCCCGTCACACTCTTGGAATACACAGGTGTTTTCACTTATTTTGCTTAATTAGACTCCCCTGAGAGCTGTGTGGGTGTGTACAGATTGTGTTTGATTGACATTTCCCTATTAGTTTACTGCACCTGTTAGAGAAAAGAACTTATAGCTTTATCATCCATATTGGTTCATTGAGTTTGGTGATTCCTTGTAATTCTATCATTGCTCCACCCAACTTCAACCTGAATAGAGTAGTAGACTTTTTCCCAGCAGACATTTTAACTTGTCATAAGACCTGAGCACACCAGGGTTTAAAACAGTGAAGTTTCACAGCAACTTCAATTCATTTCAATGGAATTGCCATGATCAATGGATTTGTAGCTAGACTGATTTATTTATTTTTTTTGCATCAAATTCAATTTTGTTGAAGTTGACTCACATATTTGTGCAGTTGACCACTATCAAGCTGCCTTGACTGTGCTGACAATTTAGGGGATAGAGAGTCCAAAATTGAGAAAGCTGTTGTCGCTTACTAGCTTTGTTTGCTTTTATTTAATCTCCTTTATTCGGGTACAAACTGTTCCCATAGAAGGGCAACGTTTGCAGACAGTTAACAGGCAGGAGTTGATGGTACAAATAACACTTTTGAATTAACTGTGTGAAGATATTGTCCCATGAGTGTCTGAGCTAAGCTCACAAGCTAACAAGTTTGTTAACTGACCCTTAGCAAGTTCGTTAGCTGGGAGAGCTTTATTTTCCCTCCTCAGTAACTTTTTTTTTTTTTGAATGAAATGGGGTGAGCTTTTCTCTGTGAACAGAGAGAAGCTTTGGGAGCTACTGTGACTGAGTGCAAGCCTGGCTGGGCTGGCTAATGAGTTAGCGCTTAGCTTGCCAGCTATAGCAGTTCACAAACTAGCACTGTCAGTAGTCACCACGTCACCAAGCTCTCAGACCCAACTATGTGGAATGGACGAGTGAATGTCACTTTGTGGTGTGTCTGCTGGTATAGCAGGAAAAGCACAGGTGTTACTAATAACATTAACGGTGGCTCTGTTCTATTCAAGTGTCCCAGTAAGTCACCCAACTTCAACCTGAGCAGGGGTCTAATTAGCCTAAATAAGTGGAAACACCTGTGTGGATATGCAGAACCTTTAAAATCAACTTTGCAATGTGTAAATGTAAAGGAATCAATTACAGTTTTTACATTTTTTTAAAGAAAGAAAATATATAAATACCTGCTTGGTACAGTTTCCTTTTATGTTAAAAATCATACTTTTAATGGTCATGCAGAGCAGCTACTGTGATACACTCACAGAACTCTTGAACCAGGTTATTGTAAAGACCAGTTAGCAATCAGAAGTAATCACAAACACAGACATCACAGTTCCAATGGTGGATAAGAAGCAAAACTGATGTTGTGTTTCAGAGCATGTTAGCCAAATGGCAACCCATCTCGAAGTTAGGCCCCAAACATGCTCCACCGAAGTACGTCAATGCACAAACTTAAAGCTACGCAAGATGGATTTCACGTGTTGCCACGATCTGTTGCCTTTGTCACCTGAAATTCCAAAAGTGAGCTGCAGTCTTGAGCGTTGCTGCTAAGGGTCGCTATAGCATGAAACAACAAGAGAAAGCTGACCCCTTTTGTTTGGATTCACTTTCGCTTAAGCTCGAGCTGAACTTCACCATTTCAGACAAGAGTTTTCCGTCCTTCCTCTATGAGAGATTCAAAGATGCATGTTGAATCTTCTGGGTTTACTTTTTTTTGCTGTTGGTGCAGTAAGTACAGCATTTCTCTACACACGCCATGTTTGTTTACTACTGTGGTCATGGAAATGCTCTGACTAGCTTTAACTAGCTTACATCGCCTCCTTGAGGACTGAGCTTGATCAGCGCATGTTGAGTATGGTCACTTGTTTGTGCTGGCTGGGCCAGATGTTGCCATTGTGTTTGTGTGCTTGTGTAGAGCATGTCTGGGGCCTTGGGGGCTGTGAAAGCTATATCTTTTTCCACTAACACAAATACATATAGTGATGTTTTCAGATCAGTCATCACAAAGAGTTCTACTTGCCTGTTGAAACCGTTTCACAATGTCTTGATGACATCAGGGTGTTACAAACTGTGGGTGTGGAGTTTTAAAGACTCACATTTACCAGTTTGGAAGAGTCTATTGAGAGATGCTATGAGTTGCGCTATTATTGTGTTTATATAAGAGACATTTGTATCAAGAAATTGAAATGGAAAATAGAATTTCCTACAGTGTATACAAGGAACACATTTATATTCAATGTTAACTGCAACATCATTGTCACTGTGTGATACAAATAGGTCTCATTGAATATACTATGTAGCCTGTTTAGAGGGGTGCAGTTCCTATTTTCATGGTGTTGTCGAAAAAGGTCCTAATCAAAAGGAAACCAGGTTCCGGTCCATTGTAGACAACATCTTCATGAATGTATAAAATGCTGCTATTCATGCTAAATTAGACACAGCAGTCAACCTTTGAAAGACCATTAGTTACAGTATGAGGTAATTAGGATAGTCAACAAAGAACACAGCTCCATCCACACAGGGAATGACATTTCAACGGACCACTTTATGAATCAAAAACATGTTAATTGTTCCTGAAGCTATCGGTCATTCTGCTTTGTTTTCTACCCACCATGTGTATTCATATGCCATGATGATGCTGCTCGGAAGCCAAACTATACAGTAGCCCTGTAATACACCACCTTTGTAAATGATGATTTATGTACAGTATTTAACACTGTGTCAGAAGGAAAACAGCATGAAGATGGTATGGAATTATGTAAATGAGGATAGAGGAGAGCAAGGACAAATATAGGAGTGTTCAAAGGAATGGACATACACTTTAGTCTTGTGTGTTCCAACTGAATACATCTAATTAACTAAGTTACTGACCAGTGTCTGAAGTTTGAAACAACCATTACAGTAGGTTAGTTTTGTCCTTATTTGAATGCAGGCTGGACCTATCGCCTGCAAGGCTCCATGTATTTTAATTCATGCAAACACAGCTTCAGTCAGAAGGAGAAGAGGGAAAACAACCTGTAGAGTATCAAGAGCCCACCAGGCTGTGTGTGGTCCAGCAGCTTGACTTCAGCCGCTCAGTTTGCTGGCCCATCAGAATGTTTTGATGTGTGATTAGTGAATACAGTTTAGCTATGAATTGCTGTCAACCCCACCGAAAGCAAATGACACAATCATTACCAGGGTCAGTGTGGTGTTTGTGTGTGTGTGTGTGTAATGTGTTTTCACCTCATTTTGTTGAAAGGTAATGATACAAAATGACCTGTAACAGAAGTGTGTTTCATTTACAAAGTGGCACAAAGTTGCTAAATGCAGCAGATGCTTCTTATAATTTCATCAATGTAACATTAGAACTGCTTTGAGTGTTACGGCCCCCCGTCCCATGACTTTTCCTCAATGCACATTGTGTTAAACCAATCTTTTTTTTTTCTTGTGTAACAGCTGAATATGTGATGACTCAGATTTAAAAAAACATGCCAACTACTTTGAAATGTCCACTTAAAGTTTTTGAACAAATCACAGGCAAGACGTAATGGCAGCACTGTGTCACAGCTGACTCTCAAGTGTTGGAGCTTCTCACCAGTGCATGAACAACCCTCCCCCATTCACTGGGGTCGACCACTGCAAAAAAAAAAAAAAACTGTGAGAAACACTCTTCTTCACTCACTTCAGTCACTTCAGCCTGACAGCGTGACGCAGGTCAAACCAGCATCGGTGCACTGTGTTAATGGGTCAATGTGTTTCAGCTGATCCTCCTTCCTCCCTCCTTCCTTTAACAAACTCCCAGAAAAGAGAGAGGGAGAGAAAGAAAAAGATAGAGAGATGGATATAAAGAAGATAAAGAGAGTGAGGAAGAAGAGAGTAAAGAATGCATGTGCGGGTGAGTGAGAGGGCGTTTGACGGAAAGAGAAGGCGAGTGAAACTAAAACTAAACTGCTAACTGTGTAAAGCAGGCTTTATGTTACATGAATGAACCTATTACTGTATGTCCACAGTGATTGGTTGAAATATTCATCAATACACAGGAGTATGATGACAAAGACATTAAATAAGATACATTATGATAGTTAGATTCATTTGAAATATTTTAGATATTATAATCTGTCACATGAAGAAGTCAAATATGAACTTGGACAGTGTATCTTATATTAAAGACCATGTGCATGTTGATACTGTGATATTTTTTCTTATCCTTTGATGGGATCATTCTAAGTATTGTGCCAATTTCACTAGATAGTTCAGTGATAGCCATGAAATCATCTTTATTTAATTCAATTTGTGACTTTTTTTCTGAACACTTGAATGAAATGTTAAACAAATTGTGGTCTGGAGAGAGCATTTTAGGTCTGAATATTTCTGACAGAAGGCAGAGAGATCACAAGTTCATCAGCAGTAGTGAGGATTGGTGCAAACCGTCATCTCTGTTGTTATTTGATTGTTTTCATCAGTTGGTGAGCTGATAAGATCATTGTTTACTTGATGGCATCAAAAATATGCTAGTTTCCCCTTGTTGTATTTTTCCAAATCATGACACACGGAGGTGCATCACCTGCAGCAGCTGACTGATTTTGAGCAGGTCTTAGTGACTTGGGAGTCTCATGGAGTGCCTTGGACTTCTCAAAGACTTTAGGCCAATCCACATAGAAAGTGTTTTTAGAAGCATCCGTCACTTTACTTTGTAATGTGTTACAGTAATGTAATTACGTTTTGAAGTAACGAAAGTTAGTAAGTAAGTAAGTGAAAAATGTGTAAGGGATTACTTTTTTAAATTTAGTACATCAGTTACTAATCCCACTAACAATCCGTTACATTTACACTTGGGTGTTGGTGTGCTTGCTGAGCAAAAGTCAGCAGCCGCACATTTCTCTGTTCTCTATTTCTCTGTTTAGCGTCGTCAGGTTAGGCTAATCCATTGTTGCTAACCTTGCAGCTAACCCCCTTCACTTTTCCAACAGTTGGGGAAAAAACAGACGTGACTTTTCTTGGTCTTGACAAGCTGCAGCTTTTAGTAACTGACACACTGTAGTCTGTAATGTACATTTACTGCCAGATTGACAACTTACTGCTAACTTTTTCCTGCTCCGCTCACATTCACGTCACTTTTCTGCTGCTCGCTCTCTCACTCTACCACTCATTCACCTGGTATGCAAACATATTATGCACTGCCCCCTAGGCAACCACACAGAAGTTAAATCATGTTTCAGAACAGCGCTGCACAGAGACTCCCAAACACTGTTGATTTCCAAATGAATGGAAATAATTAATAATATAATTATAGGGCAAACACTGAGTAAAGTAATTTAATACTTTCACAATAAATAATGTGTAATCACTAATTCATTACAGTTTTCAAGTAACTTGTCCAACACTGATGAATGGTATCTGTATTGATTGATCAGGGCTCCCAGTATGGCTCTGAGTTCTCTGGTTTAACTATAGGCAGATTCCCTTCCCCCAATAAAATCACTGAATTCAATAAGTTAATACAATTCCCATTTCTTCCTTTGGAGCCTATGTGAAAACACTTTTGGTTTAGTAGATTTCTGTTGTCAGCCTGGTGAAGACAGTTTGGTTGGCTGCTGTCCTTTCAGCTCCCCACAGTTACTGTAGTGAATATAATCAAAGATCACATATAATACAGCCACCTGGTGTTGTGGTGATATCAACGGGGTAACTATAAATCAAAACCTACACTCCAGGTATTTATGTTTCTGTGTGTTTACCTCCTAAAGATACAAGTGCAGTGACCAGTGTTGGGCAAGTTACTGAAAATTAGTCACAGTTACTAGTTACTTCTCTCAAAAAGTAATTGAATTACTTTACCAATTACTGCATATAAAAAGTAATTAGTTACGAGGGAAAGTGACTTTTGCATTACTTTTAATGCAAAATTGTAACTTGTCCCACAATCTCAGAGTTTAATCCACTCAGTAAAAGGTCCATTTTGTCCAAATCAGTTCAGTTGAATCCAGTTTCACAAACATACAAGAAAGAAAACGCAAAAAGTCTGCTCGGGGTTTTCCCACAGATCCAAACTCAAACCAGGAATAGCAGCAGCAGCAGTTCAGTAACAGGTATTATTTACAATATATAACGTCATTACTCCAGAGACAAAGCCTATGTTTTACCGAGAGTTGGCTTTACAACGCGGCTCTGAGACACAATAAGGTCAAATGATGTGTTTGTGTTTATCTGTTATCCTCTGCAGCTGTCCGCTATTTTCATGTAAAACAAAAGTAATGAGTAACAAACCCATTTAAATTTCAGTAAATGAAATTGTGTAATTTAATTTGAAAATGTAATTAGTTACGTGACTATTTACCACCAAAAGTAGTGGAATTACAGTAATGCGTTTATTCCCAACACTGGCAGTGACTCATCATCGTTTAAGATGTGATGTGAGCTCTCAGATTGGTCGAGCTTCCAACAGCTTGGCTCTATTAAGTCTCTGTTGACCTTTCCTAAACCAAAGTTTTGTAGTAAAACAAAGTTTGTGATATTCACATTGGCTTTGAAAAGCTAACAAACCTGCCACAATAAACACTATACCTCAGCAACTTGGGTATTGTATATACTGCCATCAGTCAAATTCAGTATCACGAGGCCAGACCACATCTCATGAGCTCTGTGTTTGTGACAACATCCAAGTCTGGAAAACATCCGGCCGGCAGATTGTGCCAAAATCACTTAACTATGGTGAACATTTAGATGACGACATGACTTGCCTTTAAAAAAAACCCTGGTGTTGTGGACGAAGCAGTCAAGGTAACACAGGTTTAAATTTTAAAATTGGGTTTTATTTTCCCAAAAAAAGATTGAACAAATACAAATAAATGAAGGTAACTGAATGAACTAAGTTATCAGGCTCTTAAAAAGCGGTCAACAATACATATCTCTACAGAAAAATAAGGTTCATAAAACAAGAAGTTAACTCAATTAACAGACCTAACAGAATGAGTCATGAGGGAGACGTATATATACTGGCTGATCAAACCAATAAACACACACACAGGGGGAAGACAACATAGACAATAACTAAAAGTCAGCACAAAGAAACCCTGATCCTCCCCATGCTGTCTGAGCTTTTGGTTTGATCCTTGGCTCGGGCCTCCGCATATAACCAGGCTCCACCCTCAGACACAACTTTTTGCCAGACCAGGAAATAGAACTCAGCAGGTCAGGTAACTCAGAGTCAAAGAGAAATTAATTAACATAACTTCGTTAAACAAACTAATAACATCATAAAACAATGCCAACTAAATGTGTACACTTTATCTGGCAAACAGTGTGGTGTCAAAAAGTTGCACACCTCAGATGAAATTAGCATCGCCTATTACCTCAACTCCAAAGTAAAAATCAGAGGTAAAAATGTGTCCAGTCAGGTGTAGGATGGTAGTCGATGTTGACATCTGAGTAAAGGAGATAATCTATTTGAAATGCCATCTCTTTTAAAGGTCAAAGACTTGTTTACCTGTTCAATACAGACACCTCAACTCTCAGTTTTGATACACTGATGGCAGCAGGAGAGGAGAGAGGGAGAGGGAGAGGGGGGGGAGACAAGCTTGTGTTCCTTTCTTCTGTCATTGAGTTCCATGTCTCTCTGCTTGTTTTGTATTTGCAGCGTGAATGTCTGTGGAGGGCAGTGCTGTCATGGATGGAGTAAAGCTCAGGGATCGCAGCGGTGCACAAAGCGTAAGTGTAAACCGACCCCCTTACAACACAACAACGTCTTCACATTATACAGCAGCTCAAGTCTACACATAAACTCTGGCAAAAGTGCTCCAGGCACTGAAACCATATTCTTTCCAACGCTTAACAGGAACTTTGAAGCTCTATGTTATAGGAGTTTCTCTTGTTTCCTCTTACACTATGCTCCTTCTTCAGAAATGTCCTTTTTGTTTTTTTCTTTTTCTTAATTTAGTGAAATTTTTGTTCATCATGACAGTGAAATAAGTCAAAGCAAATAGGGATGAAAAATGAAAGGCACTCATCAACTTTTAATGTCTTCTGTCAGCACATAACCATAAATTCACTTTGCCCTTGTCAAGGAGGTGTGAATCTACTTCTTAGAAATGTCAGTTGATGAAGAAGTTCCACTTCACCCTGCTGTTCATATAAAGGCGACATCACCTCGGAATTCGGAAGCATCATGAGGGAACTGAATGCCAAGCTAGCTCATAATTATAAGCCTGTGGTTCTTCATCATATGCATATGAATGGCCATTTTCAACTTTATCAGTGTTAAAATGGGATGGATATTTTTAGTCACAGTGTGTTGGGAGGATACAGTAGAAATGTTCTAGAGGCAGCATAGGCAGAAGAGCGTGGTTGGAAACCTAAAGTCGGCCCAGTGGAGGATGGCTGTAGGGGTTTTGTCCCTGTTAACTGAGGTGGGAGGAGGAAGAGGAGGAACCTGAAGCACTGTGGGTTAGAAGAAAGGTGAGTGACAGGGCCCAAGATAGGTAAGTGCAGAATCTTGAAAATGATAGCTGGTGATGCTAGAAACACAAGTGCATGTTGGGTGGCTTGATAGGTTACCTGGTCGGTAACATAAGAATTAAGGTATTCAGAAACAAAAGTACAGCACCCTTTAGCTTAGCCAGTCTCAGGGCTCTAGTATTGTGCTCGCTCACTCACTGACATGACTTACTGGGACAAATTAATGGAATGGATCCATTGTTAATGATATTAATTACACCTGTGCTTTTCCTGCTTTGACAAGTCAAAATGTCTGCTGTGAAAAGAGTCAACTGAGAGTTGGAGACAGTGATGGTCATCTCTGTTTGAGAGGCAAATACACATAAAAAGTAACAAACTACAAAATAATGGAGAATAGGAATCATAAAAATAAAATCGATATAGAATCGATATGTGTGAAAAATGAGTGCAAATCCACTGATAGTGATGATTGAATTGGAATAAACTGATCTGTAAAGATGAGATGTGTTTTGCTCGGGTGAGAGCAGGATTTAAAAGCAGCCTTAAGCTACGTGAGGTCGAGGCTAGAGAATGGTGTCACCTGTCATGAGGCCCAGTAGATTTATGACAGCACAGCCTGTAACTCACTGTGCAGCATAGTGATAGGTCAAAACATCATTTAATGTGAATCCTGGCATTCCACAGGAATGCTCAGCCAACTTTTGTCACATTTAACTATGTGTGTTGTCACTGTCAACCTGGCTGAGCCTGGCTGTCAGCCATACCAGACATCATATGCAATTTCTGCATTTTGAGCTTACAAAAATGAGTCTAGATGTCACTGCAGTGCATATATAGATTTATTTATTTTTTTCCAATTTTGGTTTCTACATAACTATCCCACACCCTAATTCAGAAGGGATGACATCCTAAAAATTGGTCTCTGCTGAGAAATCACACTCTTAGAAATCACTCTAACCTCCAAGATTGTCATCAGGAAATAACTGTGCCAGATTTTTTGCTAATGACAGAAGGGTGTGAATATTTGTGCACTGGCTTTGGCTACAGTTCAACAGCAGCCTAGCTATAAATTAAGAAAAGTACACAATATTCACACTATCTTGCTCAGGGTGAAATGGATATAGTGAAAAAAATAAAATACAAAATTCCCCCTGCACACACACATACTTGTTGACTCTTTGTACCCTCAACATTTTAGTCCTCTTTACTTTGAATCATATAGCTTAGAGTAGAACACAAGGATTTGTGCTTGTCTGTTTCCAAGTGGTTCCAGGTAAACATACATTTTGCTCTTATATACAAACATTTCATGATTACAAAAATAATGATAAATTCCGTAATAGTTCTTGTGCAAATGCATAAGTTCAGATCAAATCAGTGCAAACATGCATTTTATGAATGAGGCCCAGTGTCTGGACCCTCCATTGCCGAGTCATGAGAAGACTGTTATTATACAGTCCGACTGGCAAAAGCACGTGTCTCAGAGTGGAAGAGAAACAGATTTGAAATGGATTATACATCTTGGCCCAGACCCATTGGCCAGATCATTTTCTTATTTGCAGTGTCTCGCCAACTTGTTATTTAAGAAGTAAACAGCCTTTCTCCAGTGCTGTGCCCATCTGCTGGAGTCTTGGGAGGGAAAGACTACTAGTGTTCTCTGGAGAGCAACAGGACTCCCTCGTGTTTGTGTTCAGCAGATCTCACAGTGTGGCTCTGCCACTCTGTAACCTGCACATCACCTTCCACCACAGCAGAGAGCACAGTGCAAAAGTGTCTGACCCACATTTACCATTGAAAAGAATCAAAATAAGTACAGGTGGTGCTAAAGTTCAGTGTCATCATGACTACCATTGCAGGGCTTTGAGCCCATATCAGCTGAACACTTGAAACTTGTGGGCGGAGAGACTCCTTTTGTTTATACAGGCACAGGAAACACTGTGCAAACCTTCTGGACAATGACCAATAGGGGACATTCCTCTGGTTCTTTGGCTTTGACAGTCTGTGTCATCCAGTTCCCCCCATCCAGATGCTAAAATTGGAGATATAATGAATGGAATGAACAAAGCAGTAGTTTATATGTTTGTATGTGTACACCTGCCCCTAAAGAGAGAATTAATGAGTAATTAGAAGGTTTATCTCAACCTGTGAGTGGCGTGTATTTAGGTCAGTAAGTGGTAAGTTTTCTTTTTCTTTGTTTTTGTTTTATAGTTGTTTTTTTTTACAGTATTTTAAATGAGGGGGCAGTGTGCTATGTGTTTTTATCATTTCTTGCAATTGAGTAGAGAAAACAATGCACAGATTTGAAAAGATTATTTTAGGCACAAAAAACAGCATGTACCACTGTGCTTTTTTGCCTTTAATACTGACGTTTTACCCATTCATTTCATTGTTCACATAGAAAAACATGACAATAGAGAGCTGAATCCTAATGTGGTGCCACTGCCACATCCACTGCAGCATCCAGCATTGGAATTTGAACTCTTTCTATTTTTTCAACAAAGTTTAACAACAACAACAATGATTTTATTAACATCCAAAAAATACAGCTCCCATGAACCAGCAGAGCAACATGTGGAATCCGTCATCGCTTGTTATCGTGATGAATTTCCAACAGATCCCTCCTCCGCTCCTTCATTACAAACAAGTGATGCTGTCAAACAGAGTAACAACATGAATTAACAATGGACTGATTTTGTCCTGGTGCAGCCTTACACATAGCCACAGGAGCCATTTAGTCCCCATACATAAAGTGTTCTTTCAGGTTGTCGGTTCAACCCCCATCCCCTCACCCATCCTAACCACGACAGGCTTTCTTTTAATGTCGTGGGAAGACTTAAAACCAGTGAAAACAGTAACTGACATTTTCTGTGTTATGTCACACATGATATACACTCAAGAGGACTTCAAAAGACATACCTTGTCACAAATAACGCAATGACCTCTTTCTATGGCATACCTGGTTATTGCTGCAGAAGTCAAATTCTGAACCTTCTGTTATTAATGGTGGTCAGTCAGGAATGTTCCTTGTGCTCTTCCCTGACTGCCATAAATAAGACAGAAATGGACACAGATGTATGTTGGACCTTCACGTGTTGCTGTAGAGCACAGCTTATTTTGGTTTGCTTCTTTTCTTGGTAGCAGTGGTGAACATGTGACTCAGCGGTACAAAACTCATCTGATTCAGGAGAAATGATCAGGAGACATTCCAGTTACTCCTCCAGACTGGATGAAGTCAAATGTTGGCCAATTATTGAATTGCAGGGCAGAATAGCTCTTTGTCGAATCCGCCTAAAGTGTCTACATCACGGCTATCTCGCAGACAAAACATCTTTGTAATTTTGTGGAATTGCTCAGTTTACTTTCCTGAAAGAAGGCAGCCAAAGTTTGAGAAAAACACTGGTGTATGGACACTATAACTGGGTATTTGTAAAGTGAAATAATAAAATGGACACAGGGCACTTCTACAAGACAGGATGATATCATTAGGTACTGTAATAACATAGGAGCCGTCTTAGTTGATATTGTACTTTAGTTGTACAAATTTGCCATTAATCATGGTACCAAAACCAGCTGACATGCAGTGAATCTTGGACTTTTGGGGGACCTTGGGTGTGTGGTGCCCTCTTCGCCCAGCTGTTAATCTAGCCTCACCATTGTGTAATGATGCACAGAGAAGGAATGTCTTCTCATCTTCATAGTTGTAACTAGAGCCCAAACAATACTGATATTTGAGAGTGAAAAATAAATATATATATAAACCCCCCCCCCCCCAAAAAAAACAAACCCATTTTCTCTCCATGTGGGTTGGCCAGAGGAACACCTGGCAACGTGCTGACTCAAGTAGTTTGCTCTTCATTGCCTAGTGGCCAAGCCCATTACAGCTCATTATAATGTCCATCAGCAGCACTGACACTGGAGGGCTGCGTGCTGAATGCAGGTGTTATAAAGTGAAAGGGGAGGTGCAGTAAACGTTCAGCAATGTGCTTGACACCTCAGTTCACAGGGCAGTGGGGGAGTCAAGTCGATTAAGATGTGACTGTCGCCGGGTATTGTATCTGGATGATGTCCACGCTCACCTCACTTAACCACCTTTGCAGATACAAAGTCTCTGAATGAGTCACCCAACAATGGAATGCTTTCCTGCAGCAAAGGCTAATGGCCCACTGCAGGTGGTAACGTCACTCAGTATTCTCAGGCGTTGGCCAATCTCATTGTCAACAGGAGAGGCTGATTTTTCCATGATAAAATCTATCATTGTTTCCGTCATCTCATTTTAATTGCTTTCCTTTTTGGTAAAGAAAGGGCATGCTGGTTTTAAAGATAGGAAGAGGCCATTTTTAGCAGAGAAATGCAAAGAACACACATGTAGAAGGCAGTTGATTCAGAGATTTAACACATACCTGGAGGCAATGAGATACAAAGGAAAAATGAAAAAATATATAATAAATATAAAAAAATATGTACAGACGTCAACAGGAGAAGGCTGGTATCATTGCATAAAGCATGTTTTCCTGAGAAAAAAGGAGGAGAAAGACTTTTGGATGATGAATTGTCAGACAGGACTGTGACTCACTGAATTGCCATTTCATTTCACTTTAACTATTCACTCTGACCTTGTGTTCATGTTAGCCAACTCCTGTTGGGGAGGGTGGGGTTATCTATTTTCTCCTTACCAATCAGTAGTGAGTGATGTCTTTCCTGCAGACATCATTTCCCTGGGTGCAGATGTTGCAGTGGCCGTTGTTAGGGACAATTCAGCTTTCAGCCCAACCATTGAAGAAATCTGCTGATTGAAGAGTTATATCAACCCGTACTGCTGCATCGATCTCATCCACACTTATGGCCATTTTTCTTTCTCTACTTTTCATGGATGTAGTTGTGTAGCTATCTATGTTCGAATATGACGTGTCTACTCTTAAAGAAACAGTGAAACAAAAAATACATAATTCAGTGTTAATTGTTCATTCATCTCTTGTTATATGCCAAATATATTCAAAAATCATCTATTTTCTATTCCTGTAAAACATTGACATATTTTTTCATGACTCATCTTTGATTGCAGTGTATACATACAGTACATTTATTCAATCACATGTGATTTGGGTCATCGTATAAAACTTTTACATGACTATTAGCTCATGGGTCATGGCGTAGTAGCTAGCAAAGGCAATAGGAGAAGGTGAGTATTTGAATTTCCCAATTTTGTAGTTTGTGTAATAAAATTAAAAATTTTATTTACATTTTTAAAAAGTGTTTCATGGACAAAAAGACAAATATACACATGAACATAAAAGAACGGAATAACAAATACTACAAACTGAAACCAACAACAAAAATAATGAAAAAAAAAATTTGTTTATATTTCCAAGTATGGTTGAAATTTAATTCATTTATGTTTCCCTCGTCTTCCTCCTCCTGACCTACTGTACATTGTGCTCATATGCAGAATATTTATAAATGAAGTTCATTCAAACACAAAAAACAAACCTGGGGCCAGGTAACATAGGTTGGTTTTTGGGTCTCTGGGTATATAATGAAGCTGCCATTTGGTGCATGCTCTAATAAAAACCATGGTTACAACTTGGATTTATTTTCATTGCTCTAGCCATCAATTACACCAGTTATAACCTCATACTCACCAAAGTAATTGATGAGACTTGTGAACACGGCAACAGGGCAACTAACACAAATGATCAGACAATCAAACACAAACTCCCATGTTTACCAAATACAAAGAACAGAAAAAATGGTAAAATTTCAAATCAAAGTGTGTAGACTCAATTTTCTTTTGCAATGATGAATTATTAGAAATGTTATAGGCCTGCCAGCCTTCCGTGTGTTTGTCGCCCATTTGAGGACCTATATTTAGGGATGTCACCAAGATTTCAAGATATCAGCAATTTCTTTAGTGATTACAGTGTTACCAGAACTGATGGCCAGAGCTACAAATCTAAAAACTAAGTTGTAATAAACTAGTTTTCGTTTTGAATTGAACTTCAAGTTGACAGAGTGTACACAATGCACAGAGAGCTGATGGTGGGAGTTGGAGGAGTGGGGGTCAGTAGTGAGTCAGTAGGGGTTCAACAGCCTGAACAGGCATTGAACCCTTTGTATATAAGATGGCAAGCAATATTAACCAAAATGTTTTTCCCTAGTAGGTGTTTCATTCTGTTCCGTTCTTGCCATATCATACAGAATTAACGATTGTGACTTTATTAACTTAGACCATCTTCACATTGCATTCAGTTCTAGCCAGCGTTACTCATGGTCAGTGTCCCACTCTAATTGCTCCCTGGAACAACACAAACTAGGAACAACAATCCTATTGTTACAGTAGGTTATGATTTTTTTTTTTTTTTGTATGTATAAGTACTTTTTTGCCTAACGATGAATACATCAATGGAGTCGAGTCAAAGTAGATTTAGTTGATGACTGTGAATAACTTGGATATTTCATATGATGGTGTCTCAATACCGTCATCATTGCTGGCCAGTGAAAAGATAAGTGTATCTCTCACCCAGAGGATTAGTGAGGCCCATCGATTCTCAACAGACAGCCTTATCAGAGCTAATCTGAACTCTGAGGGCCAGCAGTGACTCAGATAATGTGGAATTCAATACCTCATATATCGATGTCATATCTTTCCACCGCTACCTGCTTCTGAATTCAGTGAACATCTGTCCCAGCCACATGCAAGGTTAAACAGGCTGTTGCAGTTACCCATAAAGTTTGAGCAATTTTCTTTCCCTCACTTTGGAATTTTAAGATCTTGCAACAAGGCAGTGACACAAAGAAAATCATTATGCCTCTCAGTTTTTGCTTCTCACCTTGGATCCCTACCACATGCACATAGCCCCACACACACACACACACACACACACACAACCCCCCAAATATTTTTAACTCTTACAAACCCCTAGCAGACCTCAGTGTGAGTGGGTGAGGGGTTCCCTGCATGCCAGGCCCAGCATACTGTGATCAAAAGAGTGAGAACATCACCATGACTGATCTATTTCCTGTCCCCAGCTAACAAGTAAATTACCGTCACTTAGTCCGTCACCCTCGTCACAGAACAGAGCCCTTATGTAGCTGACCTCAGTCTGAGAGAGAGGGAGAGAAAACTATTCGTAGAACAGATGGCAGCCTCAGCTCCAGGCCAGAGAGGGGTGGGGGAAATGAAAACTATTTACGCTAGTCGGAAAAGAAAGCAAAAAAGCTTCGCCCAAAGTGGAAAATTAACTGTGGGGTTATTTCAAAATGCTAACATAACTCAGCTCCGGGGGGGAAAAGACAGCAATGATGTAATCTTTGAGGTAATCTTTCTATGGAGGAGGGTTGTTGGGGGTGTAACTCAACTGATATTAGATTTTGAAAGTAGACACTAAGGCATATACTTTTTGGACTGAGACTGAATTTAGACCCTACAGTACAGTATATTGTGTTAGAACATAGAATGGTCTGAAATTTGAGCACTTCCATGCTAATGCACTCTTTTACACTGTAGGATCAAAGAAAGCCTCATATGTGTTGAACACGTTCCAAAAATGAATTAAATTTTTAGGTGATATCTTAGAGTCTTTTTGAAAGTGTCATTGGTTCAGTTTTAGGATGGTTATGCCTTTCTAGACCAGGCAAAGAGATGGGAGTCAAATGTCAAGAGGCGACAACAGTTACAGAGTTAAGGCCCAGTCACACCCGGAACTGAAATCATTTAATTTCAATAAATTTGCTGTGAGTAGTGGATTCACTTGTGTGGGCAAAGTTGACCAAACGCAAACCATCTTGACAGCGCTGACCATGAACGCTCTTAATACATCCATGACCTTTGAGACAACGGAGACCCAGAGACTCATAAGTGGAGGAGGCTATCATATTAGCTTTCAAGCACAATTCAATATGATTTAACACTAACCTTGCTGTAACAGATTAAAAACTGCAGCATGGTTTAGATAGATCTACAGTATATCAATACATATACAAAATTAAATACAAGTTAAAGGTAGGGCCACCTGGAATATGGATTTTAAGATTGGTCAAGGTTGTACCTGAGAATGTTCATACGTGACATTTAATGTAACCTTGCCTGATGAGATGTGCAAAGTGGCCTTGAAAATAGATACTGTGTGTGTAACCAATGCCATGGTCTGCAGGTTTACACTTTGTACTAAGTTTGGGCCAAAACCTAAAAAAAACATTCTGGGACGAGCTGTTCTGCAAAGAACACGATGGCTGGCTAAAAACAAGTGTACCTCTACAGAAGTCAGACACAAAGTATAAACTGAAGGAGGGTGTAGACTCTGAGGAGGAGTGCTCCTAGTACAGAAGGGTGCGCCAGTGCTCATCACTATCTCAGAGATCCTGCCGCCCACGTGAACATACTGCAGCTGGCCACTGAAGTATTGCTCAGTAGCCAGCTGCGTACATTGTAGGTATGAGGCTACCATGTTGGGTGTAGTTGAATTGCTAGATTGCATTGGAACTGGATGGTGTTGAATGCATTGTAGAAATCATAGGACATGACTGTCAAGGTCTTGGCATGCTTCAAACAAGTGACAGAAGTATTTGTGTGAAGAATAAAAAAGAAGGCTTGTGTCAAAATGCTGCCCACTTTCACACCTCTGCACACCTGGACAGTCACTGTGGAAAGTGGACGTGATTATAACTTTACAAAACATCCAATGAGACATAGATTGTTAGATAGAACCAGTGCAGTGCCCATACAAAATGTGCCTCTTCAGAATGGGCCGATTGCTTAATATTATAGAACCACATATACATGTATGAATTAAAATGATAAGGATTCAATAAATTAAATGGTTTAAATCCAGACAGAGACTTCACCAGTGAGACTAAACTGAGGTTGAATTGCAGAAGCAGTTTACGGCCTTCCATTTGTTGATTCTGCTGCCAGTCAAACATGTCTGTGCTCCTGTTGGCTAGTTTTAGTGCCTCCGACCCTGTGTGTGTGCTCGTTCCTCCATCTCGGGCAGTTCAACTGAGCAGGGTGTGTGCCTTTGTCCCGCTCAGCAAGACAGAGCCCAGAAGCCCCACCCTGCTGTGGTATGACGGTGTATTTATCAAACAGCCCCCATTGCACAGGAGCTGATCGGTACACTGTTCGCTTGTTTATTCAACATTAATTAAACATTTCACATGTCCAAACAACTTCACACTCGACAATGCACTTCCTTGGGTCCTCACCAGTACACCCGCCAAGTGTAAAGTCAAGTCAAAGCCCAGAAGCCCCGCCCCACTGTGATGTGATGGTGTTTATATCAAATAGCCCCTGCTGCACTCAAACACAGAGCTGAGCGGCTCGCTGTTTGCTTGTTTATTCAAAGTTAATTAAATGTGTCACTTGTCCAAATTGCACTAAAGGAGCATCTGTCTTTACAGTAAATCATCTGTTGAGTGTCTGATGGGTGTTTTATTCGTGCTTTAGAATGTAACCGCTGTGAGACAATCAGAAAATAACGTATTTCTGTCATTCACAGGCTTTCTCTCTCTCAGAGAAAGCTTTCCAGCCTTTCTGTCGCTGGCATGTGCTCTCGGCTCGCTTGCCCTCTCTCTCTCTTTTGCTCTCGTCTTTTTTAAAATGAGTCAGGAAACCCACAACAAAGCCTAACTTTTAACGTTATCAAACAAAGAGAGATGTCGTCCCCTTGACTCGTCTCATGGCAGAGTCGTACAGCTCTGATCATGAAGTGCTGTCGCAAAACCCAGAGGGCCTGCCCCACTGCTGCAGAGTGGAGCGGCTGATTGCTTGTTTATTCAGAGTTTAAGTTTATTAATATTAATTGTGCTGCGTGTCCAAATTGCCCCAAATTTAACACTGCTCTCCCTTTGTTACCCGGCCATACACCCACCAAGTGTGATGTCGATCTGATGAACGGTTCAAGAGATATGCGAAGGACATACAGACATACAGACACACAGACATACAGACAGAAATTCCTTCCTTTACCAGACAGACTAGTGCAGTGCCCATTCAAAATGTGCCTGTTCAGAACAGGCCAATATCTCAAAACCTAGAGAGAACAGTGCTCCTCCCCTAAACACCACAAATGCAGGCTATCAGTAGACGCTATAATTTACCCGTGTTCCCTAAATGCCTCACATGCAAGCTATCGGTAGATACTACAATTTACCAATGCTCCCTTAACACCTCACAGAATATCTGGAAACTACAATTTTAAGTTGAACTTAAGAAACTTTTTTCAATTCATTCTCTATAGTTGTTCTTATCACTACAGGTGATTATTCTTATTACTACAGGTACATTCTACCTGTACATTTCAATGGCAGAATGGCACTGTCCGTATTTCCGCTTGTTGAATCCACGTACAGAAGAAGAAGCAGAAGCAATGTTGTTTATGGGGTATTTTTATATATTTCTAAAAAACCGCTCATCCAAACAACTTCACACATTGACATTGCACTTCCTCGTTTCCCCAACAATCCACCTGCCAGGTACGAAGTAGATCGGATTAACAGCTCTCAAGATACATAAACGACAAACACACATACATACATACAGACAGACAGACGGACACAGACCGAGAGATAACATGAACTCAATGCCACAAGTCTGAAGTAACGGAGAGCAATGAGAGGTCTTGTTTTTGGTTCTGGGACAAAGCTAGAGGTCTTCACAGCTTAGTTACCCTCCTTAAACTCCAGAAGCTTACAGAAAAACACAGTAATCAGTTGTCATTGCCACTTGGATGTTGAGCTGAACCATAATTAGAATTTTTCTCATGCAGTGTAATGCAGTACCTTCAATATGACTTCAATGCTGCATGGATTCCACACAAACAAAATGTTTCTTCATACTACACAGAAAATCATCATATTACAATCAGATCACTTCAGGTTAGTTTGCCCCCAGGCTAGTGATGTTGTATAAATTCTATATATATCGTTCAGTCATATCCATCATACAGTATGAGGGGTGTCCCAGATCTGATTTTTAATAGAAGATGTTATACATCAGACAAAAAAAACTGCTGGTCTGGAAGAATTTGGACAACCTCAGAGAAAGGTATCTTTTCCTCGTGCCAGCAGATGTCTTTCATCAACCATGTAGTTTTCCCTTCATTAATCATTTTCACAAATCTCAAAGTCACTAATTAGACTAACAAGCTTAGTGAGGTGGTGACACACCCTCACAGACCCAGGGGAGAGTGAGAGGGGCTGGCCTCTTTCTGAGTCATTTCTCCTGCTGGCTTTATACACACGCACACACACCACACACCACACACATACACACAAGCACGCACACACACACACACACACACACAGCAGGGCGTATCATTTGAAGGTGGCCTGGTGTGTGTGTGTGTGTGTGTGTGTTCTGTCCCTCACTACTTCAGCAAGTCAGTTTAGGGTTAGGACTTTAGCTAGTTAGTTTTTGGTTTAGTATAGTATTACTTATGGTGACCATTAAGATAACAGTGTGTTTATGTTAAGAAATGAATATAGTCAGAGGAAGGTCCAGGCGTGTGCGCGTGTTATCTGTGATCAACTTCCTTTGTATGGTTTCTCCAAACATATCTTTGCATGTAGGTGCATGTGTGTGTTGAAATACAGCATGTAAACCTCTACCGTGTTGTCTTTGAGGCAGGCTTTGTAGATGATGAATGGATGCCCCTATCATCTGCCTGCAGAGAATAGAGCCCTGTGTAATTACAGGCTTTTTACTGGTCTCTTTAGCCCCCCTCAGACATGCACCCCTTTATGTTAATCTGGTGGCAGTTTAACATGTTGATGTCACGTCTGAATATGCAACATGGTCACTTTTACTTGCACTTTGCACAAGGGCATTCCTACTGCTTTGGACCTGTAACATTTTCATCACTTTTCATCATGATATAAGTTTGAACTGAATGCTGTCAGATTAATGTAAAGATAAAACAGAAAGTTATTTTCATTGTATTTAATTTCACTGTTCAATGAAAATTCTAAAAAAATGTATAAGTGGATTTACTGTGAGGAACGGTGACATAGTGGTCATTATTTATCCCTATGTTATCCATGCAAGCGCACAAGCTCAGCGCGGTAGGTCTCGGGCGCAAGGGCTGTGTGGGCGTCTCCATTCACACCTGCTATTTTGGTTCACTTATGTGCAGCAGCACAAAGTGCAAGGGTTGGGTGAAGGTGAATATAGATCAGTGAGTGTGGTGATTAGTAAATACTCTCTCAGCCAGTCACACCACTGGTCTCATAGCTCTGAAATAACTGAGCCAATCACAGTGAAGAATGACACCATAGCTCAGCAAATGGAAATACGCTTTTTCAGGAAATCACACTTCTGCAGCCAGAGACAGATCATGTGGGTTTTTTAATGATTTGTACAATGATGATAGAAATAAATAACAACATTTGTTGAAGCCATTAATATGATTGCATCAAACTGATGCTATTTCAGTTTTATTTCTACTGCATCTTACATCGTAAATGGCTACATCATCAGGACACAAAAGCTCTCTCACCTCAATGCATTTCAAGAGCAAAACATGAATTGCTGCTTTTGTTCAGAAAAAAGTTGGAAATGAGACTCTGATGAACTCTGGTAACCCCACGTAAACAGACAAGTTATAACCAACCAGACTGATGTGTGTAGGTGTGTGTGTGGTTACTCTGTAGCAGCCTGATGTCATTTTCAGGTGATTTAATGACAGTAAACACAGTTAATGGCTGTACATAATGGCTAGGGATGGGGGGAAAAATCGATTCTAAGATGCATCCTGAATGCGGGCATGGACAATTCTGCATCGATTCACAAATGTCAAAAGTCAATTTTCTAAATGTTAGTTAATAACGTGATATTGACAGAACAAAAAACTCAACTGTGAGGGCAGGGCAGCTGCAACAACCAGACAGTGTACAGCGCACGTGCTAGAGTTCATCTTCACAAAAGGCAATGGTTGCAAGCATTTTTTGATTTAATTACTAAATAAATACATTTGAGAGATGAATGTGAAATATATTGTGAACTTTCTAGCTTCCAGCTTGAATCAAATCGTGACATTCCCAAAGATTCCCACCCCTAGTAATGGCACTGTGCTTTGGTGTGACACTTCTCTAATCAAAGGCTGCAAGGATTTCATGAACTGAAGGAGAAGCTTCTCATACAGTATAAAGCAGCTGTGGATAACAGATACTGTAAGAATCAGCCACATTCATCAATGCAGAATGACTTACTGACGTTCCTACTTCTAATCTCATTAAAGTATTCTTTATGCCAATTTAAACACATCTACTGGTTGAAGAGTGTTTAATTCACCAGATTGGCTGCGAAGAGACGTTGTGCCTTGAGAAAAATAGAGCCCTCCTCCTTTCTATCATACCAGCTTTAACTCACCCCTCACTCACACTCTCCCTCTGTCCGCCAGCCAGTTGTTTGTCCCTCAACAACCACCACGCTGCCTGTTAGATAATTCTGCACAATTCTAGTTAAAATGAGAATCATGATTTTATAGAGATCACAATTTTCTTCAAAATCATTAGTATCAATTATAAGTGTGTTGTCCACTCCTTTCAACACTTGAAAAATGTCACTTAACGTTCAAGTATAATATTAGAGCAGTAACCACAACGTGAAGAACAGTTGTTTTGCAGTGGTGACCAGAGCCATATTTTTGTATCACTAAGGTAATAAGTCCTCACAGCAACCACTGTCTGTTTCTTTCAATGTCATATCTCTAGAGTGGTATCTCTCCTTGATGAAGCATTTTAACCAGATAACTGCCCAGTTTCTTTTTTGTTGTTTGGCCAACTCAGCTGCCGCTGAGTAAGTTTGCCCCTGACAGTTGTGATTATACTAAACTACACTAAGTGTACTACACCTTTCACCTCCTACAGCTTGCTGGACACAGTTTTATTATGTACATTTTAATTAAAAGTGCAGAAGTGATATCACAATGTTTCAAATTGTGACATGATATAAAAATGATTCATTGTTAGATTACTGGCCAAACCTACATGACATCATGTAACATGACAACCCTCATAGTTTTTCTCCCGTTGTGACAATGGAGTTTTCATAAAAGAAAATTATGCAACAGAAAATAAAAGACATGTTTTTTTTTAACCATGCTATTGTTGCCTAGTTGTGTACATGATATTATTTGCATTTGATTCGTGTTCAACTGAAACTGACTTTGGAAAAGAACCTCAACAACATGTCATCCTGTTTTCCACTCTGAAATGCACATGAAGCTCTCCTGCTGTGTGTGTGAACATGTGTTGACATGTATAGTAGCAGATAGTTTTGGAGGAGGCTAATAATGGCATTGAAAAGACCTCTTCAACCAGCTTCAGTGATAAATGACTGAAAATTGTTGCCAGCTGAGATTACATCATACATGTAGCATTTAGGAAGTGTCAGAATTTGTATAGTGTGTGTGTGTGTATGTGTGTGTGTGTGTGTGTGTGCGCGCGCACATACAATTATGCTATGTACATGACCTAGGGATGCACGATGTTGGACTCTTTGCTGATATTTCCAACTCATTGTGGCCAATTGCCGATACCGATATATACACATATTTTTGTATGTTCAGTGTTATGCATGCAAGCATAGATTGTAGTAAGTATGATCAAGAAAGACAATATATGAAGGAGGAACTTAGGAAGACTGGAGTTCAGGAGCTCAGCATTAAAACTTTATGAACCTGCCAAGTTGGTGGAGCAGTAGAGTTTTCTTTGGGTTTATTAGACAGACAGGATTAATGTGGAGGATTTAATCTCTGGTTCACACTCCGGAGCAGAAGGTGGCGGTCATGCACCTAATACGCTGGTTGCCAACTGCCGTTATAAACCAAAACGAAGAAGTTTGGTTTCTTTTCCATACAGAGCATGAATGTATAATAAGAGTTGGATAGGACGCCGCTGCGCAGCCTTGCAGCCAATTTTTCCCAGTGGCCACTCGTGGTATTGCAGTGAAAAATCCCCCTGCGGCCCAAAAAGGATTTTCCCCATAGACCACCATTGTAAAACAGACGTCTGTAAAACTGTTGACAGGATGCCTCGAATTGCAAACAACGTTAATTATGACTCTTTCTATTATGAACTTTTGATCCATGGAGGTTTTATGTTTGCAAAACTTTCCTCGAGCTGAGAAAAGCAATTTAAAAATCTGTGACGTCATCACAATGTAAAGTCTATGGGCTGAGCGGGAACTCGTGGGCGGGGCCAGCAGGGGAAACACTACTGCGCATATTCAGTGGGCCGCACAACATGAAGCAAACCCGGAAGCTAGAAACTTTTTTTGGCGTATGCGCCACGCGAGCAATTCTTATAGGACTGAATAGGCGCCATTTTTAGTCCGGTATCCAGCTCTTATAATACATCCATGATACAGAGTGATACATGTATCATGTAGTTGTGCAGTTGAGTTTACTTGGTCTACACCAAAGAAAAAAAATTATTGTTGCCTTTTAGCTGTCGCTCCATTTTGTGCTCACACTGCCTCAGCTTTATGTCAAAATGTGAGTTTAAGCTCCTTGGTAAAAACTTCTCACTATAACCGTGTGCTAGTGACTTCATCCCTCTCTCAGTAGTCCTGTCTATTGAAGGACCAAACAACCAGACCAAGACTGGTTTGAACTCAGATTTGTCTGATGCATGAAGATTCCTTTATCTTCACGTCTGACAAAGTCTGATATCACTGGCCATCATTAAAGGTACAGTTGACATCTCTGCATTTTAGCAGCTTAAGCTAACATTAGCTTCAAACTGACAGGACGAGCTGTGTGTGTTTTAAGCTTAAAACAATAATATGATGTGCTTAATAGTTCAATGGGAGATGATGACTCAGGCCTGTCATTTACACTCAAAAACTAACTAGCGACCTGTTAGCTACATGTCTGAAATTGATGATTGATCATTTATTTAGATTAAGACCCACCACTGTGTTGGGTTTGTATTCAACCAAATTATTATGAATATTATTAGTAAAGACTGCAGTCAGACCTCATATGTCATAAATAATGTTGAATAGGAAGGAACAGGACAAAAAAAGAAGACGGGGTATGGGAAATTTACTTTTTGGCTGCTATGCTTCACTGGTTTTTAATGATGATCGGCCAAGATACATGGAGTAGGACATAAGAACAACACATCTCTGTAACCCACCGTTTCAAGCAGTCTCGGTCTGGTTGTTTGGTCCGCACCAGTTCCATTGATGGCTGTCACACCAGCCTAAACAAACCAAGTCAAATGGCAAATGCACCAGAGTTCCCTTGAAGCCCTACATTTAAAACAGTGATGATGTATGATATTAAATTCCTGACAGAAGTGTGATTTAAGCATGTTTCATACTTTTACCTGTGTGTGCATTTAAAATCATGAAAAGTCGAGTACAGTTTATCCATATGCTTACATCTCTTTCCCTGTGTTTTTGTATGTGTGACCTCTTACCATCATCACTCATTCTCCATCTGTCTCTCCTTCCTCTCTGTCTTTTCTTCTCTCTTTCTCCTCTGTCTGGGTTTTGCATTGTAGCCAACTGCTTCCCTCAATGCCAGAACGGAGGAATGTGCCTCAGGCCTCAGCTCTGTGTCTGCAAGCCTGGCTCAAATGGGAAGGCATGCGAACAGAAGACGGTGCCCACACACCCCTTTCCAGCACTGCCTGGGAACGGACCCACCAACGGCCACACCACTGGTCACACGAATGGACACAATGTGGTACCCCAGCGGCCCATACCTCAGCAAGTGCCTCCTAATGGTTATGCCTCTGCCCCCCCTCCGGCTAACAACATGGGCCAGATGAAACTAACTGTCAAGCCGGCCCCCCAGCTCGTACGACCACATTACATCCAACAGCACATCCAACAGCAGTAAGTATCCCACTTTGATTCAGCTTTTACTTGTCCATGCTGTCTTCTGACTATTGGAAAAGGTGTTAGAACAACTCAGTCCTCCACTGTGGAGCTGCTACTGATGTAGTACATGTCAGAGGAACTGAGTCAATCAAGCATTACAAAACTACAGAAAGATCACAAAATCATGTAAAAGACAACACTCACATCCCAAAAACACAACTCATTCACAAATGTTTTCTTATTTTCTCTAAGATTTATTTGAGAAAACAGAGTAACTATACATTGTAATAATAAATAACTGTGTTTTTCCCCCTGTGGTAATATTTGTGAATCAGGATGCTTTATAAATTTGATGTCAGTCATTAGCTTAAGGAAATGTCCAAATACAAGCAGTCTGATTTAATTTTTTTAACAGAAAACCATTGTCGGCTGTCAGGCTTAGTATGAAGATCAGGACATAACACTTGTGTGCCGTGGATACAGAACTCACAAATCTGTTGCACTCTCAAATGTGTGACATTGCACATCAGAAAACTCAAATGAAATGTGGTAGAATCATGTTTTCCATACATAACCTTAACTACTTTAATCCAGTAGTTATTGCAACCCAACCCTTTCCCTAAGCCTGACCAAGTAAGTTTTGTGCCTTAGCCTTAACTATAGCTGTAGCAGATGAGAAAACATTAATATGAATCTTTTTGTAGCATGGTTTTGAAAGGCATTATCAAACTATGTCATCCTTCTGGTAGGAATGTGAGAACAGAAAATGCTTGTATGGGATATTTTGGAAGGCATTTACTACGTTTTTGTTTAGTTTGGATGACTTGTTGAGCCACAAACCATAAGAAGAATTTGTGCACATCAGTTAATGAGTTCTCCTAACCATTTCTGCACTTTGTTTCTACTTGTGAACATTTTGGAAAGAAAGAAAATGTTTATGAATCTGACAAAAGTTCTTAATTTGTTCTTACGCAAAAGTTAAGGTCAAAACTATACACAGACATTTCATTAATAAGGTCCATTGTCTGTAAATCACAAGAGGCAGATCAAGTACAATAATACTGATAAAATACCATTACATATAATACAGTGAATACAAGACACTACAATGTCAATCTGGCAATAAAAATGCCAATTACCAATCTTACAACAAAACCAATGCCAATAAATCTATAATACATACAATATTACATAGAGCCATAAATGTCCAAAAACATCCAATCTAACATTTTGTGAGCAAACTGTAATATATAACAAACTACAGCTGCAGGCACAGAAGACTTTCTGAAAGTTTTTGTGGACCATCTGTTGGTGTTTAACTGAGTTTACCATCCAGAGGACGCCCATCATATTGAAGAACTGAACCTTTCCCTAGGTTCTACACTTCATGACTATTTTGAGCATATTAGGAGCAGTGCCAAATATAAAACCAGCCCTCTTAATCAGCTTCTTAATCCTATTTCTATGATTAACTGTAATGCTATTACTCCAGCATACCACAGCATAAAGCAGCCACTGACTATGATGCTTTGATAGATAATATCAAATGGCTTACCTCAAAACAGGAGTTTATAGCCTTTTTTGGACTGTGAATCGTATTTTATATGAAATCATTTTTCATTTATATTGTAAAGAACCAAACCAGGACATGATCAATTGAACAGGAAAAAAAATCCACTCTTCATTGTCAACAACTCTTAAGAAGTCCCTCGGCCAGTTTTATTGTTAGAGTTAACAGTTTGGTTTACATTGTTTCCAGTTTATTAGTATTATTTGCTTGGCTGACAAGCCAATAATCTGATGTACCATTTAGAATGTAAAGTGGCCATTTTTGATCCAAGTAAATAAACTATTGGACATGGTTTGATATTAAGAATACATGAAAAATTTTCAAATACATCAGCCCAATATCTCTTTACCAGTGTACCTTCCACTCACAAACCTTTATATCTGATGCAATTAACAGCTTTGTAGCAGTAGTATACTGTTTTAAAGTTGCAATCAACAAAAACAAAGCACAGCAGCCTGGACACTGCTGAAGCTGTACCTCTACTGACAGCAGCTTGCCTCTGTTTTTCTTCAAGGTCTTTCTTGTTTCCTACATCTTGTCTGGTTGAGATTGGATGCATAATTCTACACAGTACATACAGATCAAGACGGTAATGACAGACTACTTACCTTGAATATTGATCAGCGATACATCGATCAGATACACCAGATCAGTATTAGAGCCGGCACAGATCATATTAAGCGGATCGGATATCCACCATGACGATGATCCACATTATTTCCTTTTTCAATGTCATTATCAAATTAAGTGTTTCTGCTGTTAGTAACATTCATCACATGCCAAATGCTAGCTTAAGAACCACAGCAATCCTTGGCACCATATTATCTTACATTAAAATGATCTAAATGTGAGTTCTACCTCCGACCTGTAGGTTGGAAATCTCTGCCTCGAATGACTTAAAGGTCCAGTGTGTAGGATTTAGTGGCATCTAGCAGGGAGGTTGCAAATTGCATCCAACTGAATATCCCCCCTGCCTTCCAAGCGTGTAGGAGAACCTACAGTGGCTGAAAAACTCACAAATAACGTGACAGACCCTCTACAAAGTCAGTGTTTGTCCATTCTGGGCTACTGTAGAAACATGGCGGTGCAACATGGTGGCCTCCATGGAAGAGGACCCGCTCCCTTTGTAGATATAAAGGGTTCATTTAAAGGTAACGAAACCACAACAATTCTTAGTTTATGTGATTATACACTAATTAAGACATATTAAATATTATATTCCATTTCTGTGAAGTCCATTCTGCTAGATGCCACTAAATTCTACACACTGGTCTGTTAAAGAGCGTGTAAGAAATATTTTATATTAACAGTGAATCACATGACTGCTTGTATGTGAAAGGGGTCACAGTGACAAACCCACAGAGAATTATCACTTGACTTTCTCCTCAGCTCTACTGGGACTTTTAACCTCTTTAAGCTCTTTGTTTTGGTTTTATGACCTGCAACTTCACTGTTTTGTCCCTCTGACTGCTAATGTCAGTGTTGTTTCCAGCAGCAGCAGGCCACTGTACACTACCTGCCCAGTACCAAACTGCAAGTGGACTGCTAACAAAATGGCCATATCAACTTAAAAAGTGATATGTCAGATGTTGTGTTTATAGCTTGTTTCTGCTGCCCCCATGTTGCCAGAAAATCAGTTCATGCAGGTTTAAGTGTCCTGGGGAGAAAAAGCTGGATTGTAACTGCAGTGTTTGTATTCTCTGTCCAGTTCAGGTTCGTATCAACATGAATCACATCCAGATGTTTGTTCACTTAACATTTTGTCAGTTCTGGGATTTAATTTCTGGGATCTTGGCCTTCCACTTTTAGTTTAATTATCTGTATGGAAAATCTAGTATAAGGAATCAATCCTCACCAATGTGTTTTTGCTTCACACCTTGTCATAGTTTACCAATGGAGTCCAAATGGGATGGTTTCTGTCAAACATTACCCCAAGCTGGTATGAGGGTTCATCTGTTGATAATCACACAGACAGTGTGTTTAGTAGCATGCTGCCTGTTTGACAGCATGGTGAATGGCAAAGCCTGCAAGCCAACTCTGCACAATTGCTGATCCGAGCTCAGGGAATATTCTGTGTGTTTTAAAAAAAACATGGATCCCTCAGTGTGAAGGTTCTGTTATTGCGGTTTGCCTGGCCAATACACTCTCATTATCACCATCCATCAGTGTAATAATAGGTAGGATTTCTCCCTGCACTTTCATAAGTAGAGTTGAAATGTCACCAACTCCTGCTGTGGTTAACTATTGGTTTGTTTTGCCTGTCACTACAGCAGATGATTGGAGAATGTGCAGTCGCATCAGACACAGTGAAAATGGCCCCAACACCTTGTCAGGTCCAATCGGTGAATATAGACTCAAAACCAATCCCTACGCCCCAGCTCTATGTTAATTGCAACATGTTGATGGAAACATCCAAAATGACCCAGCAGTGTCAAGTTAGATGTCATAGATTAGACCAGACCTGTGATATTGATGAATGATATTTAAAATATTAATGAATACATTTTATGTGCTCAGTTTTACATGCACTCTGTAAAACGATCAAGAGGGGTTTTTTATGCACTGCTCAGGCATCAGTAATTGCTACCAGATCTGTGTCCTCGAAAGCTGCTCTCAATTTGCAGAAAGGATTTATCTCTCACAAGGAGCTATTCTCCTATTGGTTCTAGCAACAGAGCGTTTTGTCATCTGATAGGATAAAAAATAGGGCAATAAACCCCAGGTAAGTAACTTCTCATCAGATCAGTTGGGTGTGCACAAGCAGCTGAGTGAAAGAGAGAGAAGTTTTATGACAAATCTGCCTAAAAGCTGTGCAAATGTAACAGATTTGAGATCATATCTAAATACATGATTTGGCTGATATGCCCACAAAAATTATCCAGTGTTTTGGTGCCTTTTGCTCAGAGACCTCACAAGAGAAACTGTTCAATGTCTCAGTGTAATTTTGAAGCCTTAATCTAATCTGTGTGCTCATACTGTATAGATAAGATTGCAGATTACAGTTTTTTTCTGCTCAGGATAGTGTTTTGGAAATACTTGAGAAAGTGTTGTCAGAATTCCAGAACAGGGTAAATCTGAAAACGTGTTTTCATTTTGTCCTTTCATCCCCATTTATCTGGCATTTTCCACCATCGAAATCATCATAAAAATGTAGCTCTCCACAGTGGATAAAATGCACAAGAAAAATGGCTTTAGTGTGGGTACCTCTGCATCTCTGTGTAATTGCTTATTTTGTCTTTTAGGGTTGCAATCCAGCAACTGGAATTACAGTTAGTCTTGATTAGTTGGTGGAATTTAAGAAATGCTTTAAAATACAAATTTTATTCTGCTATACAGCAGAAATGGAAAAGTAGGTCAATGACAACACTTGTGTTGTGTGATCAACTATACAAGAAACATAAAACAAGTGATCAGATACATTAATAAACTGATATCTGTCTATCCATCCAAGTCAGTTGTTTGTCATTACTTTTCAGAATGACTAATATTGGGGTTTTCTGATCTTACGCCCTTAGGATGACATCATTTGACAGTGCCTTCCAAAACCATTACAAAAGCAAGCTACAAATAACTGTTACAAAAGATCATAATGATTCTTATGACTGTTTTCTGATCTGCCACTTCCATGGTAAAGGTTTGGTTAGGTTTATGCACAAAAACTGCTTGGTTAAGATTAGGGAAAGAATGTCGTCATGGTTAAAAGAAAGTATTGAAAACTGGAAATGAGCAGGTCCCTGATGTAACAGTCACATGCATTATTGACCCATCAATCTAACCCAAACCCTCCACTACAAGGTATTGTAGCTTAGTCGCTTGTCCGTTTAACGTTAATATAAGTCATATTTAGGCATTTGAACAAATGGCTGATGCTATTCTTGGGAGGACAGTTTAGTTTTGGCAAGTTGATGAATGTCTGCCCTGTGCTGGATGCTGGTCTTGAAGAACTGGAATAACGCTGGTCTTGAAGAAGTAGAAGAATTTGGGAACAACAAAAGGTAAATCCCACACCATCACATTACTTCAACCACATTACTCCAGTTACAGACAAGAGTATGTCTATGTTTCCTTGTCAGGTAAACATAGACATACCGTAAGTCTTTTTATATATTTGAACAATGCTGTTGCTGTTTACTGGAGTTAACTGCATAACCTTTTAAAACATCTGGTTTTGGGATTTACCATGCGGGTAGCTCCTTAAACTAGTAAGTGCCTTAAACCTACATTCTTTCTAATGGCCAGCAGGGGGTAACTCCACTGGTTGCTAAAAGAAGTCCAATTGGAAAGATCCTGCTTCTCACTTGATTTATTACCCCAGTAAACACTTTCCTAATGAGTTTAAGGTCTTTGCTATCGCTAGTTTCAAGCCTTCTTCAATACATGTTCATTTTGTAAATTATGGTTCAATTTAAAGTAAAATTGACGATAAAACAGCGCATGCTTCAGGGCATGGCTGCCTTATGATTGTTGTTACCGTAACAACAATGTCTGTAACGTAATGTGACATGGCGTAACCCCAGATTCACAGAGTATAGGCGTACTTGCCATTATTTGACAGTGTGTTTTCAGTTCATGAAAGTTAATTATAATATTTTGGTCATCTAAAAAAGTTGTGTTCAGCATTTGGTTGTGCTAAAAGACCCTCCAAGGAGTTAGATGTTCAGTTTTTCTGGTAAGTACATTTAGTTTGAATGGTTTTAAGCCTGTTTTTCGCTAGTGAAAATTGGCATAAGCATTATCACAGTTAACCATATTCTGTAAATGCCCCGTGCCAACCAAGCTAGCAGCCAGCGCTAGGGTCTGCTCCACCCTCTGGTCCAAATATGGTCACTTCTGGCTCCAATAATCCAAGATGGTGATGGTCCAATACAAGATGGCAATGGTCAAATCGCTAAACTCAAGTCTTCCAAAGGGCAGTCTGCAAACCAATGGGTGGAGTCATTGTGACTACGTCCATATTTCTTTACAGTCTATGGGATTTAAGAAAAGTTATCTAGATAACTCAGTTAACCTGCTTCTTAGAACAGACCCCTGATAACAGTGGCAATGACCCAGTTTTTTGCCTTATACCATAAAACTTTTTCCTTTAGAAAATCTTTAGAAAACTATCTGAAAATGTAGTATGGATCAAACCTTGTAAACAGAATTTTCAAATTAATCTGTTGTGGTTATTTTCCACAATGTGTATGGAACTGAGATGACAAAACTGATTCCCTTTCATTATTTCTTGTGATTAGCTAAGGCAGGCTGACAAATCCTTTAACATGTATTTAGTTGATGTTTCCATTTGTAAACCAGATAAAGATTAGGTTCCACCAATATATATTGAATAATTGTTATCAATACCAGTGTACCTTTCATACACTCAATACCATCCACTAGACCAAAGTGAATTAAATTAGCTTTTACCAGGGACCACAGGATCAGGAATATTGCTATTAGATTTTGGGGACCCCAAAATCAGATGCATTTGGGCTTTGAAACTAGGGTTTATTATAGTGAACTATAGTGAAACTGTAATGGTTTTACTGTGGGTCCTTTTTGAAACCATTCTCATTTATTTAAACTGTTAAGTGATGAATCATATAAGATGTGGCCAGTACTTGAAGAAGGAGAAAAAATGAACAAAAGGGCAAACACAAATGTCCAAGTGTTTTTGTGTGTCAGCAGTAAGATGAGCAATTGCATTGAGATAGTGGTACTTTGCTGCAATTCCCATTTGGTTTATGTGTGCTTATAAGACTAGAATGTGATGCAGAGTGCTTCCCCATCATTGCAGTCCAGCCCATAAATCATGGACGACAGGTTAATGCTATTGTAATGGCTGTCACTGTGGTTCAGCTGCAAGGATCAAATGTTGCAGCTGAAAGTATGGCAGCTCTAACCCTCAAAGGTGTGACACTCGGCAAAAAACGAGAATACCGCTCAGAGTAACCCAGTGCTGTTTCCCACGTGAAAAAAAAATACACTTGAGTTTGATATAGAATTGCAGCTAGAGAAGACCCATTATTTTTACAGGGGTGTCAGTTGTGGCCCTGGACAACCCCTCAGATTAGCTGTTCTGTACTGTGTGACTGAGTAAGATTCATTCATAACTCATAATGAAATGTTGTACAATAGTTGTGTAATGAATGGCTAGATCTAGTTAAGCTGCACTTAATTTAATATCCCAAGATATTGACTCTGTATTTAGGATTGTAGCCTTGTGTGCAGTATATTGTATAGGCAAATATTTGTGCCAACTGGTAAATTTGGTAAATCAGAATTTTAAATAAGTATGCATGAATTTAAACTGAATTTGTATGTCCTGTTCTAAATTTCAGGTTGACAAAATTAATTTGACAAAAAATGGGACACAACAAATTTCAAATTTAACAGTTTAAGTAAAATTGAACAATACTGATCACACAAGATACAATGCCACACATTGCTGAGATGTAGTAAATCAAGCAGTTCATAAACAGTGGCCAGTAGCAAAGTTAACATTCAGTCATTAGGTGGAGGAATGGCTGCCAAATCTTCTGAAACATTTCCTCTCCAGCAGATATATTACACCAAATTTTCTCCAGATGTAAGTTTCCTTTGCCACAAGTAAAAAGTAGAAACCTGTTCAGATGTCCAGGATTGTAGCAGTAGCTTTCTGGCAAACAGTATAACTATTCTACACAGTACCAGTTCAGACAGTCCAATCAGAGTAGTTAGTGGGGCTACAGTGAAATTATTGCTAAAGACTTTAACAAAATGATCAAAATGATTGTAAGACAGACAGAGATTGACGGACTGATTGGTGCAGCGTTGGCAGTAATACGGCCATTGTAGCGGACTGTAGAGTTGAAGAGGTAGCTGAGCCTGAAGGTGAACCTCTCAATTTACTAGTTTATCAGTCGGTGCTCCAACTCTCACCTATGGTCTTGACCTTTGTGTAGAGACAGAAAGAATTAGATCATGAATACAAGTGGCCAAAATTAGTTTCCTTCACAGGTGTCTGGGCTCAGCTTTACAGATAGGGTGAGGAGCTCAGACATCTAGAAATAGCTTGGAGTAGAACCACTGCTCTTTTGTTTGCAAGGAGCCAGTTGAGGTGGGTTTGGGCATTTGATCAGGATGCCTCCTGGACACCTCCCTTTAGAGGTTTTCTGGGGATGCCCAACTGGAACGAGACCCCGGGGCAGACCAAGAACATACTGGAGGGATTTCGTATTCCATCTGCCCTGCGAACGCCTCAGGATCCCCCAGGAAGAGCTAGAGGACATGGCCAGGGAGAGTGACAGGCTGCCTTACTTAGCCTGCTGTCAGCACAACCCAGAACCACATACTTTCCCAAAAATAGATGAATGGAAGGATGAATGATTGCAACTTCTGACATAACAGAAGCTGATGAGAGAATTATGCTCATATTTAAGTTTCAAAACCTAACACACTAATTCAGAACATACAAGTTCAGTCTGATCAAATTCAATTTCAAAACTCAAAATTCAAATTCAATTTTGAAGGTCAGGTCTCTGAAGTCAAATCATACAGAAACTGGCACATTGTACTGCATTCTAGCAATGATGGGCCTCAATCAAATGTGTAACCTGCAGATTATTAAAGAGACAAACTTCAGTCAACCAGTCAAACAGCCAGTTACCCGGAACAAAGCACTGGTATACAGTGCAGAGATATTCCTCCTTTCCCTCCCTGCAGTCTGCCTGCCATCAGCTGCAGTATTGCTAATACATGAGAAGGCTCTGGTGAGGTTCAGTGGGTTCATTACGGTAGACCAGAGTATGTCAGCTCTCGTGGGGAAGAAGACTTGGACAGCCAGAGTGTAGAGGTCGGCGGTGGATTGTGATTGTGGCCAGAGCAGTGAAGGCCGAGACTGAACAGATTCAGCCCCCTTTACACACACACATACATATACACACACCCTACTCCCTCAACCCTGACTCACCGATCTGTTTATGTAGAAATGAGTAAAATCTCCTCTCTGATATTTAAGACTAGCAGGCTCTTGTAACCATTCCTTGGATACCCTCCAAGCTCTTCTCTTACTTTTTTCATTTCATGGCGCAGTCGTTGCCAATGCATGCAGCCATGCCAGATATTTTGTTGAGACTGGAATGAGATCTTATGTTTATAACCTTTCTCTTGCCGTTACTATTCTCTCTTTCTCATTGCTTAGGTTTGAAGCTCTTTGTTGTTGCCATATTTAGGACCAAGCTTCTATAGAAGTAGTAGTTAATCTGGTACCATAACTATTGTGTACATACTGTACAACCAGTACTGAAATCCCTTACTGTTTTGCTATAATGAAAAATGTCAGGAAACCCCAAATTCACAAACAATTCTGCATCACTGACAACAGTGTTGACCTGGACACAACCCTAGAGTACCCCACAGTTTCCTCCTTCAATTTGATATGAAAAACCAGATGAAGTCAAAAAATACTGGATGAAAAATCAGTGCAGGTAAACCTGTACCAGATGTAGACAGAAAATGTGGAGGAGGTGGAAAGGAAGTGGGGTAAGGCTGACGGAGATGGAGGTAAGTGACAGTTTCAATGAGTATGTAGTGTGATTGGTAAATGGTGCCCTCCAGTACCTTTATAGTGTTATAAAGGTGTTACCTCTAGGTACTGAGAAAAAGCAAGAGACCCCAGACAATTCTCCGTTCTCTGTTAAAGAGCGGCTGGGATTGACACTAAAATGAGAATACCTGGTCCACCTTAAAGGTAAATCCACCTTAAGTGAGCCTGGTCAGGTTAGGTTAACCCATTGTTGCTAACTTCGGGGCTAACAGTCTTCACTTTTCCAGCAGTTGGGGAAACAACAGACAAGACTTTTGTTGGTCTTGAGAAGCTGCAGCATTTATTAAAGCCTGTACTGTACATTTACTGCCAAATTGACAATTTACTGTAGTAGCCCGCTGATATTAATGATCATGTGAAATTTTAGCAGTGGTGCTCATAGTTCTGCAGTCGCCATGTGCTGCTGCAGAATGAATAAAGGGGAAACTCTGTGATGGTTTAAAGGGCCATGTGAGGAATTAAAGATATGGATGTTAACCGTGCATGTTGACAGCTGCTCTGGCATTGTTGGAGAACCCCACTGGTGAAGTGACATAAACAGAAAGGTAAAAATGGACATATATGGTTTTAGGGGGAGGTGGTGCTGTTAGGTGCTGTTACTATTTTGACTAGTTAGTGAAAGTTGTGGAGCAGTTAGCTTAAGAGCCAGATGTTGTTCTGTTGTCAGGTGGACAGAAACACAAACACAAATTAATACTAATGTTGCTCTTTTTCTGCTAGACGTGTCAATAGGGAATTTGTGGCAGTTTAGATGTTAGCCATGTCAACTTTATAAGCTGATAATAAGTCAGTGTTGTGTGTTCAACTTTTTTGGTGTCCCCAAGTGACCAAAAAAATCTTCTAATGGTGCCCTGTGGAGTTTTTGCCAAGATACACAGTGCGTATGTTTGAGGTCTACCACTATGGATGGATTTCTTTTCTCATAAAACATTTGCAACTCCAATATTGAAAAAAATATGAAACCTGTATTGTTTCCATGCTTTGCTAGCATTTGTCTGCTTCTCTGCCTTTGCTGGTGTGTTCTTGTTGCGTCAGCTGTGCCCTCGTGCATGTACATGAAAGTAAACAAGGGCGGCTGTGGCTCAGGAGGTAGAGCGGGTCATCCACTAATCAGAAGATCGGCAGTTCGATTCCCGGCTCCTCCAGTCCGCATGTCGATGTGTCCTTGACACTTAACCCCAAATTGCTCCTGATGGCTGTGCCATCAATGTATGAATGTGTGTGAATGGTTAGTTTCCTCTGATGGGCAGGTTGGGACCTTGCATGGTAGCCCCTGTACTCATTCAGCGAATATGATTTATAGTTTAAAAGCGCTTTGAGTGGTTGGAAGACCAGAGAGGTGCCATACAAGTACAGTCCATTTACCATTTAACAGGGACTAACTCGCAAAAACATTTCCCCAACAGTGCAACTTGGGGTCAAAACCTCCACTACTGAGATGTTTAAAACAAAAATGTTACAACATTCAAAATAAATGTGCTGTAATCAAAATCTCATGTGATGAAATATTGAACTTTTTTGTTGTGTTCAAATAAAAACAAAGGATTAATTCTTCGAGGCTATAGATTTGTTAGTTGACACGTTTAACTAGAGCATTCATTTTTAGGGTGGATCATTTGAGGAAGCCAGTGGTCAGCTTAAAAATGTAAATAGTGGTAGTAAAAAAAACACGCTTCCTTTGCCTGTCTGAATATAGATTCTACCGCTCCCCGCCCCCACTTAACAGTAGATGCTTGTGTGTACATACTGTACTTGCACTTGTGTAAACATGCTTGTGTGCATGCATGTTTACACAATCATGTTCACTGTGTGAAGGCATGAACACAAATAGGTTAATAATCCTAACAGAGTGTCCAGAAGGTTTAATTTGAGGATGTTTTTATGACTGTATAGTGGAAGTGAACATCTCATGCACACAATAATACATGTGAACACATCACTGTATATCATGGAGATTCACATACTCTATACATAGATGCATAACCTAAACAGAAGAGCTATTTAAGGCATTACAGGGTCATAGCAGAGATATTTACAAGGCTATCATTTTCTGTTTATTTATACTGTGGCAGGGGGCCTATCATGTGAATGGGATGAAAATATGTCCAGTTGACAAATGGTTTTTCCTCTATGTTTATCATCTCCTTTCTGTGGCCCTGCACTCTCCTTGTATGCCTTCATTTGACAACCCGGGGAAGGCCATATCATTTTTCCATCAGTGAATGTTCAATATGTGTATGTTTTGTTTAATGTTTTGGAGACATCTTGATCCTTTCTCTTAGTGGCACCATCAAGAGGAATTTTGTACTTAGAAGCAATAACAGAATATAAAGATTGCCATGATATTTTAGCTAGTTTAATTTTAATTTCCTATATGTATTGTTTTTGCAAACAATAGGCACAGCTGTGCTTTGAGCTTAATGCTAACACAAGCATGGTCACAATGACTGTTAACATACAGATATTTAGCAGGTAATGTTCACGGTCTTATGCTAACACACTCAGTTTATTGTGTTGGCATACTAACATTTGTGAATTATCTGCTGAGGCTGATGGAATGTCATTAGCTTTACAGGTATTTGGTCATAAACCAAAGTATTAGACTGAAAGTTTGGCCTGATGATGGTGCTAGATGAAAAGTAAGGGAATCACAATTCACCTTGTGTTGAACATGAATGTTTGTACAAAATTTCATTAATCGTTTCAGTAGCAGACATTTCAATGAACTAAAAATGTCATTAAACCAAGAGGATACATTGCCTGGGAACCAAGAATATGTGAAACAAATTTTGTGACAATCCATGAATGAAAAATAACTGGATAACTGAAAATTTAACCTGTTGGAGGTGTAACATGGATAGTCAGCAGGTCACCAAAGTCATTAGCATTCATTCTCTGAGGACCATGCATATCTGCACCAAAGTCCATGTCAATCAATTTATGAGTCGTTTGAGATATTTCAATCAAACCAAAAATGTCTAACTCATGGTGACTCTAGTTGTCCGGGGATCCACTACAGTTATTAGGTTTCAAACACTGGGGATCATGAATGTCTGTATAAAATTTTATGACTGCCAGATTGCTAGTGTTGCTAAGACTTTGTCCATTTATCCCCCACCGAAACCCCATTCAAGAAATAATTAAATATGCCTATATTGGTTTTCAAAAAGGGTCCCACTGTGAAAGAGAACCAAATATGGTGAGAACAGGCTTGAAATGAACCAGAAGATAATTAGACTTGATCCAAATTTATACAAAACAATTTTTTCCTCCTGTGATGATGATGCACCACTTGGTCAACGCTAGTAACAAGTCAACTCAGGACTTCGGTCCACTCAGGTATGAAACATATTGACCCACAGATCTGAGACCGGTGGCAGCAGACCGGGATCCTCACGTACACAGTAAGACTGAATTCACTTTGGATCCAGCCCAGCTTGGGTCCTGGATGGGTCTCTGTCAAGACCGCTTCTTTAAAGATAATTTTCTTGCACAGGGACAGGTTCCTCTGATTAAAAGATGGATGTGTGTAGACAAGATGTAGCAATTATTATTCCAATATTCATACATTGTTAACACCAGAGAATCCCCTGCATTCATGTCAACAGCCTTCTCCTCTATATGTCTGTTAGGAATTGATCTCTGTAACTAAGTTGAGATAAGCTGCTTATCTCCACTAATGTCAGACTGCATGATCACAATTCACATCACAAGCCCTGTTTGGCTGACTGAAGCTCTGGCATTCAGTGTGCAGTAAACAGGGCTTACTATGTAACATTTATTTGACTTAACTGAGAAGATGAAGGATATGAAACACAGTATATCTCCAAACAGACCACGGGCATTCACACCATTAGTTTTAATATTAGAGGATGTAGAGGATGCCTGGTGGTTCCGATCGCTAACAGCTGACCAAACAGTGATGAGCACAGATAGATATATTCATGCTGACTTTTATTTATATCATAAGCCCATGCCAGGAATTGGGGGCTCAAATAGACCTTCTATTTTAGCTATGCACACAAAAGTAATACACAAACAGTGCCATCTGGCAATATCTCAAGACAAACAAAGTGTCAAACTTTTAACTGTTGACAGTAATTTCTGTCAGTGTTTGTACCTTCAGCTGCTACTCCATCCCAATAGTGATGAAACAGCAAATTTTCCTCCAAATGTCTGGTGCTACTAACTCTTGTATTACCATTAAGAACAAGACTCAAGGCAGGTATATGCTTGAAACAAAATAGTTTTGTCCGACCACGTCTAAAGCCAAAGGTTATTTATACCTGTTCCGAGTGGCCACACTCGAGGGCAGGCCAAAAAGTCTCTTGCCCTGGGGAGGGTTGAGACACGATGAATCGTACAGATGGGGATAACACCAGGCACTTTTGGACAGTCTCTCTTTGAAAGCTTTCATGATGATGCCCTGCTTTGTACACACAAAAAGTGACAAAAGAAGTTGTGGAAAAATCATATTTTCTCACCTCCGCATGCCTGGCTAACTACTGTGTGAAGGGGGGAGTGCTTGTCGGATTGTTGGTTTCAGAAGTTTGCAACAACTGAGGGACACAGCCACCCCCTTATCGCTAATATATTGGTACTAGCGTATATGTTGGCTGATAAATCATATTTAGTTGTCTGATTTAAAAAAAAAAAAAAAAAAACAACAACAACAACAAAAAAAAAAACGTCTTAAATATCCATACTGGTATCAGCCTCAGAAATACAGTATCTGTAAGGCTATGACCTCTTAATGGCTATATTGAAAAGTTTATTTCCTACTTCATGAAGAACAGTGGCTGTAGACATTTTGAATTTATGACAGTTACAATGGATTCCAGTTGTGTTTTCATGGTCGTAAAAAAGTACCCAAACATCCATAGAAACTTCTTGAACCACTCGTTTCAGTCATAATCAAAATATGGCTAAATACACTGCTTCCGTCTTGGCTTATGGGATGGCAGTAGTCCAACTGAGAAACAGTTTAGTTACATAGATGGTGACATACAGTATGTTTTCCCCTTGGGGAACAAAGGGAAAACATACAACAAATTCAGATGCACTAAGGTGACTACTGGTTTAACCCGTATACTGAAAGGTTACACTTTGGTGGGCACGGTGGTGATACTGAAGATAATGTTAATTTCGGGGCTTACGGTGCTTAAATGATTAATTCATGTACATGTAATTAGAGAGTCAATTCCCAGACTTTGACAGCTGCCAGTTACCCCAGCATCTGGTATTAGTCACACTAGTGCAGTGCCTGTTCAGAATGGGCTGATTGCTCATTATCTCTTGAGAACCGCATATATACATATATAAATATATATATATATATATCAAACATATGACATATTTACAAACATATCAATTAAAACGATAAGGACTTAATAGATGAAATGGTTTAAATCCAGACAGAAACTTCACCAGGGGGACTAAACTGAGGATGAACCCTAGAAGCAGTTTATGGCCTTCCATTGGTCGATTCTGCTGCAATCAAATGTGTTGGCTAGAGATGCACCAACCAATTGTCCACCGATCAAAATTGGTTTTCAGTTTTCAGCCAATCAGCCATGACCGGCCTGATCAGTCTCATATATGCGTTTTTTGCCGATCATATTTTCCACACATAGCCGCACTATGTTTCATGTAGCGCACAAAACTGTTGCGCCACAGACAAAACACACACACACACAACATGCATGTTACGCACACAGTGCACTGACAGCCACTGCCACACACTCTTATTAAGAATTTAATAAGAAAGTCTTTCTTTCTTATTAAATTCTTACAAAGAATTGTTAGGAATTGGTAGGTCAGACTTTTAAAAAATCAGAAATCGGAATCAGCCAAGAAAATTGCAGTCGGTGCATTTCTAGTATTGGCACGTATGCCTGTTGGCTAGTTTTACTGCCTCCACTTCTGGTTTTTTTTGTGTGTGTGTACACACTCCTCTGTCTTGGGCATTTTAAGTGAGTGGGGTGCGTGACTTTGTCCTGCTCAGCAAGTCAGAGCCCAGAAGCTCCATCCTGCTGTGATGTGATGGTGTTTATATCAAACAGCCCCCGCTGCACTCAGACATGGAGCTTAGTGGCTCACTTTTTGCTTGTTTATTCAAAGGTTATTGATATTAAACATGTTGCACGTCCAAATTGTACCTAAAGAGCATCTATCTCCACAATAAATCACCTGCTAAGTGTATGATGGGTGTTTATTTGTGCTTTAGAACGTAACCGCTGTGAAACAATCAGGAAATAACGTATTCCTGTCATTCACAGACTTCCTCTCTCTCAGAGAAAGTTTTCCAGCCTGCCTCTCTGTCGCTCACTCCTGTTCTTGGCTTGCTTGCCCTCTCTCTCTCTTTTTCTCTTGTCCTTTTTAAAATGAGTCGGGAAACCCACAACAAAGCCTAACTTTTAATGTTATCAAACGAAGAGAGATGTCATCCCCTTGTATCTCTCTCATGAAGGGTTGTACAGCTCTCTTCATGACATGCAGTTGCAGAGCCCAGAAGCCCCGTCACACTGCTGCAGACTGGAGCAGCTCGCTGATCGCTGGTTTATTCAAAGTTTATTAACATTAAACACATCACATGTCCAAATTGCACCAAATTTGACACTGCACTCCCCTGTGTGCCCAACCATACACCCACCAAGTGTGGAGTCGATCAGATGAATAGTTCAAGAGATATGTGAAGGACAAACATACAAACATACAGACAGAGATTCCTTGCTTTATATAGAGAGATGTTAATAGTGATTATTAAAGCCTATTAAACTAGACCTGATATTGTATATTTGTACTATTGGGTCACACCGTGTTGTAACATGGCAGAATCGTCTCAGGCCACATTTTGTGCTGCAGTTGAGAATGCAGTAACACTGGATGACTCACTGCCTCAGGAAGCAGCAGCAGACCAGGGAGTTAGATCATAGGAATACCCTCTGCTATCATAGTGCAACCTTTGCTCACTGCTATCCTCGTTTAAAATGAGCAGTATCAGGGTATCCTGTTGGCTCAGTGCAACGCTACTAACTACAGCCAAGAATGACTTCAGAGTTGAGTCAACACCTCTCTGAATCAGTCTCAACAGAAATTGAACAGTACAAGTTTCACAAAAAAGCTCTTTTATAAAAGGTTGAATTTGTTGAAGGATTACTGAATTAGGTTGCATCATGTTTTACTAGAGTTAATGTCAATGTCAAACCCTGGTACTTAGCTCAGGTGTGAGTAACATGAGTTGGATGAGACATATGGTAAGTAACCTGTGTAAAATTGCTTTTGTAAATATAACTATTATTTTTTTTATTGGAATTAGATGTGAAATCTTTTTGTTTTATATTTTGATTTAGAATATCATCGAAATATGTTATTGTCATATAGTTAATTATGTGTCGCTCCATGCGACTAGGAAGATGCTAATAATGTTTGCCAGGAATACAAGATCACCCAGTGTAGAGATGAGGGTTGGTGGGTGGCTCATTACAGTCCTTGACCTACATTTCTGATGTACATCATGGTGGAAAAATGCACTACATGGCCAGTACTTCGTGGATATCCTATCAAAGTATGTGAACGTACAAACGTTCTACCCACATGGGCTTGTTGAACATGTCATTCCCAAACCATGGGCATTAATAAGCTGCTCTAACAGCCTCTATCCTACTGTTTCTCACTTGGTGTTCCAGTTCATCCTGAAGGTGTTGGATGGGGTAGAGGTCAGGGCTCTGTGCAAGCCAGTTCTTACACACCAAACTGAGAAAGCCATTCCCATATGAACCTGGCTATGCGCAGGGTGTGTTATCATGTTGAAACAGGAAAAGGACAAACACAAGCTGTTGCCACAAAGTTGAAAGAACATTACTATTGTCTAAAATGTCATTGAATGATGTAGCATTAAGATTTCCCTTCACTGGAATTACAATAACAGCCCTATCTCAAATCCAATCCCCTGTGTGACCTCAGCACTCCATCATATGTCACTCTGTGATTAAGTAACAATGTTCACTACACAAACCTTAGTGGAAAAGTCAAAATGTATTTTTTTTAGCTGCTATCCAGCAGCAAGTTGCGTATTGAAAGATATTTCTTGATCCAGCCAGTGACTACTTCAAGCCTGAAAATGATTCAATGTTGACACCAACATTTAAATCCACAGACTGCGCACTACACTCTGCTCTTCTTCTTTCTTAGATGTACGTTAACTGCTGTTGGTTTCATTCAGGCAAACATTTTATCATTCCACCCATACAGTAGACATCTCTGAGATTCAACCCGCTGCAAGATGACAGATAAACAAGACTAAGGGCCCTATTTTAACCATCTAAAGTGCACGGTCTGAAGCGCATGGCGCAAGTGCATTTAGGGTGTGTCTAAATCCGCTTTTGCTAGTTTAACGGTGGAAAAAATGGTCGGAGCGCCAGGCACATGGTTCAAAGGGGTTGTCCTTAGTCCCTTAATCATGGGTGTGTTTTGGGCGTAACATGCAATAAACCAATCAGAATGCCATCTCCCATTCGCTTTAAGAGCCAGGTGTGCTTGCACCTTGGCAGATTGCTATTATAATGGCGCATTTGCCAAGTAGTAAGAAGGAATGCCTCTCTGCAGAGGAAACAGATCTGCTTGCACACAAAGTTAAAGCAATCGCTTTCCACTGCCTCAATATAGCAATGCACCACCAATGCGCCAGACCACACCTCATTTTAAGACCAACACGCCCATGGGCGCTCTGATGGGCGCAAGTGCATTTGCTATTTAAAAAACGTGGGCACTGGGCGGGAAAATTACAACTGCGTTGGTCTTAAACTAGCAAAGACACTTGCGTTGTGCTACAGTCTACAGCCATGTTAGTGTCTCTCTGAGACTGTACTTCTGCACAGCAGTGCTAATGTTAGCATGCTAACAGTGACAATACTAAAATGTTGATACTAAGCAGATGTAATGTTTACCGTGTTCACCATCTTAGTTTAACTTGTTAGCATGCAAACATTTACTGATTAGCACTAAACACAAAGTACAGGTGACGCTAATATGATGTCATTAGTTTGAATCAAAGTATTGGACAAATTATAATTTTGACGTGATGATGGCACTAGATGAAAAATCAGAGGATTACCAAAATGATTGCAGACATTCATGTTCCTGAGGAGAACATGACTGTTCATACTGAAGTTCATGGAAATCCATCCAAAAGTTGTTGAAATATTATAGTCTGGTCCAAAGTAGTGGATGGACAGACAGACTGACATTACCATCCATAGAGCCATGTTGCTAGCATGGCTTACAATAATGTTTTGACTTTTCCCCTAAGATTTGCATTGGGAACACGATGTGACTGAATCACAGAGTAACACACAGATTGCTGATGTCCTGCAGGGGTGTCCACATTCTTTTGACCATACTTTTGCCAAGCACCTCATGCAACCTCAAGCTTTGAAGCATCTTCAGGCGAAGTTCAGGACTCGTCACTCAAGTAGACCTGATCATCACAACTTTTGTTGAGAAATGTACTGTACTAAGATGTGTGTTGTGATTTCTAAAAACTGTACCTTGGTCCCATCTTTGCTTCTAATTATTTTAATGTCAATGGCACAATATTTCATGAGTTTTCATTTGTCAGTACTGGTAAGTTGATAAATGTTTGCCCTGTACTTTGCACTGTACTGTATGCCTGTGTATCTCTGCAGCATTCAACAACATCATTTAAGATATTGGTGAGGTTTTAAGCCCAGTAGTCTGATCCTGTATAGGCTCAGGCTGATAAGAAGTGAAGGGAGTGGTAAGAGGAAAGGAAGGAAGATGACGCCGTTCTTGAGGAACTAGAAGAATTTGTGTGTCAGAGTGATGTCATTTGAGCGTATTGATATAAGGACAGCGCGGCGAATTCAGACGCTGATCAGTATGTTTCTTTTATGAAAACAATTTCATTAAAATCAGACCGTTTAGTGTTATAAGACTGGTGCTGGCAAAGGATCATTTCCTTCAAAGGTGAAATCCATAGTGATTCACAGAGGGCAGAAAGATACTGCTGCACTGCTCTCTGTGGGCTGAAACTTTCAAGCACCTCTGGCTACACCCCAGTCACTGCTGTGACAGCAGCTGGTTTCCATCAGCTGTCAAAGGAAAACACCTGCTGTGACATTTAGACGACAGATTTAAAGGAACGCAGTTTTTTGGAGACTGTACAATTGGTCTGCTTAGGCAAAGAGTGACAAGAACATTGATACTGAATAATACTGAAGGCTCATTTATACCTCGTATTAGTGTATACACATCAAACATACCCATGTGGGTGGGCATACTGTATGTCATGTTTCAAGAAGTTTGTGTTACCATTTAATTTTCCAAAAAATCTATTCTCTTTGACACCTGATTGTTTCCTTCTTTCCCTCCAGGATCCGGCCCATGCCCATGCACCCAGGTCAGAGCCAGCAGTATGTTATAAAGCCAAAATACTACCACACACACACCACGCACACACAGACGCACATCCAGTCCCAACCTGAGAGGCCAATCCCCCTGACAGTGGGACACAACCCCATCAATGGTGAGTAAGTCATCCCACACACCACCTTTTGACTTTCATTTGGGTGTGTTAATGATGCTCTTGAAGAGTGAACATTTCGAGTGGGAATTTCAATATGATGCTTTCGAAAAACGCATCCTCCTGCCCTTGCTTGTTACTTTGCTTATTTTTTAAGTCTGTCCACTCACTTTTTTTGCATTACTATGCTTTGTTAACACAATTTTCATAAATACGAAGTCAGACACGATGTTCATTGTGATGGCTGATTTGTCTCAAGAAAGCTTCATGTCTTTGCAAGTAGATTTTGTATATATACGTGAATCATTTGAAAAGCTGGGGATGCCTGCAAGTGTGAGCAATAACTTAAATTATACATAATTTGTATTCAATATGTTACAGCGTGTGTAATAAATAATAACATATTTAGTTTGTACCACACTTTTCTTTCATCGTGAAACTTAAAATACTACAGTATTAATAATATAGAACACATAACATGAAGAAATGATGATAATAAGAGTTAAGATGAATAAGCCTTCCTGAATAGAAAGGCTTTTTTAAAAGAGTCTAGGGTCTGTGATGTCGTCAGTTGGTTAGGAACGCTGTTCCACAAGCGTGGTGCAGCAGAGCAGAAGACTTGATCCCTCATGATGCAGAGCTTGGTACTGGGGGCCCAAAGGAGCAAGCTGCTGGCAGATCTGAGGCTGCAGGTGGAGATTTGTGGTGTGATCAGTTCCTGTAGGGAGGGAGGCGCATCTCCATTGATGGATTTGTATCCCTTATGGTGTTAGACGAAGCAAATGGAATTTTCGGCTTGCATTACTTGCATGAGTTTGACCGCGGTATCATTTGTGTTTATTCGCACCAAACAGCCAGCGAGCAATGGCAGGCAACGACTAGTCCCCACCCGGACAACAGGAGCCAGTGCAGTGATGTTACGGAAGCTCAGCCTGACCCGCCATTATAACGGCTCAGTCCTCCTGCTAACAACAGTCATACCAACACTTATCTGTAAACACTGAGAGATACATAATCAACTCTTCTCTGTTCGTTTTGCTGTGATAAACCCGTCACACAAAACTCCCCCCCAAAAATCCATTACTGCACTTCCGAGATGACAGCTACAGACAGCATGAACCCAAAATAAACTTAGGTTTTGCTGTGATTTAATTGCAATAAACGGATCAAAAGGATGCTGAAATAACTACATCATGATGCAGATTTGGAAAAAATCTGAATTCATGCTTTGTCCGGTCTGTCAGCAAGATAACAAGCAAACAACTTAACTTAAAATGCTTGTTTTTCTGAATGGAGTTCAGATCGAACAGAGCTGTGCTTTGAAAACATTGTAGCTGCTCCATCAACACAGAATAACTTCTAAAGGCATAAATATGGCAGCAACTTTATTGTTTATACACATAGATATCTACATACTGTGTAACTTTAAAATTATATAAACTCACTGGCATTTAAAGTAAAGATAAATCAATTTTTAATCCCAAAAGTTAAAAAAATAAACTCGCTGGTAAACGGCTGTGGTTTACAGCAGAATCTGGTGAGGTGGTCCAATGTGTGTTTATTCCACCAGAAATCAGCAGCAGCAGCACCAACGTGCTCCCTGGCTCTCTCTTCCAGAGCTAGCCAGTACTCAACAGCTTAAACTTGAGCAAAATTTTCACTCAAGTTGAACATTTTCAACTCACGCGAATATGCAAATTTTGTGTATTCATGTCGAGAATTTCACATATTCGCATCATTGGCATTGTGTCATTTGCGTCGCCTGGCGTGAATAGATGCGAATGACTTTGTATGTATTCTCGGCACGCAAAAAATTTGGTTGGCATTTGGTGTGAACACAACATTATGCTCGGGATCATAAGGGAATACTGATTTAGGAAAAGCAGATTTGATTGCAAGTTTTGCAGACTGACACTCCTGAAAGTAAAATTCTCCATAATCTCAATAAATTATTTCTTAGATGTCTGATATTTAAATAAATACGTAAATTGTGTTAAGAGTTAAGACTGTGTTAGGCTGATATCTGTCTTTTAATAAAAGGGCATTATCAGCCAAATAAACTAAATCATGGAACTAATGTCTTAGTTTAAACCAAAAATATTAGCAGTGGGAAAATCAATGACAGCTTTACGTCACATAAGTTAGAAGTCAGGATAAATTCAAGGATATGCAATTGTGATGGAATATGTGGAGGTTTATTATTAATGATCTGAACTTCCTGTTTGAGAGTTCCATGAGTTACATCTGAGGGTAGCTTACTATGAAAATCTGGTAGTAATGAAAAAACGTGCGAGTTGTGAAGATAAATAGTTTCTTCCAAAGAATGCCACATTTTAGCTATAAGTTTCCTGCAATTTAATTTTGTTCTACAGTTAAAAAACATTCAGTCTGCACATTCTTCTCTTTGTCTGCTGTGACAGCTTAAAAGCAGAGGAAAAAGGACTGGAACACACTGATAGATTTGCAGCCTTTAATAGTGCACACTGTCCTTGTACTGAAAAGCACCTGATGCAGCTGCACAGTGCTGAAAGATGTGCAGAGAACCCTTTTTTAAATTAAAAAGAAGCTCCTTGTGGTGTCTATGTGGCCTAGTGGTCTGAGACACATACATGTGATTGTATTGTCCCCAATTTGATACCAGCCAGGGACCTTTACAGAGATTTTGTTTTTTCCTGAAAATTCTTGCCAAAAATGCTCTTGTTACCCTAGAACAATGCCTGCGAGACGCGCTCTCCAAATCATTGACATTACCATGCAATACCAAAGATTGGATCTGACCTTAAATTGCTGTGATAACTGTAAGATACCAATTATATTGTTTTTTTTCATGCTAAAACAGCAGCATACAGTTAAACTGTGTGGCAAAATCTTTAATAGATAAATGAACGAGGCACAGAGCAACATCAGCAAATAAACTATGCAGACATTCAACAAGACATGGCTCAATCGGATACAGACCTCTATCTGGAATCAGAACAGTAGGGCAGATTGCAGAGTGGTGTTGAACAGGTGGAGCATCAAGTTCAGAAGATTGCTCTAATGTTACAATGTTCAAGAACAATACTCCTATTCCTCAAACCACCAAAATGACATACCAAAATTGCTGCGTCTGACACATTTTCTGACATAGCGTTGTGTTTTTTCCACCTCAGAAAAGTGTACTTTTAAAAGGAATTGTTGCTCTGCTAAAATATTACCACATACTACACAAACATGAAAGAATAACATCAAACCATACCATAAATAACAAAGAATAACATCAGAAAATTAATTAGTTATTTTATAATCAGTTATCAGTAGTTCGGTTTTCAAAATCAAACTTTGTCTTATAGTGAGAAATCCTGGGAATCCTGGGAAAAGGGTGATATATTCCTGGGAATCATAATCATTTTAAAATCGCGGGAAAACCCTTCAACCCTAATTTATACCAATATACACATACCACACAAAACACATCACATCTGCTCTAACAGTATGAGGATATGGAGAGAATGTGGAGCTCGCAGTAACAGGATTTGTTCAAATTGCAGCTCCAGCGGTAATGGCATAAAGACTTAAGCATTGCCTGCTGCTTGGGGCTGTCGAAAATGAATTATTAGACTCATTTTCTGAGGGCAATTTCAGACAAAGGCAGGGAGTGTGAGAGTTAGAGTGGAAGAGATGGAATAAAATAACTGTGTCATCCGGGGGAGAACCCCTCAATTTGCTGAAACAACAAGTGCCTCGATGGATATGAATGGGAGGAGGCTGTGTAGAGTGGAGCCTCTGAATACCTGTTATCTACCCCCCATTTAAGTCTCACAGCTACTCAACAGCCTTGCCACAGAAGACACATTATCTCCCATTTACAGTTTAAGGTGGAACCCAGTGGTAAATGGCTGCAGACGCACAAAAGCATGAATACACCACTGCAATTTACCCAGAGGCCAGCTTTCAATTTATTACTTCACTGTTCATTCTATGTATTCAAAGACAAACAGCGATATATAGACATTCAGCATATTTCCTCACACCTTCAGTTACATAAGGCTTGGTTTCCTATGAAGAGTCCCGCTGGCTTGTGGCATTCACATTTTTATGAGACTCTTCATTTCTGAGCTGCTTCAAATGATTCAGAGAAAAAAAAGTTTCTTGGACCAAGTTTGGTTGCCAGTCAAACTCTTATAGATCTGACAGATTAACAGCAGCCATAATTTACCAGCTCCTGCTTGGTTATTGCGGCTTGTCATAAATTCAAGGCCAAACTCCAACATCTGACTCGCCAGTATGAATCTATGAATAAGTCAATATTTTTCAAAGAATTTGTCGACTGCAGTTTGAGTGGTTGTGCCTGTGGCCACAGACAGACGGACCGATGTGGGCATATTAATGGGGGAGGTCAGCAGACAGAACAGTGTTGATTCTTGGCCTGCAGTGCTGCAGTCTCAAGCAGACCCAGACCTGGCCACAGTGACCCAGACCCAGTTTCAAAATAACCTCTTCAGTTCAGTTTAATTTCAGCTAGCAGTTTGTAAAAACCCAAGAAATGGCCAGACATCAAAGGTAGAGAGGGAAATGGCACACAGGCACATATAGACAGAAACCAGCCACCTACATTTCCAAATTATTCATATTCAATATGTTTTTGAAAAACCAGAGAGAAATAACTGGTTTTATATATGGCTCCCAAATAAATATTTAGCAAAGCCTTGTCTTATTTCAAAGCTTCCCTTATTTGAAGTACTGTGCATACCAGTATATGGCCTTAAATGGTCTGAAGGTTCATATACTGAACTAGTGCTTCTCCCTAAATAAGACACTAGAGGATTCAACATAGAGTCAACAGACACTGGCTTCAATAAGACCAAAAGAGGACCTATTATGCTCATTTCCAGCCCTAATTTTATTCTGGGACTCCACCAGAGTAGCTTTGCATGATTCACTATTCAACACCTTATATATCTTGTACTGGCCCTTAATGCAGCCCCTCAGTTCAGCCTTTATCTCTAACAGGCAGTCTTAGCTCCTGTGTCTTTAAGCCTCCCCACCGGTGAGCCCACTCTGTTCTGACTGGCCAGCTTTCAGCCGTATCATAGTCATGTTAAGTTACCGCCGATGCAGACCCAACATTTCATGCTTTACTGCTTCAAATGACAAGCTTTCAAATGATTAAATAACAGGAGACTTTTATTGTGAAGAATTTACAGGACATTAAATGTGTTCCTCACCATATTAGTAGCGCTTCGTTAGCGTCACTAAAAACTGGGCGACACAACATATGTAGATATTTGGAGGTATTCGTTCAGCAGATCAGTTAGAAATAATGCAGGGAGGAATAGTTCAAGCAGAAATAGCCACAGTGATGATGATGTTTGTTGAAGAGCTGCAGATGACCAGCACACATCCAACAGGTAAACTACTTATCTTACTTTGCCCTGCTGTGTAATGGAAAAACAGTGTGACAGTGTACCAGCTCGAAATCGAGTCATGGCTCGCCATGATATCCCCAAAACAATGGAAAAATACCATAATGTTAGTGGAGCAGTGCAGTGAACTGGCGCTGTGCATGGAACAGATGACCATATACAGATATCCATCACGAGTTGACGTCAGCTTGGGCTGAAAATAGAAAAAACTGTTGGAAACTGAGTGTTCATAGCAGTCTTAAACCAGTGCTTTTTGCTCACAGGGATTACTTCTACATATGTTTACCTCATTATTTGACACTTTGGCCATGTTTAATATGAACATCCAACATCGTAACATTAAATATATAACTGAAAATGAGGAAAAGCATAGTATGTCCCCTTTAAACAAAGACTTATGAGATACTATGGACTACAGCTGATGAAAATACCTAATTGCAATTTTTCTGACCAATATTATGATTGCATTTTATATTGTAAGTATTTTCTGTGAATTACTCTCAAGGCCTGTATTTGATGTCTGTGTTGTTCAAATACTCTATCTACCAAGGATAACTACAAAGCTATAGTTTCCACATGAAAAGGATCAGATCCTTGTGACAACCTCACAAGGATCTGATCCACTGGAAGGAACACTGGTTCTTCCTTTCTTTTTCAGCCAGCTAAAGAAAAGTCAACTTCAAAGTAAACCTGGATTATCTGTAGAAAAATATGTACGGGAATGGGGTTTGATAGCATTTTATGGAGCCTGAATCTAGTGTCAAATCCACTTTTCATATCCCAAATTTTATAGCTGATATTATCTGCCACCTGCAACACTTGCCATTTCAACTGCCGAAAGCAATGCTGTGTGCCTGCTGAATACTTTGTATGTTTTTGTCCTTTGCTAATATTTTGATAAAAGATAGTGAGTGATAAAAGATTTGATAAGAGATTTGTTGTGGGTATTTTGTCACCTGAAACTGGATCTGAAATGGATCCAGCTATTGGAGCCCCAACCCTACATATATATTTTAGTTCACATTTAGTAAGATATTACATGAATGGTATACTAAACATTCCTCAACATTTTTTCTGTCTATGTGTATAGAAAAATGTCTGACTTTGGCTTCTCCCAATGGACGTCTAAGAAAAAGACACTGTGGCAGACAGTGCTGCACATTGATACCATATCTTTTTTGATGATGAACTCTTGGTGCATTATATCTGACAATGTAAAGTCTTGCTTAATGTTATCTGACTGATGAGCCTTAAATGATTTTAAATGAACTGTTTGTTGTGCTGAGTGATGCCAAAGCACCAAAGCCCCCACAAGACCCACTAATTGTACCCGTTCTCTCAACCTCAACATTGTATTTGTGGCTCATTGGCTTTTTGAAATTTTTTCAACCTCCCTTAAAGCAGAGCAATATGACCTGTCATTTCAATCACAACATAGTACTGAAGGTTCAGTTGTTGAACTCTTGCCAGGCTACGGTTTGATTCTCCAGACATTCAAAGTAGAGTTATCCATCTGTGTGATGGAGGACGGGGATTGTGCATCTGTTGGGGTCCAACAAACATTTTCACCAGAACCCCTGTAAAGCATGTCACAACCCTTCATTGTGTACCTCTTAGAGCAAAGTTGTGTACCTACAAATAGCACTTAAGGCCTCTGAGCCTAAATTAATGGAACTACCACGGCTGGTTTTTGCCCAGCATGCAGTCAGCGCTACACTTTGTGAAAGTAGCAGACGAGCTTGCTCTTCTAAAACAGGAAGCCCGCAGCCTTTTTGTCAGCCCTGTCCCACGCGACAGACAGCCTGTCAGCAACCGGCTTTGGTGCCACATCTGGGAAAGCTATTCCCCGTCTCCCCTCAGCTATCCCTCAGCTCTCCTACACTGCCAAAACACCCTCAGACAAATGTTAGTAGTCTTGGTCCTGACTGAAGGTTTGGGCAGAGAGGATCACCTCGCCATCACCGCAATGACCAAATAAGAATGCCTGAAGGTTTGCAATCAGGGTGGGGATTCTGGAACAACCTCATCTAGCTCTAAGGTGCATGGAGAAGGGAAATAGTCTTGAGAGGTCAAAACTTTAGCAACACTTGCAGTATAAAGTACTTCTTAATTGAAGGACTCAACTCATTTTGACTTGTGCCTTTCAATAGGGTCATCCAGAACTTAGAAAACATCACGAGGAAGACTTATTAATTAAGAAGCCCTTATTCATGCTTTGTAACACTTTTAAAGTAAAAAATCAATATGTGTCTCTTTGCCTACTTTACTTCTATGTCATGACCACAAGCCGAAATGCATTGGTCCCTAAATATGGTTGTTCTTTATACTACCAGTGTTGCTGGGTTTTTTGACATCCCATGATGACAGAAAAAGTCAGGATATCGTGATGCATCCTCAATACTCACTTGTAACAATATTTCCATTCATTCTTTTGATATATAGGTACCAGTAATTTACATAGATTCCTATAGTACACACACCTGTCAAATGACTCTGTGTATCAAATCCATTCACAGGTGCTTTTACAAGATTTTACACAAAAAGTTTGGTCTCCTTGAGACCAGAGCACAATTTAAAAAATTCTGCATTAAGTAGCTAACAGCCAAGAGGTGCAAAAACATCACAAATGACCCTTAAAAAGCGTTCTTATGAATCCTGACTTAAGTTTCTTTGCTGCAACACTTTATCTCTCAGGCGTCTGCACTTTAATTCCCTTGCATGGCTCACACAATCCCCCTGTGGTACAATGGAAAACATAGGAAAGAAAGAAATTACCCCCCTGACTTCAGTATTTACGCTTTCATTCCTCCCTGCTACACTCCTCCAGCCTCTGCAGTCTGGATCCTCAACATTTTTCTTCCTTCAAGTTGATTGATGTCTGTGTTGTGTCTGAGATGCTCTCCTGACTCCCTTTCCATATGCTCGACACAACCAAAGAAATGTGCCAGCAACGTGCGCATATTTACAGAAGCATAGAAGGGAAGGGGGGTTTCAGATGATTTAGAAATGTTTTATCTTCACTGTGGCCAGGGACCTGCTGCTCAGAGCCTTGTCAAAGTAGCTTTGACATGCCAGGATTGGTATGATTGTGAACACAGAACACAGAGCTGCTTGAAAAGCTGACAGCAAACAATACATTGCTCGACAGTTTCCGTATGTTGAGAATTGGAGGCTGTTTTTGAGGCGTATTTCTCCCCTGCAGCACATATCTATGCCACCTGTCAGCAACCACATTTAAGCTCACTGGGGTGAAATGCCATGAAAACTCCCACTGAGTGATTGGATTCTGTGTGACACTCAGTGTTATGCCTAAGGGTCCTGACATACTAAGCTGCCATTTGGCCATCAGGCATCATTGGGCTGTATGTTTTTTGTACTTTTTGCCATGTGTCCTGCACCCTTGGCTCTAATCAACCTTTATCAGCAGCTGCTCTTTCAGTCGCCTCAGCATGTCGAATCAGAATTTGATGAGAGAGAGGGAGCTCCGACTGGCTATTCAGCTTAGTGAAGCAGTGAGTTTACCCATTTAGAGCAATTTCTCCTTACTTTTCGCCTCCTCCTTTTCTTATTTCCTCCACAAGCAAAATATTTTGAACTAGCTACAGCAGTGATTAGCAATGATAGCAGTGTAGCATCAGTTGCATCTTTCACATATACTCAAATGAGACCGTCCTCACCAGAAAACAACAGTTTTTTTTTCACAGGCCAAATATAACTCCTCATTACAAGTAAACCAAACTTCATGAGTAAAATTGAGTGACTTTTGACTAGTCTTAGTTGCCTTAATTGACCAAACCTTAACCATAGATGTGGTAGATCAGAAAACAGTTAAAGATCCCCTCTAGATGTATATTGAGACATAAAACAATAATATATGTCTGATATGGTTTTTCCACAAAAAACGTATAATTACCTTCCAAACTTGTTATGATGTCACAAATCATGCTCAACCTGTAAAATCCGATTTTCAATGAGCACAGAGAAACTTTCTATTTTCAGCAGACGAATGTGAAAACAAATTCTGCACATCCAACCTTCTGTACCAGCATTCTGCTCCAACGTCCTTCACAAGAGGAAAAACATATTTTTGAGTGAAGCTGGACTTAAGATTAATTCCTTTTTAACAGTCAGATGAGTTTTGGATGGCATGAGAAGCAATGTTGTTCTGATGATAGAGGCACCAAATCGTTGGCTAGTTTGATTTTCTCTCCACTATGTTCTTCTGAGTACATACATAATATAGACTTATTACTAGTTTGCTGTCACGGAGGCAGAGAAGTGAAGTGCATGTCTCTACAGTGTGTGAATTTCAACTTTTAGCAGAAGACGTAGGGTAACACATCAACCAACTGTTGTCAGTGCTAGTCCTTTGAAGTCAGTTTTGTGTGTCAGGGTGCGACATTGTATTTTCAAAAATCAGATCTGATTAAAAGTTTTTAGTTAGGGTTAACATGGTTAAAGACTTGTTGATCAAGGCTCCTTTATAGACCCTTAACACAAGTCTTAAAAATGGAGGTTGCTCAAGACCCAGTCTGTAAGGTTTTGACTGCTGAAAAAAGTACATTAATATACACAATTGAAGCATTTAGTGTTTTACCACAATTCTTACAAACATTACTGATGTAAATAAACCTTTAACAGCATCATTAAACATTAACAACTTGGATTTAGTCGTTGTCTAATGTATGCCTTGAAAACAAATCTGTCAATTTGTGAGAAAGTCGTCTCCAGTTCTGTGTTTTGGAACCTTTTGTTCACATTTGGCTCACGGATTGTCAAAGAAGAGAAAACCCTCACTTTCCCCATCCAGAGCTACCTTGCCACACTCTTCGTTCCTTGTTTATTTCTTTTTGGAAATAATCTTCCCACCAAAGGGAATTGGGCAAACCATGTTTAGACTTCAAATCTTGGACGTCCATATATGATCCTGGCAACATTTCTAAAACCACCTTTCCATTGGCATTGGGTTTAAACCACTACATCATATTAGGTCCCTCTTTAATAGTTAATTTTTGCACCTATTAGTGAATGTTTAGGTAGCCTGGGACGTCTTATCCAGTGGTTTTTCCTGCCTCTCAGGTTTAGAAAACATTCCTCTGGCTGCTTGGCTTAGGTCCATGCGTCTGCACTCTCTGGTGTGAACAGCTGACAGCCACAGACAATGCACTGAGCACTGGAGACAGGGGTTTGGACCTGACACAGGGATGCCAAGAACCACCGCACAGGGAAGAGATATTAAAGGATCAAGAGAAGTAAATACAGTTGAGTGAATTAGAGGAGAAAGCTAAATGTACCTGAAGAGATGTATGTACTGTAAGATATTGTTGTACATTAGATAAAAAGATTAAATGTATGGTACTTTGATGTGGGGTGCAAGAATCTTTGTCAAAGTTAGTGCTCTTCACTCATGTCTTCTTCCTGTCTGTCTGTACTGAGGGCTGGGTTTCACGAGGGTGGGGAAGAGGAGTAGGAGTACAGGGAAACGGGTAGATAAGCTTTTGTCTTACAGTACTTCTAAAGGCAACTCTGACTTCTTCCTCATCTCTGTGTGGACTTGCAACAAAGGATTTTTGGAGCTCATTTTCTTTATTTGAGGTTGTAAAGTTCCTGAGCATAGTTTGGTAAACCTCAAGAGTTAAAACTAAGAGGAAAGAAAGAATGAGAAGAAAACCGAAGAGCAAGAAAAGCAGGCACAGGAGCTGAAGGTGGCATGCCCGCTGTTTGTCTGTTTTGGAATAAAGCTTGGTATGGTAATATGCCAATATCCACCTCTCAGAGACTTATGATGAAGAATTGGAAGACATCCCAGAGTTTTGTTTGCTGACTTCTCTCTCTCTCCCAGATTTTTTTTTTCTTTATTCCTGCTCACGTTTCAGAGGCGCCACTGGATTTAGGAGCAGTGGAAGAGGAGGAGAAACAGATAGAGAGGGGTATTTGGAAGTATATAAGTGCAGGGAGGAGACACATCACAAGTTTTTCAAAATTGAAAATTACATAGTAGATTTTTTTGTCATTGTTTTGACTGGAGCCTCACCAGTTGATTGTGACAAGCTTCAACTTGAAAGTGATTTAACATTTTCTAATGGATCAAAGAATAACCACAGTCCGTCTGCTCTCCTTCCCCCTCCTCTTGGTTTGCACCATATTCTCGGTGGCAGTGGGCAACCATACAGGAAGGATCAAGGTGGTCTTCACACCCACCATCTGCAAATTAACCTGTATAGGAGGCAGATGTCACAACAACTGCGAGCTAGGAAACACCACCACCATCATCAGTGAGAATGGCCATGCGACAGACACCCTGACAGCACCCAACTTCAGAGTAGGTAAGTGATCCTGATTTTTATTGCTCACTTGGTTTAAGGACAAATCAGCACTGGCTTACACACTATCTCTCATCTAAATCTCTTAGCTAACCTTAGGAAAGCACTTAGCTTCAATTAAGACTCTTCAGAGCTGGCACACTAGATAGTACACTTGTGCAAAATTATAGTGCACAGAAAGTGATCTGTTGTTGCCATTCTGCATGATTCTTTATCTCATATGATCTGCCAACACAGAGCAGCCCACACTTGTTTTTTGTCAGCTTTATTCAAAATGTAAGAGGCTGCATTTGCAAAATCTGGTCATCTGCCAAGGGAGCTGCTATTGTGCCAGATTATCATTTAAAACTTTAAAGCTGCATTAGTCAATATTTCTATAATAACAATGAATCAAATGACTTAAGTTTAAAGTGTAAGGGGTCACTTGTAGTGACTGACCTACAGAGAATTATCACCAACTCTGCAAGTCCCCTTGGTTTAATGGAGTGTTTTAATGTCTTTAAGATCATTGTTTTCGTTTTATGGCCTACATCTTAACTGTTTTGGTTCACTCTCACTGCTCAGGAAAGAACTGGAATAAAGCTACTTTATGCTACTTGCTCAGCAACAAAAGGTGGACAAACAAAGTTAGTGACAAGTTGGTGAACATAGTGGAGCATTAAGCAGCTTAATAGCCAGATACTTTTCTCAGGAGTTGGTGGAGACCAAAAACTGAATGAGTATTACACTTTTCATCAGGTAGAAAGAAACAACTCGAAATGAAAGGTAATGTTGGTCTGTGTCTGCTTGGTGTGTAAATAGTCATATGAACTGGTGATAATATGGTGATAAGATTTCAATGTTGTGTTTATCCAAGTGGCCAAAACATTGATTAATGCCACTTTAAAGATTACTGTATTTTCAGCAATTGCTGGTGGTGTGATAAGCTTGAATTTCACCAAATATCAGAATCTAGTTAAATTGAATTTAGATAATGGATCTAGTTCATTGAAATGGTTTAAATTTGATCTAGGGCAATCACACTGCTGAGACATTGGCCAAGAAACATCTTGTCTGAAATTACAATGTTTTGTCTCTACATTGTACAGGTTGGAGTTGTTAGAAGGTATGTTTTCTTAAACTTTTGATAGTATCAGGCCAGCAGTTCCCCCTTGCTTCCACTATTTGTTTGAAGCTAGGCTAAATGCTATAGCCACACTCAAAGGCAGACTGAAAAGTCTGCCATCATAGCTTCCTCCTGGCTGCATCTCACTGCCTTCCTGATCTACCTCCAAGAACTTTGTGTTTTTTGCACCTTCGTAGCCTCAACATGACAAATCGCACAAATGGGATAACCTAAGAAGGATGCTTAAGAGAGAAATTCAAACCCCGCCTTCTTTCACACCTCCACACACCTGGCCAATCACTGTATAAAACTGGTGTGATTGCTGGGTTGTCACTTTTTTGGAAAATTAAATGATTGTAGGAAACAGCCTTCCCAGAAACAGCCACCAGAAAGGTTGTTACAGGTACTGTGTTGATCGCAGAAACCACAACAGCTCTATAGGAGATTCATGGACTTGTAACATGTCCAGTTGATCAGTTTGCTTGAACACGATCATGCAATACATCCCCAAAGAGATGGTGGAGTACAGTATGTATACACTGTTTTGGTTAGCCCCTATGTCCATCATGATACCTGTCAAGTAATTTAGATCACAGCTGTTGCAGTCTGCTTTAGAAATCTTCATGCATTGCTTGGATTTTAGGAAGAAATTGTAGCATGATTTAATTTGTTGGTGGTTGGTGTCAGGCAGCAAATTAAAAGAACAACAGGGTGTCCTTGAACTGAGTGTATACAGTAAGATCACACCCTCAGGATATCGTGAAACAGCTTCTGTGTAATGGAGCACATGACTTGGGTGTTCTTTAATGTGTTGCACAGACCCATCAAACTGTGTCTGAACCTGCCTCAGACCTTACATGGAGCAGATCAGAGTCTCCGGCTCTGACACATGCAGAAACATGGGAAGAGCGGAACAAGATGAATTCCTGTCTGACTCAGCTGAACAAATTAGTATAACTGGAGTTACACCAGCTCAAAGAGAGAGAAAAAACACCACACTGTTAAATATGGATGACCCAGAGGGATGGTTTTCTCCTGTTTACTGGAATGGATTTGTAGTGATGTCTGGATTCACTCGTGGCAGTTAAATAAACCCTGTGGTGCTTTTCCGTCAAGATCAACATTTGCGAACTGTGACGTGAATTTGAGCCTCTGACTAATAACCAAATATCTTTACCATGATGAGAAGGTGGTCACACTGAGAGTCCAAAATGGGCAAAGCTATCTTTTTGATGATTCAGTTTTATTTACTTCTTCTCTGGCAGAATAAAATGGCACTGAAAGAGACCTTTGGTGTGGTTTGCCATCAGTCATGATACAGAATTGAGTGTAACTGTGTGATGATGTCTTTTGTAGTAAAAGCATGGATTTAGCTCAGCTACAACATGGATGTATTATGAGAACTAGATACTGATGTTCCAACTCACCTGCCAAATGCCCCAAACAAGACGAAGAGTCTACAGCCATGCAAACAGTGTGAGGCTGTACTTGTGCACAGCAGTGCTACAGATATTTATTAGTATAGCACATTTCATGCACAAAGGCAAATAAGAGTGCTTTACGTTATGCATTAAAACATAAAGTGAAATACACCATGAAACATTAAAATCCCAAATAAAACTTACAAACATTCCAGGAGAAATTAAAAGATTAAAAACTAAGGAAGAAATACTAGATAGGTAAAGTGGAAGGTGGATAATAATACGGTCTGTAAATTTTGTCACCTGCCCATATCAGTGATGGTCCACGTGAATGTCCGTGGCAGCCCAAAATGATGCACTGTCTGCATACACACTTTCGTTTGTTTATCAGAGCCTTAAAGGGACAGTTTGGATATTTGTGGGGTTGTATGAGGTAGTTATCCATAGTCAGTTGTTGGAACTCAGGAGCAGGTTTGGTTATTAGCAATAAGTAATAATTATTGAAGATAATTATTAATTATTAAAAATCAATACAATTATTGATATGGATTTATAATAACGGGGCACCACCCTGAGGTCAGGGACCAATCACCAAACAATGAATATCGTCTCAAAAGGGATGTTCATCCAAGAATGTCAACACCTGAGAGATATTAACATTATAGGATGAAGTGGAGCACTGACCCCGTCACCAAGATGTTATCACAGTATGAACGCAAACAATCACAGGAAACTTCTCTTTAAATGCACAACAGAGTTTATTAATATTAGCAATATCACTTATAAATCAATAATGTTTAGGGAAGGAGGGAGGAAGAGGAACAAGATGGTGGATGTGAACTACGTGGGGTTATGTCACGCGAGAGTTTCGGTCAGTAGGATTGACTGCGAGATTTGAACAGAGACTGCAATTAAATGGCGACCACCATTCAATATGTGCCTTTGATCACTAAGATGGTGTCGGACACAGCTAATTGTCTGTGTTGCCTAGCAACACGTGTCTGACTACGAAATAGCATGTCAGAAAGTGTGTGTGTACATGCAAGTGGGGTTAGCAAAGGAAAGAGGGTGAAAGCACCAAAGAACAAAAGATCTCAGTGATAGTGGGGAGACATGGCATTTGCTTTATTCCACAGAGACGTAGTGTGTGAATGTCGTATCCGCCACACGCAGTCTGATTACAACAAATAAAATGCAACCCACAGTCTCTCACATGATGGCGAACCAACACAGACCAGCAGTCCAAGCAGTTAGACAAACACCAAAATCAGTTAAGCTTGATAAAAACAACCAAAACCAACAACAGCAGCAATAATCCTTCAAAAGCATTCACAGTAGTACAACCAGACACACAGTCTGTGGTATCACAACAACTAGCAATCAAGCGTCAAATAGCATACTATCAATAATCTATTAGTGCCCAGATGGAGCCTCTTACTTGGACCATTTAGGGGAGCCAGTAGGGTAGGGTGTAGTCTGTCAGTTAGGTCCAAACTTGGTTCTTCAGCTGAATGCTGACAGAAGCTGATGTCCTCGCATTGTCAGAGTCTTGCGGCGGCTGGTATTCTCGGCAGGTGAGCAGAGAGAGTTGACTCAAAGACGAGGAGGGCATAGAGGTTATTCTTCGCCTTTCTTCTGCAGGAAGGGTAAGATTGCTGGGTTGCACAGCAGTCTCTCTTCAGGTCTGGGGATTATGTTCGGGATGAACACAAAGAAATCTCAAGCTCAACCAGCAAGGAGAGATTATAGGCCTTAACAAGAACAACAGTACTTATGTGTTTTGCTTTCTTAAATGGCGCAAGCCACACGAAAAGCATTGATTTCTGCTTGTCTCCCAGCTTAATATCTCGAGTGATATCATGGAACCCCTAGTGGGTTGCTGGTGGGTCTTGTTCAGTGGGGGACGAGAGTTTGAGCAAGCGGGACGTAACATGTAGGTGCGAGTTTGCTAAGCCTGCTGGGAGCTGGAGTCCGTTTCGAACTCTTGTATTCTAAGTTGGCACTCTTTTCACTGGTCTTAGGCAGTGGGAGCCCCATGAAGGCCTGGGGTCAGGCTGCTGTGTGGACACACAGGCCTGGCACTTTGTTCTGGCCATGTACATGGCCCAACACAGCGTATTAGCTGCAGTAGATTTGGGTCGGCACGCTCCTAGTTTGGAAAAGCAGACAGGTGTACCGGCACGGAAAGTAAGCACTGTACTGCACTAATGTATTTTAGCTTCCTGAAAAAAGGCCCACTTAAAAAAGTAAACATCAGTTTAAATGTAGACTATACTCAGAAAATTTTCACGGCTTTATCTTGCCGTCAGACAGCCCTTTCCTTTGGCACTACATTTTCTCAACTGTAGAACTTACATATTCCTACGCGTGCCACGCACCGCATATCAGCTGTTTGAGTCAGAAAGTGCTGCTGTGGTGTAATACAGTGCGTAATTCAGTCCTGTCCAGGCTTGCTTCATTCCTCCCCTGCCCTTAGCTTTTCTTTCTTTCCTTCCTCCGTCTTTCTTGTCTGTGTGATAGGGTGCAGACCTCAGCCAAAGAACTGGGAAGATGAAAGTTTATTTGCAGTCCAGGCCAAGCTCAAAGAGCCGAGACACAATAAATCGCACTTGTCTTGTTTATCATACTTACCTGATGAGAGAGGCGGCGAGGGAGGAGTGTTGATTCATGATACAATGGAAGGAAGGGGTGGATCTGTTTAAACTCGCCCACAGCCCATGATGGACATGTTGGCCAATTAACAGAGGTATCAAGTCCAGAAGATAAAGCTTGGTGATGGATTTATCAGGGTTTCAGCAGGTTCTTATAAACTAAGGAAAACTTTACAGCTGTAGAAAGTATGAAAATGTAATTTTAGATTGTCTTGTATTGTGGAGTATTTATTACTTACTTAAAATAATAGCCATATCACAGTGAAATAAACTTTGTTTTCAACTAAATGTAGTCTGGTTATATGTTAGATAGATGCCTAAGGGCTTTTCACCAGCTAATCAACAGAAAAATGTTGACTGGGACACCAGCCCAGTTCTTCATCCATCTGTCTGATTGTCTCTAAGCCCGACTGGCTGTATCTCTGCTTTTAATGTTTCTTTTTCTGTCACTCTTTCTCTAGTTATATAGTGGTACGTTTGAAGAATGTGTAAACGACAGAAATATAAAGTCACCCAAGTGTTCAGCTTTTAGCACTGGTACTCCACTTTTCTAATTTTAATTTCTTCTACCCCACTACATTTCAGAGGGAAATATTGAACCTTTTAATGCACTGCAATTATCTGATGGGTGTAGTTACTGCTGTAGCTACTATTGTTTCCCTGTGGTACACTGAGATTGGCCTTCACTCCTATCTTATGACATTAAGATTCATGTTTTCCTGTTGTTTTTTAGCTGAATGTAATGCTTGATTATTGTCAAACTTTTTGTGCAATTGCAAGGCGTGAAGTTGCACCATGCACTCAAATGTTAAACTCAGTCCAGACAGCCCAGAGTGCTCTGAGCTGTTTTGCCTGACAGTGTGCGACTTGTGTGGCTTGAGGGAAGGCAAAGTTGGTCAGTTGGTTGGTCCATGAAAATTTTGCACAGACATTTATGCTCCCCAAAGGATGAATCCTAATGACTTTGGTGATCCCCTGACTTTCCCTCCAGCGCAACGATGACATTGACATTCTGGGTTCAGAGTGAAATGTCTCAATAACTTTTGGATGCACTGGCACCAAGTTGGGTCCACACATTCATCTTGCCCTCAGTATGAATTGTAATAATTTATACTGTAATGACTTTTACTATAGCAATGTCATTACATGAAATATAAATTTGTTTGATACTTTGGTTTAATACCTGCAAAACGTATGATATTCCCAGCATGCTAACACACTAAACTAAGATGGTGAACATCTGACATGTCTGTGTGCTCACCCTCCAAAGGCTTCTGGTTGTTCTGACAGTCCACACTGGAAAAACAAATCTGTCATGCAATATACATTTTATACTTCTTTTTCAGCTACTGCTGCTACAACCTAGTCATGCTACTACTTCATCCCCTGAACTACAGTCTCTTCTTATCTTCACACTAGCCATTACTGCAAATGTGCAGCAAGTACTTATTTTTCAAACACTACAATTAGCTGTTATTACTGCTAAAAAAGTAGTTCTGGATCTTTAACTCGAAGCATGTGCATCACAGAATATTTTCCCCTCCTCTACTTCCTGTTTTTCCCTTTCTTTGAAAACAAAATTTCCACTATCTTTGACAATCAGATGTATAGGAAAAGATGAGTTTTCTTGTCCCATGTCACAATGTGTGTGAAGAGTTTGTTTCCCCTGACGATATAAAAATTGGTGTAGACATATTTTTCACTCCTGTCATGGTCAGTTCAGCAGATGTTGGGAGAAAATCTAGTTCATGGCAAAGGTGAAAACTACTTTGCCAATTGATGATAGTTTGGTGATAGCAGAAAATATTCAGGGAATGACTCGACAGACCACTTGTGAGGATTATTTTTTAAATCTGAATGATTCAGCCTGTGGTATGTGTATCCCATTTGGCCTGCCGCAGCCCCTGGAGAGTGGATTTAAGTGGTGTTTTTCCAGATCCTCTGGCATATTTTCTCCCAGGTGAGTGCTAGAGCTCGCCAAGTGCTGAGAGCTTTCTGGCTCTCAGCTCATGCTTCCTTTATTAAAGACGCCTGTAGCTGCCAGCTCATTTGTGTCAGTTGCAGTCCAGACAATATCAAATCATTTGAGGCTGGATTAAAACAAATTGATTTCGGGGGTAGGTATGGGAGGTGAGTTGAGCGTGGAAGGGAAGGCGGGAGGGCTTAAAGGAGAAAGACAGGTGTAGCGCTTATTTAGTGGAAAGTAGTTTGGCATTCTCCTCGACATGCCTTTCATTTTATATGCATTGAAACCTGCGTATATGTGTCATTTTTGCAGCAGCCAGAAAGCAACAGACTGATTTTTTCCTTTAGTTTCTCTGTTCCTCAGGTAACTATTTTGAGTTTATGTTGAGTGGGGAATGGCAAGACTGTAGTCAGGACATTAGAAATACAGAAGTGCCAGGCCTCAGAGAATAATTTGAATGATATAGCGTAAAGTTATCCACTGTACTTCAGAAATATTGGCTGGCTTGGCTTTTTTGCCCTGGGTTAACCTATCAGGGTACATACAGTATCATCTGCTCCAACCATCTGAGTGGTGGAGCTTGTGTGATTATATTATTTTATAAGAGATGCTAAAATTGAACATCAATTAAAAATAAGGTAGTAAAGGACAAGTATTTGGTTTCTATCAGTGAAGCTATACATGATTTTAATTGGGGTTAAAACATTATTAATCTACAGGGAATTTGTAATGTTTTTTGACAGACTGTATTATAGATGGAAAACATATTAACTATTGTTGTACGGAATGCATGATAACGAGTTTTTTGCTAGGTAGATATTCATGTATGAATGCATGAATGGCATTCACACAGATTTCAGTTTGTTTTTTTTGGTAGATGAACATGATGTGACTTAATTGTGTCACCTCACTTCTGACAGATCTTGTGTAGTTGCATATAAACCATCTCTTTTGGTGAGCAAGGTTTGAACAGTCATGAAAAATATAGAAAATGTTTTTGAAAATAGGGTTTTTTCCAGGTCTGGAAAAGTTTTGGAAAAACTTGAAATCCCAAAATATTTTGGAAAAGTACTGTAAAATAGATTCAGAAATATTTTTAATGTAGTTCATTGAATATCAGTTTTAAACATGACATGTCCTGTACATTGTTTTTGGCCAGACAGGAACAGTGGGGCCAGCCCTGAATGACTGAGTCACTGACTGTACTGACTGCCAAAGCTAATTATCCCAGAATGCATTTCGAACCAACCGACAGCAAGCAGCAATGGTGGAGATTAAGCTGTTGTAATTTTCACTGTAGGACTGTTAATTTGTCACGTTCAAGTTTTAATATTTTATCAGGAGAGAATAGTGCCAAGATTACTTACCGAAGGAATTTCCACGTTACATGCTTCTACTGTCTTTTCAAAATAAAGCATGTCTATATTCATGGTAAATAAAATAAAAGCAATATAACAATTTCATTTATGAATCCAAACTTTACACACATGAAACACACTGTATTGGGGTCATTTACACTTTAATAATTAACTTGATACATTACTGCATTAAAACTATTTTTGGGGTTGTGGGTAAGTGGAATAATATATAAAACACATTAAAAATAGCCTAAATCTTAACTCAACTCCCTCTTAACTCTTAACTCCCAAAATCTGGTGTAATGTATTTTAAGTATTTTTAATGTTTTTCTTATGTGTACAGCACTTTGACTGACAACTACTGTATGAAAAGTGCTATACAAATAAATAAAGTTACTTACATAAAAACAAACATCTTAAAAATGCTGCGATGTCTGATGGTAACCAGGTGATGTACAAATTAAAAGCCCTCTAGCCATATTCCATGTTTTAACCTCGTCTTGTTTTCAATCACACAATGTAATTACAGAGATGAGATCACTCAGGTATGATCATAGTAGGCTAGAGGTAGCACCTTGTCTTGTCTGGAGTGACGTCCACAGACAATATACTGTATACCATCATTTTGGAAAGACCACATAAAAAATGGATTGTGTGGAAAAATATTCGGCATTTGGACCAGAGGAGAGGCAGCCGTGGATTTATCATATTAACACCGGGGGTCGGAACAGTTAAACTAACCCCTGCTTCAGCAGACAGATTTTGAGCTATTCTTGTCACTATATATGGAGGAGTCATCAGAGAACTTTTGGTAGCAGTAGGTTTGGGAGTTGAAATGGAAGTCTGAGGTGTAGGGCATGAAGATGTTTTATTATTATTATTATTATTATTATTATTATTACCACCTCCATCCAGGTGAGGTAGTCTGTAATCTGATCCGTGATGTCCTTGTGTTCTTGCATATCAAGAAGCTTTCCACCCAGCAGGATCTTGACCTGTCAAACTTAAAATCTCAGCTGGCTTAAATCACAAAAAAAAGACTCTTGAACAGGAATTGCATATATGTTGTATAAAATATACAACAATATTACTCTCCTGTGATACAATCATAGATCCATATTGAGCTCAACTGAATGAAGTTTTTTCTGAGGAGTTATCTATTTTTTTCTGGTATAATATATTTGCTGGAAGCCCCATGATGATAAATTGATGGTGAGTTTGGGGGTTTGGACAGCAAGCTTAATGTTTAATGTGACATGGCAACCTGTGGTAGATGACTTTGGGGTGATGTGAGTAATGACTGCTCTACAGGTACACTAGAGCTTTTGCATGTGAATTATAAACATTATGGCTTTCCTGTTTTGTCATTTCTTGAGATTTTTTGCTTTTTTTGGAACTAAGAGATAAGAGAGGAGAAATTAATCAGCAAGAACTGGGAGAGATGTCAAATAAAGCTTTGAAACATGAGTCTGTTTTGTCTGTCTGTCTGGGATCTTGTTTTTAATTTCTTTGGAATTCATCACAGGATTCAAACAGGAAATGTAACTGTACTTGGATGTGTTTGGAAATGTCCAGAAGCGTTTCTAGTTTTTCTTCAATATACAACTAATGTACCAATATAGACCAACATTACATCGAACTGAATGTGGTTCTTACATATTTTTATCATCACCTCCTTTCTGTGTGTTAATGCCTTTTGGCTACAGAACAGTGAATTCACTGTATCCCTCTCTTCAGTCTGGTGTCTTACATAAGCACCACACTGGTGTTTGTACTTGATTTATCCCCTCTGGAAAGAGTACTGCCTCCTGTTCTCTGTGTATGTACTGTAGCTGACACCTGTTGTGCTGTGGTGTGTTCATGGTCTGTGGGAACCACAGCATTTACGTAAGGGATAATACCTGACAAGTTGTACTGCAGAGGCAAACCACCCTCCCTCAGCCCCTACGTCAACTGTTACAATCATGGCGCAACAAACTTGGAGAGTATTATCCTGCTTATACCACAAAATGCCATATATAATCCAATTAATAATATCATCAATCACGTAGCTAATTTTGATCTCACCTTTCTATTTTAAATATGATAAAAGCAGTGATGTAAAGTAACTGAGTACATTTACTCAAGTACTGTAGTTAAGTACAATTTTTAGGTAATACTTGAGTGTATCCACTTCATACTTTCTACTCCACTACATTTATTTGACAGCTTTAGTTACTTTTCAGATGAAGATTTGACACAATGGATAATATAACAAGCTTTTAAAATACAACACATTGTTAAAGATGAAACCAGTGGTTTCCAACCTTTTTGGCTTTTGACATCTTACAAAAAGCAGTGTGTAGTCGGGGTCACATTTCACATGTCTATGAGTTGTTAACAGCTCCACCAAATAGTGATTTTTCCCTCTAAACTTCTCACATGCTTTCATTTCAATAAATGTTCAAATGATCCAATATTTCAGCAAAAATCAAAGATTAGAGAAAAAGTCCAAAAACTGAAAACAGATTTGTGTATCAGAACTTTGTTTTTTCTTCTTTCCTCTCCCATTAATCATCTCACCACCCCTCAGATTTATCTGCTGACCCTTTGGAGGGCCCCGACCCCTAGGTAGGGAACCACTGGACTAAACTAGCTAACTGTATATAAAGTAGTTGAAACTAGCTCCACCTCCAGCAGCTACAACAGTAACATGCTGCTCTAACACTGATGTTTCAGTATTAATAATCTAATAATGTCATATATAATAATATATCAGTCAGAGGGACCAAACCACTACTTTTACTGCAATACTTTAACTACATCAAGCTCATAATACTTATGTTCTTTTACCTAAGTATTATTTTTCATGCGCACTTTTACTTTTAATGGAGTATTTTTACATCACAGTATTGGTACTTTTACTGAAGTCAAGGATCTGAATACTTCTCCCATGACTGCATAAAATATAGTTCCTGGGACTCAGAATCCCTACCATCCAGATTTACGCAAAAAAAAAATAGTAGTTGTTTTTTGGTAACACAAATAACCCTAGCTCTAAGCTCTTTTGCTATGCTTCCGTTGCTGTCCTTACCTACAGTTTGATACTAGAGCTTTCATTTAGAGCTGCAATAGAAACACCTGCTTCATAGGTCTCCAGTTATTCTGTCAGGTCACTAAAAGTTAATTCCCACCTTCCAGCCAATAAAATTGACAATTCCTTGTTGCTGTCATATAAAGTAGAAGGAAATTTGAAATTCACATTATCCTTTTGATGAGATGCATATTTGCTTACTGTTTATTCTTTTTGATTTCTGACAGCAAAGCTTGTGAATGCAATGTCGTTGGACGGCTGACATGCACATTTTGGATTCCCTGTGCTTTACATTAGGACTGAATGTATCACACAAAGCCACACAGACACAGAGCAACCTGCATTTCACTTTTTCCCATCTATGTTTACAAGTGCTGGGGCTTGGCTTCCAGATGCAACCTGATCTGACTATGACGTACTTAAGCCTAATTATAGACAGATGTGTTGAAAAGTCACATAAATGTGAATCCAAATACACTCACAGATGTGCTGATAATGGCATTCCCTTTTTTGGTTTGTTTGTGAGTATGTGGTGCAAAGCATCAGCATCACTCGCTTCCTTTTTCTTTTCTCTCCTTAGTGGTGTGTCACCTGCCATGTATAAATGGTGGCAAGTGCAGCGCCAGGGACAAGTGCCAGTGCCCCCCCAACTTTACTGGAAAGTTCTGCCAGATGCCGGTTCAGAGCGGACACCAGCAGCACCAGCAGACAGCAGGCGGCTACAGTCAAACTCAGGTCCACTCCACACACACTCTGCCTCTGACCTACAGCAACGGCCAGAGTCCTGGTGAGTGAAAGGGAATATTGTGATTCCAGTTTTTACAATGAAAGACTAAACAAGTGGTTTTGTGACCTAAATGCAAACTGCATGTGGAAAAAGTGAAACAGTAACACTTTCCGATTTCTTATCAGTGAAATCTCTAAAAGGATGCATGTGTTAGCCCATTTATTTTAAGTCATGCATTGCAAAAGCTGCCTGGAAGATTGGGAAACACAGTTCACATATCTAAATTACTACAGCTCTGGAGGGTGGTCAGCAGTAATGTGAAGTGTAGATGATTTGTAGTAAATGGGCTAAAACGTGTGTAAACATCAGCCCTGCTTCCTACAGCAGAAGTGCTCAGGAACAAAAGACTGATTGAAGAGGAAAAGGATACATTCTCAATAAATCTTAAGTTACTAATCGCACGATCTTTTCCATTAAATAAACGATGAGAGCATTACACTGTGTTAGTCAGTGTGTTAGTCATTGTAATAGTTGTTTAGTCAATTGTGGATTTCACAACCATTTTCTCTGCAGTTGGTTCTGGCGCAGTGTTAAAACAAGCAGTGAAATGTGTATAATAAGAGCAAGCAATTCAATGTGTTACTTCTACAATAGCTATATGCTAGCTGTAAAAGTTCTGCACTTTTTCGGTAAAGTAATGTTTTGTTTGGTTGTTAAAGGGACACTGCAGTGCACTTCTAGTAAGTTGGGGGGGCTTCTGAGACACGTCTTCATTGATTTTCATACGTTTTATTGTCATTGTGTTCAATTGGCCATAGCCGATATATGATGGTGAAGGGACTGAGCGCGGGACTGGTGCTGCACATGTATATATGGTGCTTGTGAACCCTTTAGAATTTGCTCTATTTCTGCATAAATATGACCTAAAACATGATCAGATTTCCACTCAAGTCCTAAAACTAGATAAAGAGACATCAGTTAAACAAATGAGACAAAAACTTTACACTTGTTCATTTATTTATTGAGGAAAATGATCCAATGTTACATATTTGTGTGTGGCAAAAGTATGTGAACCCCTAGGATTATCAGTTCATTTGAAGGGGAAATTAGAGTTGGGTGTTTCAATCAATGAGATGACAATCAAGTGTGAGTCTGGGAGGCCCTGCCTTATTTAAAGAAGAGAAATCTGGGTCTTCACTGTCAAACTCTGAGCTTCACAACACAGGTTTGTGGACGTGTGTCATGGCTCAAACAAAGGAGATTTCTGAGGACCTTAGAAGAAGAGTTGTTGATGCTCACCAAGCTGGAAAGGGTTACAAGACCATTTTTGAAGAGTTTGGACTCCACCAGTCGGCTTGCAGGCAGATCATATACAAATTGAAGACATCCAACACCATTGTTGCCCTCCCTGGGTTACTAGTTGAAGTTATTGCTGCAAAAGGGAGTCACACCACTTACTGAAAGCAAGGGTTCACATACTTTTGCCTCCCACAAATGTGTAAGATTGGATAATTTTCCTCAATAAATAAATGAAAAAGATGAAAAAAATTATTTTTTTTTGGTCTCATTTGTTTAATTGGGTTCACTTTGTCTAGTTTTAGGACTTGTGTAAATATCTGATCACGTTTTAGGTCATATTTATGCAGAAATACAGAAAATTCTAATGGGTTCACAAACTTTCAAGCAGCACTGTATAAACACACAAAAAAACAACATGCAGCCAGAGTGATTGAGACTGACAAGGCAGCCAGCAGAGTACAACACAGTCTCAGCTGGATTAAATTGATGTGGACTCTAATTTAATAAAAAATCTGACATCAACTTTTTCCTTCTGAGAAAGTGGAGGTGTAAGTAGCATACTGAAGACACAGTAACAACAAAATATACAGTAATGAACAGAGCAGATCTACAGTAGATGTTGAGAATTTGAACATTTCCATAACTTCACTTTCCCCACAGCACAGCATGATGCTTTTTGTCAGGAGAGGAAAGTGACTCTGTTTATACCTGATTGCATACTGGACACGTCTCCACTGATTTATTACACTAAACAAAATCACACTGATTGACATCATATTCATGAGGTTTTTTCAGCCTAGTTAGTTGTCCCCTTCCCAAAATGTAACATCACAACAGTTTGTGAGAGTAGCAAACAAACAGCTGAGTGACAGCTAGTACTGGACTTGCCCTCTGATAAATGCTCAAAGGTGCTGACACACAGGAATGACACCAGAGGGAGCAGAGCTGAGGCTGCTTTATATCCTAGTTCTAAATGTAAAACACACATTAGGAAGTTATTAGCGGACTGGTTTGGATTTTTATTCAATTCATAAATACATTTTGACCAACCGCTTGAAAAATAAACTGATAAAATTGTGATTTCTTCTTTTGTTGGCATTAATCAATATGAATCATCAAAAAAGTAGCAGAGGCTGAGATATTCTGACTTTCAGTCCCCAGTATGATTCAAGCTCTAAAGTCACTGGATACTACAATTCCCATACTGCAACTCAGTCGTGAATTTCATTAGACCCTCCCTCACAGGCTTTGTTATAAGTTTGTAGTCTCCAAGTCCAAGCTGAGATAGACCCTGATGACATCCCTATGACATCATTAGGGTTATTTTCTTTGACCTGTCATTGCTCCCCCAGAGCAACCAACAGCTTTCACAGGCTAAGAAGTATTCCTCATGACATCATAATGTGTAAAATCAGTGATGTTGTGTTAAAAATATTGCACATTCCTTCCAGTAACACCCACAATTCCCTTTTCATGATAATAATAATAATAATGATAATCAATCAATCAATCAATCTTTATTTATATAGCGCCATATCACAACAGAAGTCATCTCAAGGCACTTTTCACATAGAGCAGGTCAAGACCGTACTCTTTAATTTACAGAGTAATGTACTGTAACTTTCCTGTGTGCCTTCAGTGTTCAGCCCAAGCATTGTCAACATCCATATCAAGCATCCTCCAGAGGCCTCTGTCCAGGTCCACCAGGTGTCTCAGCTGGACAACTACCACAATAATGGACACAAGATGAAAGGTTCCCAGTCCCGCTCCTCTTCATCCACCAGTTACACCTATCACCACACAGAGAGCAGTCAAAAGATCCAGCATCATGGCTACAACATAGTCTATCCCGGCCAGCATGGCTACCAGGTTCCCCCGTACCAGCCCGTCACTTCCAAGAGCACGCTGGGACGCTGCTTCCAGGAGACCGCAGGGAGTCAGGTACATCGACAGATATTAGTCTTTTGACAAGAATGTATATCGTATTGTCATTAGATTTTTGTTAGTTTCAGTCAACAGAAACTAAAGTCATTTTAGTCTCGTTTTGCTAAGAATTTTGAGGCTACAAATGTCGATACCATTGTTGTGTACATTTACCATGGTTACAGGTATTAGTTATCTATCATTTATTACATGCTCAGTGGAGATGGCACTGTTTACTTAACTTACACAGGGCTAATTCATTTGTCCATCAGTCTGTCTTTCAAATGATCCTTTAGGTTTTATTCATTGACAAACAATATATACATTTCATCATAGTTCTTATTTTCATGGTTCCTTTTTATTTGTTTCAGTCCTAGAAAAAAGGTCATCAGTAAATATTTTTCCCCATATTTTTCAAAAAATGAATACAACCAAAATATAAATTTATATATAAATATATAGTCTATTCAAGTCAAAGCTGGCTGGTTTTGGCTATGATGTGATTGCTAGCATCTTGGCAAATTATTTAAAACAATCAAGCCCTACCGTGCTTTAACAAAGCATGGTTAAGCTGGGCTCAGACTACAGGAGTTTTGGGCCAATTTATCTCTGATTCACCTCCCCTGACAATTGGAGGCGAAATCTGGTCTGGGACCTTGGTCAGTACAGATGTTCTGGTAATGTGAGGGGTGTACAGATCCAATCTTAAACCTCCAGAACTGCTTGCAGACTCATCGGGGCCGCCCCAATAATATCAAACATGTTCGATATGTAGGATTCAAAATCTGGATGATTACGTCACTACTTTCCGAGTGAGACCACAATAGCCAATGAAAAAGACAAGGCTCAGCAGCAGACGGTGTTGTCAAGCAACGGTAAACATTCTAGCCCTTGAGGCTGATGTTAGCTAGCATACTACTGTTGACAGATATTAAAACTGAGTTAAAATCTCACCTCCTGTTCTCACTGAAGAACAGACAACCCATGTTGACCGTATCTTCCCACCCAATTTTTCATCCAGATCTGTTTAGCCTTCCGCTTTTGTTTTTTCTCACTGTGAAGCTTTACTAAAGCAAGTTGTTGCACCATGTCAGTCTCCATTTTGTTTACATCTGCTTCCCATGAGATCACATGAGATGAGGTGGTACATTACTCCCTCTGGCACAATAATCTTAATAATATCCTGTAGTGTGTATTGCGCCATTATTTTCAAACCTTGTAGTAGAGAGAAAAACATCTGTGAAGTTTCTCCTTATGTGTGTGATGCAACTTGATTTCAAAATTGGTTTGAATTTTAAAGCTGTGAATCCATTATTAAATTGGGCAGGTGTCCACCCTCTGACCACTCATCTCACACACAGCAGTAAAATAAGGGAAATACATGTAGAGTATGTGATGCCAATACTGTCCCTGCTCAGGTGTTTACCTGGATAAAAGTAGCAGCATGCATCCACATGAAACCTCAGCTCAACATTAGCAACATCTGAATGTATTATTATTATTATGATAACATTTAATTCTGGGTGTGTTAACTCTTCTATTTGTTCTTTTTTTGCATGTCTGGCATAGTGGAAATTTACTTTAATAAGATCTCACCTGAAACTTGCCATCTGTTTACATGCTAGCCATAAAATGGTGTGATTTCTGTCCTCCAGTATGAAGGCCGTTAGAGGCTGTGGTGTCAACTGCAGAAGTGTGCTTGTTTGCTGTCACCCACCCAGTCATATGAAAACATTGCTATCAATCTCATCCCTGGACAAGACCAGTTAGCCTAGATTAGCGCAAAAGCTGGAAGTAGAATCACTAGAATAGGCTTGTAAAATTGACACATTTATGGTGCCACCTCCAAAACAATACAACTTCAAGCTGGGTGACTGGAATTAATATCAAGTCCTGTAGATGAGGAATGCAAAATGAACAACAGATTTACTGCCTGACTGTAAAAGATCCACAATTCTAAATTTAAGTGAAAGTAATAAATCACAATTCGCTCCATCACCTGGTCACATTTTGCACTGCAGTTGTTGCTATAAAGATACGTGTCTGTCAGTAGGTGGAGCGTGGAAAGGAAGAGAGAGATATGCATGTGTTGATCTGACTGAGGGTGGATTAGCTATGTATGTGTGTGTATGTGGAGATCAGACATACAGAGGAAGCAGAAAGGATACAACATATTATTTAATTAAAATAAAAATAATATTTCACCCTCTTCTGTCTTTCTGTCCTACACTGTGTTATTGTCCATCTGTATGTGTCAGTGTGGGAAGGCTCTGCCAGGTCTCACAAAGCAGGAGCAGTGCTGTGGGACCATTGGGACATCCTGGGGTTTCCACAAATGCCAGAAGTGTCCAAAGAAACCATGTAAGTACAGCTGTTTTTCTCAGACTTTGTTCAGGCTTTTTGTTTTTAGGACATCTGATTGATTAAATTCTCTCAGAAACATCTGCATACCCCTTTCAGCGACACCACCCCATAAAAAGGGCAGAGGATGTTGTTTGACACTGAAAACTTTTAAAGGGATGTTAATGAAGCGGGTCAACAGGCAGGAGTATGTGCAAAAAAGGGGATGTTTAACAAAAATATTAATTAAACAGGTAAAATGAACCCTGGCAAACTCAACAAATAACTCAAGCCAAAGCTATTCCCTACTCCATTCAGTTGACCAGTGACTGGCCTTTTACCTTCTCAGCCTCACCTAACTGGAACATACCATCTACTCAGGTTACACACACACAGAGCTATGTGTGTGTATGTGTAAACATAATTATACAGAATGTAATTTACTACAGAACAGTTTTATCCTTCTTACATTAACTTGACAGTGCCCAGTCACTCACTGCTTAGTGCAGCTAATGATGCGCACCTGTTTTCACTATCTTTTTTAAGCAGACGATCTGCCCTACCATCACAAGATTAAAAAATAATCACAGCAGGACTGAAACCCTTAAACAAAATATATTTGTGAAACACAAAATACTCAACTGAAAACTGTATTCCATTATTTGTGCAACATGGCTGATAAATTAACAGAAACATTGGACTGAAATGAGTGACTTGAAACAAAAACACTAGTGATGTTGGGAATCAGGGCCTAGTGAAAAGTCAGAGGAGCAACCTTTTCACACTCCTGTGTGTGTTGTCCTAATTATTACACCCCAGTGTACATCTGTAGTTTTGTCAAGTTAGGACTTTATAGATTTCATTGAGGTTCAGCATCAGCCTAAATGTGCACATTTTCAGATTATTATATAACTACTTGAAAACAAATAATGTTAAAGGCCTCTCCTAAATCCCTGTTTACTGTATCAATCAGAGTTAAATTAAGCAGTGTATTTTATTTCCTTTTTGGTGCTAATGTATACAGTATGTATGTGCTAGGTATATATTTTTAGAAACAGTTGCTGATTGTCATCGTAGTGAAAAGGTGCTATTATACAAACACAGAAACATCTATAAAGATTACCAAATGATTCAGTCTACATCCTGTGATACGTAGATTGTGATAACAATCTAACCCAAGCTGGTGCTTTCAATTAAATCCAATTACCTCTGGATATGTGGCCCAGTATGAGTTCATGTAGCACTTACTCACACTTAAATGTTAACACTGCTACTATAGACCGTAAATGCCGACGTCATACTTTTAATCAGCCAATCCACCAATTCTATATATTGCAGAGGCAATAGAATTTAGTGGCATCTAGCGGAACAAACTTGGCAGAAATGGAATATAATATTCATAAGTATGTTTTAATTAGTTTATAATCACCTAAAAATAAGAATTGTTTTATTGTTGTTACCTCAGAATGAGCCCTTTATATCTACATAGGGAGCTGGTCCCCATCCACAGAGCCTGCCACATTGCACTGCCATGTTTCTACAGTAGCCCAGAATGGACAAACAAAACACTGGCTCTAAAGATGGCCTTTTGCATTTTACGTGAGTTTTTGCTTCCACTTTAGGTTCTACACACTTGGAAGGGCAGGAAGACAGGTGTTCAGTTGGTTGCAATCTGCAACCTCACAGCTAGATGCCACTAAATCCTACACACTAGTCCTTTAAGATCAGTTTAATAGTAAACAGCTAATGTTTTCTATAGCTGAAGTCTGAGAAAATGACCTAGATAATGTCACAGTGATGCCATGAGGGTTATCTCAACTTAAGTTTGGAGACTACAAATTTTCTAATATAAAGTCTGTGTTACAAACTGAGGGTGTGAAGTTTTAAAGACATGGCAGTTTACCATGCAGGGAGGGTCTGATGATTTGCATTATGGGAAATGTAGGATCCAGGGTACTTAAAATGACAGACTGACGAATGTCCAGCTGGTTTGAAACCTACACCTTCTAATGTGTCTTAACACAGCTCAACGAGTATCTCTCTCTGTCTTTTGCTTCAACTAGCAACGGGCAAAATAAAGATGCTGAGCCAGAGCAATTAGGAAACTTTATATGACCCTTGTACTTCTATGGGTATTAAAAGACAGGTGACTTTCACCCAGGGAGTTATTTCCAGAGAGGAAAAGCACTAAATGCCTTGGTGGCATGCAGTGCCGGCCTCTGCTTCCCAGCTCTTTTTAGAGAGGTTGTTACCAAGCCGGAGTGTGTGTTTGTGTGAGTGTAAGGGGGTGTGTGGGTCAGGGAGGGGGTTGCCAGCCTGAATGAGGCTGTGCTTTTTATGTAGTAGCTGGCTATTCAACCCTACTCCCTTTATAGAACTATGGAACTTCTCTTTGAAGCCAAAGCTATTAGATCTAGAGCCTGAAAAGATATGCTCTAGAGTAAGAACTACAGTGCAGTGTTTTTTGCAATGACAACGCTTTTGGAATTTGCTACAGCTCTGATTTGCACCTCTCACTTTCTCCATAGAAACAGCAGTTGAAGATTTTTGGTATTGCAGGCCATAGCATGAACTTATAATATCATGAAACCATTCAGGAGATTACTATATTGGGCAATCCAGTTCTTTATTGTAGCTATTCCATGGGTTGGGAAACTCACAAGAGACAGATAAAACAAAAATGGTCCAAATTGATGCAGCAGAGGTTGAGACATCCTGACTTTTACTCCCAAGTATGGATCAAGCTTCAAACACACTAGGTACCTCATTTCCTATAATACAATTTAATAACATGTTTCTCTCCCTTCTTCATAATGCCATCACAAAAGACTTCACATGGGAAGAACGTTTTAAACCCCCCCCCCTTCCCAACCCACTCTCCCCTACAACCACTGAACCAGTATAACTATGAAAGAGGCAGGATATTACAATCAATAACTTTTGAAATTAAGTAGCTTTTGACCACCTGCATGTCCTGCATGCTGGAATGCATGTAGAATATTTGATTCTACACTGCGGATTCTTTGATTCTTATTCCAATCAAATTTAAGATAGCACTAATTCAGTAAAAGAGAGAGATTAGACAAGATGTTGTTAATATTAAGTAGCATTTCGTCTGCATACAAAGAAAGGTGATGGTCAGTCTTAAAGACTAAAATGGCAGTGTGACGTGTGTCTCTCAAACTTTACACCGCCAGTTCGTAATGCAGGCTTTCTGTGATAAATTTATAGTGTTCATGCCCAAGCTGAAATGACCCTGATGATGTCACAGTGATGTCATTCAGAGGGTTATCAGAGCCAAAGAAGACATTGCACAGCTGTTTTCACATGGTGTGTAGTACTCGCCATGAAGAGTAATTGAATGATTGAGGTGTAAAATCAGTGAAATGTCTCATATGGCCGCAACAGACTAGTTATACTTGCATAGGGAAGGAGACTGGTCAGCCTTATTATTCACACATTTCAGTGGGAGTTGATACAAAGGCAGAGGTTTGTCTTTCCCTCTGTTCCTCCTCAGGAATGGCAGGGGCATAAGTTCAGTTTTTTTTTTTTTCATTTTACAGTGAAGTGTGAAACAGTCCATTGTGCCATGGAGACACTGGTAGCTGGTAAATACATTGGCTTTATCGGTCAAACAAACATTGCCTTGTTGTTTCCCATTGAGCAAAATATCAATCTGCTTTCAGGTATTTGGGTACCAACTCCCCACTGGTTCCTTTGTCCACCATTACAGCAGGGCCTAGTCTCCAACCTGCAGCAGAGATTTACAAGAGTTTGACTTCAGTCTGAGGGTTTATTGTGAGCTACTGGCTGTCTGAACAGCTTTCAACACTGTAGCCTCCTGCTCCCGGAGTCTTTTCACTGCATTGCATTAATTCTTTTTTATTCATCACTATCTCTCTTTGTCTGTCATCTATTCATCTGCTTCTTTATTAGTTAATTTATTCTCTTTTCAGTTTTATTCAAGACACTTATTGATTGGAGGGCATGAGTTGACGTTAATATTAATGCAATAATTCTTTTTACCATCAGATTTTTAATTTCAGCCTTTTCCCAGTATGCACTTGTTTCATTTTCTTGTAAAATATTGTGTTGAATAAGGTATATAAATACGAGTATGACTGGAGGTGCTTTTGAGTTGTGTGAGATACAATTACTGCTCATGCTGCTGATTTGGATGCAGCTAAAATGCACTTGCTTCATTTTGAATCTCAAAAAAAAGAAAAATTATAATGAGATTTTATTTATTAATGTATTTATTTAACAAAAGTATGTCTTTTTCTTAATTTTCTGACCTCTTCCATAACAAAATGTACCTGATTCGTTTAGCACAAATAATTTGGCTGCTAACGCTGACACTGAGGAAAAATAATGCATGATTAAAAGATCGCAATGTACTTGCCAATCACACACATACACAAAACATGATAAAATTATAGTTATAAGTTCTGAATAAGAGATTAAACAATGCAAACATTAAAAAAAAACAGGCACCTAACAAATACGAACCCAAGTATGAAATGTGTTTGAAATAAAAAGGTATTGAATCTGACCAGGCTTATATCAGCCTCCCATGTGAAAATATTGAACACTCAGAATATATATATATATATATATATGTATATGTATGTGTGTATGTATGTATGTATGTATGTATATATATATATATATATATATATTTAGCTTTTAAGATTTTTTAAATAGTTAAGGAGACATCTTTGAAAAATTAGGGAACAAAGAGTTAATTATTTCAAAGATTTTAATTATTTCAAACATTGATGGGGCAATTTGAGACACAGGACATCTGAGAAGACATTACAGTACATGTGGAACAGAATTGATACTTTATGTAAATGTATCATTGAAAAAGATGGAAAGTAAACTATTGTTTGAAACTGATCTGAGAGGCTGGTGCTTGCATATAGTTGAAAAGCTGCTTTTATCACAACTAACAGGGGTTTTACTGAATTTTGAGCTGCTTTGTGGATCAGTAGCGTGACAAAAATACCAACAGATCCTAACATTTCAGAAAAGTTCAAGAGACAGTATGACTATCTCACGATGAAACCTGCTACTCTGCAAGAGAAATGTCACTGATGATTACCTGTGAATAATAGGGTAACACAGGAAATCAAGTCGAACTGAAACCCAAGAAACATGTTTGTAATATATTTGTTTATGATTATTTAAATTATTATTATTAAAATGCCTGAATAAAATGACTCATGTTTTCCCACTCTTCTTTCTTTTATTCTCTACATTCTCCTCACATCAGCTATACCTCTGACAGATTGTCCCCCGGGTTATAAGAGAATCAACAGCTCTCATTGCCAAGGTAAGATGTGCTTTTTTGGTACTCAAACATGCTGCATTTTGGCCAATAATGTAGAGTCTTTCTGCATGTATGTACCATACACACATGTAACAGTACTGATGTCTGATTGTAGAACAAAGGTAATAGTCTGAGTTCAGTCAGTCAGCTGATGAACTCATAACACAACTAACACAGACTATAATGCCCCATTTACACTTAGCCACTTCATGCATCTTCGGTGGATCTGATAGCTTCCTGAAAAAGTTTTTTTGAAAAGCCAAGAAGTATAACAGATGCAGGATAATCTGATTGAGAAATTGGCAGTTACAATACAGCTTCTGGTGCATTACCACCACCCTCTGGGCTGGAATGGGGCTTACCCCAAGTCAGATTTGTGAGAGAAGCATATTCATTAAATTACATCTGGATTTTATCTAGATATGAGACACTTGAAATGACAAGTATAAATGGGGCCTAAATTATCTGTGCCCAAAATTGCAGGTGCTTTAGCCCGTGTAAACTATTTGAATATGTCAAGGAGAACATGCCGGCATTCTTCATCTGGCTTGGAGCAGTGGTTACAAGTTGAAAGTAAGCAACAGGGATATGACAGACATGTATGCAATTTAAATTAGGTTGCTGTTACGCAGGGTTAGTGCTAATCTGAGGCTTAATTTGAACACATGTCATGTCCATCAAACAGGTGGGCCAATCTGTGGGACATTTCTTGGGTAGTAACAGTCTAATAAGCAGACATGTTCTTTATATGAACTCACTCTAGTGTAAGCAGTGAAGAAGCTTTGGAACAAAACACCAGGACTGAAGCTTCACTTAAAAGAAGCATTTTGTGCTCTCAATTGCTTAATGGCAGAAGGCCACGGAATAAGCTTCTTACTGCAAAACTCAGCTGGGCATAGTCCATCTACTCATGAAGATCATGTGACTAAAAGCTCCAGATCAGCTACTAAATGGACCTTGAGGGGAGAGTGTTTTGTTAACTGTTGTTTCCAAGGTCATGAATGAACTTTGAAGCTCAGTATTTTTATGTTGTGTACAAGTGGGAAACAGAAGTCACCGGCCGCAATGATTTGTGGTTCCTTACAGTACCAATAGAGGGCGCTGGACTCACCTTTACCACCAGCAATGGTGGCTTGGTGCCATGTTATCCATGGTGTTCGCCAGCTCTGTGGCTGGAAGCAGAAGGGCTCTGACAGGGGAGAGAGGGTCTGCTGCCGATACGGACTGCTGCCAGACGTGTGTGTGTGTGTGTGTGTGTGTGTGTGTGTGTGTGTGTGTGTGTGTGTGTGTGTGTGTGTGTGTGTGGAGCCCTAGACTTGGCTATCCCTCAGGAGGTGCTGGGACTCACTATAATTCACCACATCCTTTTCTTCTTATTTATTATTATTATCGTTTTTCTTACAGCCCCCTCCTTTCTTTTAGTCTTGGAACGACAGTATGTCCAGTTGGATCTGCATTCTGTTTGGTTTGGAATTCGGTGTTTATGTTTTTTTTAAAGCACATTTAGAACTTTTTATTTTTGTAATGAATGAGTTTAAGTTTAGTTTTTATTTTGTAGTTTTTTGTACAATCATAAGTTCAAAGCATTTTCAAAACACTGTTAGTCAAGGTCAGTTAAAGTCAACAGTCTGGTTTGAAATGAGCCATTCACAGTCTTATTATGTCTGACACTCTGAAACTTCACTTTTATGTGAAGTATGTGATGACTTTTTATGATACAAGTGAGGTTTGATTGGAATTTTTTTATTTCAGGATGGGGATAGGTTTGGGGTAGACATACTCTTGCCTAAAATTTCTACATAAAATAACACATTTTTATAAACGTAGTGTTAAAGAATAAACTGACAGGAAAATAACAATATGTCTAATGATATATGGGATTCTAATATGGCCCATCCCTCAGACATCAATTGAAAAATTATAAGTTAACATATAAAAGTACTTCTCTTTCAGGTACCCTACTTAAGTGACCTTTATACTCCAAACTGTCCAAGCAAGGGTTGACCTACCTGGAGATCATGTCCAGTGCATGTAATATGTGTTGTTTTGTGAAAAATGGTTGATGAAGAATGAGTGATAACTGGCTGTTCACAGTGCAGATGATGTGACGTACTTCTGACGCACATCCCATGCTCTCATCTTGTGTACCCAGTTTTTCCTGTCCTATGCTGTAAACTTACAAAAGCTTGTATGGTAATAAAAGTGACTTGGATTTTAGTAACAGGATAATGTGGACAACCTAACTAATAAAAGACCAACCAAGTAGGCTGTCAACAGCCTATTAAAACATACTGGTTGAAAAGCTTGTGCTCCCTTTCACCTATAAACTGGATGTCATGGTGGGATACAGACATGAGTCACAGTCTGTGATATGGGCCAAGTCTGTTCTCATTGAAGGAATTTGACTTTCTAAAACTCAACACATTTCATAGTTGAGTTTCAAAACATCAAAAGTGAGCTGGGATAGGACAAAAAAATATTTCTGCAACATTTGACATACTAGAGGCGTTACTGTAGGGATGACATTGTTGTTCTGTCAGTTGGGCCACCACTTTGGTCCAGACTGATTTATTTCACCAACTACTGGATGAATTGCTGTGTAAGTTGGGGCATATATTTATGGTGCAGAGATGATAAATCTCAATGACTTTGGTGATCTCCAGACTTTTCCTCTAGAGCCACAATGAAGTTGGTATGTGGTTTAGAGTGAGATGTCTTAACTATTGGATGGATTACAATGACATTTGGTACAGACATTCATGTTCCCCTCAGGATGAATTGTAATATCTTTAGTGGTCCCATAACTTTTCATCCAGCACCATTATCAGGTTCAAATTTCTGTATGACAAATAACTGCAAAATTGTTAGCACTCCCATCAGCCTCAGCTGCACTTTCATTAAATGTTAGCATGCTAATGTTCTAAACTTATGGTGAACTGATGGTGAACTGTGGGTTCATCACAATGAGCGACCCCTTTTCACATTACACATAGTCATTTGTTACATTGGTAATATAAAAATATATATTATTGCAGCTTTAAAGGATGAGGCTGGCATTATTCTCTTTTTTTCCTATTGTCAATAAATCCCATGAAAAGGCCAAAACCATCAATGCTTTAGTCTTTCTCTCAATACTGTCTGACTTCCAACTTACTACTTAAGACATAAATCTTTCTATATTGTTTCATTTTAAGAAAAGGTTCAGCAATTTCCTAAAACAGCTGGCCGCTGTGGTTTTTAGCCGTTAGTCAGGAGGTAATAGGGTATTTGGTGCTCTAGTGAGTATTGCTGGCAGTAGGACGTGTATGAATCAAAATAAACGACATTGTGTGTGTTCATGTTAATGAAGGAACATGAGCTCTATGGCACACAGGAATAAGATATATCAGGCTTTGATAGACACACATTATGTGTTAGCAGATCAATTCATTGTTGATTTCTGTCTTTTCATGAGATTTGTTGACAGTATTGCTACTTATTCTTTAAAGTCATGGCTACATCTTCTATATGTTGATTTAATTGTTAGAATGCACATACATGACGTGGATGTACCCAAAACCCACGTTTTATGCTGATGTTGAATGGTAAGCAGAAATTCTGCTGCTTGTCTTTGCTGATACTGCAAACCACTAAGGGCAGTTTTTCTGTTAGCTTCCTTCTCTAACTTAACATGCTTTGTAAGCTCTTGCCTTATTTCTTGGACTAATATTGATAAATGGTCCAAGTATGTTCAGAGTTAACCCTTAAATTGGCAAAAAGTAATTTTTTTTTTTTACCATTCAGTAACCCGTAATGACCATGATGTATCTGTCAGGGTTTATAGGTGTATTGATCAAAACCAGTGCCGAGATTTCTGGAATTTCTTTGTTTTTAAGACTGAAAAGCAAACAACAAAAAGCACCATTATTCCAGTTGAATGGTAAAACATCACGTGTTCTGTTGGATCTTTGCTCTCTGTTGTTAAAATGTTGTTTGTGTCATTGACAAAACAATCTAAACTCAAGGTCAACTGCATGCTTGTTCACACAGTATCACACAGTCTTCAGTCTTAATCATGTCAACTGTAGATCTTTAAACTTTCCATTGGGAAATGAAATACTGAAAGTTGTCAGGAGGTTGTGTTGCAGCAGATGTCAGTTCCTGGTCAATAGCCACAGGAAACAAGCAGTCTCTCCATCTGAAGTCCTGCTCAATAGCAAAAGTCAAACACCCCAAGGTCCTTAATGATTTTAGGCCAGTTGACCTTACATCCCAAGTAATGAAATGCTTTGAGGTACTAGTGAAAGAAGAGTTTGTGTCAAAATCCCTAATCTCCTGGATTTACATTACATACCACTGTCAAGGGCCAGGTAGTGTAGAGAGTTGAGACTTCCTACCATTGTGCAAAAGTGAAACCAAAATATCTCCTTTCCGGGAGCTGCCATCTTGCTTGTGTGATGTCATTTGGAGCCAGAGTCTGCGCAATAGAATTGTGTGGCGGGATGACAGCCTGACAGAGGTTTGAGAGCGGCTGTTAATCATGAAGTCACACCCCTTCTTATATTGTCAAATAACTAATTAAAAACAAACGTATCAGAAAAATGGGCAGTTTGATAAACATCAGCATGATAAGAACGACCTAATATGAAATCCATCTTTGGGAAAAATGTATTTGACGTGGACTTTTTAGTTTGGCTCATGTTCCATCTGCTAACATGGAGGGGACGGGGTTTATGACCTATATTGCAGCCAGACACCAGTGGGCAATGAAGATGTTTTGGCTTCACTTTTGGGGAGCTGTCATGATGTCCATCTTTATATACAGTCAATGGTTGAGACATATAAGTATCTAGGAACTGTCATTGACAGCAAATTGTGCTTTGACACAAATACTGATGTCTTATGTGAGAACGTTCAACAACACTTGTTTTGCTTGAGGAAACTGAGGTCCTTCAGTGTTGACAAGACACTAATGACCATGTTTTAAAAACCTTTTATTCAGTCAGTATTGTGTTTTTCTATGTTTTGTTGGTTCTAAGTGTGAAAAGTAAAAACACTCTTAGCCAGATCGTGAAGCACTGTGGGAGGTTATAGGAGTCAGGCTGGTTTGACAAAATTATTCAAGAGACAAGCCCCGCAGAGAGCCCATGTCATCCTTCTTGATATTGACCACCCACTGCACTCAGTGTTCCAGACTCTCCCCTCAGGTACTCATTTCAAGATACAAAGGATTAAAACAAACAGACACAAGCACTCATTTGTTCCAACAGCTATTACCTTGTTAGATAGGTACTCGCACTTTGCTCTAGTAATGCTTTACTGTAATGCACTTTACTTTACCCCAGACTACAACCCATTGCAATGTGTGTTTGATTATGTCTTTTTTTTAACTTTGTATTGTTCTTTGTGCTGTCTATTGCTGTGTTGCTCTTGGCCTGCAAAACAGTTGCCCTCTAGGATCATAATAAAGTTGAAATGAAACTGAACTGAAATGTTCAGATGTGAGCAGAAACACACAGACCATAGAAAATCAACAACATTTGATGTCATGTTCCAGCTTGGTTCCCAAACTGCCCTAAGGCTCCTGACAATTGTATGTTTACACCACCACAGTTTACACAGAAAATGTGCTTAAATGTACTTAAATGTCCGAAACAAAATTATTAAATTCAGCAGGCTTAAAGTGTGATATCAAATGTAACTTTCAATAAATTAGGCTTTGGTTTTTTTTTTTTTTAACTGGAATGAAACTGTAAAGCAGCACACACATCTGCTAAGGTGCACAATCCTCAAATTTTGTTGATTGACAATAGGAAATGATTAGAAATGTTTAACTTTCATATGGATCTGGGAATCCATATGAATACTAGGATACAAGTGCTGATACATGTTCTTTGAAAAAGTAGTGAAAATGTCTGTGTCCCATCTCGCAATGTTAAGCAAAATCCTTTGAGAAATCCCTGAATTGATCATGCTTTTCCTTAATTCACTGATTCACAGATTTGGATGAGTGCCAGCTACAGGGCGTGTGTCCTAATGGGAACTGTCTGAACACCGTGGGCAGCTTCAGGTGCATGTGTAAACCTGGCTATGTCCCCGACCCCTCGCTCACCACATGCATATGTAAGTCCTGCAATCTAACATTTCTTTCTCTCATCACTTTCTTATTCATTATCATCCAAACCCAGAACATCCACCGGTGCAGTGCCAGACTGAGCAGAAATCCTATACTGACAGAAATTAATGCATTACATTTGCATGCTGGTTTCTGACGTGCAGATTTGCTCATTCAAAAGCTTTCCTATATGAGTTTGATATTTTCCCATCACTTCATGACAGAAGACATGGGAAATATAAGTCTCATTATTTCCCCTGCCACCTGCGCCAAAGTACAAGCATAGCAAGGGCTGCTAGGAATGATGCAAGTGTGTGTTTGATGATATGCATATGAATACAGTGCATGTATGAAAGCATGATGTTTATTGTATAATCAGATTATCCCTCAAGCATGCACTCCAAGGCAGAATGTATAACTAAACTCCACATATCTCATGTCTGTCATATAAAAGGAGCAGGACAGATGTCACAATTGCTAAAGTGATCAGCGTTGAACATGATGTTGACCCTTCGTCTTGACATGCTGTGGGCACGTGTTCCCTGGTTCTGCAGTGCTGCAAGTTTCTGTGTGCACATGTGTTTGTGTGTGTGTGAGTGAGAGAGAGAGAGAGAGAGAGAGAGAGAGAGAGAAGAAGATGGAGAAAGTGTGAAGGGGTTGGGGACTGGGGTTGTGTCCTGGTTCTTTTTTATCTTGTGGCTAATGAAAGCCAAGTGTCCATTCATCAGCATCAGGGCTTAATTCAAGGGGCTCAGCAGAGGAGACTTGAAAAATTCATTATTGTTACTGCTGACTTCCAACAGCTGTGCAAACACACGCGCTCCAAGCACATAGCTCACCTGTAACTGAAAAGACCAGTGATTTACTTGTATCTTCTTTATATTCACTGTGACCAAATGTAGCTGAAGAGCAGGACCAATGAAGTTAACACAAAACAAATCGGATTCCTTTTGCCTTTTACTAAGCATGATGGACTTATCTGTGCGTCATGCGTCATCCATCCAATTTCATTTTTTTCATCAATCTATTTTCTCCCATTTGTTTGGGTCCAGGTCATGGTGGCAAAAGTCTAAGGCTGTTTCTTCTGCCCCAGTATAGCCTACTTTGCTGCACCAAGTTGTGAACATGGCCTCACAGCTGGGAATAACTGCGCTGACCCATGCTATTGTGGCCCTGCTTGATGGCAGGGCGGACCAGCCCCAACCTGTGACCAGCCACTCCTTCAAACCACCAAACTGTTTGGCTGAACACATGTGTGGCTGTACTGGCAACATTTATAAAAGTCTCGCTGTGCTGAACTCTCAGCACCCTCGAGGCTTGTAACAGAATCTCTGTGGTTTGGAGTTTAGTTTAACCCTTGCGTTCCTTTTCATTCTTTCATACAGTATATATTAGTCATACGCAAACTGGCTCACATTCCAAACTTTGTACTGATAAACCATCAGGAGACTTTGTTGTGTAGCAGTTATAGTAAATTCATTTAAATATTTAAGAGGAAGTAGAACAAGAAGAAAAAGCCACAGTGAGTTATTAGACAAGGATCTAAAAACTTGCCAACACACAGCCAACATGTAAACAAGGTAAACACATTTTACCTGGCTGCCCAGTACAACCACAGTCTGACCTGCTGCCCACTGAGCAGCTCCACTGGAGTAGCTTGGGTGAAGGGTCTTTTTCAAGCACACCTCACTGGTGGTAATGAGGTTGGGACAAGCACTGCTTTTTCACTTGTCCCACCCAGATTTATCCTGCCAGTCCAGGAATTGAACTGCATTGTACAAGTGACGGAAGTCATTTGTAGAATTTAAAAAAAGAGAGCATAAGAGAAAAGTTTAAATCCTGCTTGAAGCATATGAAGACACACCAAGTCTGACATTTTGAATGCTCTGGAGCAGGGTTTTTTTTCGAGGAATTCTCTGTATTCATGTTTTTTCCCTAAATCCTGATCAGACAATGACTCCTTCATGATGAAAAGCATAGTCACTGCATGATTCTGCAACCACCATGCTGTTTTTTGGCACAGCATTAAGACCAAGCACCAGCATTAAGAGCTTAATTCTTGTCTCATCAAACCACAGAAACATTTTCCTCATGCTCTCACAGTCCTTTAAGTGCAGTTTGGCAAACTCCAGGTTGGCTGTCATCTTCCTTTTACTCAGGAGTGGCTCCATCTACTCACTCTGCCATAAAGGCCAGACTGGCAGAGTGCTGCAGGGATAGTTTTCCTTCTGGCAGGTTGTATCATTTCTGCAGACGAACCCTGCAGTGAGTGGCCATTGAGTTCTTGGTTACCTGCCTGACCGAGCCTCTCCTTGCCTATTTACTCATTTTGGCCAGATGGCTTACTGTAGGAAGAGTCTTGGTGGTTTCAGACTTCTTCAGTTTCACAATAATGGAGTTTACTTTGCTCCTGGGAACTTTAAATGTGAAAGCATTTTTTATACCCTTTGCTGGGACTATGCCTTGACACAATTCCATTCTGGAGGTCTATGTCAAGTTCCTTGGACTTTTTTTTTTTTGATCTAACATACATTGTGAAGAGTGGGACGTTATGTAGAAATCATATAAATTATGTAGATATATGCCTTTCTAAGTCATAATGGACTCTAGACACCGATTATGAGGAGTCAGGAAGCATTAAAGGAGTAGCTCAACATTTTGGGATAAATAACTATTTGCCTTCTTTCCAAGAGTCAGATGTGAAAATTGATACCACATTCATGTATGTGCATTTAGTATGGAGCTGGAGTCAGGGCATGGTAGCCTAGCTTAGCATAAAGACCTGAAGAAGGCGGAAACCACTAGCCTGTCTCTGTCCAAAGTGAAAAATAAGCCTGTCAACACCTCTAAAGGTCACTAATTGACACATTGGATGTTGTGTGTTCAATCAGTACAGAAACAGAAATGTAAAAAAACAATATGTGGTATAGGAAGAGTTTTGTGCTGGAAGAGAGTGAATGGAGCTGGAGAGAGTCAATATTCTCATCTCACCCTCAAACAGAGAGTTAATTAGTATAACTATTCCTTTACGGCTCAAGTTAAAGTGTACTGGCCAATGGTTTGATTGTGTACCTATTCACTTAACATATATAATGAAGGGACTTGAGAATCCTTTCTGTCTGTTTTGACAGCATCAATACAGAACTTAAACTTCCCACTTGACTGAATTTTAGCTGAATTAGCTGAAGCCTTAAAGTTTCAGTCGGCTTTTTACAACAGTCAGTCCTGGTGTTTTGAAATCTGATTATTTGTTGGGGAAATAGGTCAAGTATTTAACCAGTAATTGAAATGATTTACTCCAGGTAACATTTCTGGCAAAAAGGAAAACTTGAACTGAGCATTCTTGGGTCCCCTTGGAGGTCATTATTTTGTCTCTGTTCCACTTAGAATTATTTCCAGTTAGCATTTGTTTGTGAAGATGTTTGATTACACAGTAAGACTTGGAAAACACAAGCTAAGGCAAACTCTCCTGCATGCCAGCGCTTGACTTTGATAGTGCATGAAGCATTGGCATGGAAACATAGATGGAAACATAGATGCCTTTCTAAAAACATGTAGTCTGCGCTTTGTTGTTTAAATGTGTTTCTGTGTTTAGCTTTAACTGTTTCAATATTGTTGTCCATGTCACCACAAATTGTGGTTATCTGACTTCTCACTGTAAAATATAGATTTTTATTAATGCACTCTGGTGTTGTTTTAGAAATATGTTTAGACTGTGTTTGTGGCAGAAGTTTGTGCAGGTGAGAAGGGAAGGTTGCTTTGGTGAAGGGGACCTCTTTATTTCTTCACTCTCTGTCCTCTCTTTCCCCCATGTATGTCTCCTACACTCTGGTGCACCACTTCCTACGCCTCCCCCCTCCTCCTCTCTGTCCTCCTCCTGCGCTCCTCTTCAGCCAACACGCCTGCCATCCAAGAGGAGAAGGGGGCTTGCTTCCGTTTGGTCAGCTCAGGGAGACAGTGTTTGCACCCAGTGTCTGCCCAGCTGAGCAAACAGCTCTGCTGCTGCAGTGTGGGCAAAGCCTGGGGCCCTCGTTGCGACAAATGTCCCCCTCCTGGAACAGGTAAGGTCCCCAGCCACATCAGACTTTTATCCTTTCTCAAAGAGAACTAAAGACCCCAAACTTTTTTTTCTCATCATTTTGGAGAAAACATCATGCCAAACACCATACAACAATCCTGCAGTTTAATTTGACCTTGCAAATCAGTAGATGTTAATACCTCAATGCATCTCAGAGGCACTGAGTTCTGCCCAGTGGGCCAGTGTTAACAAGCCACAGGCATAGGGAAACTGAGTACCATATTTCTAAAGTGTTATGCATGCTAGCACCATGACTCTAGAGATGGCAATGTCAATCTGTTGTTTTGTTGGTCAGTCCACCACTTTTGTCCAGACTGAAATATCTCAATACCTATATCTCAATAACTATTGCATCTATTGGATAGATTGGCATTAAATCTGATCTCCTGACTTTTTCCTAATCAAATTCACATTAGTGAGATGTTGAAAAAATTAACATCTTTGTTGGCACAAGGTTTTGTTCAGGCATTCATGGTTCCCAAAGAATGAACTCTAATGACTTTGGTGATCCCCTTATTTTCTTCTAGAGCCACAATGAGGTGGTTTGTGGTTTTGAGTGAAATATTTCAACATCTGTTTGATAGATTGCAATTAAATGTAGTTCACACATCTATCCTCAGGATGAATTGTAATAAACTTCCCATCTTTTCATCTAGCGCCACCATCAGGTCAAAATTTTTATTTGTCCAGCACTTTGGTTTACGACCAAATACCTGCAAAAGTAATGATATTCCCATCAGCATCAGCTGTACTTTGTGTTTAGTGCTCATTAGCAAATGTTAGCATGCTAACATGCTAAACTATCATGTTCAACATTATGCCTGCTAAGCACCCGCATGGTAGATTTGTCGTTGTGGGCATGTTTGCATGCTGACATTAGCATTTAGCTCAAAGCACAGCCCAACATAGCCGCTAGCATGGCTGTAGACTCTTGTTACAAAACATTGGAGTCTATTGTTAAAGTGGGGTTAGGTATACTAAGCAGCACTCTTTCACTAGAAGCTTACCATGTTCATACCACTGCCATCCAGAGTGTATTTTGATGAAAGATTACTGTAATAGTAGTAGCACTCTGGACTATGGAGACAGGTGTCCTTATATATATGAAAATAATTGGAGGCAGAGGTGAAGCCCAACATTTCTTGCTGGATGAACAACCCAATTTTCTTTTTAATGAGTTACAACAGCCAATTAGTGCTGCCTTAAACATCCACAGTGCCACATGTTGCTCATCTGTTGCTGTGTATGTTTGAGATTGGTTGGTTATTAGCTCTGCCAGTCAAAACTCTGTGGCAGGCTGACCATTGCATGACGAATTGACATCCCAAACTAAACAAACCAGCTATAAACATATTTTAGATAACTAGTGCTGTGTAACCTGTAATATAATGTAAAGTCTATTACAGTGGTGCATTTTTTTAAAAAACAAGGCCACATGAAATTACTGCTTTTGTGAATGAATTTTGGTATGATTCATCATCAGCGAAATGTTCTGTTTTTGGGGATTATACTGTTATAACTAATGACAGAGCCTGTCAGTAAATATTTAGAAGAGAAGAGAAGAGTTATTTTAAACTGAATGTGAATTTGATCAGAATTATGGAAGGGCACAACATAGACCTCAACATATTCAGAATAAGAGGGTTTCACTGTAGGGTTTCTCTCATAATGAGAACTCACAACTTCTTGAAATATTATGTGTTTCAAACCTGATGAACTTTTAGTGTAACAAAATTTGAACTGGGGCAGTATTATGTAACAATAAACTTTGAAACATGGAAGTAGAAAGCCTTCGGCAATATAAATTTATGCACCAAGAGCAAGAGACCTCTTAATGAAGGCATTTGCATGTATTTAAATACATATCTATATTGTATTAAAACATTCTGTTTCCAGCACTATTTATTACAAAACAACTTGATCTTTCAGGACTCTGCACTTGAATAAAAGACAGGAAAGTACAAAAAAAAACAAAAAACTTGTGTCCCATTCTTTTATCTCTAATACTTTCTGTCTGCATGGGTTTCACAGCTTGGCTAATTAGTTGCTTTTAGAGTTACTTTAAGATTACATTAGCAAAGCCTTTTGCAGTAGTTGCAACCATCCACTTTTGCCACTTTCCTGTTTATCTTTATTTTATTTCCACAGATTTCATAATGTCAGGGCAGTTAGGCACTTATTGTTAGTTTTGGGCAGTTGCAGTTTGTTACATCTCTAAGATTCCTGTGTATTGTAAATGATGTATTTGAAATGGTTTGGTCGTGGTACGCACATGGCTCCTTTAAAACTTATGTTTTGTCAGCAATATGTTTGGTGATGATGTGTGTGGAGATTTAGGTGGAATACATGGTTTACAGTTTGACTTTCTCTTCGTCAGATTGTCAGTTTGTTGGTGAGTAAAGTTCATTACTCAGTTAAAGTTAAACTTGTTCTCTGTCAGAACTTCTGACTTCTTGTCAAGTTCATCTCTATTCATATGTTCAGTAATCTTCTTTATTACTTCAAATGATCTAAATAGTGCTAATAAGATAGCTTGTCAGTCAATATAAATCTATGTGATGGTAAGTCATACAATGCTCCTTGTGCCCTTTGACCTTTTATTTCCTTTACCAGTGTTACCAACGTTTCTCACTACTTGAATGAACTGCATATTGTTTTCCACACTGAGCACTGAGGATAGGGGGTTGCTGCTTCCTCATGCTTACAGTTACACAAAAATATTGTACCATTGCGGGTGATGAAACCAAGCCAAGCATTCCATTACGCAAGGGCATTTAGTCTTGGAACAAGCATAAGCCTTGTCTCTGTCAAAGCCTGAACTCTCTGCACTAACACATTCTTGGATGCCTTTTGAGATACTTTGAGTACAAGTGATTGTTTTTAGTTTAAACCTTTTTTTTATTGTGGAATCAGTCATAAAATATGTTCATTATTACAAATTTGTCCTTGCTTTAGAGTTAGAGATATAACAAACAATCAAAAAGAAAAAAGAAGAGGACAGAAAAAAACAAAAACAAAAGACATGTATACAACAGTCCAGTTATCCCACCACCCTCCTCCCTACCCGGGACTTCACATCAATATTGTACAACTGATCAGTTTGAGCTATAAATGTATTGGAAAAGGGGATGCCAAATCCTGTTGAACTATATCAGTTTGTTTAATAGCGAGAACCGTATTTTTTTCCAAGTTGAGAAAGTTTTACAATTTCTTCCAGCCATAATTTGACAGGTGGGACCTCTGCCTTTTTCCAAAACATTAATATTAAGTATTTTTGCTATGATAAGTGCATAACATAGCTGTTGTTGTTGACATTTACTAAGCAGGGAAACTGATTGGAGACTTCAAGTACCACCAGAAGCAGGTCAGGTTCCATTAATGCAACATATCTGATAAAATTTGCAATATATTAGTCCAAAATGGAGTTAACTTCTTCAATATGGTATTTGGGGATACATCTGGAAAGATTATGTGTGTAATGAAGACAGTACTTAAAGTTGTCGGAGCGTTTGTATATATTCTCTAGAGCCTTATCTCAAAGATCACCATCTACCTCTGTACCCAGCTTATGTTCCTCGTGTGTTTTTATATTATATATAAAATGTTGCGTTTATATATACCCTGCACAGAGGGTGTGATTCTGAATAATGAGTTATAAAGATAATAGGTGTCTATTCCTGCTTCCCATCTTAAAGAATCCATCAAACTTTGCTGGTTCTATTTTCTCTAGAGTAGGTACGTATTTTTTAACATAATTCTTAACCTGCAAATATCTGAAGAAATTGTTTCTATGGAGACCATATTTGACCTGAAGGTGATTGAAGGAGGCAAACAGGCAAACTCCCGTCTACAACCAGGTCTCAAACCTGCTGGATACTCAGATCTCTCCATTGTGTCAAACCTGAATCTAAAGTAGAAGGGACAAAACAGGCATTCCCTGCTATTGGTAGGAAAGTGGATATGAACTCAATTTCGAAATGGGATATAATCTGTTTCCAAGTGCTTATGGAAATTATGTTATTGTGGGTTGAATTATGAATTATGTTTGTCGGCGATAAGATCAGTGCACCTATCTGATAAGGGGTATATTCCTCTCTTTCCATTTTGATCCAGGTGGGGTAAGTAAAAGAATGATCTAGCCACTTAATAATAGCGCGAAGTGCACAGACCTAGCAATAAAGTTAAGAAATTTCCCCATCTAATTTTGATTTATAGGGGTGAACCTTATTAATTTTGTGAGCCTTATAGTCCCATAGAAATGGAACAATGATGGAGTCAAGTTTCTTAAAGAACTTCTTATGTTAGAAAATTGAATTATTTTGAAATAGATAAGGAATTTGCGGCAGAAAAACTATTTTTATTCCATTGACCCCTCCCGCCAGGGAGATAGGAAGAGACTTCCAAACCTGAATGCTATTTTGCAACTTTGCCACAAGAGGGGGGAAGTTGGCTTTGTAAAGTGACTGGAAATCTGTCATTGTGATTTTGAAGGGAAAGTTTTGCGGTACTAAGGGGTCATGCAGTTTGATTTGCATTAGTTCAGTCTTAGACCAGTTAATCCTATAGCCCGAAAAACATTCCAAAATGAGAGATGGTGTCTAAGATAGCCCGGATAGAACATTGCGGTTTGGTTCTGTAAAATAGGATATCATTTGCGTATAGTCAGATTTTACTTATTGTATCTTTTGATTCTAGCACAAGGCCCATGGTAGAGGAGTTTTAGCCATTTTTCAAATTGTTTGCCAACACCATACCTTCTCAGGGTTGCAAAAAGATAAGACCATTGCAGTTGGTCAAAAGCCCTTTCTGTGTCGAGGGAGAGGACAGACAAATCATTTGTTTTCTGGCTCTTAGAGTGAAAGACGTCTTAGATTAAAGGAAGAGTGCCTGTTTGGTACGAAGCCTGTCTGGTTGGGATTGATAAGTTAACCAAATAAAGAGCTGAGTTTTACCCAGTATCTTTTGGTCATATGTCAAGAGTGATAATGATCTATAGGTACTTACTTCTTCTCTTTTTTCCCTGTTTAGTTATTTTTGTTTATAATGGCTTCCTTCAGAGTAGGGCACAGGGTACTGTCTAGGTTTGCTTGAGTTTACATATTATAACAACCAATAACAGAATATGTAATCTTTAAAGAGAGCTGATTATTTAGCCTAAACAAAAAATGAACAAAAATATGTTAACATTGACTGGCTAAAAGTTATAACATTGCCCAGATCCTAGCCTACTTTACCAACAAGATCCAATCACTTGCAGCACTTGCAGCGTTGTCTGTCGTGGGATCCTCTGCATCTTCTTTGCCTGTGCCCAAATAAAGGTTGGCAAACTCCTGGACTTTCCTCGCATCTGTAAACACAGTCCCTGTGTTTATAGAAGCAGAGAGTCACCCTCAGCTTCACTGGGTATAGCAGTCCATACTGAACTCCTGGCTTATCCCAAAGTATCCCTCTGGCTCTGTTAAATACTGCTCTGCATTTTGCGACCTCAGGAGTGGTCCTTCAGGGTCGCGGCTCTCTGGAGAATCGTTGTACCTTCAAATTAAGCTGTGTCTGATGGCTGTCCAAAACAGGAACATCATCAGCATATAGGTCAATTTTATGTCAGTTGTTATCTACTTCACATTCCCATGGTGTCTCAGTGATTGTAGAACAATGGAATACATCAGAAGACATAATAGACAGCTCTGCCAAATGTTCAATGTGAATGCTTTTAGATAAACAACTGAAATGCAAACTAATCCGCCACACTTGTTTTTAACACTAAAGCCCCCCAGTAATTTTAGGTTTATCAGTTGTGGTGCAGCTGAAGTTTGAGGGAGAATGCTTGGCTTGGAAACCCAAGTTGCTTTTTTTTGTTTGTTTGTTTGTTTGTTTTTTTGGCTTTTCCAGAAACTGGATTATTGTTGTATTATTGACTCTCCATGTGACTTAATTTAGTTTGTAGTTTTCTCTCTTTCAGTATCTCATTAATGTCTTTACCTTATCCCATGTAAGACTTCTGAAATATGCTCGTGTAAGGGTAGAGAGGTGGAAAAAATGTGGCACTTTGTAGCAAAAGGTGGAGTTTTGTTTGCTGCCGTGAACAAGTTATTAGTTCCATATAAAATATCCTCATCTTAGTTTCTTTATCAGGATTTTTGGAGGAATTGTCTCATATTGCTACTGAGATCACAGCTGCAAAGTAAAGAATGGTTTAAGGTAGACCCACAAAATACAACGTGCAGTTAAAATATTGAGAGATTAATTCTAGAAAGTGTGCTACTGTTGTATTTCTCGCGAGGTTTTGGTCTAGTAGCAGTTTTTTGGAGTTTGTTATGAACTAGTTAGAAGTAGTATATCCAAAACCCTTGTAGTGTGTCCAACCTAAAGAAGCCATGTAGACCATGATCTCAGAGAAACTGTCACACCAGAAGTCTTTATAATAGATGTTAACGTGTTTACAATTGAAAAGAGTGTTTTTTTCTGCACTCCTAATTTTCAATTGTATCATAAACTCTTGTATTTTTTTGTTATGTAGCTAAGTTCAAAGAGATCTGTCCTGGTGGAATGGGCTACACTGTTCTACCAAATCCACCTGTCAATAAGCCAGTTTACCAGGAGCCCATTGATCCACTACCCCCCCAACCCCTGCCAACGCCAGAGAGACCAGTGGAGGCTTTTGGGAAAGCAGACGAGATTATACCAGGTGAGTCTCTACAGTGCAACATCCCCAGTGCATGTTTAGTTTGGCAGAAAGAAGCTGTGTGTAATATTCTCCGTTTTATGTAACTTATAACTTGTTGATTTGGTTTAGTATTGTACAGTGAATTGGTGAAATTGCATTAGCTGACCTACACCAAAAGTACATTCGACCTTACAATTAAACAAGGAACTATATTATGATTAAGCTCCTAAAACTCAATAAACATAAAGAAGCAACAGAATAGTCTTTTAACTAATTCTTTGGATTGTTTTCATTACTGATTCATATGTTGATTCATGAAAAAAAAAAAACAACAATCAAATCTAAAAGACTACAAAATGAAATAATTACAGAATGAGCTCTGGAAAACAGTTGGAAATCACAATTTCTATGAGTCCAATGTGATTTTCAAATGGCTTGTTTTGTCTGACCAACAACAGCCAAAGATAATAAATTACAAAACAAATGAGAAAGTGCTTCTTGGATCTGACAGCTATATATCACAAAACAGGTTCTCCTGATGCACGAGTAGGCAATCAGTGTCTACAAATAAGGAGAATAAATTTGCCAAAAAGTCAAGGAACACTGCTTCGTCAAGGTACAAAAGGAAGACTGATGTGTTGTCGATAATCATCCAGCCACTATAGTCGCTACATGATTTTTAAAAAACTATACACTATAGGCTTTTTAACTTTTCTACCATGACGAAGCAATGTACCTTGACTTTTTGGATATTCATTGGTTAATCAATCAAGTCATTCATTTTTGCTTGATAAAGGATCTAATTGATTTTGCTCAGTGCACACCAAATGTAAAAGACAAAACCATACACTTCTTTGTGTTCTATTTGATTTTATTTTTGTACATCTGGTCAACAATGGAGGCTCCATGCTTCAGTAGCCATGATGATTGTTTGCTGTACATGCTTCTAAGCTAATTAAATTTACAGCAAAAGACATTACTAGGTTCACTCATTCTGGGCGAGTGGTGAATTTCACTGTGTCTTGAGCTAGGTTAATGTTTTTATTTGTTTGACACCAAAATTTCAGAAGAAACAACACTCCAACCCAAAGTGTTTTGTGCAAATAGAAATAGAAACACAATGATTTAACTACCTGATTGATTTTGTGTGAATATCTCACACATCAATTTGGACTTTATGTAGAAACACCTTTAAACCATTTATTGATTATCAAATAATTTATGATCAGTTAATTAATCACTTAAGCAATAGTCAGTTTCCATTGTGTGTTGTGTTTGAACGAGTGGATGGAGTTGATTTATGTCCACCACCTTCAAACCAGCCTGCAACTTGCCCCTTAAGTGGTAAAATACAGTCTAATTCTGTCTATTGCAGAATTTATCCTGCAAGAGTTAGATTTTGGAGATATTAAGGCATCAATATTTTGCATTGTAGCATGCTTTTAAGTGTCTGAACTCAATGTACTGTCAAAGAAATTAATATTTTTGAAGGATTGCTGTAGGCAATGCAGAGGGAGAAATGCTTTTTTGCTCTCCTTTTAATAAATGATGAATAAGTAACAAGTATCAAACAGTGTAACAAATTACCCCCAGTTTCTCTTGTTTGAAGTGTGGTTGTAATTTATCAGCCTCACATTGCCAGTGTCACACTAAAAATATCTACATTGTGGGATGAACAGCAATCTCACTTTTGCAAATTACAGCTCCAAAGTAGCACTACAAACCCTGATTTATGATCCCTCTTGCATGTGATTAAGAACCCAGATCTTAAAAGAAACATCCCTCTTGTGACATTTGTTTGTAGAGGACAAGGATTAAAGTGCTTTGGCTCACTTCACATTCCCTTCAAACACAGCCCAGCCCACATCCCTTCAAAAGAGGGAGAGAGGGGAGGGAGATGAACCTGGCTGTTGCTCTAGGAGGCAGAGAAAGGGAGAGGAGCTTCACCCTCTCCTGTTATTATTCAGGACATGCTTGGCAGCCACTAAGGGAAGGAGAAACTTTGCAACATCTTAGCCAAAGCCAGACACAGTCCAAATTACTGCTAAGCTTCTCTGGAGCAGAGTAGCATAGAGTTTTCCAGGCACACAGGACAGGCCTCAAAAAACAATCTGACAGAAATCCACCACCCAAAACCTGTGCAGATTAGTGTTTGGATACCACCAGAAAGTAATGTGGCGCCTGGCAGCCGTACACACTGGCATTTTGGCACAGCAGAAAGCCGTGCTGGGTGGGAGGAAGAGAGGAGGGATTTAAAAAAAAAAATCCTTCATGTTGTTATATTTCAGACCTAAGAATGTGGTCTCTGTTGTTTATGACCTTTTCACATCATGGAAACCTGGGCCTCTGAATGATTAAAGGGCGCAAAGGGTTTGCTTTAACAAAGGTGTCGTATTTATGAAATAAAAGTTGTTTGCATAGCTGAGATTAATTGCAAATGACTATGTCTTTGCATTCCATCTATTGATGATTTATGGAGGGCCATAATCAATGTTTTTTTTCTTGTGATCAAAGAATGATTGCTTTATGATTTTTTTAATTCCAAAAACTGTCTTTTTATGATTATTTTATAAAACTCCAACCAGCAGACATAAACTTTTCAGGTTTATACAGTAGTTATGGACATTAATGGGAAATCTCCACACAAAAACTGATAAAGTAGACCAATGTCAGCAACTAGGTTCAACCATGGGCCCCTTTTTTTCAGCACTGTTTATTTAGGGGCTGATGTTGTACAGGTGCAGTAAAAACATAGCCCAATATACTTTGTAATTAATAATTTGTAGGGCTGTAGTCTCCTGGTCAATTATTTGGTTGATATGTTCTCGTCTGACCAAAGTCTCATTGGTCATATAATCTCTGTGTCACTTTCAGAAGTAGAAAAGCAAGCGGAGCAGAGGAAAAGGTTAGCAGTAAATTGTCAGTCTGGCAGTAAATGTACAGAACAGACTACAGTGTAACAGTTAATAAATGCTGCAGCTTCTGAAGACCAAGAAAAGTCACGTCTGTTGTTTCCTGTTAGCCTAGTTATTAAGTTAGCCTAATCTGAAGACACTAAACAGAGAAATTGAGAAGGGAGAAATGTGTGGGTGCTGAGCCCCCCACCCCCTGGCGACTAATAGATTAGTTGAAGATTATGGATGATTTCAGTCGACCAAGATTTTCTTTGGTTAACTACAGCCCTATTTATTTGTTTTTTTCTTGTTTATTTCTTTTAATTAATTCAAGAAACCCTGGATTTATAAAACAGTTGTAGGGTATCTGAGAGCAGATGTCATAATTTCCATTAGTGAGTGAGGGCTAATATGACAGCAGCTTTATGTTAATACTCATATGGCAAAAAATGACTCAAAAGCACGACTAGAAATGTAATTAATATCTCATCCACACACAATAAACAGTGGCTTGATTCATTTATGGTTGAAGCAAAATGCTATTATTGACACAAATCTGTGTGAAAATTCAAATCAATTTCATTTTCTTTCATGAGATGAATAAACTGTGTTAACTTATTGTCTGGTTAGTAAGTAAGCTAGCTAGCTTTGCTGAATGACAGTTAGCAAGCTAGCTAACTGGGAGACCTATTGGGACTAACTAGTGCCAGCCTGTTCCCAGTTAGCTAGCATGTTAGCGGTTAGCTTGCCAGCTACAGTAGTTTGCCAACTAGCCCTGTGAGTAGTCATGTCGTCACCAAGCCTCTGGCACATCCTTTCCTGAGCATGCGTGGGTGAACATAGCTGTGCCACTAGCTGTGCAGTGAGAAGCAAACACAGTGATGTCACAGCCATCATCAAAATCTTTAATGTTTATATACAGGTATATTGTTTGGAATAATAGAATGTAATGTGAAATCCACTGACAGGACAGTTAGAGTATATTATATTACACACATACACTTACATTTTTTCACACTATAAATCTTTTTTTTTCCTGTGGTTCAGTAGCAACAACTGCACCAGATCAGGTAGGTTGGACACATTCAAGAGTGAAAATGTAGAAGCAGTTTGCATGCACACAGACACTCCTCTCAGCCGCTGAGGAGTGGCAGAATCACCTTTGCATGAAGTCAGCAACATTGCTGCATGACTTTGAGCTGGTCAGCACTGAGCAGTCCATCAATATGTACTTTTTCAATGTGTATATGTATACGTAAGTACAAGTAAAATAGATGGAAATCCTTGACATTGTCACAAACAAATCCAGACAAAAGTCTGTGTTAAAGTGGCAAACACTTTTTGCTTTCTGGCTTCCCTGCTGAGCTTTTCATTCTTGCTCTGTTATTAAACTGCAGTCAGTTGCCATGCAAGCTGAATGCTAATCTGCTTCCCAGCACAGCACTTGCGTTGCATGACAGAAGCAGTGTGCTTCCATTGCAAAGCTGATAAATGATTACATTTGGACTTAAAATATGCATAGAGTGCTCTGTTGACCTTGTTCCTTTGGTATTATTGTCTGTGTCTTGTCGTTGAAGGAGCTGGTAGTTCCTGTGGTTAGTAATAGGCCAGTAGTTGAACCTATCCTGCCCCAGCTATCTCCGGGTGTGTCCACTGTCAAGATGGAGGCAGCCTACCCAGGTGTCTGCTTCTCTACCCTTTATACTGTATGGTATGGTAGCCAGTGTGTGACATCTCAGACTCAGCTTGTCAAGCTCAGAGCAACTTTGTTAGCCTCAGCTGTTCGTTAGTTCAACTAATGTTTGTCAGGACCAGTTGTACTGTAATACTACGGTTAAAATGCTAATGTTAGCAAATATCTGTAAAAAGAACAAAATAACGTGTATATGCTAACATTAAGCTAAAAGGACAACTTAGCCTGAGGAAACACAGTTGAGAACACAGAATGCAGCTGAGTCTGCTGCTGACCAGATGAGTCTGATGTCCTAAAAAGGCCACTGTACTGTGATCTTTTTACAGTATTAGTATTGATTATTTCATTCATTCATTCTTTTCTTTTATTTATGCCACATCTTCCTCCATTGTTTTATCTTTTTCTAAGCTACAATCATGCTTTCAGAACAGTGGAGCTCTTTCACTGACCGAGCTGGAAAATTTCAGGCTCTGTGATGAGGTTGGCAACACTCCTCATATTCCCTCCAGTTCTCAGTTTAGGATGAAGCCAGACTGATATTTATATGATCATAAATTTCTAAAACTTTTACAGTAAGATTGTTAATTATTGCACATAAACCAATACTAAACATTTTAATTTAGAGAAAATCCAATGCATCTGTCATCCATTGCCAAATTGGTCTGACAGCCACAAGGGAACTTTATGCCATTAATGTCCATCACTCACATTCTATAGGAATTTTGTAATGCATGCAGGAAGTGCAGAGCCAAATGATTCAATAAGAACTAAAAAAACAGTAAAAAATTTTGATTTTTTTTTTAACCTTTATTTTAGGGAAAATCTGTCTTTGGAGTAATACAGCCAATGTACATTTTTGAATTTCATCAGATTGTGTTTAAAAAAAAAAAAAAGAATGACTGTTATATGGTAACAGTTATGCACTTATATATTTTAACACTAGGGGCTTAATTAATTAAAGCAGGCATAGAACAAGTTCTAAATGTGTGTGTCGGATCTGTCCATAAACAAGAGAATTGATATTTATCAAACATGCACATGGATAGTTTCAGATAATGAACAATGATAAATCTCACCTATTTTACAGCCATCTGCTCCTGCACATACAGGCTCATTTACATACAGAATCGCCCCCAAAATGGCAGATATGGCCAAACCACATCCTGTTCCAAACCACATACATGTGGTGTCCGGGAGCAGGCTTGTGGGCAAGCTTTCCAGCATGCACCACATCAACGGACTTATAGACATACAGTACATGTAAGTCTCATTTTATGTGTGCATTGTTACTGGTGTTCTTGTATTTCACGTTGTGTAAAATACACAATCCACTATTATCCACTATTTCCACATTTCATATGATGTCGATGTCAATTATTTATTCCGTGTAAAGCTATTTGAGATGATGTTTTTATGACTGTTTTATTTGACACTTCCACAAATGGTTTGTGCAGAGATAGATACATAAAGATATAGTATGGGGACAGGTGATGGATCGTTCACTTTCTGTGATGGTCAAATAATAAATTGCAGAACACAATGTAGACATTAGGCACAGTACCAATTCAGTGTAATTCATAAAATATGAATTTGCTTTAATTTTTATTTTAATTGTTGCACTTTTTAAGTTTCAGCAAAACAGAAAATATACATGACTTGGTTGAATCACATAAATTAAATAGTACCAAAGTGTAACAGTTCATTATTAATGCAGATCGATTACAATTGAATGTTGCCAACAGATCCTATGAATGTAAGTTTACATGACGTCACAGGTACTCAGTGAGGCATTAATGGCATAATTTCACTGTGATAGAAATGATTACCTTGCTTTTCAAATAAAAATGGAGATGCGCGTCTTCAATAACAATAGTTTATAATCTATCCATTATGGTTGACAGTAGAATTGGTTTGTGTATCTATAATTCAGGAATCACTTTGCCCACGATTACACTTATGCACTGCTAGGGGTTTGTTGGTGCGCTTGGTTAGGAGCAGTTCTAAATGCGCACATTCTCAAGTACAAGAAAGACATGGGCACAGTTGATAATGAGGCCCCTGATGTTCAAGCTTAGATGTGATTTTTGAATTTCCCATTAACCTCTGAATATGAAAATGGCATTTAATAACATCATACAACAAAGGAAGTCCATGGGTTGTGAGTTAATTTTCTTCTTTATTCTTGTAGTGATATACAATAATGATGTTCAACACAATCCCTGTTTGTCTCCAGAACAACATCCAGTTTCTGTATAATTATCAGCTGTATGTTTATAATGCCATCTTCTTGTTAAAAGATATGGCTGGAGATTTTCTATATTTTTCTTACTGTCAACATATCTCATGTGCAGAACAATGAATTGATCTTATTTACAAGTATTGTGTGTGTTTCAAAAGCCTGATTGTCGTATCTATCTATCTCTGTGTTGTGTTCAAAAACTATTTTGTTAACGTCAGTGAGCCACACCATTGCACTGGGTCACATGTTCTGTTCACAGTGCTTTGGTAGCTTGTTGTGCTACATTACAATCATAATACAATGCTACATATCTTTACTTTATACTACATTGTACATTTACTCAAGTACTGTACTCACCCACTACATTTATTTGACAGCTTTAGTTACTTTTCAGATGAAGATTTGACATAATATAACATATTTTAATATTCTAAATGTTATTTAGATTCTCTCCTAATTTTCAAAAAAATTGTTAGGCGCTTTGTGTGACAGGTGCTATATAAATGAAGTGTATTTATCATTATTATTATTATTATTATTATTATTATTAAAAAACAGTACTGTTACTATTAATCTACTCAAAGTATCTAAAAGTGGCTCCACATTGATGAACTACAACATTGAAATGCTCTCATGTGTGTCTCAAGTGATACAAACAAATGTGTAGCTAATATAATATACTGTAATAATATAACACTCTGCATAATGAGTACTTTTACTTTTGTTACTTTAAGTACGTTTTTCTGCTAATTCTTCTGTACTTTGACTTAAGTAACATTTTGAAATCTGGACTTTTACTTGTAATGGAGTATTTCTGGACAGTAGTATTTCTACCTATACTTAAGTAAAGGATCTGAGTACTTCTTCCACTGCTGATTGTAAATTTCTCAAAGAACTTCAGTACATCAAGTCAAGAGGTTGTGATATGTAGCACAACAAGCTAGCACTGTAAACGAAACTGCATTTCCAAGCATTAGCAGTGGCGTCTGCTGTCCAAGGAACCTCTCTCCTGAGACTGAAAATGTGATCGCTGTTATTAGTCTTTGGAACCGTTTCTAAACAAACTAATGTGACCGTAATCTTCATGGTGAGGGAACATGTCACCCAATGCAGTGGTTTGACTCACTGACATGTTTTTGGACAACGACGGAGCGCTAAAGCACAGAGGAATAAGATATATCAAGCTTTGGACACACACAGAGTATTGTAAGTAGATGAATTCATTGTTGGTTTGGCTCTGCACATGAGATTTGTTAACAATAAGAAAAATATAGATCACCAGCCTTATCCCTTAAACTTCATCCTGAAAGTGCCCCCTTACATGGAAGTTGATAAGGCCATCGGACTGGATGTTTGTAGAACTGTGCTGAGGTGATGAGTTCTTGCTTGTTACATGGCATGTTATACTTCTGGAAGTCTCCATTTCAAAAGAGTGTACCATTGACCATGAGGGCATGTAACTGGTCAGCAACAGCGCTTATGTATGCTGTGGCACTCAGATGATGCTCAGCTGGTATTAAAAGTGTAATATGTACTCTTCCACTATTTTCAGTGGTTCAGTTTAGGTGATCACCTGCTCATTGTAGCCTTGATATTGCTCTTAATTGCTGCTATATGGATGGTCTTCTTCAGCGTTGCCCTTCTACAAAGTAGAAGTACTCCGGTTTGCATACTTGTGGCCTTATTGTTAGCTTGACAGAGTGTGGTCATTCTCCTCTGCCCTTTGTCATCATCAGTGTGTTTACATTCACAGAATTGCTGCTGATTGAAGCATTTTGCCATGCTATCAGCGAAGTCAATGGGTGGCATAGTCATTTTGTCTGTCATCTGTCAGTCTATTCAGTACTTTGATACGGAGCACAATATCTCAACTGCTCAGAGTATGACACTGACCCCCTGACCTTTCATTTAGCATATTCAGAAAAAGAAAGTTGGGCAATGGCATCACCAATCCCACTGAAAGAGCAAAAAATTGTATTATATTGTTTTTCATATTGTTGAAAATATTTTATCACTAGATAAAAACGTCAAAATACTTGCAATCACTCTAACCTTAAAATGGAGTTTTACTCTTTACTCACTGTTGCCAAGACAGTTTCTGAGAAAGGCTAAGCTGCTGAAATCAGTAAGGGGTTATGGATAAATACAGCTTGATATCAACTGCATAACAGATGTGTAATCTATAGTATTGTTGTATTTAAGCCAACTGCAGTAGAAGCAGTTAGTGATCAAGATGTAATTAAGAGTCAAAGTACCATTTGTTGAATTATTCAAAGATATATTTGATGGAATTAATGTCCATTGCTTTGTGTTTTCTCCATCTGGTAGAGGTTTTTGAGAGGAGCTCTCCTCCTGCCCCAGTGGAGATCCTCCCATCTAATGCAGGCCAGGACATTGCTCCAACCCAGTCAGCTGGTAAGATTAATAACATTTTTTACTTTTTTCTTTTCTTTCTTTTCTTTAAATTTTGTTCTTTCCTACTGTGCTCTGCTGTTCTGGATCAGGTTGCACCTGCTATTCGTAAATCCCTTACTAAGTTCCTTTGTAAAGTCCTAAGTTGTAGATGGTTTCAAACTAGTGATTTTCTAAATGGGTTGTACTGTTAAAACTCAAGATATATCTTAGCTCGTAAAGACCTTAGTAATCTGTCAATCGGTTGCCAGGAAACATTAGTAGCAGTGAATTATGTAAACAGGATGTCAGCTAAATTACAATTACAATTATAGTTTTAGGGGGGGCAAACAATATATTAAACACAACTGCCAAAAATCTTTTCAATTTACATTGTTATTCCTTCTTCACTCAAATATTAGCAAGCTAACAAGAATTTTGTCAGTCAATTCAGTTAACAAAGCAACAGCTCCCTCCTCGGCAGTTAGTGTTAATTTTAATTTAGTGATGTGTAAATCTACACTAAGGAAGGCTGGTGCAGCCGGCTTCAGGTCTATTTTGAAAGTTACATTCTAAGGTAGTGAACAGAAGCACAGCTGACCAGTTGCTAATATAAATGTCCTTGGTACATACCTGACCCCTTCTACCGTGTCTCACACAAGACACACACAAGCACAGACATCACTAAAAAGGCTTGAATAAAGTGAACTATACTGGGTGGCTGGTTTCATACACACACATTGTTAACTGATCCAATAATATGTCCTTGGCATGTACTGAATCCTAAAAGTGAGTTCCTGACAGGTCATATGCTAAAAAAGGTGATATAAATGGAATTTACACAGATTTTGACCTCTGATCTAATGGTTCTGTCCTTTGCTATTCCTCTATCTTCCACTGGGAGAATTTTTTTTAGCTCTGATATCTTTAGCAGTGTTGCACCTCTGATAGGGAAAAACACAACCTTCATTTTGTGAATCTGTCACATTTTGCAATTTGTTGGCATACCCATTTCTCTTAACTTGCCTTGTTCAATAAGGTTATGTCCAATATGCCTCCAAAATCCAATTATGCTATGGACTTTGGATATTTCTTCCCTTTTTGATGAAGCTGGGCAAGCTTGGAAGTTTCCTCCTGCCTCTGCTCTTTGCTAAGCTGGCTAAATGTAACTTAAACTTATGTTTGTGCAAGCCACAGAAAGATTAAATTGATATTGATCTTGAGTGTAAAGGTTTGTTCTTGATCTTGGAAGTAATAGTTTGACAAATAAACATTTATGACCTTAGTTGCCTGATAACCAGCGGAAACTGCAGAAAGTTGCTGGTCCTGACCAAGACATAGTGTGGCACCTAACCCCCCATTTACACTTCTGTTTTTGTACAGATTAAACAACCAAGACATCATGTTAATTAATGAGCTTTAGAAGTGCTAGTAGGTGGATATTGTTACCTTTGAACAAAGCCAGGCTAGCTGTTTTCCCGTTTTTTCAGTCTTTGTGCTAAGCTATGTTAGCTTAATTTTTTTATTGTGCAGACATGAGAATGGTATCAATCTTCTCATTTAACTTTTGCAAGAAAGCGAATAGGCGTATTTCCCAAAATTGCCTTTAACAAAAATGTAAATCAATATATAAAACTCATGAGTCATATGCATTAATTGTATCCATATTTGGTTAATCACATTGCAGTCAGCTGCTGGAGGCTTCTTTTTGGTATACATTGTGAACATGTGGTACTTTTATATTAAGCATTTAACTTGTGGTACAGTGGTATGTTGTGCTACCTCACAACTCTTCATGATCTTTTGTAGGACCCATTATTAGTTCTAAAAACTGCTGCTGCATAAATACTCTCTTCTCTCTCTCTTCTGGCCCAGAGGTGGATGAGTGCCAGATCAACCCTTATATTTGTGGCATGGGGATTTGTTACAACACAGCAGAGGGCTACACCTGCCACTGTAATGAGGGATACCGCCTGGATGATGCCCAAACCACCTGTGTAGGTGAGGAGTCGAATGGTCAAAGTTGTTTATTGAGATCAAAGGTCATCTTTTCCATGTCCAATAGATACTGTACCAGTAAGGTCAGTGTGGTTCTAGGATTATTTGTAATTACTTCTTTGTATGGGTGTAAGGAGATAACATGTCACAATCTTTTGCAATACAAAAATGTGACAGGATTCATTGTGGAACTGGAAAGGTATCATCTATGACTTTCAAAAAAGCTATGTAAGCAGTGCAGAGTGAAAGCCCAAATATTACCATAAAGCTAATTGATTTTTGACATTGTCCACAGTATACATGCAGAGATACTGAAGGGATAGCTACCTTATTATAAACAGTATGGCAAATATTTTGTCATATCCCCCACCCCTAGTTCATTTCAATTAGGGCTGCTTACTCTGTGCATATGCTGAAAAAGTTCTTCAGGCAGGCTTCAACTCCTTCCTTTCTTAAACACTTGGTGTGGGAGGTCAGAGTTTCTGTGACATATTCATGTGTGTGAGACCATTTTGATGCAGTGGTCACAGTAAGAATTGCAGAACAACTCTTCACATACATAAGAGTTAAAGTGAATGGCTCTGAAATTATGAATTTCTCTGATCACAAACATCCTGAAATGGAACTTTTTGTATGATCAACTTTGAAGGAATTAGGTCCAATTAAATTTGGGAGGTCTAGAAAAGCTGTATCAGCGAATAGTTTTTAAGCCACCCTTGTGTGCAGAGAGCCGACATGAAGCCACCTTGGCCAGAGAAGGACCGTAGTGTGTATGCTGTATGGGCCCACAGATGCTGAAGCTTGAGGAAGCTTGAAAAACGTCTTTGCATATGCATTCAGTGAGCAGCTTTCATTGGAATGATTAGGGTGCCATCTTCGAATGCAGTAGAGTTCTGCACAGGTCCAATTTTCAAACCTGCACCTAAACTGATGTCTGATCACATTGCTTAAATTAGAATATAAAAAAACACAACAGCAAATTTCACCACTAACTGGATTAGACAATGTTATTCTCACAGTCTCCTATCACACCAAATTTCTCCCATACATCCAACTTGGCCTTCGACAATGTATTGCCCACAATTTTGTATTCACCGCTGGGTATTTCCTGTGTTTAGATCGTCCATTTTTCTTTTTTCCACTAGCTGCTAGCATTCACTGCTATTTCATCATTGACTTCCTATCACTTGACCGGATGTGAATTGAGGGGTGAAAGGTTGTGTTGTGGGAATTCAAAAAAAAAAAAAAATCATGGCTATTAATTGGGCTTGATAAGATTAATCTGGTTTAGATGTTTAAAAAACTGCTGCTTTATTTTAATTTCTATTTTATTTTTTCTCCTGTTAATTTCACCTGCTGCCTGTCAACATTTTGTTCATTTTTATCTGTGCCTGTACCCGTGAATTAAATATTATTTTTTACCCGTTGGGTACCAGACCCATCTGAGACTGCCTTCTGGTGGGTGAACTGAATAACATATCACAATGCCAACAAGACACTGCCCTGATATCTCTGTATGAGAAATTATTCAGTTTTGACATTTTCTTTTAATATCTTTTTACTACAAAATTACAAACATGGACCTAGCCGCCACAGTTGCATAAACAGGTAAGCACTGAGTTCTGTCTAATTCTTCTGTGTCGCTGGTGTGTGTGTCCAGATGTAGATGAGTGTTTGGAAAGCCCATCTTTGTGCTTTGGCGGTCACTGCAGAAACACAGAGGGCAGTTTCCTGTGTGTGTGTCCACGGGGATTCCTCGTCGATGAAGACGGAACCAGTTGTGTGGGTAAGTAGTTGCAACTCATTCTGCCAAAGGAAAGATGTTTCTCTGAAAGACTATATTATGTGCACACTGTTTGTTCTGTCTTATTCCTACACACACACATATCCCATACATAAACCCATACATACACACAAACACACACGTGTAACATACTGTATGCAAGACACACCCAATAGTTGAAGCACACATTGATGTAATAAGTCCTCAATTTGGAAAATCAATACTCATTGGTCTCTTCCATCTGAAAAGGACTGAAATCACATAATGAAAAATAGTCACATGACAAGTTGAGCGTGAACTATGGGTATCTCAGTCTTTTAGATTTTTTTTGTAAGCATGTTTTCTGTTGCTTTTGTTCCACACTGAGAAGTTTTCTTCATTCCACTACTTTTTCCATCACCTTGAAAATGAAAACACATTAAATCCTACCAGTGTAATTATAGACCTTGCCTTCAGTAGGAAATAAACAAGACTAAAGCCCTGTTTACACCTGGTATTAACATCCGTCTTGAGTGATCCGATGAAAAGTGGACAGCTCTAAGTATGTCTGTTTACACCTGGCATTGACATACGTCTCCACGTGTCCTGAGTGACCACCTGTGATTGGATCTCACTTCCCCGCTCTATATGCAAATAAACACGTATATCATTTCCATTTTCAAAGACAGAGGCAGCAATGCAATTCCCTGCCGAGTCTGCTGGAAAATAGAGGACATCAGTTGGTGGTCCGTCAATGTGGTCCAGGACGCATTGCGTTTACACTGCTAACTGAATGTGGCCACATGCGGCCCAGACCACCTCCGAATGTGGTCTGATTGATCGGATCTCAATCCGTCCTCAATGTGTCTTGGGTGCATTTATACCTGTATTTAGAGCTGTCCACTTGTGATGGAATCACCCGAGACAGATGTTAATACCAGGTGTAAACAGGGCCTAAAAGTGTAAGACTTGCCAGCAGCCTCCCTACTGGCAGCGTTCATTACACTGCAGCAGGAATGTGGTGGATGGAATAAGCAATTTTGCTGTCCTCTGAGCCTCACCAATTGTGGGCGAAGAATGTTTTTGCCACATTGTATTATTAGGGGTCCAAGCAGTGAAGCTGCTGGAACCCCATTGTGTCTGTTAGAATTATTAACAATTATTATTATTAATATTCTGCCCTTAAAGTATCTGGGTCTCAGTAACAGTAAAAGCCACAGTTCCCAAACTAACTTGGCTGATAGGTTGAAAATCTCACACACTACTAAGACAAAAAATTTTTACCAATTAGCCAGATGGTGGCGTTATAACTACAAACTTTACATTTTGGCCTCTAACTTTTGAAATGTAACACTGTGTCCTAACAGCAAGCGAGCATCTGACTATCACATCACATTGCATAACATCGGACGCTAGCTGTCCACACCGAATCCATTAAATATGCACTCCTTTTACATCATATAAACAAACCACGAACCAATGAGCTGAGCACTCAAGATCAGACTGGAGACGTAACTACTCAAGTAAAAGATGGGTGGGTACTTGCTATCCTACGTTTGTACTTTTTAAACAGAAAACATACATTTTATATTGTGATATTTAGATTCTTTACTGGAAATGACATACAGTACAGCCAACAGCAACTTAACAAGAAACTTCCAGCTCCCTGGTGATCTCCCTCCAGCCAGCTGCAACCTTATTTAGGTTTTTGTAGTGAATTGAGTAGGTATCGTGGAGATAACTTCTCATTTCAGCTGAATGAATCAGTTGTTCCTCATCCATGACGCACTTTCAATACTAGCAACAGGAAGTACACAAAAATAGGGTGTCCAACATAAGTTCAGCTCAGTTAGGACACGGTGTAAGTCAATCAATCAATCAATCAATCAATCAATCAATCAATTTTTATTTATATAGCGCCATATCACAACAGAAGTCATCTCAAGGCACTTTTCACATAGAGCAGGTCAAGACCATACTCTTTAATATACAGAGACCCAACAATTCCCCCATGAGCAAGCACTTGGCGACAGCGGTAAGGAAAAACTCCCCTTTAACGGGTAGAAACCTCAAGCAGACCCCGGCTCTTGGTGGGCGGCCATCTGCTTTGACTGGTTGGGTTGAGAGAGAGAAAGAGAGAGGGAAAGGGGGAGGGGGGACAGAAGAAAAAAAATCACAACAACAACAACAACAAGCACAAGCAGCAACAGCCAGGGAAGGATGCCATCAGGACTGTGAAGGACCGCGAAGGTTCGGCCCGGGACTCAGGTTTTCCTGTGAGATGAGAAAGCACAAAAAACTCCGGGGAAGAAGCAAAGTTAGTGACATGCATTGATGTTACATGAATGCATACAGATGGAGAGGAGGAGGAGGAGGAGAGAGAAGCTCAGTGCATCATGGGAAGTCCCCCAGCAGTCTAGGCCTACAGCAGCATAACTAAGGGCTGATCTAAGGCGAGCCTGGTCGGCCCTAACTATAAGCTTTATCAAAAAGGAAAGTTTTAAGCCTACTCTTAAACATAGAGAGGGTGTCTGCACCCCGGACTGAATCTGGTAGATGGTTCCATAGAAGAGGAGCCTGATAGCTGAAGGCTCTGCCTCCCATTCTACTTTTAGAGACTGTAGGGACCACCAGTAAGCCTGCATACTGGGAGCGCAGTGTTCTAGTGGGATAATACGGTATTATGAGCTCTTCAAGATATGATGGTGCCTGACCATTAAGGGCTTTGTAAGTTAGGAGAAGGATTTTAAATACTATTCTAAATTTTACAGGAAGCCAATGTAGTGAAGCTAAAATGGGAGAAATGTGGCCTCTTTTTCTAGTTTTAGTCAGAACACGTGCAGCTGCATTCTGGACCAGCTGGAGAGTCTTTAGAGACTTGTTAGGGCAGCTTGATAATAAGGAATTGCAATAATCCAGCCTAGAAGTAACAAATGCGTGAACTAGTTTTTCTGCATCCTTTTGGGACAGGATGTGCCTGATTTTTGTGATATTACGTAAGTGAAAAAAGGCAGTCCTTGAGATTTGATTTATGTGGGAGTTAAAGGACATATCCTGATCAAAGATCACTCCCAGATTCCTTACGGTGGTGCTGGAGGCCAGGGTAATGCCATCCAGAGTAGCTTTATCATTAGATAATGTGTTTCTAAGGTGTTTAGGGCCAAGCACAATAACTTCAGTTTTATCTGAATTTAGTAGTAGAAAATTGCAGGTCATCCAGGTCTTTATGTCGTTAAGGCATGTTTGGAGTTTGTTTAACTGATTGGGTTCATCTGGCTTCACTGATAAATATAATTGGGTGTCATCTGCGTAACAATGAAAATTTATGGAGTGTTTCCTAATAATATTACCTAAAGGAAGCATATATAGGGTGAATAGAATTGGTCCAAGTACAGAACCTTGTGGAACTCCGTGTCTAACTTTTGCCTTCACAGAGGATTCATCATTAACATGTACAAACTGAAATCGGTCTGATAAATAGGACTTAAACCAGCTTAATGCAGTTCCTTTAATGCCAATTAAATGTTCCAGTCTCTGCAAAAGGATTTGATGGTCAATTGTGTCGAATGCAGCACTAAGATCTAGTCTCAGAAACAAATTTCTTCCTCTGTGGATCCAGACAGTTCTATCCATATAAGCGATGTCCATTTGTGCCTAGATAGATTTTCAGTCATTTTGAATTTTTTTCCAAATCTGTTTCCTCCCACAAATTTTGAGCAATTGGCATCAAATTTGGCACATAGCATATCTGGACCAAGCCAGAAAAAGTACTTTTTTGGATTTTTGCTATTCCATACCATTTTCAAATGATACATTTTTAAACCTATGTCTTTAAGTTCAATTTTACCTAAATGCTCAAAAATCAAAATTGGCTTAAGCTATTGGTGCACACATTCAGATGCTAGGTCTGAGCTTTGCTGCGCAGTCCTGGAATATTCTGCCACTAGGGGATGACACAAATGTGAAAAGTTTATATCTTGTAATCGGCTGCATGGATTCGTAAGAAATTTGGTTTGCACGATCTAGGGTGATGACTCACTCAAGGCATGAAATTTGGTTATGATTTATTTTAAGTGGGTGTGGCTTATTACAACAAATCTAAATTTCAAGACATTTCACAATCCAAATTTCAAAAAATCAAAATAAATCACCCATACATCCCACAGAGATGAAATGTTTTCAGTACATCCTCTGAATTGTGACAAAGGTTTGCCTCACTGCCACCTATAACCCTAACCCTAACCGTAACACTATATTTTTCAAAATATGCAAAATAAATTAACTTATATATCTCCACAACTCATATGCTACCAAAATTGAAACAGACATTCTCTAGATGGTAGATATCAAGTGGTTCAAATGGTGTTCGAATCAGTCAAACAGTGAGTCCCCGGTGATATTCAGTATCTTGTTGTTATTTGTGCTGTATGCACAACATTTTCTGTTTCATTATATTTTTAAACAAATTTCACCAAAACATTTGACAATATATCCGAAACCAGAAGAATGTTGGAATGAATGCATTCAGATGGAACACGAACATGCACATTTTTGCATTGTTATTAATGCAACTTTGACCAGAGTTTGGAGTTTTCATAGTCTGTTTATATGGCCAAAACAGTCAATGTACCAACTGTACAGATGTAAGCTGTAGCTAGATAGACACATGCACCCCCAATTTGTGCCTCACAGAGCAAATTTGCATATGTTTAGGCCTGCTCTCACTTTTGCATTTGTCCATCAGATTTTTATCTTTTAGATTAAAAATTAGATTTCTTATGGATAAATGGAAACTTTAGCCTGATGGTGGCACTGCAGGAATGGTCAGAGGGCTATTAGTTTTTAACATTCCCTGACAGGGAAAGTGCTGGTCAAAGGGAAATTCTGATCTTATAGCAGAAGCTAATGGTGTGTTCAGACAGAATCAAATTTTTGGGTCATTTGCGTGTATTTTCCTGCTGGACCATTTGTGTTTATTCAGCCCAAACAGCCAAAATACTTTACATTACTGTACATTGGTTGTAATAAGCTAGCTTATTGTTTCTGTTCAGTTCAGCCTCTGACTGAACTCTAGTTCTTTCTGTTATTTCCCCTCAGTCTCTCTCCTTTTTGCTGTCCTCTCTGTATGTTTACATATGAAGTACATTCATAAAGCCCTGTGATGCATGCAAATATCTTGCTCAAGTTGGAACATTTTCAACTCCTGCGGACGCATATTCACATCAATTTGCGGTGCCGTGGGTGAATTTGCGTCTATTCGCTTCTTTGCATTGACATTGTATGCAAATGCTCCATGTCTAAAATTCGCTTCACGTTCTGTCTGAACACAGTAATAAAACCAAACCTTTGCAACCACAAATGTCCAGAACAAAGTTTTTGGTAATTAGGCAGTAGTTTTCAAGATACTGTATCTTTTTCTGGACCAGAGTGTTGGATGGATGTATGGACAGACTGACATTCGCTCCCGCTGCGAGAAGGGCATAAAAATGATCAGTACCTACATGTCCATTTCATATAAATACAAAATGCAGCGTCAAGCATCAGAACACTATGTACAGTATTCTATGTAAAAGCACAGCCTCTGGCATTGGTCAAACATAAGATTTGCATACTAACAAGTGCATACTAATAGAATTAAAACTCAGTGGAATTTTGGACAAGACCAGCAACCACACTGTTACCAGCGTCTGCACCACCCTGCTCTCTGCTTCATCCCCCTTATTGGGATATAAATATGAAGCACTCTGTCATTACGTGGTTTCCTGCCATTTCAACGCAGCTTTCCCCACCCACCAAAATGATACTGAATTAGGGCTGTGAGGGCAAACAGGCCTGATGGTTATTTCCCCACAGCTGTAATAAAATCTCTTCTCTTCAGATGAGGGATAAGATTATGACTTCTCTGAGATGTTTATATGCATGTGGATATGCAACCAAGGTATCTATTAATAAGATTAATACAAAAACAGGCTCAGGAGTAGGAGTTTTTAGACATAGAGTATTTTGGAATCCTAAAAAAAGAGTCATTACAATGTGGTGCAGAGTCAACTAAACAGATTTCCTACCATACATTTTTGACTCTTGAACCTGTCTGCACTGGTGCTATTATTATATAGAGTTCAAGTACTTGATTTTAAATGGGTGACAACCAGCATTCAGTCAAAGCTTCAGCTTTGCTGTAATACATCAGACAGCTGGAGATAAAAACAGATTCACCACAGTCATATGTCCAAAGGAAGCTTAGTCTGACCCCAGCATATGGCTTTCTAAAAACACCAAAAACCATGATGGGACTACATTAAAGATGTTTCATCCCTTCCTTAAATGTTCGTTATTGTTTGTTGTAGCCAAGTACAAATGGTGGTAATTATACCACCTGTCTGAGGAGACTATTACACATACAATCATAGATTGTACAAAGTATGATCAAGAAAGATGATATGTGAAGGAAGAATTTAGGAGGACTGGAGTTCAGGAGTTCAGCATTAAAACTTCAGCAGTAGTAAAAGTTCAGCAGTAGAGTTTTCTCTGAGTGTATTAGACAGACAGAATTAATGTGGAGGATTTAATCTCTGATCCACACTCCGAAGCAGAAGGCAGCAGTAATGCACCTAATACGCTGGTTATTATATATATACATATACATACATATATAATATAAATATCTTTGAAACTACTCACAATTATCACCCTGCTCTACTTGGTGCGTTTACTTGCAATAACCCAGTTACTCAGAGAAACCAGCTTACGCTAATGGTTCATTCTCACTGCTCTCATGAACCTTGTTTTCAGTGTAAAAGCTCTGGTAAACCCACTGTACACTACCTGCCCAGCACCAAACAGCAGACAGGCAAAGTTAGTGGCATGAACATAGTGGAGCATTTAGCAGCTAAAGAGTCAGATATATTTCTCAGGAGTTGGTGGAGACCAAAACAAAGCTAAAAAAGTGAATATTTTACTTATATAAATCAGGTGGACAAAAACACAAATGAGAAATTAATGATAATATTGTTATGTGTCTGTTGAGTGTGTGAATATGCAACTGTTTTCTAACATGTGCACTGTTCTATAGTATGTTGATAATGTCAATGTTTACAGCTTTGTTCTGCTGCCTACAAGTGGCCCAAAATGTAAATAATACTGCTTTAAGTGTTTTAAGTTGCATAAGACATAAATTGACCCTAGTTTATGAGCCATAACAATTTAAAACCATGTGCTCAAATGGTAAAAAACATTGTCATTGAACATAATCTGAACTGCATGATATCAACATTCTGTGTGGCGTTGGGGTTGGAATTGTTTAGGTGCTAGATTTTCACAATTCACTAAGTTATGTGTGCCTGCCCACAACCCACTCTTGGTGTCAGTGGGACTCAAGAAGGGTTTATGAATTCTGACTTCAGCAATACAGTGTGTTAGAAGGTATCAAGACCTGGCTGTATATAATAGTATTTTTTTGACAGCTTTATATATTTTGTTTTACAGATATCGATGAATGTGCAAACAGGACAGTGTGTCCATCTGGTATCTGCTTCAATGTGCCTGGGGGTTACAACTGTGGCTCCTGTCCGCATGGGTTCTTGGCACAGGGAGGCCAGTGTGTAGGTAGGTCTAACTCTGTATTTGTGTATTTATGTGTCTGGGTGGTAAAATGAAACCTTATCACAATGCATGTACGCCTTTAATTTAAAGCTGCTATACTCATTACTTTGTCCTAAAATAAGTTTGGTTTATGTGGAAGAATTGCATCTTTGGTTGTGTACACATCCTGCCTCTTTGGCTCAAATATAGAGTGTATTCCTAACACCTGAACCAGAGGCAGTCTGAATTTAATGTACCATTCTTGGAATAGTTAGATTACATCCTAACCTCATGGTGCGTAATGTCTGGCCATCAACACATAAGAAATCAGCTCAGGAAACACATGTAGAATAAAATATCCCACCAATCAAGCAGTAAAACCAATGATCCATTCCAAAGAACACACAGTATGGGCCCACATTTTCCTGGAAGTGGTATTATTTCTACCAGAAACCAAAGGTGTGCCCATCTCTCCTCTTTCAATAGTTTGCTGCTCCTGTATCCCATGTGACACAGGGTTAGCTGTGAGGTTTTGACTACTCACACACCACGCAGGGCAAGCCAAGCCACAATGGGGTGGCAGTGAATGGTGGTGGTGGCGAGAGGAAATAATTAGTCCATGCCACAGAGTCCTTTATAGAAGTTAATAACCCAGCTCACAGATGTTTGCATGACACTGCCAAACACAGGGAAATGTCACATCTCCTAGACTAACGTATGTGTTTGTGTGTATGTGTGTGTGTGTGTAAGAAGTGAATTTAAAGTAGCTCCAGATCTTGCTATGTCAATAATGAACAGGGTTCTTATTGTCCGGTGCTGGTATTATCTCAGTATTGTATTTTATTGTGTCGTGTTTTTCACTGCTGACTTCCTCATTCACCCAATTTAAATGTGTGAATGAGTTTTTTTCCTTTTGCAGTGTTTGCTGATATGAATGCAGACAGGAAATAAATATGGATTAAAGCCTTTTTATAGCAACAGAATACTAATGATCTAGCTTGTACTGATGAATGGAGATCAGTGGAGTTGGTGACACCAGTTGTTTGTGAGTTCAAACTTAACCTGCTTACAAAATATGTGTTTACCAAATGGAGATTTACACATCAATAAATGAAAACAGGTTGCACCATACAAACTAGTTGTAGTTAGTAGTTACTGAATATTTATACCTAAATAACTGCCATGTTTAACTATTGAGTAGCTTATTGACCATTACAAGAAACGTGCTTGCTAATATATTAGATTAGATTAGATTTAAGGAGTAAGAGCACATCCTAATTATATTAAACAAAACCATCAATATACCTCAAATTAAAAAATGTTATGCCAATACCATTAGACTAAATGACCAAGTAATGTTGATTATGTTGCATAATCTCTATGTGCATATAAATAAAACAAAGTCATACCTATCTTAACATATGATTGTCAGTTAGGTTTAATATTTTGTTAAATTGTTATTTTTGGAAGTTATGGTCTTAAAGGTCTTAATTAGCTTTAGGATCACTAGCATAAAGGATAAGGCTGTGATTTTCTATGTTTTTCTTATTGTCAACAAATATCATGTGCAGAGCCAAACCAACAATGGATTTATCTACTTACAAGTATTATGTTTGTATCCAAAGCCTGATATATCGGATTCCCCTGTGCTGTAGATCTCCATTGTTGTCCAAAAACTATTGAAACTACGTCAATGAATCACACCGCTCCACAGGGTGACATGTTCCTTCATTACGAAGAGTTTTGGCCCAGTAGGTTGTTTAGGAACGGCTCCAAAGACTAATAACAGCGATCACATTTTCAGTCTCAGGAGAGTAGGTCTGTATAAGGCAGATGCCATGGCAACAACGGAGGTCTGAGGCACAGAGGAATATGATATATCAGGCTTTGGATACACACACAGTTCTTGTAAGTAGGATGAGTTCATTGTTGGTTTGGCTCTGTACATGAGATTTGTTGACAGTAAGAAAAACATAGAAAATCACCAGCTTTATCCCTCAAAGTTACACTGTAGTTTTATATTAACAGTGAATGACTATGTGTAATGTGAAAGGTGTTGCTCATAGAGACAAATCCACAGAGAATTATCACCAACTCTGCAGTTCCCCTCAGCTCCACACAGAGAATCAGTGTTTTTCAGCTCGTTTTTTTGGTTTTTACAGCCCACAGTTTTACTGTTTTGGTTCACTCTCTGCTGCCATTAACATTGTTTTCAGCAGCATCAGGCAGCTGTTTTCAGCTTAATAGCTCTGCTGTACACTACCTGTCCAACACTAAACTGCAGTTAGCAACTAGCTGGTGAACATAGTGGAGCATTTAGCAAATAAAAGAGGTTGATGTTTTTCTGGAGTTGGTGGAAACCAAAACAGAGCTAAAGGTTTGCTAACCTGTTAGATACAATAACTTTATAAGGTTATTGTATGTCAGTGTTGTTGTTGTTCTACCAAAAAATATATTATTACTGATTTCAATTGTAACGGTGTAACCTTATTTAGTTAGTGTATGAAAAGCTGCTGCAACCAGTGGAACATGCACTACCATGAAGGCTCCTGCCTTGTTCATGTAATGGGGCTTTATGTAAAATTGTGCCAAGACAGTGACGTCTTTCAGTCTGTGCTTCATTTGTAGACCTCAGTAGTTTTTATTTGAGTTTCACCAAGGGTTCTAAACCAGTGTGTGCTTGATTTTGAGTCATTTTGGGGATTGCGCTGCAGTTTGTCTCTGCTACAAAGCTAATCATTAGAAATACTTGCCTTGAGTCAAAATGATTAAGCTGTTGGTCAGGAACTGTGGTGGTCAGACTACCCTATAAATATAAACGGCATAATAACTGCATAGTCAAGTGCCATTAAATATGTTGTTACCTCATAATCATGTATTAAGTCATGAAATTATGGCTTTAACATTCAAAAAACACTTTCCTTACTTTACTGCTTACCAAGAGGACTTCATCCAAAATGTTGTTCATGTTCCACACTGAAACTGGATGAATCTGGAGACATCACTTCCTCACTTTATACATTTCTCAGGTTTCATTGTTCAGGATCAACACATCATGGAATTTCAATATTTACTCTACAGTTGATTTTGGTACCAAATAAACAAAGTTTAATTATTAAAGGCCACTCAGTTCTGACATTGTATATCAATATAATATTGACCAATTACAGTATGCTCTGCCTGTGTTTACCTGCAGTGTTAGCCCTCCTCCATTTAATTAGATCAGCTCTCAACAGTGTGTAACACTCAGACTATAAATCAGAGTCCTCACTGCTGCTATAGTACGTGAGGAAACAATGCAGGAAGTTGTTCAGTGTTATAGGAGCAGCTTCTTCATTATTGTTTACAAATTGCTTAATTAAGTTAATTAAAAAATGAATTCATTTACCTCTTTTACTCTTGTTTATCTGTTGTTAAAAAACTAAAGTGCTGGGCAAAAATATGTGAAAAATCAATTGCTTGAATCTTTGCATGCTTTGTTTATGTGTTCATTGTTTGTGATGTTTCAGATATAGATGAGTGCCAGGATCAGCGAGTCTGTACCAGAGGCCACTGCCAGAACACCGAGGGCTCCTTTATCTGTCAGTGTGGGCCCGGCTTCAGAGTGTCGCCGGCTGGAGACCAGTGTGACGGTAAGATATACAGCACTACCGTGCACACAATATAATAATAATAATTAACTTTATTACATGTTTTACAGCACAACACAAAAACAGGCTGCTGGTTTTACATTAGTAACTACAAATTGCTTGAACCTTGTATTGTTGCGGATCATTTTCCAAAACATGTAGTTCGATGAATCAAATTTTCTACCTTCCAGGGAAGTTTGATTTTTTTTTTTTTTTTTTTGATACATACCAAAAAAAACCAACAAATTGTCAGAGCTCAACTAACTGAATACACCAACAACAAGTCTACAATACTAATCTAAATGCACAAAAATGTAATAATAAAATGTATGTAAATACACTTGAGTTATCTTATTATTAGATATTTTACAATTTAGTAGACAACAATAAGATTCCTTCTGATTATTAAGCTGTAAATAACTTCTTTTTGTCTGTTATCATTGCCTCATTGATATCAAAGTACAGCACAGTATGTTGCAGGTGTTAATCAGGAAAACATGCGCGTGATGTGTTTGTGTTTTATGGTTTCAATTAGTTGCTGATGGAAGACATGGCTTTTAATTTAGCAAGGACACAGTGTCAAAGACGTAAATCACTGCAGTAGTGCAGAGAGGAGAAGGGTGAATGATCCTGGTGTCTTTAGATGTTGATGTGTCTTAATGGCCACAAGGGGGTAGACAGATAACCACATTCATCCTGATGCCATTGCATCTTGTTTATAAATATAATTGCTTGTGTTTTTGTGTGCAAATTAGATTTTGAGTGATGATATCAGTTCTTCAAAAATTGTCAATAGAACTGTGCTCTGAATAAATTATTTGCTAATGCACAGACATTTCAGGCAGATGCACTTCACTTCAACTGTGTAGCAACCAAACACGTGTTTTACACAAAATTACAGCGTGTGTGTAGAGTCATTGTACTGTACAAAACTGTCACTCATAGAACAACAGGTCACTGAGAGGCTTCATTTATGTCAGAAAGTGTTCAAGTAACAAGGTAATGAATTCAAAAATATTCTGTTTTGTTTGACAAAACAGTCCTAACTCAAGGTTCACTCTCCAGCTTTTTCTGAAGCTTTCAACAGTGTTACATGGCCTTCAACAGTGGATGGAGTTTGCTCAGTTGTCATGGAGTTGGATTTGTTGACATGTAAGCTCAGTAGCTGTTACTTTTAGGACCTCTCATCCTTGTTGGCTTTGGAGTAAACATCCCAGTTCTTTTATGACCTTGTAAATAATTGTGATGATTGACCAAACAATCCCAACTCAAGGTTGACTCACTATATATACTATGTACTGTATATTTCTCTATATAGTTCTTTTCACTACTTCCTCTCCTACAGGGGATGTGGGTCAACTCATGAATCAAACTGCCAATAACTCAAAGCTCATTATCACTCTGATTATAAGCACTGTGAATAGAATATACGCAGACTCTAATTTTCAGTTCCTTTTTTTGTGCCAACGTAAAGTAGATTACAAGGACATTTCAGTGAATAAACGAAGGCACTGTTAGATGATAATGTCAGTTAAGAGATGATGATAGAGTGTCTATCTTTCATTAAAGAGTAACACTGTGCAATTATGACAAGGAAAATGACCAGTGGGTATATTTAATAAAAAAAAGGGTTACAAAATAGCAGACCAAACTTCACCAAATAATCTGTTAAAATAAGCACCCTCTTGTGACAGGTTGTAATTCAACCTGCCAGTACTAGGATCAGTATTTACGAATCTTATCTTAAAGTGACTTTGAAATTTTACCATAAACTTTGGTTTTAGGCTATTAAAAGGTTTTTTTTTTGTCAATAAAAACATTCCATAGCTATATTCCTCAGAGTACTGACACATATTCAGCTTGTGTTATGAAATAATCATCAGAGTCATATATTGTATGCATCTATATTATATTGAAGGGGACCTATTATGCTTTCCTTGTTTTCAGACATATACATAATGTCACAATGTCGGATTTTCATGTTAAAAGTGGCCGATGTGTCAAATAATAAGTAGAAACATATGTTGAAGTAATTCCTGTGAGTGAAAGCACCAGCTTCAGACTGCTCTGAGCGCTATGTTTCCAAAGGTTTTTTCTAGTTTCAGCCCAAGCTGATGTTGGCTTGTGACGGATTTCATTATATGGACATCTGCTCCACTTACAGTGTGCAAGTTCACGGCTCCACTCTGCTAACATTATGGTGTTTTTCCATTGTGTTGGAAATCAGGTGGTGTGGTGAAAACACCAGTCCTCCCATTCATTTGAATTGGATTAGTGCGTTTAGGCTGCAGATGTTTTGGCCGCAGCGACCTGCAAGAAACACAACCTGATGTCACACTGTGGTGGCCAATCACAGCTAGCTTTGCTGTCGGCTTCCCGACTCACCAGTGAGAGAGAGAGAGAGAGAGAGAGAGAAGCTGTGGTCAAGTGAGCTAGAAAGTGAATGAAGAGAGGGAGCGGTGGTAGCGAGAAGGCTGGTGAATCAGATCAAAAAAAATGTTATTCTCTGATTGATTCACAGCAGTTATGTCCTAGAGCACAAACACCCCCACACACCTCTGCTCAACCCTGCAGTGGTGTGCCGCAACACCTGATTTGATATGGCCTTATACAACAGGGCAAAGTAAAATAAGTAGTTTACCTACATATGTTGTTGTTTCGACTGGTTCTTAGTTCAGCTAATGAAGCTCTGCTAATAGGAACATGCTTCACTTCCTGTAAATTCTTCATAATAAAAGTCTCCTTTTATTTAGTCATTTAAAAGCTTTTAATTTGAAACAGTAAAGCAGAAAATGTTGGGTTTGTATCAGTGGTAACTTTACACAACTGATACGTAAAGCTGGCCAATCAGAACAGACTGGGCTTATCGAAAAGGGGGTCTGAAAGAGATATGAGTTAAAACAGACTGTAAAGAGACAAAGGCTATACTGTAAGGAGTTTTTTGAACTGTGAATCATGCAAAGCTTCTCTAGTGGAGTCCAAAAATAAAAATTTAGAGCTGGAAATGGGCATAATAGGTCCTCTTTAAATGGTTTCTGTATCCTGGGGGATAAAGTCCTTTGACAGGCTGTGGGGGAATCGGCATTAAATGGGATGGGTGCATTTTATATCATGAGAAACACTGAAGGGGGGATGGGTCAAGTACTCAGGTCATGTGGCTTCATGCCAACATTCAAAAATACTGTATACTCACCATTTGTATCAAAATCCAAAATGGCAGCATACATGGACAAAGATACTGGCCATGAGGTTTATTCGATTTTGTAGGGACTTATTGTTTTTAAGGATGATTTTATATGTTCTTGTTGAAAAATAATGAATTACATTATATACATTGATAATCAGGCATCGGATGTCTGTATCCTGTAGGATACATTGCCTAGATAGGAGTATAAAACAGGGATAATCACTCATAGATATACTTATATTGAGTAATAAGTTGAGGCTTACACTCTTCAGATAGAAATATAAAGGTTTAAAATATTTATTACTCTTTATTTTGCTCTGTATGTGATTAATTTACCAGTGCACTTACAGTATGTTTTCAGGGAATTTCTGTCAGCAGCATTTCAGTTCACAAAAAAAGAGAGTTTTGCCACCTGATGGTTCCTCAGATTCAGAAGAGGGAACCAGTGAGGAAGATGAGCTGTTTACAAAGGGCCAGTGTGAGAACAGAAGCACTGACAATGGTAGCTCTAGTGATGAGGCAGAGGAGGGAACAAACCATAGTAAACGATGTTTAATGATCAGATAAGTAATGCAAATTGTTATGTAAAAGATCTAGTGGTTTTGCTGTGAGTGGAGGGAAGGAACCCCCACGCGCTCTCTCTCTCTCTCTCTCTCTCTCTCTCTCTCTCTCTCTCTCTCTCTCTCTCTCTCTCTCTCTCTCTCTCTCTCTCTCTCTCTCTCTCTCTCTCTCTCTCTCTCTCTCTCACACTCACACACACACACAGGAGTTTGTGTAAAATTACATATAGTTAGGTGGTTTGTTTTGTTGATTGGGGGATAGGGTTGGATATGTTTTTTTTTTAACATTGATGACATTTTTTGATTTTCAGTAGTTGCAAAAAACAGAGTTTGAGCACCAGTCTAGTGATACATTAAAGCTGCTTCACTGCACCAGATGAGTTCTCCACCCCACTAATGTACTTATCCAATTTCTTTGACAAGGACATCTTTCTCACCTGACAAATTTGTATTTGTGTCAGTTCATTGGATGCAGCATCAACACAAATGCCTCTGAAATCAAGGCCGTCATATGAATAAAGCTGATTGTGGGTATAGTCAAAATGCCTGCAGTGGAAATTACTGGGCAATATATACAGGATATGACAAAGTAGCAGATGTCATGCCACTACAGAGGTACAAATGTTTAACCAGGATGCTCCACTTTCAAGATGACATGAGCTCTGACTCATATAGGCCTATACTTGACCACAGGAGGAGCAAGTGTATGGAAACTGAGAGTGAGAATAAGTTCTTAATTGATGAGACGATGGTTCCTTTCAAAGCCAAAAAAACTGGAAGTCTGTGACAATATCTACCCAGCAAACCCAAGAAATGGGGGTTCAGGATCTTTGTATGTGCTGGTGTGTCTGGCTTTGTGTATGACTTCATGGTGTACACGGTGAAGTCTACATTTGATGGTGCTACTCAAACTCCAGGGAAAGAGTTTGGGTTAGTTGCAAATGTTGTTCTGCAGCTGTGCAGAACCATTAGAAACTCCTCCCGACTGCATTGTCTACTGACAGTTGTTTCGCATTGTTGGGTTTGATAACTCATCTAAAAAAAAAAGTCTATGGACCTCAGAAGTTGGAGCACCATTCGAAAGAAACACTTGATGAGTTGTAAATTGGAAGAAGAATGAAACCTCCTACGAAGAGGAAGAGTCAGCTTTGACTTTCGTGTAAACAACAGAGCAAAGCTTGCTATGGTCAAATGGGTAGACAACAAAACAGTCACCTTGGTGAGCTCCTGTGCTTCTGTCAAACCTGCTGGCCAAGTGAGACACTACTCTAAAGAGGAAAAGGGGAAGATAAGTGTGCCTGCCCTAAGATTATGTCTGAATACAACACTCGCGTGGGAGGAGTGGATTTGGCATTTCAGCAAAGTCCCACCAGTGGTACCTGGGCATATTTTGGCAGATGGCTGACATTACTGTCATTAACGCATGGCTTTTCCCTGGTGTGATGCAGCAGCACTCGGTCAGAAAAACCAGGGTCTGAAAGACTTCAGGTTGGATGCTGCCAAAGGACTCGTCTACCCCAAAAAACAGAAAAGGGGACGGCCCTCCAAAGGAAATGAAGAAAATACACCACCAAGAGTAATCAAACAGCCAAAAGTCCCCAGGCCTTTGGATGATATGAGATATGACGGGATTGACCACATCCCTATCCTGTCAGTGTAAGGCTGATGCAGGACATGACAGGATGGACAGACCTCTATCATGTGTCAGAAGTGCAAAGTGAGGCTTTGCATTGTCACTTGTCAAAATGCTCACAACTGTGAGCAACTGCTAGTGTAGGGGCAACACAGGGAAGATTGTAGTATGAAAACAGGAATAAAATGTTTTGTTAATAAATGTTAATAGCTCATTATTTATTCAAAGATTAGATTTGTTTCCATTGTTCAAAACATATGTGATTAACTTTTTTCAACTTTGTAACATGAAAACATGAAAGAAAGTAGCTAAGTAATTGTTTATAAAATGTTTTTAATGTTGACACATGAACTGTTAAAAAAGGGGAAAATGTTAAATGTATACTCTTAATGGACAATGTGTTTCAGGAGATACAGAGTGTAAACTGGAAAATAAAGGTCATATTTTGAAAAAAATCGCGAAATTGTGTTATTTTAGCCTAGATACATTAGAAAATAGCAATTAATTAAACTGCCAAAATATTTATATGTGCTTTCCCATTTACGGGTTAAAGTAATTGACTGTAAGGCAGACTTTCCTCAGATCGGGGGAATAATAACTTTGTAATCTGTCTTAGTACCTCGGTGTGAATGGAATCACATGATGTTTTCCAAACGGTCCAAGAATATAATGCTGTCCAGACTTTAGTTCAAAGTGAACAGTGAATTTTGATGCCATTTTTGTGTATGATTGCAGATGAAATTCTTTAGTGTATTGACAAAACAACCCGAAAGGAAAAATAAATCAATGTACCAATATATTTTAAAAATGTATGATATGTAATCAAGCTCAAATCTACCCATGAATATGTTTGCCTAATTTGTTGCTACTGGAAACTATTTGTCAAAATCTAATTTGTCAGCAAGTACAGTCGGATGTCATTCCCTTCTTTATAATAGTTTCAACCTGAGAAACCTACTCTCATTGGACTAATGTGTGTATGTTCCAGATGTGGATGAGTGTTTAGAGGAAGCTAGGCCCTGTGAGGCCGTAGGAGAGTGTGTTAACAACATGGGCTCCTACACCTGTACCTGCCCCAAGGGATACCGACAGATCAACGGCACCAGCTGCAGAGGTGAGCACTGGAGCAGTGATACATTCTCTCACTCTGTTTATGATCCGGGAGATTTAGATTCTCAAGTGTAACAGTGACATGGTGTGTAGTGCTGCTTTTTCCACCTCTGAGTGGATTTCTCTCTCATCCTCTCAGATGTTGATGAGTGTATGGATGAGCCAGAGCTCTGTTCCCCTCACGGGGAGTGTCTCAACACAGAGGGATCCTATCTTTGTATGTGTGAGAGTGGATTCACTGCCAACCTCGACACGCCCTCCTGTGATGGTAAGACAGAACTACAAAGAAAAGAAATGCACACACACACACACACACACACACACACACACACACAGACTGCTCAGATAATCAGGAGTTCTGCATATGGTTGGGATTTCATTAAAGAGTAACTGCACCAAAAAAACAGTAAACTTCTATAAACAAATACTTGTCTCACATAGAGTGAAACAATACAAGTCATTTTGTCAACAGTTATCACATATGTGCTGGTTGAACAGGCTCAATACACAACCTAAAGGATGGAATGAGAAGAAGCTATTCATTTTGAAATGTTTGTGTGTACAAGAACTGTTGTCCTAAGACATGTCATCCAAGGGGAAAAAAAGCTCAGTATAAAAGCAGATGGGTGAAAGCATGGCCAATCACACAGATGTTCACCCCCACTCCTCTTTTGCAGTTTTAAACTGTAATCTTTGAGAATGTCCAAGCAGAATTTGAGGGTGGATGTACTCTTTGAACAGAACTGAAAGGCTTTTGAAGTAAACATTCACAGACGGGTGACAAATTAAGGGAAAAACCAACATAAAGTGTCTTAGTAAGGTGTTGGGCCACCAGAACAGCGTCAATGCACCTTGGCATTGATTCTACAAGTCTCTGAACTCTACTGGAAGGATGAACACTATTCTTCCAAAAGATATTCCCTCATTTGGTGTTTTGATGATGATGGCGGTGGAGAGCGCTGTCTAACACGTCAGTCTAAAATCTCCCATAGGTGTTCAATTTGAGATCTGGTGATTGCGAAGGCTATAGCATATGATTCACATCATTTTCATAGTCATCAAACTATTCAGTGACCCCTCGTGACCACTGTCATCCTGGAAGAGACCACTCCCATCAGGATAGAAATGTTTCATCATAGGATAAAGGTGATGACTCAGAACAACTTTGTATTGATTTGCAGTGAGTCTTTCCTCTAAGGGGACAAGTGGACCCAAACCATGCCAGCAAAATGCCCCCCACTGCATAACAGAGCCTCCAGATCCCCTCACTGTAGGGGTCAAGCATTCAAACTGGTACCAGTTTTTCCTTTAACTTGTCACCTGTCTGTATGTAACTAATTTGACTCACAATATCTGTATCATATGCAGAGTTTGGTTCCAAAATCTACTTCAGTTTTGGATCCGGTTGCTGTTTGGCAAAATACCCAGATTCGCTTAACTCAGGCTTTTATGAAAACTTTTTATATCTCCTCCTCCAGGCAGCGATAGCAGGTATCTCATTTTTATCAGCTGTTGCTAATTAATGTTAATTCTGTCATGGCTAAAACAAATCTTTTGGCTGTTGTATGGTTAATGTGCTCTCTGCAAGCCAGTGTCTGTGCTCGGCCAAAGAAAATTACCGCCACTCAAAGCTGTAGCGTTTCTGCCTTCTCAGCAAATTAAAGGTGACTGCATGTCTAAACTGGGTCTGAGTTCTAGCTAAACCCTAATGCATTTGATAGGAGATTTGAAAGGTTTTGGATTTAATAAGCAGATTTAATATTAGAATTTAGTGCAAATTCTGTCAAACCCTTAAAGGGTGCAGTGTGTATAATTTAGTGGCATCTGCCAGAATGAACTTGGCAAAAATTCATAAGTATGTTGTAATTAGTGTATAATCACCTTCCCTCCCATCCACGGAGGCCTCCACCACCGTGTTTCTACAGTAGCCCAGAACAGACAAAGGGTTGTATTCAGTTGGTTGCAATCTGCAACCTAACCGCTAGATGCCACTAAATCTTACACACTGGTCCTTTAATCACATGTAAATATATTTTGGATAAATGTCCATGCAGTCCATGTTTAGGGCTCAGTGGACTGAGCTGGAAGAGTCCATACTGCTCTGGCTTCCTTGTGTTTTGGATAATGAAACATCAATGGAATAAATATTTGAAATGGTCATTTGAAATGCTTTTTGGGTTAGCGTATTTCATTTTAGATAAATGCTGCTTATACTCATTCAATATCAAGACTGAAAAACAATATTAAAGTATGAACATTAATATTTGTCTGGTCAAAATGTAAGCACAATTGCACACACCCTTACAGGCACACATGTAGTATTTAATTTATTAATATCATGTTTACCTTCATCACTTTATACTATTTTGTTTTCTTATCTCTTTCCCCCCTTTTCTACCATCTCTATCTTGTTTTGTCACTGCCTTTTAAATTAGAAAGAAAGATGAGGATTGAGTCTCCAATTTCTTTCACACATGCTGCTCCTATTTTCTCCACTGTGGCAGGAGTCTTGGCCTCTGTGCCAGAGCTGTTTTTAATGCCCTTTCCTGCCTTAAAAAAAAACACAGAAAAGGAAAAAACGAGAGGAAAAGAAACAGACGGAAGCCTTTGAGCTGGCTGTCTAGACATGGAGGGATATTTGTTGCTTTCTGCCTCATGATTTATGCAGGGGGCTCAGACTGAAATGTAAGTGTGTGTGTGTGTGTGTGTGTGTGTGTGTGTGCGTGTGTGTGTCAGTTTGCAAATGATCAGCATTTATTTGTTCAGCATATTTCCATACACTGTAGAGCTGTTTAAAGTGCTTCACAGTGAAAACATCAATAATAAAGTAAAGATTTTGCAGAAAAAGATGATTCTGATGATTCTTGTGGAGTGAACTGTGAGTGCAGTGCTGTTTCAGTTTAGAAATGAAGAAACTGGAATGAATGAGTCCAGGAAAAAATGTTTGACATCTCTTGGCTTTGGTCTACAGATATTGATGAGTGTGGACTCAATGAGACTTTGTGTGGTCCTCATGGCTTCTGTGAGAACAGACTGGGTTCCTTCAGATGCCTCTGTGACCAGGGCTACCAGGAGTCCCAGGATGGCCAAGGCTGTGTGGGTAAGTGTTGGAGTTTTGGTGTGTGCATATAAAGCTGGAGGTATTGTATTTACATATAATATGTATACAGTCTGACCTCCATGAAAACTTCACATAATATGCTTACAGTGATAGACAGAAACGTTATCTTAGTTACATTTATTAAAGGGCAAACATAACAAATAAGAGTTCAGTCAAAAGTACAATCAATACTTCCTACAGTACTTAAACTGACACTTCAACTCATTTTAGTGTGTAAACTTGATCTGACATTTCACAGTCCTTTTAGAACTTTCATTTCAATTTACACACCAGCTTGACCCTTCAGCTACTTCTACTGTGAGGCAGTAACGTTCCAAATATGACATATCTGCCCCTTTAGTCTTCTATGTTAATAAACTGATTATTTTGGTTTGGACTGTTGGTTGGACAAAAGAAGCAATTCAAAGACATCAACTTGAGCCCTTGAAACAGTGATAACTTCACTGCACAGACTTCAGCTGACATGCTCTTTCAGTTTTTACACTTGAACTGACATCACCGCCCATCAGGACTGAAACCTCAACTGACATCAGCTCCTTTTATCACTTACTCCTCATTTTATCCTGGTTCAATGCTCACTCTTCATGTTTACATTTCAGCAAACAGCCCAACTCTTTTTAGCACTTTCACTTCAACTGATACCTTAAATTCACTTGTTACTGGTGTAACACTTACATTTAGGACTTAGTCTAAAACTGAAACCAGCTCCTTTAAATGCCACCTCACCTTCAGTATTTCTGTTTCAACTGCCACTTAAACTTCTTTTAGTGCTTGAACTTTAGGCTCAACCTCTTCTCTTGCCATCCAAAGACTTTTCAATGGCTCCAAAGACTTGACATGTTTTAAACGTTTTAACAGTAATTAGGAGGAAAGCAAATGTAGACTTGTTTCAGACAATTTGGCATTTTTGAAGTAATAATAAATTTAAATAGGTGAAATAAAGGCCTGGTTTCTGCAGGTAAATAAAAGTCCCAAACACTGTTTGAGAATTTAGCATTTTACATTGCTAGTCATTTACAAGCATATCATATTCACTCAGTAGTTAACTTCCCTCTTGTTACTTTTGGCCTCAGTTGTTTCAGATTATCTTTGAAAGCAACATTGCCAAGAGTTGCGGACCCACCATCCCAATGAGGAATACATGGAACTAATGTTTAAAATCAGAGGTTTTCCTTAAGTTTGGTTTGGAATGAGTAGGAGCTGATGGGTGCTGGTGGTTTCCCTGGGCTAACTGGGCCCATGCAGATCCCATCTAGTCTAATTTCCTCCTGCAGGAAGGACCGTCAGAGCAGACTCCCCCTGCTGAACCCTGATAGAAAACTTCCCCAACACACACTTGCGACCAACCCCACCATCACTTGTGTACAGACATATAAAATACAGCACCGTAACTACCAGCATGCTCTCATTCAATACAGTGTGTGCTTTATACACACTTACACACACTTCCCATCTGTCCTTTGGCAGTGCTGCTGGGTCCCACCCAAGTTCAGTCCAGCCAGCTGCCTCCTGTTCACTGCCAAACCATCACTGTACTGTGGCTAGCACAGATGGACTCACTTACACACACACATACACACACAGTGGCGGTGTACCACTAACCATTCAGAATGCGTGTCGTCTCTCTGTCTTCCTTCCCCTCCATCTATCCTTTTCTTCTTATCAGCCTGTTTTCTCTGCTTCCCTCTCTCCTGTTCCTCCTCTCTATCCTGCCTCAGTCTCTTCTCCTCTTGTGGTTTCCCCTTCGCACCTCATGGATTCTGCCTTCACTCATATCTCCCACCATCTCTCTTCTTCTTCCACTTCATTCTCTCCATGGAGGCTTTGTATCAGTGTTGCTAGTTTGACAGCTTTATTCTTGTGTTTAGCAATAGTTTAAACTCCAGCAACTTCAGCAAATGTATTTCTCATTAACCCATCCAGCTGCTTTGTCTTAATATTGAGGAAACTATTAATGTGTTGATGTCCAAAGGACTTGGCAATATGGCTTATGAGTCACACATTTATTTAAAGTTGTTACTTCCAAAGAGGTGCAATTGCAACTCTTCCCTCTCACAGCATGCTCCGTCCCTCAGCCAGGAGGGTGAGGAGGTATGACAAAATATTATAATATGAAAACTAGTGCGTGATGTCACTTGGCACCTTCCAGGGGTGATTTTGGATGATTGTAACTTTTGCAGTGGGTTGATTTAGGGCTAAGATTTGGATTTAAGATTAACATTGAAATGAGTTTTGCCTGATAAGTTCATATTTGTCAATGGTCAGACAGTTTTAGATTAAAGGACGGATCTGGAATTATTATCTTGATTTAATGTTCGTTGCACCTGTATATTTGTACGGGAAGGGTACTTGGACATTTCCTCCTCTCCATAGTTGTCCTGCAGCATTAGCACCCAGTACGAGCCCACTATCAGAAATAAAAGTGTCCCTGCTTGTATTTCTAGAATCAGCATACTACAGACATCATGCTTACATGGCCCATCAGAGCACAGCAATCTTCAGAACGTGCTATAAAACAGGCCATTAAATCACCAAATTCAAGGAGCTCTTTCTCTTGAGAAAATGACTGTGCTCAGCTAATGTCATGGCAATTAGACTATGTAATGGAAAATACTTTGTACAAGTGAACATTTTGGATTTGTCTCTTGGGATCATTAATGCAAATTCATGACAATCCAAAACAATTTAGCAGGGTATGGCACTAGAGGAAAACTCCAAAATGGAGTCAGTAGTTGTTGAGATATCCTGTTATGGAGAAAATGGGTCTAACCAGTCCGATGGCACCATCCTGAGGACCTTCTGCTAGCTGGGCAAAAGCACATGAATGTAAAAACAGTCCAGCTCCAGACTTACTTTACTGTCGTCCAACTCGTTCCAACTGTACATTTTGGTTTACATTTAAACATCATCTCCACAAGTCAAAGGGAGAATGTCTGTTGTTTCCACTGTGACTATGTCGACTTTTATTGATCCCATCTTAGAATACACCATCCCAGCTGATTCCTAAACACTTTATAGCTCATTAGGACACAGGCACATGAGATAGTGCACTTGACTATTAGAACATTTTAGGAAAATATGAGGGAAATATGCAAATATGTAAACGATCTTGCCAATTTCTCAAATAGATGGATTCAGCCTGCATCAGTGTTCACTGAATTCATCAAAATATAAGTCAACAGGAGTGTCAAATAGCTTTATAAATCTATTTTAATTGGAGTTATTACTATTCCATTGTGCAACAAGCTGAAACAAACTGTGCTTGTTAGGATCGCTACTGAACTGGCCCAGCCCTTGAACATTGCCCTACACCCAGAGCTGACAGGATATTTATGTACCTCTTACCATCCTACCAAAATCAATCAATGTCCAGGCTAAGTAACAATAACATTTATCACCATGTTGCTCTCTTCCTCTTCAACAGATGTGAACGAGTGTGAACTTCTGAGCAGTGTGTGTGGAGAAGCCCAGTGTGTGAACGCTGATGGTTCCTTCCTCTGCGTGTGTCCCAGTGGCCAGGAGTACAACGTAATGATCGCCAAGTGTGAGCCCATTCCCACAGGTGATCCACCTTCATCTTCTGTACAAATGAATAAAGAACCTGAGGATATCAGGAAGTACACACTGTTTCATCACGTAGTCATTTCTCCATAAAAGTGTGGAAAGCAATGTACACAAACATAGTAGATAGGGACAAAGATGAATTCATTTCCTAGTTATTGCTAAAGAAGACCTGCAAACTGTGATATAAACAACAGTGGATCTCCTGTAACCAAACACATTGTATAAAACTGCCCTCATGAGAGTATAAAATGACTCCATAATCAAATCCAGTATCTGCCAGTATCTCACTGACGAATATCTGATCAATGAAGCCAATTTCATAACAACTTAAAATTTTATTTATAATAAATACATGATTTGTTTTATTTGATGTCTTACTACCAGGAAAGAAGATGAGGAGATATGCTAACTGGCTGCTGTAGTTTTAAGTTGCAATGGAAATTAGCAGCCTGCAGAGTAGATGTGTTCACAGTTTGTAACTGACCTGAAAAGGGTTCATGACTATTTTACCCAAATTTGAGATGGACCTTCCATTGCAACTTAAGTAAGTGAACGGAGCAGACAGAACAGCAGCTTGAGCATTAACTTTGGTTAAGTTGTGGGTCCTTCACAGGGCCAGCGCCAGAACTTTTTCTCTCCTGGTGCGAAGGGGGAGCTTGACCAATACGTGGGTGTGCTAAGAAAATAGTCGATTTCCATGAATTCAGAGTAACTTTATGGGGAAGTTCTTGTTTTTTCAATAAAAGCAGATATGGCACACAGCACATTCACTATAAATGTAGTTTTTGATTGAATTTGGCCAAAGAATATTCAACAAAAAAGCGATAAGCCTAATACAAGTGACCACAAGGCAATGACCAAAATGTCTTTCACGTGCACCAGACAACGCCCATGTGTCCACAATTAATAACAACACAATACATCCAAAATACGACAAGAAGAAGAAGTGCATTTTTTCCACATGCATAATCAGACAACTGTGCATTGGTGATAATGTTTCGGATGAAAAAGCTATCACAAGGTCAGAAATGAAATTAATTACATCCTAAAGTGCAATGCATAAGGCTATGCCTGGTAACTGTGCACACACTTGTAAAAAAAACTGGCTATCATCACAATCTTAGTGATTATATTTCTATTGCAAACAAAAATAACAAGTCTTACAATACAAATACATGCTGCTGAAAACTTGAGTCTTCTTACCTTATAGCATCTTGCTTTGAAAAATCTTCATGTGAAGATGAACTGGCTCTTCACTGGTACATTTAAAACTTGTATTGTGTGTGATGTAGCAGTATAAAGTCTCTGTGGCTGCACTGCACATAAACACTACACAAATATGACATGTATGATATAAAAATGGTTGTGGGGCGAGTGGAATTCAATGGAGCTTGAATCTCATTAGCCATCATGCCTACCTGTTGGTCAAAATCCAACACTCTGCAAAGACATGCTAAATTATTCATTAAGCACCTGACTCATGTAGCTATTGAAGTTGGAAATAACTCACTGGAGTTGAGAGCAGCTCTGGTTTGGTTCTCAAGTAATCAGGTCTGTCTTATAAATGCTCATGATTTCATATGAATTGCAGCCACTGGCCACTAATCCAATTGTATTTTTCATCTGACCCTTGCTCCCCCGCTGTCTGTGTTTCCCTCTTTCTTTTCATCCTTCAGCATCATCAGTGGAGCGTAAGGAGTGCTACTTCCGTCTGAACAATGAGAACCTGTGTGAGAGTGTGCTGACCAGCCATGTCACCCTGCAGGAGTGCTGCTGCACACTGGGAGCTGGCTGGGGTGACAACTGTGAGGTTCATCCCTGTCCTGTCAATGGCACAGGTGAGCTGTTGGAGGAGAAGGAGGAATTTCAACATTTAAGTACAAATCAGGGTCCAACATAACTGATGGCCCAGGGCCAGTAAAATTTTCTACAGGGCAATCACTGGCCCAGACTGCCAATCAGAGTCATGGGTATACCATTTAGGAAGAGGGGAGGACATTTCTCTTCGTTTGATAATGTTTAAAGTAAAGTTAGGCTTTGCTGTTGGCTTCCCAACTCATTTTAAAAAAAGACAAGAGAAAAAGAGAGAGAGCTTGAGCAAGCTGAGAGCACATGCAAGTGTAAGAGCAGCCGTGGTCGAGCGAGGAGAGGGAGCGGCGGTAGCGAGAACAAAGCTAGTGAATGAGAGAAATAAAATGTTATTTTCTGATTGTATACAGTGGTGACATCAAAGCACAAATGAATAGCTATCAAACATCAAACAACTATCGCCTTTTCATTCATTTATTACAGTTATTACAACTCCATGTCTGAAATATACATGGGGCCAGTAAAACTCGGATCTACTGGCTAAGTTGGCCAGTGGGGAAAAAATGTTACACTGGACACTGTAGATCCACTCGGTGTCTGGTCAGAAACAGTTTACCAGCAGCATCATTTAATACTTGGATAACCTATAGTTTTATTATGGAACTAGAGAGCAAAAGCTTTGTTGAGATAACATAGTAAAGTGTTCAGGTTGCGCTATCTCCAATGAAATAAGCTACTGAATATCAGGGCCTTGCTCTTTTTATGTGGATAACTGAGTTAGCTTGATTTGATTGATTTTTCAGTTCTTTACAGCCGGCTTAAAATGTATTAAGAACTGTTGTCTTAGTAACAAGTGCAACTTATTCAATTTATGACCATCAAGGTGAGCCCTTTATATGAAGTCATTTTCAGATACAAAAAACTCTTAGAGACATCAGTAGAAAAATATCAAAATCTGTCAGCGCAATCATCACAACTAAAGATCAAATGAGCTGTACAGTAAAATAAAACTTTAATTACACTTTCTAATATATATAAAGTTCATTATTTAGAAGGATTACTGCTTACACCAGGCAGCATGGATACCTGGATTCAGACTTGAATATCAAAATGTTGAAAAAAACATGGATTCAGTTTTGGGTCTCATGTGGCCACAGTATCTTTATCTTCTTGTTACTTGACAAGAGTGGAAGCAGACATGATCCATAGGGAACCCTACACATTACTGTTGTCTCACCATTCCTATCTGACCACTTAGTGATGCACAGGAATTTAAACAGGAAGCATGTATTACTGCACCATAGTGGCTTAAATCAGTGTCTTAGTTATTTTAAGATGAACTGTGCATCCTTGCATGCTGATGTTTAACCTCCATGTGCACGTTTCTGTCCCCTTCAGACCAGTTTAACCAGATGTGTCCATCAGGAAGAGGTTTTATCCCCAATGGAGATTTGCTGTATGGAGTAGCTACATCTGACAGCTACAAAAGTAAGAGTTCATTCATTTACATCGTAGAAATGTCACAGCTGAATCTGAAGTTTTATTCCTGCTACTGTGTGTTCCATCTACAAGGGTAACTATATCAGGTGTGTCTCATTCATTCTGTTTTGGAAAGTTTATCAGCTCATTTAAAACTGAATGACAAGCATAAAAATGTCCAGTCTTTTCGGTGGCAAGTTTTCAACTCTGGAGGTGGCCTTTTTCATGTGAAATGTGAGGATGGGCACTACATGGTGTATGCTGACACGGCGAACATGAAGTTTTGAGTTAATGTGGTTCTCTCTCCATCATCACCACCTGAATCTTTTGTTCTTTCTTGATCTTTTTTTCTTTCTTTCAAAGACACATCACACAAGAAGGAATGTGTAAGATTTATTGTGTGATCTTGCTTTGTCTTTCTTTCTTTCTTTCCTCTGAAAATATAGTATAGTATACAATACTGTAAAAATGCAACAATTATGCAGTGTAAGGATATTATATTTTGCACTCTAAAAATAAAGTACAAAAAATGTTGCTATGTAGAACTGTTCCACTGTAGCTACAGGGAGAGTGAGCATGTATACTAATGCTACATGAATGCTACTTGCACATTATATATAAGTATGTAAATTTAACAGCTACCCCTGGGAGTCATTGTATTCCTACATAAAGCCACAGCACAGTTACTCCTGGCTCTCCTTTGTAACACTCTTGAAGCCAACAATAAATTCTCATTTTCCTCTCTGAATACTGAACATGTGTCTATTCGCTGGCTCTTTGCAGATGCAGATGAATGTATACTGTTTGGCCAGGAGGTGTGTAAAGGAGGCTTTTGTCTGGATACTGTAGGCGGCTACGAGTGTTACTGCAAAACCGGACAGGACTACGACCCTGCCAAACTGGAGTGCAGAGGTCAGAGTGATGAACAGCAGAAACAAAGACTGTGTATGTGTTTGTTTGTGTCTAAATGATGTCAAAAGTTTCCTCGTTACCTCAAATTCTGTCAGCTGATAACTTGCTTTGATATGGTGTATTTGAATATTCTGCTGACTCAGCAGCAGCTTAGAAAACAGCCGCTGCATTAGCAACACATTATTGAGGTGCAGCACAGTACCCACTGCAGCAGACACAGGGTGGACTGCACATCCATGTTTAATACCTCTCTGAGGAACACATGGCTGTATGTCTGAACTATAAGAGGGAAGACTACACAACAGTCTCTGGAGGAACTGAAGAAGTGATAAATATTTCAATTGGAATAAATTGAGAAGAGACTGAAAGACTGAAAACAACACTGTGGAGCATGAAACTTTGACTTCACTTTGGGAACTCAACTTAAATGTTTATATAGCACTTTCCTATGCACCCTATCTATGTTAACTTCAAATTTAAGCTAGTTTTTAAAAATATATTTTTATGCATTTTGGCCTGTACTGACAGTAGCTTGTTGTAGAGTAGTAGGGAAAGAGAGAAAGCTTTCCCCAGAGGCTTCATCCCATCAAGAAAAGCTTGTAAGTGAAGTGTTAAAATATTTTTTCCAAGGTCAAGAATGAACTTTCCTGTTCAAATTTTAAGCCAATGCAGAATGTAGGTCATAAAAATGCTCAGGAAAGTTGAAAAATGTGGTTGTGAAGACAGAAACAACTAGTCAGTGGCCCTTGAGTTAAGGTTATTTTATTTTGTCAAATCTCCAATGTGTTACTTTGTCATATGTGGTTTTGGAGTATTTCTCTGTAATATTCAACTCTTCATGATCATCCAGTTGTGGATCATCAGTCCTGATAACTCAGGCAGCAGACAACAGAATCTTCTTTACTCAACAGACATAAACTGAATCTATATAAAATTCCTCAAAGTGGAAAAATTGTTGAACATTTGAGTTGAATTGCTCAGGTGTTTCAGCTAAATTCTGTAGTTAGCTAGAAAGTTGTGTTGTTTTTCCATTAAATGTCTCTGTTTGCTTTTCTTCCTGTAGATATCAATGAGTGTCTGGATGAGTCGGTGTGTGTCGGTGGACAGTGTTTGGACACAGATGGGTCATACATTTGTTTCTGTACACCTCCCATGTTGTTTGACCCCAACAGTAACCGCTGTGTCATCATTCCCGAGATGACCGGTAAGAAAAGCTTTTTTTCCCCCATTTATTTGCCTGTTTGATCTAAGGGACACCTACTGTGGGGTGAGCGTTCAATTGTCCCTGTAGGATATTTCTTCCAATCTCCACATTATTTGTGTGTATCAGTTTTGCCTAGTCATTTCCAATTTGACATTTTTTTCTGAAATATTGCAAAGTACACTTTTGGTTGTAAAGCATTTGTAGCCTCCTTCCTAAATATAGCCATCTCAAACCTAACTCCTCAAACTATGTATTTACATTATTACATGGAATTTGTTGGGAGCAGTGCTACACCACTCTACTGCACCTGACAAGCTGAGTGTAGGCAGAAAAGCTCCTCAAACATGCTCATCTTCCTGATCCTGAGCAAGTCTGTAAACATATTTATATATTATTATATATTTATGTAATATATTTTGAAATATTATATACAGTCACTTCTTGAAGCCTGTTATTCTAAGATAATGATTTAATTACAACATTATCTTGAGATACAAAACATCATTTTCTCATTACCTCAATATAACAGGTTTCTGTATGTCATTCTCTATCCTTGTATAATTTCTTTTGACCTTTATAAAAGTAGACATCGTAAAAGAGAACAATACAGTAATGAAGAAGGATAAAGAAAGTAAACATAATTGTAATTTCATGACCAAATGGCTAATAATAATACCATGATAATGATAAAATGGTATTGAAATGGAAAGATAGAGATACATTATGTTGCAAACCACATATAATGAATAAATAAAAATGTTAAATACTATAGAAATACTGTGTAAAATAAAGGATTTCTTCCATCAAGCTTCAGTGTAAACATACTTACTGTGTAGAGTTGAGGAGAAATACATGTAATACAATCCAATTTTTATACTTTGAAATGAGCTAGTTTTAATATTAGTTAAAAATGATTTAATGAACAAATATAAAAATGTATGATCAAAATGTCATTTTGGCATTATTATAGAGGGGATATTGTAAAATGTTAGTTTCTGGTGTGTTTTGTAAAAATGGGGAGACACAATCTAGTCTACACCTTTCCAGTCTGTAGAAAGTCCCAATGTTACTATATATGGGATCACTCTCTACGGTCCTTTGCCATATTGTTTGGGTAATCATTTACAGACCAAAGTAGTTGATTTACTATTTTAAAATCCTAATCTGTTGTGTTGAGAAAAAAAGTTCATAATTAAGTTTCAATCTCAAAAGACAGGGTTTAAAGAACATGCTAGCTACAATAGCTGCTCTTGGCTTCAGTACAAATAACACTAATGAAATATTTGAAGATTAGTTTATGTGCTTCAAACCAAATTATGGAAAAGTACCTCAATACCTTTGTTATCAATTAGTTGCATCAAACTTATTTGTGTGTGTGTGTGTGTGTGTGTGTGTGTGTGTGTGTGTGTGTGTGTGTGTGTAGAGGAAGATGAGATGGAGGAGGGACATTTCCAGGGTATCTGCTGGCAGACTGTGACAGAAAGCAAGTCATGCACCGAGCCGCTGGGTGGCGACAGGAAGACCACATACACAGAGTGCTGCTGTCTGTACGGGGAGGCGTGGGGCATGGACTGTGCCCTGTGTCCACCGAGAAACACCGGTACACACTATACAACACACACTGCTCTAACCCTGTAGTGTCAGTGCAGTGCAACCCAGATACACAATACTCGCATGTATCGTCACACACCACCTGCATCCATATCAGCTGTAAACACAAACGAAACTTCCAGCATACATAGCTGACAGTTCTGTGGAATCAATGACTAATGAGTTGACTGGTCAGCTGTGGGAGCTCAGAGCTGTTCATTAGTAAATTATTACAGCACTTGGCAGCTCCTGACATTTCTCATTCAGTGATTAATGTCTTTTCTGTCTCTCTCAGAGGATTATGCGGCCATGTGCAACCTTCCTATGGGCGGCGGGCGGCGGCCGTACGGTCATGACGCCCTTGTTGCTGGCCCGATCCATGAATATGAAGTGAGTCCAGACTATTCACCATCACCGGAGCAGCAGGCCATCCTGCCCTTCTATGAGAACGAGGAGCGTGAGTATCTGTATATCTCCTTTTATGTTCATTCCTATTAAAGAGTTACAGGGCTGACACAGGAATATTTAAGACAAGACAAAGAAGACAGTCAAGAAAAGTATTTTTCAAGATTGTGATCAGGTTTTTACAAAGAACAGAGGCCTTGCAAGTTATGTGGCTGAGGTCAAGAATAGTGTGTGTGCATATGGATTTAAGTCAGTGCTCTCAGGTGTTCATCAGTAGATACCAAGCTGAACAATTGAGAATACAGCAGAAAATAAGGTACAAACAATTCTTGGAAGTGCGTGTGACTCACTGATAGCACTGCTGAATGGAGTCTACAGTGTTGAGTGGTTTAGGAACTGAATGAATAATACTATGAATACAATACAATACAGTGTAAGTCTGAGATATTTGGTTACTATTATTGCCATTTGGACTGACTTTCTTTGTCTTGGATGAAAGCTTGGTGAAGCAGGATGACATAAGACCTGCTTGTAGCAATTTTCCAAGTTAAGTTAAAACATAATATGCCCACTGGAAGTAATTTTGACCAAATTGTGGATTATTTCTTACATGTTTAAAAAAGGACCTCAAGATTTGGTACAGCTGTTTTGGCCTGTTAAGCGTTTTTCCACTCGTAGGTTGTTTGCAAAGTATTTAACATGTAGGAGGAGACAAAACTTCATGGAAAACTTAAACAACTTGAACTCCTACACAAGTGTCAATGTAGGACCATTTGTCTGTTATATATATCAAAATGTATTTCCTTACTTGTCCTTTATTCCTTTGTCTGAGTGTAATACATGTTGGTTAATTGGATTAGAGACCTCTCAGTATAACACATCAGCAACACAAAGCCTCAAAAATGATCATAAAGTTGAAAACAGTTTAAAACCTGAACATTATAACCTTCATGAAACTCTACTCAACACAGCTTTATTTATATCGAACCTTTTATATAGACATGCAGCCCGAAGTGCTTCACATTGCAAGATTAAAACAACACAGACAAAAATAGACAACAATGAATACAATTTTGAAAGACTGAAAATTACAACAATAAAATTCTAAAAATAAATAAAAGTCTATAAAATAAACACCAGGGATAAAATTACATAAAAACCGATGAATAAAACTTAAAAACTAAAACACTAACATTACTGCAAATTAAAAGCCAGATTAAAAAACCTAAGTGATCTGGCTAGAATATAAAATTAAAGAATATCTCTGATGCAAAGAGGAGCAAGATTACTTAAAGCTTTATAAACAAGTAAAATAACTTTTAACTCATTTCTAAAAGGTACAGGTAGCCAGTGCAATGTCTCAAGCAGTGATGTGGTGTGATCCATTTTCTGGTTGCAGCATTCTGAACTAGCTGTTGTTTCCTTATAGGCTTTTTAGGTAATCCAGTATAAATGACTAGTAATAAAAGCATGAATGAGCATTTCAGCATTTTCTGAGTTAAAAAAGGTCTGACTTTGGCAAGATTCCTAATGATGAAAAAAGGATGTTTTAATGACCTTGTAAAAATAACAATTAAAATTAAAATCGGAGTCTAGGTCTAGGTTTGCTAAGACCACCAAGCATTGAGTGCAGTTTTTCTCTTGCTGCTTTGGGTCCTATTAAAAGAATTTCAGTTTTCTCCTCATTTAGTTTTAAAAAGTTGTTACCCATCCATACATAAATGTCAGTGAGACAGGCAATGAGAGCATGCAGTGCATTGGGGTCATTTGGTGACACAGAGATGTACAATCGTGTGTTGTCAGCATAACAATGGTAATTGACATGGTGATGGTTAATAGTGTTTCCAAGTGGGAGCATATAAAATTACAACAAAACTGGGTCGAGAATGCTTCCTTGAGGAATACCATATTTAATACCATCTCTGATACATAAGAACCCAGGTTGACAAAAACTTTCTACCAGTTAAATAAGACCTAAACCAAGTTAAAACATGGTCAGAGCATCTCTCTGATGCTCTCACCCATTTCTCAAATCTGTCAATTAAAATTTTGTGGTCAGTTGTATCGAATGCTGCACTGAGGTCTAAGAGAAGAGGGACAGCCACGTTGTTTGTATCCACAATAATTCTCAGGTCATTTACAACTTTCAGTAGGGCTGTCTCTGTGCTGTGGTTGGCTCGATAACCAGATTGGAGTTTTTCTAAAATGCCATTGTTGGTTAGATGAAAAGCAATTTTTCTCTAAAAGTTTACCAAGGAAAGGTAGATTAGAAGTGGGTCTGCAATTGTTTAATTGTTAATTACTCTTGAGAAGAGAGATTACCATGAAAGCAAGATCTATTGCAGGGTTGTTTAGCTCAGTGTACCAAATAAATTGTGTATTATAGTCGACATCTACAGTTTTGGCAGGATATTTATGAGTGCTACAAACTGCTGGAAGTGATCCACTGTACTGCAGAGCTTTTCATTATTGGATATTATACCATAAATATGCAGGTTCAGCTTCTGTGATGACAAACATAGACATTTTATAGCGCTTTGCTGCCATCTTGTGACAATAAAACTAACAACTTGTTATGTAAACCATTCATTTGATCAGTGTACCTAAAATTTGAATGCATGTTTTTGGACCATGCTGGGATTTATGTATGGTAAAAACATTAGACATTGAAGATCACATTAGACTCTTCTAGCTAAGGCCAGTGGTACAGTATGATCAGTTCTACTTTTTCCAGGATTAAAGCCAGCCAGATTTTACATGAACCCAGTTTTTTCCTGATCCCCCTCCCTACATGTTGTAAGACATTTTCCATCGGAAAATTTTTTTTTTTTTTTGATCTGCCATCACCAAAACCTCTAGCTGTGCCCCACGCAGTCTACAGAGGTGGGTCCTGCAGAGGACTGAAGTCTAGTAATCTGAATTTACCCCTCTGTCCGAGATGTTCTACAGCTCAGCGTCATCAAAAGTTTTAGTCTTTAGCTTCAGAGACTAAAACCATACAAGTTAGTGACATACAATCTGTGAATTGAAAAGGATACACTGGTTGTGAACTCTAAAATCTCTCACTGCCAAATCCCAAACTTTTTAAATAATAACATCTCAATTTGTGACTTACTGATTTCATAAGACAACCCCTTGTTGTCCTTTTGTGATGTAGATCCATACAAGGCATTTGAGGGTTTGCGAGCAGAGGAGTGTGGGATACTGAACGGCTGTGAGAACGGTCGGTGTGTGCGGGTTCAGGAGGGTTACACCTGTGACTGCTTTGATGGATACACCCTGGACCTGTCCCGCATGGCCTGCATTGGTAAGAGAACACACACAAAACACAAACAACACAAACTTTGGAACATGTTGTCATGTTAATATTCAAGCATCTCTCTCTCCTTCTCTGTCCCCAGATGTGAACGAATGTTCAGAACTCAACAATCGCATGTCACTGTGTAAAAATGCAAAGTGCATCAACACAGTGGGCTCCTACCAGTGTGAGTGTTTGCCGGGCTTCACTGCCTCCGACAAACCTAACTACTGTGTGGAGGCAGCAACACACCAAACATCAACACACACACAGTGAGCATGGATGGACACTAGGGGGCGACAAGAGACACTAAAACCACACGCACAAGCTTGTATTACTATACTTGTGAGGATGTTCACTGGCTACATTCAGTTGTTGCCAAATCTTCAACACTAACCTTATCTCCCTGGTTTGGTTACAGCATCAAACAGCACTCCCAAATCCCAAAACACTTCACAGCTGAACATCTGCAGTGACCTGGAGGTACATTTGGGATTTGGGGCAGTGTGGTCAAATGAGGGAGTGTACCTTTAAACGTAAAAAATCTGGAAAGCCTTCAATCTGATTTTAATCTTTGCCCCAAATCTAAATTAAACCTACAAAACCTGAAACATTGCCTTGAAATTAATCTAATCCTGATTCTAATCTTAATCCCTAAACATTGATCCAGCTCCACCCTCAATCAGTGTGACTCACTTCCTGCATTCCCCTTCTCTGCTACATCCCTATGGATTGTTCTTATAGTACTTCTGTTGTATTATATTTGATATATTGTTCTCTTTTTAGTGTTTGTCCAATGTGGATATTTTACAATAAACTATTTCTAAAAAAAATATATAAATTACTACCAATGTTAAGGCCTATTTAGTAAAGAGCAAGTAATTTTTTAATTTCAGAATATACTGTAACGTGTTTGTTTGTTTAGCTTGTTAAAGGAATAGTTCAACATTTTGGGAAATACACTCAGTCTCTTTTTTCCAAAGGTGAGATGAAAAGATCTACATCACTGTGTGTTAAAGGGTACTCCACAGTTGTATTATATCCTCTGTGGATAACCCTGATGATGTCATCAGAGTTATGATGACATCATCAGATAATCCTAATAATGTCATAAGGGTTATCTCAGCTTTGACTTGAGACTCAAACTTGTTAACAGAAAGCCTGAGCCACAAAATGAAGGTGTGGAGTTAAGGCAGGTAGGGAGTATCTTTTGAAAGGTGCTATTAATTTGCATTATGGGAAATGTAGGATCCAGTGTCTTTAGAGGATACCAGTCAGGACATCCTCTGCTGCTGCTGCCGCTTCAACCACTTAAAAAATCTGTCTCTTTCAAGTCTCCCAATTTCATGCAAGTGTAACACTATATCACTGGAATATCCTTTTAATTTTCTTGCAGAACAACTGTCAGGCACATCAACTGGATCAACTGTTTGTTAAATAGTCCCAGCATGTAACTCCTCCTAAAAACACATACTGTCATTTTTATATTTGATTGTAGCTCTGTATTTAATGCACAGACATTATTGATATCCATCTTCTCATCCAAGTCTTGATAAGAAAGTGAATAAGCAAATCTTTTCAGAATGTTGAACTACACCTTTATCTTGACAGACCCTAATTATTTGTTAGCTTGGAGAAGCATTCACAGTAACTGTCCCCTGTCACTGCCTCCTTTTACACTAATGAAGTGTTGAAACATTAATTGCCAAACCTAATGAAGAAAGCGCTTCCTACTGTATAAGTGTGCTCCAGATCTATGGGAGGAGTAGAGCTTTTGCAGGGGGAGCACATATGTCCAGGGAAAAATGCAAATGAAAGCTAAATAGACCTTGATTTTTGATGTTTTTGTATACAGTACTAACTACTATAATGGTATACAGTTACAGTATGTAGTAGTATGGATTCAGGAAGAGTCTACAGCCATGCTAGCAGCTCTGTGAGGCTGTACTTCGACATACTGTGGCAGCGCTTGAGCTAAATGCTAATATTAGCATGCTAACATGCTGATAATTAGAAGGTAATGTTTACCATGTTCACCATTTTAGCATGCTAGCAGGCTAACATTTGCTAATTAGCACTAAACACAAAGTACAGCTGAGGCATTTCCTTTTGCAGGTACTTGGTCATAAACCAAAGTATTAGACAAATCATAACTTTGACCTGATGATGGTGCTAGAGGAAAAATCAAGTGAATATAAGTAATTCTGACGGGAACATGGCTGTGAGTACCAAATTTCATGGATTCCATCTAATTGCTGAGATATTTCCGAAGTAGTGGACTAACCAACCAACATTGCCCCAGAACTAGTGTAGCTAAAACATTTGGGAACCACTGCTTTATGGAATCTTGATGAAATTACAACCAACATATTTATTATGCTGCCAATCACAGCCCTACATATATGATGTACTCTTTGTTTTTTATTTAGCTCAACATTTGGTAGATTCTGAGATGTCACTTATGTTTAATCATGGTATACTGTATGCATTGATAATGATAACTGTTACATGAAGGGGATGATAAATGCTGTGTTTAGGCCCAACTGCTTTAACCTTAACATTATCTTGCTACTATAAATATTAAATTACAACCTCAAAGATGTGTTGATCAACCAGTCTGTCTTCAAGCAAAGCTTTCTAACCTTTTTGATCCCTGACAGGACATTTGATCCTTAAAAGTATAGAAATACAACACACACACACACACACACACTCACACACACACACACACACACACTCTCTTACTTAATCCAAGCCCATATATTCTGCACTGTATAAGATACACACTAAATGAAACAAACAGTAATTTACTTGAGATGAAGATTCAACTTAATCTACTATGTGGTGCCTATGTGGGGAATAGAAACACAGAATTGTATAAAATGTATGTTTTGTCTGTTGCTTTTTTTAAGTTGTTTTCTTATTGTTTTTAAAAGGAGTTTTATGTGCGTTTTCAGAGGCCATTTTATTCATGTAACGTTTTGACAAACCCTATGGACTTGTGCTGGGTGATCCAGTTGTATTTTCTACCCAGTCAAACTGATTGTGGATATTTAATTCTGTGAAGAGGCCAGCTGTCTGCTCCCTCTCTTCCTCCATCGCCATCCCTCTTTTTGCCGTCAACAAAAGCTTGTTTCTACACTACAGCACCACCAAATAGCAGTATGCACATTTTGATGTACTAAAAACCTAACTATGAGTTTTATGTTTCATACAAAGAGCTAAGACTTTTTTGTTACCTGGTATTCCTTCCCATCTTCCTCCCCCTGTGTCTATGTGTTGAGACTGAGACGGACATTTGTTTTATTTTTCATACTTCTCTTATCTGCGTTTCACTGCAAAGTCTTGCCAGGTTGCAAAGCTGCTATGGGACAGCGATGGGAGAGAAGAAACTTGTGTACATTTAAACAAAAGAGTGGAGAAAACAGCTGTTGTATTTGTAATTTGTACATGAATAAATAGCTTTTTCTATGAATTCATATTACAATGTACATTAAACCCCTTGGTAATAAACCACAAATTGTGATATTTACATTGGCTGGCCTGTCAGTTTTTACTGTTTGAAACATGTTGCATTGCAAAATGTGACACTTGCATTCCAGACTGTTGTCATTGCAAAGGTTATTCAGGACTTTATACTGTATCTTCCAGTGTATCATCATTTACAGAAATATTGAATTTGCTTATCAAAGCTTTATTAAAGCTTTAGTTATAAGCTGAAAGCTACATTGAAATGAATTTAAAGAGTTATAAATAACTAAAAGTCAAAGATTAAGTTGGTTAATCTGTTGGCTGAGCAGGCAGAAACACCTCACCATTGAGTGGTAGCCCTGATTAATGTGCACAAACTGTAAAAACAACTTGAAAATGAGAAGAACAGCAGGAGATATGAAATGTTGAATAAATATGTATCTGACAGATGTTGCCTACAATAATTACTGAAAGTCCTGATTTATAGTGACCAAGTCGATAAGATTACATCACAAGTGAAAGTTTAACTGGGAGATCCCAACTACTGAAACTGACATCAGCAAGACTCTGTTTTCTCAATTTTTTGCTTTTGCACAATGTGTAAAATGTTGAAATTGTGAAAGAGTTATTACAACATGCACAAAAAGTTTAGTTTTAGTCAAAACCTTTTTCAGGCTTTCCTTCAATAGTGAAAATGTGTCACTGGAATCTATTGCAACTGAATTGAACTAAATGAACTACAGTTCTTTAACAAAGAGAAAATTACAAACTTTGAAAAGCTGTAGGGGAGACCGGGAACAACTGTAACATCTGAATTGCACCAATCAGAAACAAGACATAACCATGCACATGGTCTGTGATGATCCCTCTTTGCCTGCCAAAAGACAAACTGGTGACTCATAGTTTACTCGTCAAAGTTCCTCTGCCAAGACTCATTTTTGTAACCTGACGTGCCAGATGGTTTGTTACACAGAACCATCTGAGAAGTCGTCCATGGAAACTGTTTGGAAAACGGCAGGCACTTTCATAAAAAATTATTGATTGGATGAGCCATCTGTCTATTACCTTCTTACCTCGCGACGGTGATTGGTCCGAACCACCTGCAACTGCTTTGATGGATACACCCTGAACCTGTCCTGCATGGCCTGCATTGGTAAGAGAACACACACAAAACACAATCAATACAAACAACATAACTTTGGAACATGTTGTCATGTTTCAAGCATCTCTCTCTCCTTCTCTGTCCCCAGATGTGAATGAGTGTTTAGAACTCAACAATCGCACGTCACTGTGTAAAAATGCAAAGTGCTTCAACACAGTGGGCTCCTACTAGTGAGAGTGTTTGCTGAGCTTCACTGCCTCCGACTAACCCAACTACTGTGTGGAGGCAGCAACACACCAAACATCAACACACACAGTGAGTATGGATGGACAGGGAAAGGGAAAAGGAGAAGAACCACAGCAGTCATAACTGATACACCTGTCTGAAACTCTCTGCAGCTGGAGAAGGACAGAGCCATTGGATTCAAGTGTAAGAAGAAGATGAATTTCACTGAATCCAAACCCGAACCAAGAAGAAAGTACATAACAGAAGAGCAAATGATGAGGAGAGTGAAGGGGAAGTATTCTGCATTGTCTGTCTGGACTCAAGTTCAATGGAGGTTTGGATTTCCTATGTATCATGCTACTCCTGGGCCCATGAACACATGGGAACAAGTATTATTTGTGCCACAACTATGAGCGAGACATGCCGTGTCCTGCCAACCTCACCTCAGAAAATGATAAGAATAAGATTAGAAAATAGTGACTCCATATGTTGAGAGATTGTGTTCCAATCTCCAAAACCAAACTGTGAATTGACCCCAAGCTAGAAGAAATTATTTTTTCTCCACACATCCACCCCTAACACAGCTCACTCGCAATCATACCTTGGTGTTACTGACCGTGTTTTACTTTGCAGATGATCTCAGGCTCATTAACTAGACAACAGCCAAGTCTGATTTTAGTTTCTATGGAATTAATGTTAATTAGCTACAGCTCATATGATATGCTGCAGATGACACTTGTCATATATTATGATATGGATTGTATAGATGGATATGAATGATTATGCTACTGTGAATGGTGGTCAGACATTAAGAGAAGGTAGGGAAATTAAAAATTCAAAGAGTAGTTTTGCAATTGTACTGGCCTGAACCCAAATCAAATCTTGACATACGTAGAGAATGTCAGGCCTAATATCTACAAGAAAACATTTCCTTGAAACTTGATCTTGTCGTTCTCTGTGTTATCTGCAGCCATGCCACCGAATGATAGATGTAGTGTTTTTCCTCAAAATGTTATTATATTATGTGTTATGTATGACATTTACAAAACCTTTAGGAAGGTGCCAGAGTGTCTTCATTGTGCCTGGTGTTTCTGTGTCAGTGACTTTTCTTTAGCCTTATCCAAACTACAAACATAAAGACCAATCAACTGGTGGTTACACTGAGGAACATTCCTGGAAAGGCAGGTCAAAGACTTCAATAATCGGCGCTCCTCTGTCCGCTCGTAATACTTGTATTTACACCAAAACATTTCTACTTGCACCACTTCTGACTATTTCTTTCTTTGCCTTCTCTTTTCTAAACAGACTGAGAAAGCAGAGTTTGGTATATTTAAGCTCTCTGATGGTGTATTCAGACAGAACACAGAGTTATTTTCAGACAAAAGGTAAAGTGGTGTGATTGTCAATGTGATCAAGTCAATGGAGTGGATGTAAGAAGATGTGAGATCCTTCTCTTTTATGAACATATAGATACAAGAGGAAAGGAAATGTTCTTGAGACAAATGAGAAAGAACTGGAGTTCTTGTAAGGTTTCTGTTGAGGGTGCTGCAGTGTGTGACACATGCACCATTCACAAGGTCACATACCAGCCTTATCACCACTTTCTGTGAACAAAGCTAATAATAGTATTCTAGTTTTGTTAATGACAAACCACTGAGTGACTGAAAATAAATTAAAGTTAATCAATACACAACATTTGAGAATGCACAACACATCTCAAGTTAAAGGAATACAATCCTGCATCCTGCACTTTTTTCTTTAGCCGTTATGACAAATGTTGGATAATGTGAGAGGACAACTTTTGGACAAGTCTTACAGAGCATGTCCATATCTGGCTAGTAGGCTTGAGTCTCACTTACAAGCCTTTTGGCCAAATAGAAAAGCTGTTTGTTCAAATGGCTAAAACTACTATGGAAAAATTTTTAGGCACTTAAGATGTTTAGATTCTTACCTATAATGCAATACCATCAGGGAGGCATCTGATTGGTCCCAAATTTATTCTGCAGTATGACAACAACCCCGAAATCCTAGAGAACTATCCTCAACAAGAAGAAGAACAAGAAGTCCTGCAGCAGATGGTTTGACCCCAACAGAGCCCTGATCTCAACATCATGGAGTCAGTCTGGGATTATATGAAGAGACAGAAGTAGCTGAGACTAAATCCACAGAAAAACTGCGGCAACTTCTCCAAGATGCAGGAACAACCAACCTGCCAACTACCTGATAAACTGTGTGCAGGTGAACCGAGAAGAACTGCTGCTGTTTTAAAGGCAAAGCTGTTTATTGATTTTATATACATATATACATACATACACGTGTGTGTGTGTGTGTGTGTACATACATACATACATCATACATACATATACATATATATACATATATATTCTTCCTCAGCAGATGCAGTTTTCACAGTTACCATGGAATTGTAAATGTTAAAATTTCCACTTTTCTGAACACTTTCTGAGAACTATCATCCTTGTTGGCTTACAGTCCATCAGTTAAGGAAGATTATGGGATATGATCAAAAGCTACAGAAATGGCTCTTGTGATGAGATTGTTTTGCCAACTACTGTTTATGGGGTCAAGAATGAACTTTCGGTCACAAACTCTGCATTTACCTGACAATGATCCCTGTGAAAATGATGATGTGCGTGTCTTGGAAGGAAAGTTGGATGTAGTGTGACAGTGTTAATCTCATTTTTCCTTTCTCTATTTTCCTCCTTGTCTGTCTGTCTCTCCTGCTTCGTCTGTCTCCTCCCCTCTGTCTCTATCTGTAGCAAGGCTACACACTGATATTTGCAGAGCTGTCCTGCACACCAACCTTTGTTTCCAGTAAACTCTGAATCTATTAATAGACTGTGTGTGTGTGTGTGTGTGTGTGTGTGTGTGTGTGACAAAGACAGAGGGAGAGTGTTTGTGGAAGTTATTGGACAGACAGAGTTAACCCCCAGCACTTAAAGCAGGATTTTGTGTATCACTGGCTGTCCCTGTGAGCACAGATAATACAGGATCATGATTTACGTGGCAGAGGTCACCTGGCAGTAATGTTTGTGTGGATCAGAGAAAGGTAAGTGCATCCCTAAACACTGCTGTGTGTGTGTGTGTGTGTGTGTGTGTGTGTGTGTGTGTGTGTAGGGAGAACAGAACTTTCAGCTATGAATTACAACAACTGTATTTAGGTGTTAATCTTCAAGTTCCAGTTTATTGTATTTTGAACTATTTTGCCACAAAGCAGGTGACACTGTGGGCTTTTTTGAAATTTTGTCTCCATTTTTGGTGTGTTTCTGCATTGCACTTCCCAGCACTGTACTGTATCATTTGTATTTTCTGTTGATGAAGTTTGTTGGATGGTGGCGAGCGTATGATGACAAAAACAGCATCATTGTAGGTTTACCAGTGAAGCCAAAGATGAAACCTGGCGGGTGATTATCAAGATTAAAGTAGAATGCAGGTTGACACTCATCTAACCCCAGTGATAATTCCCAGGATTAACAGAAAATGTTCTCAGCTTTGCCAAAACACTTGGTATTGTAATTATGATGTCTTTCTGCTGCCACATTTAACACTGATGAAACAGTATAACTTACATTTACATATACGTTTGCTTTGTTAAATACAGCTACATTGTGTGTATCACATATTTTGTTTTCTATTTCAAACTTGATTTCCAGTGCTAACTGCACAACTGTGTCTTTTTCAGGAATGTTTATTTCTTACATCTGATCCTAAAATAAATAACAACAAAACTGAATCATAATCATAATCAGTATAATTCAAGGTTCCATACCAACAGTGGAATGTATGTGTGCTTGGCATTGAGTGAGTGGTCAGGGTCATGCCTCTTAACAGCATGTCATTGTAGTGGATTGTATAATTAGACACTAGAGTAAAGTTTATATCTCATTGGACAAAGGCCACAGTAAGGCTGAACGGAAATGTTAAGTTGACCATTGTTAGGTTGTGTCATGTTAGTTCATATAAAGAGTTATTTAAAGCTCTATTAAGCGGTATCTTTTAATATTAACATTGAGGTAATGCTTCTACTACCACAGAGACCTGAGGCCAGATGCATAAAACTCTGTGTAGGCACAAAGCCAGAAATATGCAAATGCATTCTTTTCCACTCCCATAATTAGCCATAAATGGATGAAGACACGCCCTGATGGACAGACTAGCCATTTTCATATCAGTTCACCACCTGCTCCACCCGTCTGTACACCTATCAATGAAACAAACAGGAAAGAAGAAGTGCTGTTTCACCTGATTGTGTTGCACCGGTGAGGTTCTCCAACAGCAGAACAACTGTTATTATGCACAACAATTACGCATGGCTGTGTGGCTCTTTTTACCCTCCATATCATTAATCATCACATGGACTGTAAACCATCGTCAGCAGTGATATGTCAGAAATATAATCAATGAGTAGTTTGTAGCTCTCATATCTAAACCAACGATAAAATAAGAATATTAAGGCCAAAATAAAATGTGGACTCCTTTGTGAATTAAAGAATAATAAAATTAGTCACACAAAAGTAATTAATTAACGTTACATTCATAAATGTGCCTTTGATTGGCATTTTATAAACCCCCAAACAATCAGTGCAGTTGGTTATCAATCTAAACAACGTTTTACGAAAAGATTCTCTCTGATATCTCATATTTCATCTCCACCTCATCACATCACCCTGTGTACGCCTGGTCTGAAGAATGTGTGAGCTGTGCACATTCTCACCACACATTCTATGTTTATACCAGTTAGTGTGCAGGAAGTGGTGTATGCATGGTTTTTGTGTGTATGCATTGTTTATGCATCTGGCCCCCGGTGTATGACTGACTGCCGATAGCAGTAAGTCTGGTTTGGTCATGCTTTCCAACGAAACAAACTGAATGCGGTGACGTTCCGCGCTGGTGAGAAATGTGGTGACAAAGATGTAGCACATGGCTGTCCACATCCTCCCTAGGCTGTTGCAATATCACAGAGACAAAGTAAATGAGTGGCTGGTTAAAAAAGTTAGCAAACTAAAGACCCTGATATAGTATATCTGGTGGAGACCAATACAGAGAGGAAATGAAGAGTAAATATTGAACTCACATTTGTCAGATGGACAACAATACAGCAAATAGATACAAATGATACAGGCTGTTTGTACCAGACGTGTTTCAGCAATGTGTTTCAGTCATCCATCTCATGTGCATTTGAAGGATCAAATTTGTGTCAGTTTCAATCAGTTTTCTGGGAACTTTTCATCTACTCTGGCAGGGAAATTTTGTTTTGGATGGGTTGTGATAATTTAGGCTACTTTTTGTACTATCTGGGTGGTTTCCACTGATTAAAGTTATACTATATTCCAATAAATCAGCCCCTCCTCTCATCTGAGTAGGACGAGATTGACACTGCAGTGAGTTCAGTAGGCTTATACCACCTTCATGTCATAACAGAGTTATCGAAATTATGAGTTTATGACATATAAATAGCGTTCACGTCAACATCAAAGTTGCAGTTACAACTAGGATTTTTTTTTTCTGAAAGCTCTGATATATCTGACTAGACACTGAAGTGACTGAAAACTAAACAAACATGGACACCTCACATCAGCCAAAGACTGAAGTTCAATGTAATGAAACCCACATTTAATTGATATGGTATTATATTGTCACTGCACAGTGTTTTAATCTTTACATGACCAACTCTGTAATCATGCTCACCTTCTTGATGAATTCACATTTGCAAGTTGTTTACATGGGAATTTCTCCATCTCTATCATCCAACCTATATGACATGAATACAGCATCAGCATCAGACATAACTTATGATCATCTAAACCAAATGTCATTTGAGTTTATTAAAACAAAACTGAAACTAACTTTTTTCTTGTTCCAATTATTATTCTGTTTCACTTACAACAGATGTTCATGAGTGAAAACTTTTTATGTTAAAGCAGCACTAGGTTTACCTTAAAATAACAGCTTCACTCCCACTCCATGCCCCAAATGCCTGTTCTTGCATTATGTAACTTGGGTTAAGTGGGTACGATCTCCTGCAAGGAGTGTGCAGCGCTTTACGGCAACTATGGGTCTTCAGCTAACTATAAAAAGAAGCTAGCTCAGTATTCTCAGTATGGACTTCATGGCAGAGGCGAAGAGACTGAAAAGGACGTTGATGGAGGAAGCTAGGAAGAGATAGAGAGTGAACCGAGCAATAGGCCAGACAAGAGTAAATCTCGGACTGCTTTTTAGTCGTTTGCAAGAGCTTTGTGAAATAAAAGGCTGCAGGACAGATGCTGAGCTAACTCTCTTGCTGTTGGGCTAGTAAGTAATAATAGCTGGCTTTCCAAGTCTTATATTGTCGCACTTGCTTGATGTTTGGCTGTGGTAGCAAAGTTGTCGACTCGCTAGGTTTCGATCATGACAAGTCAGCCCATGTCAACAGAGGTTTAGCCGCTAGCTAGACATCTCGTGGTGATGATGAGGGACCGTTTCTGCTCTGTAAGTGCACAGAACAGTATCTGTGAGTGGCGAAGCATCCTTGCGAGGGAGCATTTCTGCTACTTACGCAAAATTGTGGTCCCGCAAACGAAGGGCTGTGACGAGCGCAAGCTTGACCCTCCTTATGCGTTCACAACTGTTCAACACTCGTTCACTCATCAGGTTGACTTTTGAGACTTTGGAGGTGGGGATGGAATAGACAGTCTGCTCCTTTGATTGGTCACTTTGAATACTGACCATGACCTTTGATTAGCTGTTTGGTTTGCTGGTGGCACCAATCCGTTAAGCTAATGCCTGAGTGCTTTATGCGATTAAAGACAAAGAAGATCTACTGTAGGTTGGGTACAACAATAACAAAAACCATGATTTGATTAAATAAAATCAAAGTTATTCTGCAGGTCTGATATTACTTCCATCTCAGGCTAGCATGCAAATAAAAAAAATCATCTCAAGTCAAAAAGTTTGGTCAGTCTTTGTCAGTCTCACACCAAATAAACCTTGAAAATGTGCAACTTTGCACCCTTTATGTGCACTGTAGCCTATATCATATCGCCAACATTCTATTACACACATGCTCCACATTCAAATGCTTAGCAAACAATGTATATGGGCTGAAAACGCTGGCTGTATTTCAGCAAAACTACAACTTTCTCACATTCTTTTTTGTTATGATCACCAATGTCACAATAAATAAAACTGCGGAGTCATATTTGTGTAAAATCCTGTAATATTACTCTACCTTGTCAGTCGACATGGTTCTTTGGCTTTGTCTTGAGACCTTCCCCAACATTCTCAGTTGCCTGTAACAGCCTGTGGAGGGTGATTTCTATGTGAATGACGCGGGCCGGAAAATCCAAAGGATGGTACATCTTTGCGCGCTCCCAAGTGCTTTGCCTCTCTCCTGCTACCATCAACAAACAACCGGCACCCACCACAACAAATACAGTGCTATCTGAATAGAAACACCCTGCAGATATTAGCTCACCAGCTCTTCTACCCACCAGGTTAGCTAGTGGCTAGCTGCCTAACCATGCCAGCTATCACCATTTCTGGCTACAGTACCTTTGTTTTTTGGGGGGGTTAAGACGGTTAGCTGCCTCTGTCAACCACCACACATTTCACACCAAAATCACAGTGCGTTGCTCCCTGGCCACAGCTTGCCGAGCCTACCGGTGTTTAGTAAACACGGTTGGTAACGGTGGTGGTTTGTGAGTCGGGTTCAGGTGGTTGATTAACAAATATTTTAGCAGGTTGGGTAGTGCGGACTGGTTCTCATAATGGGTTGGGTGGGTGCGGGTATTAAAAAACACTGACCCGCGAATCGCTACCAGCCAACAGCCACAGCACAGAAGGAGCCTCTGTGTGTTTGCTCTGTGTGTGTTTGTGTGTGAGCCATGGATGTAGAGCTGAATACAGGAACAGCGCTGGGCTTTGAAGCCAATTTGACATAGCGGCCAAACCATGTAATTACAATGTCTCCTGCTATTGGACCCAAAAAGACTTTTTCCCATAGACTTACATTGTGAAAGAGATGTCTGTAAATCAGTGGATATATTTTTTTGAGCGTCACAACCCCCGCGAAATGACTCGTCTCACTATCAGAATTTGATCCATTCAGTCCGATCACATTTCGAAAATTTAGAAGAGCTGCATAATTGAATTGTTTTATCCCCATTCAAGTTAGCCAGAGGGCTAAACTGGAAGTGAGCGGTCTTGGCCGGTGCAAGTCTCTAGTGAGCATGCTCCATGGGCCTGGCACATCAGGGGGGGTGCTGACTGGGAGTGAGAGATGCTTTGCTGAAGCACGGTACAAAACACAACATTAGAGATCTTTTATGTTATTATGAGAAGTGTAAGCGAGGAAGAAGACGTCACCTGCAATAGTCTTGCACCACCGTTCAAACGTTAGCAACAGGATGCTGACTGCAGCTCACTTAACGGCCACCGGTGTCACTAATGAGATGGAATTTCTGAAACCTACATATAGAACCTTTAAATTTAACATCATCTAAAATCTAAACCTATTATAATTTATATAATTCATATAAATGTTTCATTATTGCCTAATTATACAGACAAATAGAAGACCAGAGGCAATAGGAGTGGTATATGTAAAAACTGGGCTACTTTTATGACGGGGTCTATGACTGGGCTACTTTTTGTCAGTCCTATCTGGCAGTACTAACAGCAGTACTGTGACTGAACACATCCAGTGTTGACATGATGGAGGACTGCTGACATGCTGCTATCACTACACAGCCAGTGTTTCTGTGTATCTGCTGGCTGTATACTGGAAGATGGCGATATTATACTACCACAATAGCCATAACAACTTGATAAACCTTTGATATGACAGGGGGAAAGAGGACTAACTGTGGAAGACTTGAACATGATTTGGCTAAGCCAGTCAGCTGAAGCCTCATATCAGCTTCAGCTGAACTTAAAAATGGATTTTGGGCATTTTTCTTACATTAGGATCACGTGAACAGGAGGACCAATAACACTGTGTCTACAGAGAGCACTTCATCTGCTCTAGCTTATTTTTACACTTCAAGTCTATTTTTTTCCCCGTTTTACTCAAATAACTTCTACTGTGATTGTATGTTGGGTTCTGAGAACCGTCACAATGTACCTGACCTATAAATACTGTGCGTGAACACATTCTGTATAGACACTGAGCACTAAAGCTGCTGCTCTGCACAGTGTAACTCTTTAAATGTATACATTTACTTGAAAAATGTGAACTGATCCTTTAAGAAATACTTTGCAAGTTTGAAATTTGGGTTATTCATAGCACCTTCACCACACCAGGCAGTGTAAATTGTGGAATCAATAAACTTAAACCAATTTGACCCTGTTCTAAATAACTCACTAAAGTCCAGTGCACTACAGCAGTCATACAAGACCTTACTGAAAATGTGTGAGAGACAATAAGAACTGGAGTTGAATTCTTTTTGTTCAGCCAGGCAGCAGGATGTGCAGTCAGTGTTTTTGTTTAGGCAGACATTTTTAGAAGCCCAGAGAGACAAAACAATGTGTGCAACGTCATTAGAGTGGAATATGGGATGGGTTGACCCTCTCACACAAGAACAGAGCAACAATGCAGGAACACATGCACACGCACGCACTCACACACACACACATACACACACATATGCACTTCACCCTACTTGTTAAGCTACGAGGTAGAATATTACTCAGAAATCTTTAAAGAATGAGTCACTTAAACTTTGCCGGGTTATAACCATGCATTTCACAGGGCATTTACTGGGTTAAGTTATCATGAATGTTGCTCAGATTTGAGACAGGAAGACGCGCCGAAACAAACACTAACGTGCGCACAAGCATATTGTGATACATTTCCTGCTCTGCTTTTTTCCACTTTACCTTGTGTGGTCCCTATATTTAGCTCAGTGCAGGGAAACCAACCAACACAGGCAGGAAAACTAAGTTGGGAAAGAATTGAAGGAAGTCTACTGGCCATTTAGACAAACAACTCACACACTGGGATCAGTGCTAGCTGTACTGTATGGCTGAGACAGACAAAGGGCTTCAGAATGATAGAGGGGCATCTAAAGAAAGGGATGGGAGATATTTCGATCCTGCGCTGACAATTGGAGAGCTATGCTGGGTTTAGTAGCAGCCTTGAGGATCCAGGTGGATTTGGGTTTTGATGTGGATTTGAATGTACAGAAGGTGGATTTATGCATGTTTAAAAGGTGGATCCATGTGGTCTGTTGGTAGATCTTGGCAGACTGAAGGTCTCAGATGAGGTAAGATACATATGTAGTTGCCTAAATGTTTGAATGGGACCTGCAACAACATTAAAAGCTAAGATGAAATCCTGTAGTCATTACTATCTGAATTAGGACCTAAAATATCTAGCTGATATCATTTGTAAAGTGAATTTTAATGTGCTACAAATAGAATATTGACAGTTTTGTGCTGGTTCTCATGGACATTATGTGAAGACTTGCCTGTTGTTGCACACTCAAATCTGTCAGATATTATGCAGGACAGTTGTTTTTGTCAGGACTTTAAAGGATAAGTCCACAGTTTTACTGTTCATACTGGCTGTTCAAAGATCCCCTTCTAATGTGCTTTCAGTATAAATGATGGGGGCCAAAATCCACAGTGTGTCCACACAGTCATTAAAAAATGTATGTGAAGCTTATATGGGGCTTCAGCAGTCTGAGTTAGTCATATCAAGTAGATATCTGCCACATTTACAGTCTTTTTAGCATCAAATTCCCTCTTTGTGTTTCCTCGGACAGTGTTTCCCTGTTGAGCTGTGGTGGAAGTATAGTAACAAAAAGAGGGACTTTGGCACTAAAAAGACTAACGTTCAAAGATATCTACTTGATTTGACTCATTTGGACGCTGAAGCTTCATACTAGCTTCACATAAACTTTTAAAGACATCTTTACACAGGCTTGTGGATTTTGTCCCCCATCACTTCCATTGTAAGTGCATTATGAAGGGATCTTCTAATGGTCAGTATGAACAGGAGGAATGATTACAGCAAGAAAAACATGTTTAATGTTCATTTGGGCTCCTGACTGTTGTTTTAAGACACACTTGAAAGACTGTGAAGTCCTTTAAAGGGGCTTGTTTGATTATAGTTGTATGTGCTTGATAGTCCTATGGTGACTGTATATAACACATGATATGAACATACAGTCTGTCATTTGTACAGTGTGATCCACTCCATTGTCTCCCAGATGAGTTAAAGGGAGTGAAGGCACTCATTTGCTCCATTTCTAATGAGGTGATGTTCTGTTTGACAGTAAATTACATATTCAAATATTGTCAAACATGCACAATATGCACGTGTATCAGTTAACTAGTAATAATATCTTCTTTTATCTTCTATTGTTCGGTATTCATGAACAAACCTTCATGTTATAGTAGTGTGGGGCTTGCACATGATGCACATGGTTGCTTGTAGTTAATTTCTACCTGAGATTTGAACACTTGAGTACAGCTATGGTAGTATTCTCTCCTATGCTTTAATCTTTTAAAATATTGTTGCAACTGCAGTATTTTACTCTGGACAATGACATTTCACCATCGACAGCTTAATTTCAACATTCAGCAGTACATCGTACAACCTTCTCTGGAGGTTTATCTAGCTTGCTCTCTCTATTTCTTTCCCCTCTAGGTAGCAAGTTATATAATACGCACTTATTATTTCTTGTGTGTTTGGTGAGAACTGGAGCACACATGGCTTTTGAGCAGACTGCATGTTGCAATGTGCCACCATGTGTCTTTAACTGCTCTGATGACCCCCTGACCTTTCCTCTAGAGCCACAACCAGGCCAAAGTTTCTTTCCACATGAGAAATGTCAAAATCAAATTGGCAGTTTGCCTATTCAGCATATTAATGCTCCTCAAAGAATAAATCCTTTCCATCATGGACACTCCATGACTTTCCCCTAGCACCGCACCTTGGACCAAATGTCACGTTTGCATAAAGGGTATCTCATTATCTAGCAGGCACATTGCCGTGATATTCCCTGAGTGCATTCATTCATATCTCCGATCTCTTTTATTTTGAATGTCTTTCTCCTAAAACCACCCTCAGGACAAACTTAACATTTTACTGCTTATAATGTAACATATAGATCAATCTTGGTATTAATTTAAATTATATAACTTAAATCTAAAGAGGCAATGCTACAATACGGAGAGTTGGGAGTTTGTGGACGATCTCATTTCTTGTTGATAGATTTTAACACCAGTGTTTAGTTTAGTTTAGCTCTCACAGGTTAACATCTGGACAGCTTTTGTGACAACATATGAAAAGCTCACAGCTCGTCTGCTTTCCGTTGTGTTTTGAACACAGTCGACTGGAGTTACATGCATTCGTAATGAGTGGCAGCACGAAAGACACATGCGACATCTAATAAGCATAATTATTTCATTGGTTGTCACCTAAGCAACTACTCGGAATACACTGACGGTAATCTGACTCTCTATGAATTTATGAAACAATTCCAATCACCTGGCGGCACTTTGTCCGAACCAGAGTGAAGTTACCACTGAGTTTAATGAATAACCCCACTGACTGCTACAGGAGCACTGTTTCCCACGCTTTTGCTCTCTCTACAGAACAGGCCTACATATCATGTTAGAAACGGCATGTAGTCTGAAAAGTTACTGATCAACTCTAATCAACTGCACAGAGACACTATTATTGTGCCTATGATTTAAATTCTAGGGTTAGTGGAATAGTGACCGATAAAGACATTACTAACATCATCATCATACATTATACTGAAAGGTGTTTCTATTGTTTTACATACATGAGGGGGGCAAAATATTAGAAACATCTTTCAGTATAGTCCAACAATTTTAAGCCTGGTCAGAGCCCTCTACTGTACATCAACAAGAAATGTCTCTTTCAGCCAGCTACAGTCTAAATTTAGTCTCCCTGCTCATAGTCATGTTGTTCTGTTACCTGCAAGTAAACTTTGATAGACATTACACCTCCAAAATACTGTCTGTTTCTCAGGTTACACAGCCCACCTCCTCTAGTCATCTCAAGGAATCCAGGATTAAGGGGTGTTTGGGGATATCTGATGAGCTTTTGGGATGACTGGATGGAGGGAATCAAAGACTTTTCCATTAATGCTAGACTTCAGCTTCTACAGTTTAAAGTCATGCTTTGCATTCAAAGACCAGACTTTTTGCATTGGTTTCATCCATTTGTGACAAATATAAATGGAGGTGAGGGGACCCTGACTTTTTTTTTTCCCTCAACAGTTCAAAAACCTGTTGAGGAAATATCCCATTTACTGGGAAAGACTGTGGACTTGCTGTTTTAGGTTGTTCTGAATATCCCTAAAACTGCTGGATGAGACAGCAGGCTTTAACGTTTTGTATAGCTAAAAGGGTCATTTAAGAGAATGAAATCATCCTCCCCTCCGTGTTTTAAGAAGAGGCTCAGTGATATTTATGGTTTCCTGTCTTTATTTGGAGGAGATTAACCAAGTGAACATTTTCCCGTTGAAAAGACATTTAAACGGCTACGATCACTGGTGAATAGACATTCGAGGCAGATTCACAAGTGAACGTTTTTTCACTGACTATTTAAAGACGTTGATTAAACGTTCACATTTAGACCATATTTCACTGGGATTTGCAATACTGGCATTCAACTGAGACGTTTGGATGTGGTTTCTTAGTTAGGCTCCAAAATGACGATATGCTATTATTTGCACATTGTAGAAAATGAAAAATTTCACTGTTGCAAATCCCAGTGAAATATGGTCTAGCGGAGGAGGTTTCCCACACTGGGTCTCAAACCCCAGTCTGCCAGACCACAGATGACTGTGCTGACCACTCATCCAAAGCTCAGCTCTGCCAGACACACAGACCTGCAGCTATTAATACATTTGTGACATAGAGACAGACAGCAGAGCAGAACAGAGGAGAGGGACGGAGACAGCCATGTAAACCTTGCTATGCTATGAGACACGACCTGCGCTCTGTTATTTCTTCTTCCTGAAAACAAATCATTTCAAAATTATTTGTACGAAACAAATATTTGTAAAAACCCACTATTTATGCTTTCCTGTGCGTATCACAATTTGGCTCCACCCCTACTATATAGTTGCATATTTATGTCATTTTATATGAAACATTAAATGTGTTGCAATTACGTCTTCATACAGACCACATTTCACCTCTTTCATCATCTCTCTTTCAAGCTACAACTGAACAAAATATCAAAATGATGAAACCAATTTGTGATTTGTGACACATTGATGTTGTAACTGCTTTTTAGCTGGTTGAAAAGAGGGCGAAAAGAGCTCTTAGATGTTCAGACCAAATATCACCCAATTCTCAACAAGAAATCAATATTGAAATCCCAGTTGGTGCTTACTGGGAATCATCTGACTCATAATGTGAATCTGGGAGGTCCCTTTATTGATTATATCAGATACAGATTGACTTGGCTGCAGTTAAGTAGTGTTGTGTATGTTGATTTATTTGCCCCTTTTGGGTGTGGCTCAATGTACAGTTAATCTGAAACACATTTTCATGGTAAGGTATGGACTGTGACTGTGTACAGAAAACATCAGCTTGTACCCATCTATGGACATTAGAGGCTTCTGACCTGTGTGTAGCAGTCTCTTAGCTGTGTTTGTGTACTTGTTCTAAAAGTTCAAAATAAAATGATTACAAAAAAAGAACATTATGTGGAGTGTATCCTCAGATGAGTGGATCGGTGCTCTTTGAGAAGGATGAGTGAGAGTGTTTAGGTAACACAGTCCAAAAGGAAAGTGGAGCACACAGGCTTTTCTTTATTTGCTGGGGGGTTCAAATGGATGTCATGTATGCTTTGTTTTATCTTTGTCAGATTCCAAAAAGAGTAAGTAAGGCATTTGGTGCTTACACTTAGTAAATGAAGTGAAGCTGTGTGCTCCAGTTCCATTTGGGTTATGTGCAATAAGTGTCCTCACCCTGCAGAATGTCAAGTGGCTCTGTGGAGGGCTTCAGAGGGGAACAGTGGAACAGCACATTGAAATGTACACATGAAATTTGTGTGTCAGAATCATTAGAAATCTGACTAACAGTGTTTATGGAAATATCTCAGTTGAAAGAGAGATAATATACTCAGGTAAAAGTTATAAGCTGAGTTAATATTCCACTGTAGGACACTCAACTGTTTTCCCACTATGACTCATTTATTGCTTAGGGTTTGATCCAAAATGATATCCGCAAAAGCTGAAATAAGTCTATACGCTGGCTTGTATTTATAGCTTTGTGTGCGTGTGTGTGCACACCTGTGAGTAAATGTCCAGGGATCAAATTGAGCTGGCTTTTTTCCGTCACTGTGACCTGCTGATGACACATCAGTTGTACTTCGCTGTCTCTGACCTTACTCTGACCTTACTCTGACGTCACTGTCTGCAGACACGATTCACAATGTCACACACACACACACACACACACACACACACACACACACACACACACACACACACACACACACACACACACACACACACACACACACACACACACACACACACACACACACACACACACAGAATGTCTACATTAGTTTGAACTCATGTCCAGTCAGAGTGGAGCACTAAGTTGCACACAAACAAGAAAGCGAGCACAATGATATGATTAACTGCAGGTACTTCATTCGATTATTTAATTCCTGTTAACACGTCAGCATCCCAGAGAAGCAGCGGTTTTACCTGATTTTCTTCTTGAATCTGCACATTCATGCTTACATACCATGACTACTCTAAGTCCACCATGTGCTATGGTTGTCAAATGTCGCAACGTGGCTGGTTTGTTTATTCTAGAATGTGTGTTTGTTTTCAATAATTTAACCTATTTGAGTGTATTTTGGTTGCTTAATATTAGACATTATTCTGATATATCGGGGTGGGGCACTGCACAAGAGGAATCAAACAGTAGTCCAAATCAATATTTTGGAGGAAAAACTATGTGATGGTGGTTTGAATCATTTAAAAGAAATGTGATGTAAGTAAATGTAGGGTAAGTTTTGATAAACAGGTGTATCGCAACTGGAATTGATTTTTTCTTTGCAATTTGCGATTCCTTAACGTGATTAATGTTTTTCATTTCAGCTCACCATTAGAAGTAAAAGAGCTCATTCAAGCTCAGTTATTGGATCTTTCTTGCCGAAATGTACCTCGGGAGTTGGAGTTAATTTTGAAACTTACTTAATTCGAAATTTTTACGCACAGGCTTGTCCCTTCAACTTTCTTTTTTTTTTTTTTTTAATCAAAGAACCAGAATGTTTCTATATGTTTTATAGATATATCTATATAACAGCTGTTCATCTTATGACAACTTAGAATATAAATGGAAGAATTTCATGCTGATCCAAGCCATAGAAGAGCTCCAACTGTGAGTCACATGACATTGTCTACGGGAAAACTGAAAGGGATTTTAACTTGCAGAACCAGGAGCTCCCACTTTGCAACTCTATGGCAGTGATCACTCTGTTTAGTGCAGTACATTTACTATTTGGCATATTTTCTGAATGTATCCAATACATAGTTACCTCAAAAACTCCACAGTGGAACTAAAAAAGTGTCATCCATGGCATGTTAAGTACTGTCTACAACAATCCCACAATGAAATGCACCATATTTTATGTGCAATGTGAAAATGACTGACTACACTTGTCAGTGAGAGTATTGCTCACTACTGAGTAAGGTACTGACTACAGAGTGTCTATTATATAGGGAATAGTGAATGAGCCTATGGCATTATAATACACTGTTAAAGACAACAAAACATGAACTACATTTTATAGCCCATCACTACTACTACTGATGAAAGCATCATCTTTATAAGTTGTTAATGAGATAGCATTACAACAGTATTTACTCAGAAATTACATATAAAAAAGAAGAAAAAAATAGTAGCTACAGTCATAGTGACAATAACCATTTTTAAAGAATGTGCAGTGTGGCTATAAAAACCTGTTTTGTAGCTGAAGCCATTGGATGCTTTGTAAAGCATATGCAGCAGACACCAGTCTTCGTCCCCTTTGTTTAACCTCACTTACTCTGTTTGTAATGCTCTTCAAAAATGAATAGTGGTAGTTGTTTATATTTTACATTTCTTTTTTATTGTGGTAGGGGAAAAACATTATTTTAAATACTGACCTTATGCCTGAAGCTGAGACATGTGCTTTTACAGTCAAACAGTCTATGAAATATTCATAGTGCCTACTGGAACCACTCACACATGAAAATGCAAGGTTAAAGCATTATGTTGCAGGTTATATAATGCCTTGTCCCTCAAGACTCAACATGCTTTAGTATTTGTGTTATAGCGCAGGATGTATTTGTTATGCAAAGAGGTTGCAGAAATGCATTTCATTAGACTTACTGGTAAGAAGAAGATTTAAAATGTATACCATTTACCATGACTTCCTGGCAGCAGTGCCTTGAGCTCAGCCGGTTGCTCCAATCAACAGAAATGAGCCACTGTATACTTAAGTCATGTTCTGCTCAGGGGACACATTGTCATAGTGAAAATACATCTAAATATGTAGTAAGGTTGCAACTAATAATTATTGTCATTATTGAGGACTCTATTAATTATTATTTCTTTGATTAGAGAGCCATGGTGATGTCTTCAAATTGGTTGGTTTTGTCCAATCAACAGTCCAAACCCTAAAGAGATTCAGATTCCATTATGCAAAACAGGGAAAAGCAGAAAATCCTCATATTTGAGGATCTGGCACCCATCGCTCTGAAACAGACTGGTGGGTGTGGTCAGAAGTGCATGTTATGTTGTATATGTACGTGATGTTCCAGGGTCATGGAGTACACCTGTCCATCACTGCAGCAAGGTTAGAAGTTAAACCACTGGAGGTCAGAAAAAAAGGAAATTATTAACATGCTACAACCTATATTTGACAATGTAGCTAAACAGAAAACTAACATATATACACAGTGAGTGCAACAACAAGGTGGACAGTGCTGATAACAGCAGAAGAGCTCCAGTCCAGCGTTGCTTTCCTAACTTTATGAGCTAAATCCCAGACTAATTATTACCCAAACAGGGTACATCTTATTTAGACAGTGTTCTTTCACTTGTTGTCTCTATATTGACTTTTCACATCAGACATTTTGACTTGTCAAAGCAGGAAAAGCGCAGATGTAAATAATAACATTAACGACATGTAACACTCCCTGGTCTGCATAGACCACAAACAGAATTCAAATATGCACAAGGAGAGTAGCTTTTAAGCTACTTGTGTATCTATCACCACAGATACCACATTATAACTTAAAGGACAAGTCTGTTCATATTCTATATTTTTCTTACTGAAAGCTTCTGTGACATCTTCCTTTATTCTGATGAGCATGGGCACTGTAGTTTATTGTGAAATACCATAAATACCATAATACCCATAAATACCATTTTAGTGGTGCAACTGAAAATTGTCCTCAACAATTTACACCAGTTTACATTACATTACATACTTACATCTTTATTAACAAATGGGAAATCAGAATGTATTGAGAGATGGAATCAATACATTGTTTGTTTTGGTCTTTTCTTGGGATTTGTTGACTTTAACAAAAATATCGCAACTTCCCAGCCTTCCATAGGTGTGATAAATGGTGACGAGGTGACCTGTCCAGGGTGTAAATACTTGAGCTCTTGTATACTGTGATAGGTTTCACGTACTGCGACCCTGAACAGTTTAGCAGAAAATGGATGAATGGGTCAGATAATAACTAATAAGCAGCAATGCATGTAAATGTGCTCAGTGGCTGACATCCTTTGAGGTTGACTTTGATAATGTGGGTGAACATAACTTTTCTTTTTCTTCATGCATGCCACTGGTCATCCAAGTAAATCCTCAGTTCCACTATTAGCTCAGTTCAGTGGACACAGATTGCTACAGTTGGATGTAACGCATAAACTCTCAACACAGCTCATAATCCCTCAAAGTCCTGTGTACATAGTTCCAACATTCTTCACAGTGTCAGCTGTTTATTTTCAAAACTACAAAGCCACATTTTGGGGATTTCTGGCAGAGTTCTATCCCAACTGAGCCCCCCTGAAGCAATCAAACAAAAGCTGAATAAATGAATCTACCTTGTAGCACCTGAGGCCAACAACTGTAATAGTCATTTTTGGTATTTCTTTCTGCAGAGTATTAGAATTCACCAAATGGGAAAAATAACAAAAATAAGAAGAATGGAATCTGCACATAAACTTGCTAAATTTGTATATTTTGTACATGGAATTTGCGCTTCCAAGCAAGTCTAACTTTTCTACATTCTCTAAATGAGTTTGACAAGTTAGCAGTAATTACCTTGAGAACCATGTTAAATCTGCACAATTACTTTATTCATTATTTACTTTTTTTTTCTTTTTTAAATATTACTTGTCTTATTTATCTCCCAGGGCAATGACATGTTTAATCCTGTGTTTATCTTCAAAAGACAAACTTTCAAATTTATGATCAAGAAGATCATTTACTTTCTGTTTATGGCAGTAAAGCAACAGATAATCAGCCACACACAGCATCAGGTTTGAGCCACTCGCTTTCATTTACCGATATATTAGTGCGGTATGATCGTTTCAACCTATTCAATGATGCCGACACAAAAAATGTTAAGCATTACTGCATCATTTTTTTGGCCACTTGGGGGCAGCATTGAGGCTTTAATGCAACTAATAAATTCAACAGCAACCAAAGAAAAAAATCATGCAGCCTTTTTTCTGTTGCATTTGCCGCCCTCCGCCAAAGCACCTAGGCATACTGCTGTAGGTAGGAAAATGACATCACCTTATGTAGTCTTTTGATCTTCAGGTACATAATATTTTTTTCTGTTACTTGCCGGCAATTATTTGGATTCTGTTTTCCCCCAAAACTCATCAAAAGGTCACATTAAAGGATGACAGACATTACTGGGGTTAAGTGGATATTGTTTAATGTTCTATCCTTCTATCTGTACTATGTCTTTTTATTGCTACAATTACAACTCATTAGAAGCTAATGAAGTACAGTGGGTTGGATTAACCAGGCTGTGGAGGTTATGTACTCACTGATGAAACAGGACATATGAGTTGCTGTGAACACACACATGCGCGCACACACTCATAGACACAGAGGCCATCTGCTTAAGCCGTCCTGCCAGCTGCCTGAACTCAAGGTCGGTGTAACATCTGTCTGCAGCAGTAGACTAAACATGAGTTCAAACCTGTCTAGTCTGCTCTGACCATCAGATTCATTCCAAACCCGACACCTGTTCAGTGTGTCTGCTTGCCATTGCGTCCCTGTGAGAACAACAGTGAGTTTTAGATGGTTCTATTCAAGCAGCTACATTAGAAGTTTAACTCTGTGAGGGATTAGGTCACAGTACAGTCAAGTGTACACTGTTAAAGTATGATCAACCGAGGGCTGTAAATGAGGCATTAATATGATTTGATTACCATGAAAAACCTCTGTGGTGAATTTTACATTGTTTACATCTGGTTGCTTAAAAGGTACAAAGAGAGATTTGCTTTACTACTGAGAACTACAGCAGCAATTCATTTGTAATCATTTTGACATAAATGAGTATCTTTTTATCAGCTAAAATTCTATATTAAATAAAGAAACATTTCTATCAAAAAAAAGGAAACTGGCTTTCTTTAGTGATCACAGAACTTTCTAGAAATACAAAAAAAAAAACTTTAAAAGCTGCACTAATTAATATTTAATAGATCAAATCACTATGTGCAAGATGAAAGGTGTCACTAGTAGTGACTAGAGATTTATCACTGTAGTCTTTTACTTACGTTTAGCTCATTGTTTTGGTATGATGGGCCAAAATTTCCATAGAAGCCGCAGGCAGCAGTTTTCAGTAAAAAAAAAAAAAAAGGCTCTGATAACACTACCTGCTCAGCACCAAACAGCAAACAGACAAAGTTAGTGACTAGCTGGTGATCATAGTGGAGCATTAAGCAGCTAAAGAAGCAGATATTTCCCTCAGGACTTAGTGAGGTGCTAAAGGGCGAACTGAACCTAAAAAGGAGAGTGAATTTCACTTAAATGTATGGATTGACTTGGGACATGATAATTGAGAAACCTAATTTATTGTTTTTTTGTTTCAATAAGGATCACAAATGTTAATGTTAAAAGTGTTAAATGTTCATTTTAGCCCACTGAAAGGTCAAACTAAAAAATATAAATCAGATAAATTAAATGATAAAAAAATTCAATGATCAAAAAAAAAAAATACTGACAGGGTCTTTAGGAGCAAATTTCTCACCTCAGTCTCACTTTAATCAACAATTTTTATTATTATATTTTTATGGAGTTCCCCCTTTCAAAGTGTGCAGGTTAGAATTTACGCATGTAATGATAGTTAGATAGAAGATTAAGGCCAGGTTTGTTATCAGTGGAAGGTTCTCACAAATACAATAAACCTGATGTGTGTGTTCGTGTGTGTGTGTGTGTGTGTGTGTGTGGGTTAGGTCACATGGCAGAACTGCTGCTGCTCCAGGCTGCTGTGTTTACCAACAAGAGGAGGAGGAGGAGGAGGTCATAGCGTAGTATACGCTATGGGAGTCTCTCTGCTTGACAGCCAGTAGCAGCCTGCAGCATCTAGCAGCAGTTACAGTTATCTCAGTAAGGGGACTGCTCTTTAGCCTGGATGGTTGCTGGTACGCTGCTGTTTAGGGGGTAAGACTGACTTAAATATATACTGTATAATATAGACTGTGTAGTTTGTGTGTTTGTAATTGCTAGTTTCTGTGACAAGATTTAAAGGCTTGTTGTTGCCTTGCAAGAGGAAGAAACTAGATAACAGTTGACTGTTTTTAGCTATTGCTTCATTTTGTGTCATTAAGGCCGTAAGAACTACAAGTCAAAGATGACATTTTAGTACAGTTGCATCTCTTAAACTGGACTTTTGTGGACAACACTAACAGACCTTCATGTGTGGCAGGACAGAGTAGTGTATTGAGTATGTGTGCAGGTGAATGTCTTTGCATATGTATTATACTGTCTGACTGTGCATCTGTGTGTGTGCACCTACAAGCAGTTTATGTCACTAGGCTATGCATAAGCACACAATGACGCATCCGCAAACCAGAGGCAGAGACACAGTGACCCATTGTGGAGGCAGAAAAGCACAAGTCATGCTAAAGGGCACAGCTGACTGTAACATGCACAGCCGAGCTGTGAAATCAAAAAGGAGGAAAAACATAAGAATGTGTTAGTGTGTGTATCCTGTAGCAGTTGACATATAATGCATTAATGTTTGACACACCGTGAAAGCAGTGTGATGTCCACACAGACGACGTGAAAGGGAACATTTTGAAAGTTTCAGAATGGCCTGTTTGTTGTTGGTGCGGCATCTCTGCGTCACACTGTTGAGACTGGAGGTAGCAAGCAGCATTAAGTGTCAATGCTTAAATTGTGGATATTTTCTGTGCTTACTCTGTCATTTTACTTTTATTGATGCATTCATTTAAAAGTTATACTTTTCTTTAAGCACTGACCCACATTTAAAAAACACACTAACTTCAGAGGCCTCTTATGATAAGTCCAAAACCACACAGATGAGATTGAGTCAAGATCAAGATCAACAAGTGAGTCAGACCCCAGCTTGAAGTACAAGTTAGCTATCTTTTACACTCAAGATACCGTTCTGGAGACTGACAGGAACAGGAGATCACTGCTGTTGTGGTATATTGTGAAATTATGAGATATATTGCTGGTGGGGTTTTTGTGAGGATTTTGAACGTCTGTGTGGGTTTCCTCTGGTGGCTCTAAAAGGCATGAAGGTAATGTATTTGGACTGTAGGTGTGAATGAGAGTGTGAATGTGTTTGTCGTATTATGATGTACCCTCCTCTGCCTCAGGCCCCTGCAACCCTGAACAGGATTATGTTTACAGAATGAAGGGAAAGAATTGAAACTTGGTAATGTAGAATTACCTAGAGAGAAATTCTGTTGACGATCCTCTGAATTGAAGTGAACATGCTGCACATGGCTGTTATCCTGCTGACCGCACCACTGGACTTTACAGCAACTCATAAACAGAAATAACTCACTGAATTAGATGCACTTCATGCCTCTGCAGTCAAGTAAAAGCAAATAGGTCAAATGTATTACTTTAGATTGGACTGATAATGTAACACTCCATCTCCTTCAGTAGTCACTGACGTCTGTCATTGTCTTGGCATCCTTCTGTCTTTTGCTTACTTTTTGCTATCTTCTGTTACCGACATTACTGATGTATGAGCCACGCTGGGGAGAAGAAGAAGACATTGTCGAGAGGGGTTTATCCTCTTAGGCGCATGAATGTATTGAGCAAATTTCAACTGCTTATTAGATGATTAGAAATCCTGTGTATAAATTTCACATTTTGGCCTTAGGGTGGTGTGAGAGAAAAGGTCATGTCCAGTGCCCGTATGACTCATTACTCAGGATAAGATAAGCAATTATAACATCCGACTGTCGTTTTTGTTTGCAACGTCCCACGTCTGTCGGGTTAGAGCACTGTCAATAGTAGTCTGAGTAAAATTTTACAAATAAGCATTTCTAACTTGGTTTTGATTTAGCTTTAGGCTGTAAAACAAAAAAGTACCTAGTTTGTTCTACTAGTAATATGTACTTCACTCTCAATACTAAATGTCAACCCCAGACTCACTTCTGGATAAGTAGGTACAAATAACAGACAGGTGGAAAATCTATTTGGAGCTGTCTCCATGCTCTTGAAAACAGAATTCAAAAGTATGCCAGACTCAGATTTACAACTCTTATTGCTTGGGTCATGACAACTATAGTACCTTTTATATTAACTATAGTACCAGGGTCGTATGTCAGAAAAGGTTGAGCAACCCTGACCTTGGCTGTTCCTTGTCACATGGCTAAACAAGGATTAAAAGAGGATGCAACCAGTGGATTCACCAAGGCAATGTCCCTCACAAGCACCTAGCAATGCTGGTCAATAAGATTATTTTTTAAACAGGAAAATGGGAAAAACAGTTACTTGTAACAATTGTGTAAGACACTATCCATACCATCCCGCTGCTTGCTCGTTTACCTACTTAGCTTAGCAGCCAGCCTTTTGCAATCATCCTCACAGGAGCCTGAATACACTGTTTGTATACTGTATGTTCTCTTCCAGTCATCACTATTCTAACTAAATCCTCCAGCTTTACCCTTGTGCCAGGACACAGGATATACAATCAAGATCAGTTGTCTTAACAACCATGTAATTGCTCATGGCTGTGCTATGGATCTCTCGTCAGCAATAAAATGAAATGATTTTTGAAATGGATTTCGCCACAAGCAAGCCAGGCTGTGGTAAAAGCCAGTAACTTCCTACGGGTTTGTACCACTTTTATGACTGTATTTCTACTTGTATGTCAGCAGGGATGTCCTCAGCTGATCAGCAAGAATGTCTTCAGAGCTGATCAAGACTTATTTCAAATCAGAAATGCCTCATAGGCCGTGTTGTGTGCTGTGGAGATGGCAGTGTAGGTCTATCGCTTGGCCAGTGAACAACTTTGGTCCAGACTGAAATATCTCAACAACTATTGGATGGATTTCCATGAAGTCTGAGGCTTGATCCTCAGACTTCTTTCATGATCCCGACTTATATTTCTAGTGCCATTGTCAGCTCAAGACATTAATGCATCCAATACTTTGGTTTATGACCAAATACCTGCAAAACTAATGACATTCCCATCAGCCTCAGCTGTAATATGTGTTTAGGGCTAATTAGCAAATGTTCCTATGCTAACATGCTAAACTAAGATGGTGAATATGGTAAACATTACACCTGCTAAACATTAGCATGTTAGCACTGTCACTGTTAGCATGCTGATGTTAGCATTTACACAGCACAGTCTCACAGATCCACTATGTCTATAGGCTATTAGGGCCCTATTTTAATCGGGCAAGCTTCTTCAAAGTGCAAAGTGAAGGTGTGGTGATTAATAAATACACTCTGCCAGTCACATTACTGGTCTCATAGCTCTGAAACAGCTGAGCCAATCGCAGTGAAGCATGACAACAGCTCAACAAATGCAGGAACAGCTGCTCTATGAAATTATATTGTAGTCTGGAGGTGCAGAGTGTCAAGACGTGAACACACAGCACCGGACATCGAAGAAAATAATTTAAGGAACTTCAGTTCTGGTAAATGATGAGTGGACTATAACTATAACTTATTTCTAGCTCCACTGGATTAAAATTGAGGCTTTGCCTTTCTTTTTTTTACTAGTTGCCATACTGAATAATTGCACACGGGCTTAGCTCAGAGTTAACATACTGTGTGACCACCTGTTTTGGAAAATTGGAAAAGTGTTCATAATATTTTGTCCACCCCATTAACATATACTAGGGGGGCAAAATATCAGAAACACTTTTCAATATAATGCACTCCAGTACACCACCACCCACTACCACCTGAATAATAAACATAACGTTGAATTATCACCTTTCTGACAAAGTCAACAAAAACTGAAAATGTTTAAGCTTCATAAATGTAGAATTTATGGCAGAGCTGCTGTATTGGATTGAATTACATTGCACAGATGTTCCTAATAAAATGATTCGTGAGTGTATTTGGAAAAGTTATCTGACCTTTTAAGTCGTTGGTGTAGTTCATCTTGTTCATCAAGGCAGGAATTTCATTTTATTAGCACAGACCCATTCAGTTGTTTTACTGACTTTAATGTACTTGAAGTATATAAGGACAATTGTATGTGAAAATATATAAAATTGTACATACATTTATAAAATCAAAATACCAAATTGTAACTTGTATCAGCAGATACTTAACCTTAGTCTTAGATCAGATACGTAACAGTTCTGCCATGATATCTGCTTGAAATGCATGTTGGTGGGATAAGGCAGGGGGAGATCATTCAAAAGTGTCTGATTGTGTAACAGAAAAATTTTTATTTGCTGAGAGAGGTCAACAAGTTGCGCTGGAAAGTACGTCAGCACCAGTCATTTTGCTTTCTATTTAGGTTAGCCAGCTGTACGCTGATAGACTATTCAAGGCAGCACAGCTAGAGTATGGTGATTGGTTGCCCTGTGAAGCCGAGAAAATGACAGCATGGAGCTTTAGTGAGAAGAAAAGGTCACGGTTCATGTAATTGAAAACTGCAATAGCCAATGATCATAAATTCTACAATGACAGAGTCACTTTATTATTGGTGTGCTGACGCAGATGAGAGCACTCATCTGACTCGCTGTTTCAGACGCCACTGCAGTGTCAGCAAAGACAGAGGAGAGAGAGAGAGGGGATCCGTTCACAACACTGACATGGGATTATTGTGCACTTATTGCGCTTTTCCAGTTAGCAAAGGGAGAGGGATATTTTAACATATATTCAATTAATCATAATTTGTATATTTTGCTAGGGATCAAATGACTATGTATAATGTGAAAGGGTTTGCTTGTTGTGATGAACCCGCAGAGAATCATCACTAACTCTGCAGTTCTCATCAGCTCGATGAAGCAATTTTAGTGTCTCTCAGCTCGTTGTTTTGGTTTTTTCAACTTTACTACTTTGCTTAACTCTCACGGCTCTCATCACCCTTGTTTTCGAGGAGTAGCAGCCAACTGTTTATGGTGGTAAAGCTGTGAGAATGCTAAATGTCCAGTACCAAACAGTAGACAGACAGAGTTTGGCTGGATGCTGGATGAGTAAATAGGCAAACAAAAAAAGTGAATTCAGCTTTAATAATAATAATAATAATGATAAAAATAATAAATTTGTATAGCATCTTGCATACAAGAAATACAGCTCAAAGTGCTTTACACCAAAAGAAATTACACGCACCAAGTTCTTCACATGAAATAAAATAGGTCTGTTAGCTAACAGGATGAAAGTTATTCAGCTAGTCAGAAATGTTTGAATGCTACACATAGAGGCTTTAATCTCTAGACCTACAAGGCCTTTAACAAACCCCTAGATTCAGAAGCAGTGGAATCACTCCCGAATATATAACCATATACTGGTTGGGCTATTTTAGGATTTTCCTACAAGTGTATGTAACTAACTATAACCATATTTAACATATCAGTTAGGTTCCCACCAATGGACAAATGTTAGATATCATGATGCTAGTAATCATAACAACCACAGGATCTGTGACTGTTCTCTAGCAGCACAATCCACAGTTATTCACATTTATCTAAATGTTTATGAAATAAAATGGCAGAATCATTCTTGATGAAGTCAAAGTCTTTCTGAGTGCTTTTAGTATTTTATATGAATAAGAATGTTTTAGCTATGTTAGTACTAAAATCAGACACAGTAGGAATTGCCATGTCTAAGCCTAGTCCCTTTTCAGATTGCATCCATTTACGCATCAGTTACCTACAGTCAAGGAACAATGCTTTCATTCATTCAACTCTGTACACACACACACACACACACACACACACACACATACGCACGTGTGATGTTGACGCAAGCGTCACAAAATAAATTAGCTGTTGGCCAGTGACGTCTTTTTTTGCCTCACCAGCCTCACCAAGGTGATGGCAGCTGATGACATACTTAGCCATTAACAACATCAATGTCAATTCAGCAGCCTGAATGATGTGTTTGGCTCCTGAACCTACGATACACATATTCCAGCAGCCTAGCACCTCAACAAACCACAGGATTCAATGACGTGGGAGTTTTAGACTTTTTATGGAGACTAGACTTGACTGAATCCTGTTCTGTCATATATTCTTTTAATCCAGTATTGTATTTTAAGAGTGTCATATGTAACATTAAAAACTGAAAAATCTTTTAAAAAAATCTATAACGAATATTTTTTTTATAATAATAATAATGATGTATCAGATGATAGTGTGTAGAGGCATAGCTTGTAGGGATGAACCTACAGAGGATTATCAGCGACTCTGCTAGTTTCAGCTCATTGTTTAGCTGTTCGGCTGCAATTTTAATGATTTAGTCCACTGTCAGTGCTCTCACAGTCATTTCAGATGCAGCAGGCAGCTCTTTACAGAGAAAAAGCTCTAAAAACCCACAGTACACTACCTGCTCAGATTCAAGAACAGCAAACAGACAAATTCAGTGACTACCTGGTGAACATAGTGGAGCATTTAGCAGCTAAAGACTCCCTCAGGAGTGGATAGAGAGCAAAAACAGAGCTAAAAAGAGAGTGAAAAAATCAGTTATTGCAGGTTTAAAGATGATAAGTCTGAAACATGCTCTGAAATATACAGTATGTATACTTAGAGATGACGGGTGAGAGTGTATGTGTATGTTCTTGAAATTGAAATAAACCCCATCTAATTTAAACATAAAGCAACGGCATTGTCTTGAATGACAACTGAGCAACTCCATCCACTGGGGAAGACCATGAGATGTGGCGGAAAGTGCTGGAAAAAGTTGGGAAGTGGACCGTGATAATCTAACTTTATGTTTACTACTGAGGTTGTAGTGGGTGGTGGCGTTGCATTGGACTGTAATATATTGAAAGGTGCTTCTAATATTTCCCCCCCTTCAGTTAAAACAAGATGTAGTTTACACTACACAAAGTCTTCTGGAGGAGGACGACTCAGCACAGTTCATAAACTTCAATACAAAGTGTTGAGAGAAATTGGGAAAAAAACACAAAAGTGTCTTTTAGTAAACTAAAACGCAAAATTTTGCTACTACTACTGCCACAACCTGGATTGGGTTGAGCTGCGAGCTTCTCAGGCAACAAGCTTCAGATGTGGTCAAATGTTACAGCAGCAGACCTGCAGTATGCAGGTAATCTGGCAAAGCAGAGGGCAGTCTGGACTGCTAATTAGGGAGATGAGAAACAGATGTCCAGGCAAGCAGCTAATGAGGAGACAGGCAGGGAGGAAACACTCAGCTGCGGTAGAGTGGACAGGTGATAAGTAGGCCTTCTTCACGGCTATGCAGCTATTCAGAGTTTCTTGTAAACAAATGCTTTTATTCAAAGCGACTTCCAAGCGAGGCAAGACAATCAAGTCTTGTCCAGGTTTTTTTAATTAGTAAAACATGCTGTACATCCTAAAAGTCCACATATGTGCTGTTTGGTAGATTAAATTCATCCGTTCTTGCGTCTCTTCCTCACGTTTCTCTTCATCCTTGCTGGGAGGAGCTAAGATGTGAGGAGGAGACATGAGTGAGGAAATGAGGAGCCACATTAGCCAAAGGGAAAGCACCTCATGTATACTAGAGCTCTCACACATCCTCCCTCTCACATTTTCCTTGTCCTTGAAAATATTTTGCGCCTTGATTAAATGAAGTTAGTGATGCTGAATTTCTGAACAGGATTGACTTCTTCAATTTTCAAGTTGTTCATTTGCCATTACTTATTTTCCACTCCAGTCTCTCTGGTAGCTGTCTAATTCATGCTCTCACCTGCATATTTTGACATGTCAAAGCAGGAAAGCACTGATGCAATTAACAACATTAATGATGGCTGTCTCCCATTTAGTTTTTTTTCCAAATTCATGATGTTTTTTGGGGGGGGGGTTTTGTTTAAGATTTTTTTTAATGTCATTTTTGCCTTTATTGGACAGTGGGTAGCGAAGAGGCAGACAGGAAACAAGGGGAGAGAGAGATGGATATGACATGCAACAAAGGTCCCTGACTGGAATCAAATCAGGGATGTTGCTGTTATGTAGCATGCACAGTAACCATTGAGCTACCGGGGTGCTCCGTGACCCTTGTGATAGTTCACCAGTATGGCTTCCTTGTACACTTGAATGGAACCGATTGTTAACATTATAAGTTGCACCTGTGTTTTTCCTACTATGACAAGTCAAAATGTCTGCTGTGAAAAAGGCCTACCAGAGACACAGTTTTAGTGCAGTGCATCATACATATACATATTTAACAAGATGCAGAAAAAGCAATAGAGATGGACCTCAACCGGATCCAGATTCTAGTCACATTAGCTCATCAAAGTGTGAGAAACAATGAAGTGTAGCTCTTTCACTTTTTTATCAGAATAATAAACTGAGCATGTGCATTCCAGCTGAAAGAGCTGAGGCTTGGTCCAACAATTAAATAACATAATTAACATCTTAAAAAATATATGTAGATATTTATTTCCCCCCTTTTCATTAAGATATTTAATGAACAGAATAGGAGCAGATGTCGACAGCTAACAGTCAACAGCCTTTCCTCACCAAATATGACTTAACTGCAGTAAATAATACTTGACAACTAGACATAAGGAGTAGCCAAGTGTCTCATTCCCCTGCTGTTTCACCCTGTCTTGAAGCTGTTATGCAACATTGTATTTTGGTAATACTTGCATTTCTTATTGTGAATTCTAGATCTTAGATTAAAAAAAGAGGTGTGACAGTAAATGTTATGCAGCTGTATATGGTAAACTGGAGAGGAATTTAATTGTTACAGGTGGCCTCACTTCATTAAAAGGTCAGAAGATCAAAGACCAAACTCACTTCCATCACCTCCTCCAGTGAAGCTGGTTATTGGTGGGATACTGTTGATGGTCTAGTCTTCTATTCTCATTGATTGATTTGTTTGATTATAGTGTTGGATGCAGTGGCGGCTGGAGGACACTTACAACAAACTGCATCAAACTATATCATTGTCCCCCACCTGATGAAATCGGAGGGGTGGGGGGCAATTTTATATGCCAATAAAACAATTTGCTTTCAAAAGCAAAAACCCCTGAGTGGTGTAAATGCTGCTTATTTAAATACATTTAGCATATACATATTGTTTCTAAACAAATAAGTGTTCATTTTAGCCGTGGAGTGGTTAAGAATGTGTCATTTTACCAACAAAGTGAAATTCAAATTTATAGTATTGTTCTATTGTGACAACAGATTTATGTTCTCATCAAAAACAGACGACATATCACATGATTTACATGTGTTTCCTATGTATTTTCTTAGTGTACAGAAATATATAAAGTACCACAAAGCTTATAATGTGATACAGGTTCAGATCAGTGCTGAATACAAGAAAGACTGAACACTAAAAACATCCACAGATCTAAAAGTGTAGGTTCACATCAGAAAGTATTAATGCATGTATCAAATACATGACTTACACACTCTTATCTATGTGAGCGACATACAAAATATAGTTTACAAAGCTGACATGTTAACACTAGGGGTGCAACGGATCACAAAACTCACGGTTCGGATCGTATCACGGATTTGAGTCACGGATCGGATCATTTTTAGGATAAGCGAAAAAAAAAAAGATTATTCTGTAACACACTTACAGCAAGGAACTGTTGCCCATGGTCTTAAATGAAAACAACATTTAAGATGTCCAATGTTTAAATAAAATCTTAAAATATATAAAATATTCAATGCTCAATTATTGTTAATTCAAATTGCAATATGAGGCCTGATACCTTCCTCTTTTAAACACGGTAGTGAATGAAACAGCCTATGTCCACATCATCAAAACTTGATGATAACTTGAACACACGTCTTGTCCTGCAGCTTGTTGAACGAGCCACAAAACAAACACCCACCGCTAACGTCAGTTAGCAGCTACGTAGCTAATTGGCTGCTCAGCTGCAGACACGCTGTCTGCCCATGACTTGTACTTACAGCAGTTTGTTTACTTTGTCTTAAATGAGACATTTAATTTTGCAATTAATCTGCAGTTCACATGCATATCACTTGTTATTCTAGTTACTCTAGGCTTATTACTCAATATAACGAACTGAAGAAATTGTCACAAGCAAGCAGCCAGACCTCCTGCACACTCATTCACTAATCACACAACATCAACAGGTGACTGAACAACTACTTAATTAAAAACGGGGTCAATTCCAAATGAATGAGTGAGTCCAGACAGCTCACTGTAACTTCAACAAGCAAACTAGGTTACCTACAGCACATTATATGATCTCTGCTGCATTCTTGTTAAGGAGATAAATTCACAAAAAAGCCTCAGAGACATTTAACCATCAGAGAAGAAATTAGCGACCACAGACACAGAAAGAGAGAGAAGCTGTATCTGACTCACGTTATCTGACGTCTTCTTCTTTCCTTCATGGAGATGAAGTATCCATGTCATAACGTCCATTTGTGGCTGTTGGTCATCTTGTTTGTTAGTTAACAGAACTTTGTGGCTGCTGGTTAACCAGTCTCATATCATTAGCAACAATGACAAACAAGCTAACTGTCCTGGTTGTTTCTCCGGTTGCTTCTCTCTCCAGCCTCCATGGTGGCGTCCTGTCCAAATCCATTCGCCCATTAGCTTAACAACAGTCCTTCCATAAATGTATAAAGAGTCCTTCATGCTGCTACAACAAACTAACTGTTGGCTAACGCGAGGAGCTATCTACAGCTCGTTATCTACCGCTGCCACTGCCTTACGGTGGAGAGTTGAAGATGAAATCTGGAAACTATCATTGGACCAACGCGATGTCAATATTACTTTCTGGTTGTTGATTGGTTAGAGAGGACGTCATTTTACATGTCTTGGCCAATCACAGATTAGCATAAAAAAAATGAAGTACATTAAATCAGTGTAGGAGATCCCGCCCTGCGGAGGACAGCAGGCACCGTCCTCCTCCGTCCCCCACTCCCCCCCACTGCCCCCCACCACCACTTCACGCAGACTGCTCTTTCTCCTCTTGCCCTGCAGGTGTCACTGTTGAAGCGTTTTAAACAGAATTTCAATAATGGATTTTTCTCCAAAGAAGAGAGAAAAAAATATTTTATAAATAATACTGAGATTTGGTAATGGTTTATGTCAACCAAATATTATTTTTTTATATTTTGATCTCCCTTTTGCCTCTCAAAAAATAGAGGAGGATCAACCTCCTCTGCCTCTATGGACCAGCCTCCACTGCTTGGATGAATGATTATCAACTGTCAGTCCTCAAAAATAAGATGGGGGGGGGTTTTCCTTAGACATGCAGTATTGACAAGGGAAGACAGAAACAGCACACATGACTTTCCCAATATTGATACCTTTTGAGAGTAGCAGGAAAATTGTGCACAAATACATTCTCTGTCATATTTGTGAGCAAAAGATGCTGTAACAGTTTATTCATTAATGTGGTTACAAACATTGCTGACATTGTTGGAGTGAAGCATTGTCAGGGGTGGAAATATCATGACCAAGTATACAATATCCCAACCTGCAGGTATAAACATCATCATATTTGGATGAAAATGTCATTGTCATTGGTAGAAATGTCCTTGTTGTGGATAGAAACATCATCAGTATGAATAGAAAGGTCACATCCAACAGGGAGACGCTGTCTCTGCAAGGAACAGATGTTATAAACGACGCATATAGAGTATGTTCCCTGACATGGTTCAGGTGTGGAAGTAATTTGAATTGTCACGTGCACTGCAAGCAACCTCCTGCGTGTTAACCATTGCAGCTATTAATTTAGGCAATGAACACATGCTCACTAAATTATTGTAAGCACTTTCTTTTGCACTAAAACAATTGCACATTTGAAGGCTAAGAAAATATGGTTGAAGAAGTAAAAGCAGTTCTACAGAGGGAGGACGGAACGATAACAAAATCGCTGTTTCTTCCATAGGATGTGGTTTGATTTTTAAAAGTTTGATATTGAATAGAATACAATTACACTATTTACAGAGGATTCAGGCATGACAGCTGTTTCCAAAGAATGGGGAATGAGCTCCAGCTCCAGAAGTTAACTTTGTGTAAGAGGTGGACTTGTTTTCTTGCACATGTTGTGGAGAAATGTTACCTAACTGATGGCAAGGTGGTACACCAGAGTCGTTAGCATCCCACGTTAGCTTAAAGTTGCTATGCGTGGGAATTGGTATCATAGAATTTCTTTAGAATCATTGAAATTATTAAAATCGCTCCCTCATTCACATATGCACTGTTCCATACATCATAAACACTCAGTAGTTTACTCTATAGTGAGCAGTAAATTGAAATTTTAGACTACAATTTAGATACAGTGTAGCAGACAGAAAACGTAATGTTCCCATCTTTCAAATGCAACGCACTGCATCGTGATGTTTTAAGAAGAGAGTAGTGTACATAGGAAGGAATCTTATAAAAGCACTGTACACGCAAATAAAATGGCAGACAGTAATATACCGCAGTAAATAGTGAGTTATTTCAGACACATCCCATGTGTTGCTCATTTGGATGGGATACTTTTGGGTGTGTTGTTGTAAGCTAAATAATTCTTATTTTTAGGCATGCTAGCAGCATGGCTGTAGGGCCGGAAATGTCAATCTGTTTGTCAGTCAGTTGGTCCACCACTTTAGTCCAGACTGAAATATGTCGACAACTAACAAATGAATTGCTATAAAATTTTGTACAGACATCATAGTTTCCAGAGGATGAATCCTAAACTTGAGGTAGACAATCATGGGTCAGAGAGAGAGTTCAACATTTATATGATGGATTGAATTTATCGTTTGGATATATTCTAATGACTTGGACAAAATTTTCACTTATGCTTTTATATAGCTCAACCTTTACTCAATGAATTAGCACACAATTTGGTACAATTGCACAAGTTTCACATACAATACCTGTAGTTGTGTTTTTTTTCATATGTTGTTGGTGGAGACAGAATTCAGTAGGTACTTGCATAAGTGCCCCACCTTGTCATTTTTCTGCTTTTGTTGACATTGATGTAGACTGAGTGCCTCCCTTGTATATTTTTAAAGAAGACAAAGATTTTTGATAAATGCCGATGAGCAAGTGTCTGCTTAAAGCTATTTGATTAATGACTGATTACACATGGACAAATTTGACTTCACATGATCATAAAACTAGCCATATGTATTTATTCTCATACATACAGTTGGCTACTTGTTATATTTCTATGTTCTCTTACTGATGACTGACACTCTCTTGCTCCCAGGAAAACCCTGATTGGTCCAGAGCAGTGAGCAGGAAGTGTTGACCTCTGTCCTTCCTCCAGCTTGGCACCATGGGATCATCCACACTGGGAAAGGCAGCATCTCTTGATGCTCTCTTAAATGAATGCATTCATGCATTTGGTGAGTGACACATGTGAGTGAATTGCAACCAAGGCTGGATTATCTATTGGACAAAGCAGGCATAGACACTCAGGGGCCCCAAAAGCCCCAGGTTCACTGTGTGGCAACTAATGTGTGGTAATTTTATTAAATGATTAATTTAAACTGAAAGGAAAAAATGTTAGGGCAACTTCTGCATTTGTACATATCTCATGAAAATGTACTAATGCCTGTTAAACATGTTTTAAATATGGTGACATTTTTTCTTCATAGATGACAATGGGGAGCTGCAGGCCAGCCTCCTTCCTCGCAGCCTGCTTTTGATGCATCGCTGGTACGTTACATCCTCAGAACTAGCGGGAAAACTACTAATAATATATCCCATCTGGCAGAAACCCTGCAGGCTAATACCCAACAACACAGTGTGTTAACAATATGTTGAAATACTGCTGGCTTTGGTATTTTAGCTGACTGAGGATACGTATGTACTTTTAATTCAACACATTGTAAAGTGATGCCTGAGATAAATTGCCCCTCTCCTTACAGGATATCCAACCTAAATCTTTTCTTTTGCTATTGGAATTCCAATCAATCTCTTTCAGTGATGCTAGCATAGCCATTAATGTTCTGCTTAAGTCTTTCCTCACCTTTCCTCTTGCTCTTCCTCTGTATGTTGATGTGAAATTACAGTATTGATCCTTCCCTGGATCGGTGTACTTGTAGCTGATCAGTAAGTGGTGTGTTATGCTGCCAGACATCAGACAGCTGTAGGAGGCTTTCTTTGTCTTTACCCCTTTGAAACTCATGACAAGTCATTTCTGTTATTGTTATTACTGTTCTTTACCTCAGGTGTCACACATCGCAGCACAATACTGTATGTGCGTTTACAGTAAAGTGTGATTTTAAGACTTCCTCAGTGAATTGTAAGAAGGGTCTTTATCTTTTGTGCTATCTTTGAATTGAAACTCTGTACAGCAAGAATACCAGTGCCAGATGCTGAGAGGTCTGCTTGAATCATAGCATTTAAAACATATATAACACATATTGTGGTGCAAAGCCATTCAGGGCTGCATGTACAAGAAAGATAGAACCATGAAACGTTATTCTAGTGTATACTTGAAGCCAGTGCATTGATTTGAGTACACTTGGAATGGGGATGTCTTACAGTCTTTCACAGTGGCCCTACAGTCTTCTGAGCAGGACCTGTCCTACAGGTTCCAAAGCATATGCTTTCCAGGTCTACTTTTCATAAGAAGCCTGTTATGGATTTTATTTAAAGCTGATCTTGTGACACTGTTGATATGTTAATATAAATTTAGTATGGCATCAAGTTGGAGATGCAGTTGAAGAAACAACAAATCAAGTTGAGCCTTATTTTATTGTCAGTTCTGCCATTATTATATAAGAAAGAATAATGGATCATCTACTGCTCTCCACACCTTGTAAGCAACATTAAAAAAAGGACAGATCAGTTGGAGGTGAGGTTGGAGGAGAAAAAATAGCAAAAATGTACTAAATTGCCTGTACTAGTGAATGCAAAAGCCCCAGTATGCCTCAAACAAACTAGATCATACAAAACGTCTAAAGGTGTAAGTGTTTATCCTGTTCTGCCTGCCACCATAGAGAGTGGTCATACAAATCCTCAAAAGCATTCTGGATGGTGCACTGAGTTGTACAGGAAGTGATTGTCTGTTTTTAGAAAGTCACAAAAATTGTTGGACACAATATGAAAAATTTTGGCTGGGAAGTTTTTGAATATCACTTTCTCTCTGCATGAGGATGCTTCACATCAGTCTGTTATGTGCGTTGAGAACTGTTGTCAATATCATATTAGTAATATATTAATATTAGATTAATAACAGCCACTGCTGAGGAAATGCAAAGAAAGAAGCAGACAGTCAGGGTGCTCATAAGCTTTTAGTCCATACAGTAGCAGCGGCACTGTCAGCTGAAACGATTCTGCATGATGTGGAGAGGAGAGCTTCCTGTTTGTCAGTCACAGACAACAGCAAATTAAGCAGTCAAGTGTTGTAAATTATTTCCTTAACATACTGTTTTTTCTCAGTCAGGGAGTGAATAGAGAATGAAAATGATTTATCATATATTGGAGTGTGTTAGTTTTTCAACTCTTGAAAAAAGTCCTTAACCTTACCCCACGTACCGTGACTGCAAAGGTGACAACTGCCAGAGAACCAGGCTGAAGATTTGTTATTTAATGAGGTAAGATGCCACATACACATTCATCCATTTCTCAGCTGAGGGCAAATCTAAACCCAAGACTACAAAAAACCCCAGGGCTAATGTAACGTCCATTCAACTCATGTCACACTTTATTTACTGCAGTTATTAACCCCGAGCTCACAGTTTCACACAGTTTCAGTTAATACAGATTTAATGTTTCACACTTGAGAATCACAGCCCATTGCTTCCATCCTCATAATGTGCTCTAAATATAAAGTAACTATAACTAAATATATTCATAACTAAATTTTAGTAAATTATAACTATATATTTAGTTACATAACCATAACTAAATAGAAATTACAAATATATAACTAAATATACAGATTTTCAGTTGTTCTTTAGTGGAATATCCAAAACAACATGTGCAGGATGAGATAATATTCCAAGGTACTAATTGATGAATGTAAAACAATAATGATGTTGTTAGTGAAAACACAATGAGGTTTGAAGGTTGTTAAAGGCATCTATTTGGGTTTGAATCATTAATGCACAATCAGTGTATTCAATTATTTAAGATATGTCTTTCTGTCATTATTACCCAATGAAATAATATATCTGTGCTTTATTTATTTAACTACATAGCTCATTTTATTAAAGTCTAATTAAGAAAGCAACCATTTAAAGCAAGAATGCTCATTGCTTGTGACTTGTTAAATTTGATAATGAACATTGAATTGATTTTGTTTTAACCTTATGTTACACCTGTGACCTTGTGTTTTAAGGACAACACAGCTCTGGAGCAGGGTTTATTCAACCCTGCACCAGTGGGTGGGGACACCACAATGTTGTTAATGTGAAACAAGCTGTAGGGAATTCCTGCACAATAAATGGACACAAGACACAAGGTCACCAAGGTCGTTGTCTGGTTCAGTTGAGAGAATTTGGGAGCTAAAATTACATGCACATGTTTATCATATCACAATAGTTTGAGTGTCAAATTGCTACCAAATAGTAAATGTCAGTGTGTGTGTTCAGGTACTGGATAGTGACATTCCCTGCAGAGTTCAACCTGGACTTGGGTCTCATCAGGATAACAGAGGAGTTCAGAGACGTGGCTGCTCAGCTCGGCTGTGAGGAGCATTTCAAACTCATCGATATCTCCACCATGTAAGACGCCTAGAGCATGCAGATACACTTGTAGAAACCTTAAGCTGATTTTACACATCAAAGTCTCTTTACAGAAGCAGAGGGAGCTGTGTGAGTTGTGTAAATTGCCTCAATTGATGCCACTTGATTCAGGGTTGGTTGGGGCCCACTCCTCATCTCTGCTCGAAGCTACAGCTTCAGGCTATAACTGCTACCAGCATAACACACAATAGAATGCAAGGAATAAAAAAGACCGTATTGCATTTTGATGGCAAGAATGATATTTGCAATTAAAAGTGTCAGAAATTTGTAGTTACTGGGCTGTCATAACTGGCTCAAAAACCTTGACAAAAAAGTGGAGGTGACACAAAAAATTTAAGTAAGACACCATTAATTTATTGGAAACAACTAAAAATGTCAAATTGCTATTAGGTGTGGCAGTCAGTATGTTAGTAGTGTTGGCATGTGTGTGTGAGTGATAAAATAGTGAGTAGAGTGTTGTATGGTAAAAGGAAAAGCAAAGACAAAGATGGGGAGCACCCCACTTCTCATCATGGAACCAGTGTGGTGCACTCTTATACTACTGGGAACACCAGGCCCAGGTGTTCCCAACAACAAACAATGACCTGACCACACTTGCTGGGCATCTGCAACACAAAACACAAAGACAAAGACAGGCAGCCAGCCCAACAGCCGAAAGAGGCGGTGTCGTCACATGCCAAGAGGAATGACCACAAAGAACTTTAAACAAATTCTCAAAACAAAATACACAACCTGCAGGCAACACTCTCCCTCAACTTCAGCACCAGCATCCTGCTTGTACACTGCATAATGAAGAGGAGAGATTAACATAACACAGGCTGCATTACATCACAGGTGACAACACGTCCGCTACCAGATTATCTGACCCCTTAATGTGGTGTTTGTCCAAACAATGAGACTGTAACATCAGATACCACCTAATTAATCTTTAATTAGGGCATTTCAGAGGGTTCAAAAATGTTATTGCGTTGTGGTCAGTAAAGACAACAGCTGGCACTCCTGAACTCATATACACATCAAAATGACACAAAGCCCAGACTAAAGCCAAAGTCCCCTTTTTGCTCACAGAGTAGTCAAGCTGGTGTTAAATATCTTCGAAAAGAAATTTACAGGCCTATCCACCTCATGATTGTCAGACTGCATCACTACTGCACCTGCCGTATGTGACTGGCATCCACCTGCAGCTTGAACAGCTTCTCCACACAGGGGGCACCCAGTACCAGAGCACTACACAAAAGGGCCTTGAAGTTCTGGAAAGCCTGCTGACAAACAGGAGACCACACATATTTAAGATTTGCCTTTAACAAATCAGTAAGTAAGTAAATAAGTAAGTAAGTAAGTAAGTAAGTCAGTAAATAAGTAAGTAACACCAAGTCATTGGGTCTAAAACCGGTGCTCTCCTGGGTTACCTCCCTGGCTGCCAACATTAGCCACAACAATTCTTCCTCCCAATCCTTGCCAAACTCTGTGCAAAATGTGCACAGCAGTGATTCAATTGTCTGATGAAAATGCTCCTGACTTAATGCATGATAGGCTGACGACTGAGAGTGCTTTACCCAAAGTTTTTTCAACAACTGCACAAACATATGGGAGGAAAAGTTAGAACCTTGATCACTTTGGGATGCTTAAGATGGAAAAAAATTGCTTTAACCACAGACCTGGTTGTTATTGACCGCAGGGGATTCGCAGCTGGATATCTGGTGGCCTGACACATGACGGTCAAAAAATACTTTGCTTCTGACCTAGGAGGAGGCAGGAGTCCAACACAGTCAATGATTATGTGCTCAAATGGTTCACCAGTGGCAGGTATTGGGTCAGTGGGGCAGGCTTAATAACCTGGTTTGGCTTGCCAGTCATTTGACATGTGTGGCAAGTTCGGACGTATTCGGACACTTCCTTTTTTAGCCGAGGCCAAAAGAAGTTCCATAAAATATGGTCATATGTCTTCCTGACCCCCAGATGCCCTGACTGGTCATGAGCCAACTGCAAAACCAAGTTACAAAGTCTGGCTGGTACTACAATTTGGAAAATTAGTTTTCCCACTCTCTGTGACTGGGATCACAGTCTCGAGCAGCTCCTTAATGGAGGGATCTGATTGCTGCTCTGCTACCAGCTCTGCATGTGAAACAGACAATAGAAAGTCAGACAAGTTCACACATGATTCTTCTATCACACTCACTCTATCAGGTTCACCACCAGCATAAGACCCAGCACGTGTCACAACACATCCTGCAAACACCTCCGGGAAGTTACGTTCACTCTCATCTGGTTCACTGTTAATCACAGGAACTGGGGTAACAACTGGAGATGGCAGAACATCCGGCCACACACGTCCACCAGCTAGCCCATTCCCCAAAATGAGATGGACTCTTCCCACCGGCAACGCCAGGCACACTGCGATGAACACCTCCCCCTTCACCAGATCTGAAAAGAGATGCAGCCTGTGCACTGGAGCAGACAAGATAGACAATCCCATACCCAGAACTAGTGCTGAATCTCCAGTATCAGACTCCTCTAAAAAAGGGAAAACTGACTCCAGGATAAACGAACCCAATGTGTCTGTGTCTCTCAGGATTGTAACAGGCACTTTCTCACTGTGTCCTGACAGGGAAATATAACCACTTCTTATGAAAGGCAAATAAGCATCATCACAAGGAACTTTCTCATACACTTGAGGACAAGGTAGGTCCTGGATGAACAACAAACCCAGCAGTCCGTTAACCGTACCATTAATGGTAAACTAATCCAATTTTTAATCTTAATCTGGACCCAGCACCTTGATGGAACAAGTGATGGCTAAAATGACCCCCTTTCCAAAAATGTCATCACTGAAGGAATAAAATCAGGATAGTACAGGGACAGTACAGGAATAGACACCCACACATTCCACCAGTTTCTGAGCACTGACTTTCTAAATTGTTCTCCTTGTAGCCCATCGTATGACTGGATGCGTAAATTAACCCAGCGGAAGAAACAGGCAAAGAAAGGCAAAGCCTCATTGCTGTTTGACCACCTGGAGCCCATGGAGCTGGCTGAGCATCTCACCTTCCTGGAGTTCAAGTCCATCCGGAGGATATCGGTATGTCTACAGACAGCTCTTACCTCTGTTTCTCTGCTTCTGGTCAGGCCTTTAAATTACTCAACCACTAATAACAGCTGTGCTTCTATCCAACAATCAAATAGATTTTATTTTTAAAGAATATTTCTCACAAAATAAAAATGTGTTACGTTTCCATCAGCTGGGGGGGAAAAAGGGACTTGACACATATATAAAATAAGTTGTTCAAGTCTTCCAAGACTGATAGCATTAATATACAGATTTTCAGTGGACCAGTCGTGGCACAGCCAGTGTATTTAATTATTTAAGATATTTATTTCCATCATTATTACCCAATGAAATAATGTATCTGTGCTTTAATTTAAATAATTTGAGCAATTCAAAATACATAGTTATTTTAATAAAGTCTAATTAAGAAAACAACCATTTAAAGCAAGACTATGTAAGTTTTGAAAGAAGAATTAAATTTTCCCTCTTACAATTGAAAAGCTGATTTTATAAGCATTAAAATGCACAGTCGCACAAGAGTGGGGAAGTGAGATCTGGTCATTCATGACGCATGTGGAGACACATGTTAATACCAGGTGTAAAGAGACGTACTTAGAGCCGTCCACTTGTGATCAGATCACCTGCAATGGATGTTAATGCCAGGTGTAAACAGGGCCAATGTGTTGGTTTCATGCAAGTACTGAACTAGTTTCATTAGAAGCAGTGTTTGAGTCACTTATTAGTCAGTTGTTGAGGTCAATAAAATTAATTTGCTAATGAAAAAAGCATGGTGAATTATTTCATGCTAGGTTAAATATGATGTCTTTTTCCTGAAATTTCATAATCTACTCTGTGAACTGGTGACACTCTGTTCAGCACTGCTGAAAATGTTCCTGAAAGCCTCTTGGGAAGCTGTACATCTGCTGTTGAGCTTTGATGTGAAGCTCGCTGGCCTCTGGGTGAACTTCCCTGTTCACTTTCCAGGTGGTTGATTGGTAATAATGGCAGCATAGAGATCAAGGTGTATTTTCAGGGTGTTATTGGAGCTGCGATAAGAACATGTGTCCTTGAACATGTAATGTAGTGATGTGGAAAACTGCTGCTTTAATTCACATAATAATAATTTTCCACACATGGCCAGAGTTTGTCTTCTAAAGATAAATTTCAAATACCCTTTAGTGTCTTAATGTCCATGTGACGTGCGTGAACCCTTGATCTCCCTCTAGTGCCACCATCAGGCCAAATTTCCTGTTAAACACACAGAATATCCAAATCAAACAGGCAAAAATTCATTCATTCATTACATTCAATCTTCCCAGAGGATTATCCATTTCCATTCTGGACATCTCTCCAGTGTTCCTCAAGCACCATTGTAAGATCATAATATCCACTTTGCTTATGAAACGTTTTATAATCTAACAGGCTTCAAATGAGCCCTGAAATTAGCACAACATTGGTGCAGGATCAGTCCCATTCCTTTTCCTGTACCACCCTCATTTTTAGACCTTTAGGCTCCTAAAGATAAGAAAATTGTCATCTGAGTGTCTCATCTGTACTTCCATGTTGTCCCCAGTTCACTGATTACCACAGCTATGTGATCCACGGCTGCCTGGTGGAGAACCCGACTCTGGAGCGGTCGATTGCTTTGTTCAATGGAGTCTCGCAGTGGGTCCAGCTCATGGTGCTCAGCAAGCTAACACCTCAGACCAGAGCAGAGGTCATCACCAAATACATCCATGTGGCTCAGGTAAGAGAGAGGAGGCACAGTGGGGGATTTGGAAATGACATGGCTAACATACAATTTAACATATATATGCAACAGTGGTGGCTGGTGACTCAAAAAATTGGGGTGGGGGGCAATTTTATATGCCAATAAAACAATTTGCTTTCAAAAACAAAAATCCCTGAGTGGTGAAAAGGCTGCTTCTTTAAATACATTCAGCATTATGCAAGCCCCCTGCTGACGAGACCAGCATATAAGTCTCACATGCTCTTGGTTTCAACATCCCATACCAAACTCCCTCACCAGCCAAGAACAGAGTCCTCCTGACTGAAATACACACTGACTGCACATGACTGTGTTTATCTGGACAAATACAAGAGTAAACTCTTGTCTCCTCCCCTGGACAAAACTCTCTTAGCTGTGTTTGTGCATGTTTTTTGCAGGTGTTCTAAAGGGCCATCACTATTTATTCATAATTTAAACCACCATCCAAACAAAGGCCAAAAATGAAATACTCAAACCTTGATGGTATAATGGAAATGGTAAATGTTCATGCTATGATTATTGTGGGTAAAAATATTACAATAAAGGGTATTATCATGATAATCTTTCCTACTATTAGTCTTGATTGTCATTGATTTGATGAAACCTAACAACAGTGAACTGGATATTATAGCTTTGTTGGACAAATACAACAAAAACACCATAAACAAAAGCAGGTTGGTGGTTAAAAGTTTAAGACATTTGACTGGAAATGACTTCAAATGTAGCTCAGAGTCTCTTCCTATTCATCGATTCATGTTTTCATACGTCCTCTGCTTTCTTTTGAATGTTAATACTTGTGAAAGAAACATAAAATCCTTCACACTGTTGATCACTTGTATTTATTTACTTACTTTTTCCGACCTAGCCTCACTTTGGTTGATCAAATAGCCTATGTTAGTGTAGTAAATCATGGCCAGAGTATCTAGAGCTAGATGTGTAGCCTGGTTCTCCGGTGCTGCTGTGTCTCTGGTAGAAATGTGCTCCCTTGTGGTTAATGAAAATAAAACTTCTAATGAAGACAAAACAGAAAGCTGTTCTGTCCTCTGGAAATGGCAATAATTACGCTATTACATTCATTATGCTAGTCATTAGTTATGCTAATACTGTCCATTTGTTGAGGATGCTGCCCAGTGTCCATGATGGTCCCCTGCTCTCACCACCCTCCCCCCTACTCCAGTATTTTATCTTCTCAGTTTTACTTCCACCTAATATAATTTCAACACCCATAAAATGATCTCCTGAAGCAAGACAAACATGGTTAGTGCCAGTCTACAATGTGATCTCAGAGCTTCGCCAAGCCGGCATGTCATTACAGACTACTCTCATACATTGATAGTGATGCTTGCAATCAATAACACAACCTTTCATCTATGGAAGACTAGCTGGGTCATAATTATATTAATAAAATAGGTAATGAAATAAGTACATACATTATCTAACAATGAAATAAGTGAATAAATTATGAAATATATTAATAAGAAATTTAATAAATAAATACAAAATGAAATAAAATAATAAACATATATTTATTTATTTCAATGGATACTGATTATTTGTATTTATTTACTATTTATTATTATTATTATTATTATTATTTATATAAGTTAATTAATTCATTTTAATTGCCTGTTTTATTATTATAATGAAGACCCATCCAGTCCTTGATAATCATCACGTACTAAGCCTCTTATTTGTTTTTATGTTATATCTGTTTAGTGATAAAGACATTTTTTTCAAGATGATTCTTGTCACAATAATGTCTGAATTTACTCATCTTGTTGATAGTTTCTAACATTAGTAACAGCCATCTCTACTTTTTATTTTAAAAAAGTCTTCCATGGAGCCAACATTGTCAATGTTGCATCCATTTATAAACAAAAGATGCACTTGAGTTATCTGTCAACCACTAAAGCTGTCTCATTAATATTCATGGAAGGTGTATATATGTTATCGGCAATTGTGTTGCATCTCCATCTTATCAGAGCACCTAAGAGTTTCTCCATTTATCCTCCATCAGTATTGAAAGGATTGGATCAGTGTCCTAATGACAAGCTCTCAGTGATCTTGTCTCCTGTGAGACAGCAGACTGTCTGCACACAGGCTCGAGGATGAATGCATTTAACACACTGCTATCAAGTGTGTGCATTACATGTAATAATACTGAGTTAGTTTTTAAGACTGTTTGATTTGTTAAAAAAGAAATTATCATTTGTCTGTTGCTCCCAAGATCCTGTTATCTATACCTGCCCCCTACATAAACTCTCTATGTATTGTACTGTATAATAGCCTTAATAGATATCGTTTCTCTTGTGTTATAATCAGAAACATGAACGGTAGTCCAAAAGCATGCTTGGCAATTACACATTCCTGCATTAAGAAAATATAACATGCATCACAGCTTTCCTTTGATATTTAAAAACACCCTCCAGGCATGGTTTAACATATAAAAATACTCTGCTTTGAATAATAATTTGTGTCTGATATGGTTGAAATGTTCCCCCATCAGTAGATGAATGCATTAACTCAAATATGCAGCTGAAGGAACAAGAAGACAAACACATTTTTGAGTGGAGGGGCACTATTCCACGAAATCTCACTGTGCAGCGGAGACTGTCCTTCCAAGAAAAATGACAGGGTCAGTTGATTACCCTAAAGCAACATATGTGTACGTTCAAGTGACAGCACCCTCTAGTAGCTGTGGTAATTATGACTGGAGCAAAGGAGGAAATCAGATGACATTATTATAGAGAGACAAAGTCCACCTAGGGAGGAGGTCAGGGTGGATGGATAGGTCAACAAAACAGACTTTCACACAGTTGTTTCCCGTATTCAACCACAAGTCAACAGTGTTTTAACTGATTTGTCCCTAAACCTAACCAAACCTTAACCTTTGCATTATCACATCATAAACATCATTATTTTTCAACAGTGATGGGTAACAGTTTTGGTCCTGCTGATAGGAGCATCAGATCAGAAAGTGAAGGGGGCATTCAGGTTTCATTATCACCTAATTGGGATCTTTTGCAATAGAACAGCACCAAGACAAGACAGAATGTGTTTGATGAGATCAGCTTGACAAGATCAAAAGTGAGAGTTTAAACATGTAACTCTCTGTCTCTCATCAGAAACTTCTGCAGCTGCAGAACTTCAACACTCTGATGGCAGTGGTGGGGGGGCTGAGCCACAGCTCCATTTCTCGACTGAAGGAGACTCACTCTTATCTAGCTGCAGAGGTCGTGAGGGTAAGTCACTTACTAATGCACTTTTATGTATATACATAAAATTCAGTACACATGCATTCCTACATATGAACATACAAATCAGTATAACACTATATACAGGACTTAGTAATATATGGTTATAGGAGGTTCAGTGGTAATGTGTTAGTAGGCTAACCAGGCTTTGCCATGTTTGGCCATTTTCCTTCCAGGTAGACAATGTTTTCTTTGACTTAAAAATGTAATAACTTGAATAACAAAATTGGATAAAAGGAATGTGAAGGCGTGTTTACCAATGAAGCCACAAACTTAACAGCTAAGTAGTAAAGACAGGCAGCTACAAGTTGAAGTTACCAACAGAATGCCTTTAGTTGCAGTTCTACTGTTGACCATCAGACATTGGCTCCAGTTTACTGTATTGAAGTCAGCATAAAAGTGAAGTCAATACAATCCTTCTACAAAACTTTGACACAAGGCTCCCACTAGTATGGTCTCTGGCTAATTTCAGGTATTTACAGATATTTTAGTGTCAATTTTGAGACTCATTTATCTGTTAAAGTGATACATAATCCAAAATGTATCCTTTTAGTCCCATTTGGGACTCAGCTGAAAGCTATCAGAACTGGTATTTCCTTCCACAGAGAGCAGCATCTGTAGTTAAAGGGAAATGTCAGTATTTTTCAACATGGACCCTATTTTCCCATCTTTTTGTGTCTAAGTGACTAATGGAGACAGCAATTGTTAAAATTGGTCCAATATTGAGTGAGGGCGCTGAAGCTGGCAGTCTTGAAACGGGCTGTGATGTAATCCGATGGGGCAATAGTGCACCATCACTGTACGTCCACTATAAGTGCTTGTTTTTGCCACTGACAGGTTCAGATTGTTATCATAAGTGTCTGACAACATTATGGAAAGGACCATACAGAGAAATAAACATTTTTCTTTACTTTTTGCTTGTTGTTGTGTCTAACCAAGTCTCGCTCAAGGAGAAATCTTGTTCTGAAATCTTACAAGAGTTAAGTTGTTGAAATCATCTAAATATTCAGCCAAGACTTTGAAAATTTTTACATAACACTAAGCTACGCTTTCGCTATTGCCCCATCTGATTACATTGTTGCCCGTTTTACGGCTGCCAGCTGCAGTGCTCTCACTCAATACTCAATAAAAATTGGTGTCACAAAAAGATGGGCAAATATAGTTCAGGTTGAAAAATCCAGAAGTTTACAGTTTGTAATTTGATTATTATACTCACACCCAAATGTTCACCACTCCCCACCTCAGATCTGGAGCGAGATGACGGAGCTGGTCTCTTCCAACAACAACTACTCCTGCTACCGCAAGGCCTTCAATGAGTGCCAGGGTTTTAAAATCCCCATCCTGGGCGTGCACCTCAAGGACCTCATTGCAGTACATGTGGTCTTTCCTGACTGGGTTGATGACAGTAATAAGGTTAACCTGGTGAAGATGCAGCAGCTCTACATGACCTTCAATGAGCTGGTGTCATTGCAGAGCGCAGTGGCCCAAGTGGAGCCCAACATGGACCTCATCTACCTGCTAACGGTGAGGGAAAACCATTTCGCACATAACATCTTGGATTTCAGAGGTGCTTTCCTGTGTAAATGTGAGGCTCATGTTGTAATAGATTTACAGACAGTCCGGACACCTGAGATGAAGGCATTGCAGTAAGAATACTTGCAGTCACAAGTTATTTTGTACCTGGCGGAGAAAGAAGATGCGGGGCAGTATTTATCAAACTGCTAGAAGTAAAATTTTGGACTTGAAATTAAAGATAAAAAATGATAAAATTATTGTATAAAAATGATTGCACTATATATCATTGATCATGATGTATAATACATTAGCTCAAGCAGTACCATTAAGAATAGAGTGGTTTTAGTCTATTATTTGCATTTGATTTGAACATTTGATAGAATGTTACACCACTTTTTCTTTTTTTTTTTTAAATATATATTTATCAGGGGTACAAACAAACAAAAGAATAATCCTGACATTGATTTGATTTGCAATCACTTTCCAAGCATCTTAATTGTCTGCACTTGTCAATGTGGTGTAATTCTCCTTGTTATATGATTTCTGTAACGTACCAAAATCCTATTATTTCCTCCTTCTTTATTGTTTCATACATCATAAATATACTAGATTGTTATTCATTTTTCATGTGAATTATACCCAGAGATTTAAAGATTTCACACAAATAAAATTAACTTATATTAAATTAAATTTACAGTATATTTTTTTGCAGAGTGACATACCATTGAATAAACTGTAAGGATGTAAGAATGTAAAGAATGTACAATATGGCAGATCAGATATCTCTGATGGGTTATTCCAACATGTGGTAAATCATGTGATCACTTGAGAGTTGCATTACTGTACTTTACACTGTAAATGGGAGCAAGTCTCTTGATAAATGTGTCTTATGGCTCACAGCCAGCAAAGAACTTTTTTACTCCTAGGATGACTCCTAGAGAACTGATCTTTCAAATGTATTTAAATAATAGAATGCTGTTTTATTTGGCTGGGAAATTGAATCAGTGACAAGTATAACCCCCATATTTCTTGCTGGCATTGTAATGTGCTGAGATAGTGTAGTTAATTGTAACAGTTTTCCTCTTTGCTCTCTTGCACTAATAAACAGAGTTGGAGGAAATTTTGAGTCATCCATTCATTAACTACAGAGTGACAGTTTTGAAGGCAGTGGCATGAGTAAAGATCCACAGCAGTAACTACTATACAGAGTTGGGGGTCATTCTATAATAGTGGATGATCAAACCAAAAAGTAATGGACCCTGGATTGAGCCTTGAGGTACTTCATCAGGATTGTTTCATTCTGTGATGAGAAGGTCTTTACTAAGATAGAAAAAGTCCTTGTATGATGGATTGAATCAAGACTACAATAATACTTAGCTCCAGAGGTACAAGAATAGTCACAGATAATGGTCATTTACACAGTTACAGAACTAGGTTTCAGAACTAAGCATTGCTCAGAATCAGACTGGTTAAAGAAAAGGATTAGGACAGCACACTTAGTCAACTGATTTTAATTTTAACAACATAAGTCGTTTTTATTTTAATTTAATTTATTCTATTTATTATGATGACTCATATGTGTAGCTCCCTCTGGATGAACCTGTTGTGTCAGTTGTGGATGTCTATAACTAACCTGGCGTGGATTGTATTGATTGCCATCATACACGCTGAGGAAGGGCGTCTGGCCCGAAACGTCCATGTAGCAATTCAAAATTAAAATCAGTTGACTAGGTGTGCTGTCCTAATCCTCTTGTTTAATCAATTTCGGTACTTCAAGGATTCAGCACCTGACCTTTTTTGATTTTGATTGTGAGTTGAGTGCGTTGTATTATACAATTTTCAGAATCAGACTGGGACATCTGGGAAACCCGTTTCTCCAGAATCTTGCTGATAAACAGCAGGATAGAAATTGATCCTGAAGTGGTCAGCAGAATCAAAATCTTTGTCACAAAAATCAGTGCTGAAACACAGCTGTACATGAGTGTAGCTTCTTGTTCAGTGATTTTTTAACCAATTATAACCCAAGTCCTTGTATTTTCAGCTTTCTTTAGACCTTTATTACACAGAAGATGAAATTTATGAGCTGTCATTGCTAAGGGAACCACGCAACCCCAAATCATTGGTAAGTTTCAACAGAAATGGTTTGTTTGTTGTGGGTAGGTTTGTCCACATCAAGTATGTCCAATTTCACCAAACTGGATATATTGTAACCTCTGAATTATAAGGTTCTATCTGCGATCTGAGTGGTTTTGAGGTTCAAAGTTTTCTCATCCTGGAGAGCAAAACTGATATACAGTAAAAGTCTGTTTAATTGGTCAAAATAAAAGGTACCCATAACCAGGTAGCGCAATTTTAAATGGGGTTTTCTAGATCAGGTGGACTTCAGATAGAACCTTCTAATTCTCCACTAATTTGTTGTGTCCATCAATGTGGCTATCACTCTTAGTGTAGTCACTAGTACACCAGTCTGAAACAGACACAAGCTCAGTTACAAGCATGGTGGAGTTAGCATCAGATCACTAAACTGTTCAGCAATTATTAGCTAGAAATCTGAATTTGTCTTAGATTTGTACATAATAAAATATTAGTCTTCATTGCTGTCATCTCTAAAGTGGTAAAAAAAAAAAAAGTAGCACAAGCTGTGTAATTAACATTTTTAGCAAGGCAGCTAATGGTGATAATCAGCTTTTCACCAAGTTCAAACAACATATTAGCTTAGCTTAGTTGCTGCTTGTATCAGTTAAACATAACTAGTTTAATAAAATAATACATTTTGAGATGAAGACTGAGCAACATTTTACGATATTTTCAGCTTCTTTAACCTCAATCACAGATCAGTGAGGTAACACTTTAGGAGGTGAAACTTGATTCTTGGATCTCCTGTGTACATTCAGAGCACTGATTGGTGCTTTGCAGGTGGAACCTTATAGAACCATGTTAGAAATTGATTTTTATAGAGAGAGAGCCATTTCTTTTTTCATATTGAAGGGTCATTAGTTAATAAAAGTCTAAATAAACCTTTACAAAATGTTAATAACTATTGATAATAATAATATTGCCATGTGAATAACTCAATTTTAACAAAAAAAGTCAGATGGTACCTTATAATTGATGACTTATAATTCATGAAGGACTTGCATGGTACAATAATACCTCTTTCAAAAAACTCAAATATTTTTTGCCCACTTAGAACTATTTGTAGTCTTGGAAATGTGTCCTTGTGGTGTGACAGATCTAAGTCCTGTGCATGCGTCCTTCTTCACAGCCTACCTCTCCAACAACTCCCAACAAGCCCCTGGCTCCACTGGACTGGGCCTCCGGTGTCACCACCAAACCAGACCCCTCTGTGGTCAACAAACACATCAGGAAAGTGGTGGATGTGAGTAGACAATATCCTTATTCAGTTTGACAGATGTAGAGATGTGTGTGGAATATTATTGGAGTAATCTTTTTCTCATCTGGTTTTGGAAAGTCTGTGTTCAGGAATTATGACCATGACCATGATGGCTATATTTCTCAAGAAGACTTTGAGAGCATCGCTGCTAACTTTCCTTTCCTGGACTCCTTCTGCGTTTTGGACAAAGATCAGTGAGTAGTCTACAGTAGAATTCTACAAAATAGTATAAATAGTAAATAAATTTGACATTTTTAATACAAATTACTGGGCTTCTTATACACAGTCCTCATGCTTACGTTGACACTGTGCACATACCACCATCACTCTGTTTCATCTCAGAAAAAGCTAAATAGATCAGATCCTCAAACGAACATCTCTAACACACTTGTCCATACTTGTACTGTTCTACTTTGACTTAGGTAAAGGTAGTAATATGACAGAATGGCCCCAATCAGTGATATATTATACATTATAATTTTGTACAGTAGTACTGTCATTACTGATGATCTAAACAGCATTTTAATGATGTAGCTGGTAAAGATAGAGCGAACTAATCAAAGTAACTATAGCTGTCATAAAAATGTTTTGTAAAAAGTATACACTCACCAAGCACTTTATGGTGAGTGTATTCTATATTTTCCCCTCATGTATGTTAATGGGGTGGACAAAATATTAGGAACACTTTTCAATACAATGCAGTCCAGTACGTCACCACCCTCCTGACCTCAATAATAAGCATAAAGTAGAATTATCACCTTTCTGACAATGTCAACAAAAACTGAAAATATATGAACTTTGTAAAAGTAGAATTTATGACAGAGCTGTTGTATTGGATTGCATCAGATTGCACAGGTATACCTTATTAAGTGCTCAGTGAGTGTAATATTTGTCTCTGATAAGTAGTGGAGTAGAAGTCAAATAAAATTGATGTACTCAAGTAAAGTACAATTACCTCAAAGTCCTACTTAACTACAATATTTGAGTAAATGTACTTAGTTACTATATATTCCACCACTGCTAGCAACTGCACAGATACTGCTATGAAGTGTCAAAAAACGATTTATGTATCATGAGTGGAGGAAAAGCAGGGGACACCTGAAGCAGACATAACACTCTATACTGGTGCACTTTGATTGCCATTGACCACATTGGTTTAGACTTGACTAGAACATTTGTAAATCTCTCTCTCTCCACTCATCCTCCTTCCTTCATTATCATTTCCCCCTCTCTTTCTCACAGAGATGGTTTGATCAGTAAGGATGAGATGATAGCATATTTCCTTCGAGCTAACCCACTGCTCCAGTGTAAGATGGGACCAGGATTCATCCATAACTTCCAGGAGATGACGTACCTGAAGCCCACCTTCTGTGAACATTGTGCTGGATTTGTGTGTATCTCTTTGACTTTCCTCTTAGCCTTGAAATTGTACAAGCATTTAAATTCAGTCTAATGTCAAAAAACACTGTGCAGATGCTGAAAAATGATGATCAATTCCTCAGAGTGCATGGCATACAAATACACAACAGAAAGACACACACCCCTCCCTCTCATGTGGGGCTACAGAAGAGTCTTTCTGGCTGAATTATGTTTGTTTTTTAATGTCACCCCTCCTCATCATCTAACATCATTTTCTGTATATTCTATACCCACCTTCCCCCTTTCCTGGACCTTACATGGACCTCACAATGGTGGACCTGCTCCTGCAGCTCTGGGGAATCATCAAACAGGGCTACAAGTGCAAAGGTACAGTTTCACTGGATTCTTCTGTCTGTGTTAGTGCTAGTCAACAAGAAAATGGCACAAACCATTTTGAATAGCTTTAGAAGGGCCAGTGAGCTTAAGACAGTCTGTTTCTCTGGTGACCGTTCACATATTTAATTGGCCAATGCAGCATCTGTTGAGCCAGGTTCAACTGTTTTGTCAGACAACCCTCCATTGTCAGGCAAAAAAGCTGCAGTTACTCCTCTGGCCACTTGATGCTGGCTACAAGACTATTTTGTATTGAAATCAACAGCAAACATTAAAAACAACATACAAATTCTCCCTTGAAACTACCTATACCTACATTAACCACTGCAATCATAACACACCCAAATCTGTTCAGTTGTGTTGCATTTTGGGTAACACTTCCTGGGGCACCATGTTTTAACAATGGAATAAAACTGACAATATCTCTAGCTCTGCTGCATTGATTTTGGTTGTTGTACAGAACAATATCAATGAATTCTAAAAAATCACCAGGAAACCTGAGAACTTACTCTTGTACACAAGCCAAATGCATTCTCCTATTGTTACATATTTTGTTACATACTGTGCACATTCATTTTGGTGAAGTGACCCCATATGAAATCTTTCAGGACAAATGACTCCACAGATTCTTATACATGATCCCTGTCTTGAATATCAAGACAAAGAACCAACATTAGGTCTGCTTGTCTTGACACTTGAACACCTTCACCCTGAATTTAAGCTATTTACTTCACAGACTGCGGTGTTAACTGTCATAAACAATGTCGGGAGCTGCTGGTTCTGGCCTGTCGGAAGCTGCTCCGCTCCAGCTCTCTGGGCAGTGTCTCCCCTGCCAGACTGACTCACAGCTCACTGCCCAGCAGCCCCGCACTGCCCGTCTGTAAAGGTCAGACATATACACACTGACAAAAAAATGTAGCTTTTGTAGTTATTTTACATATCATCATATTTTCTGCACTTCTTCCTTCAGACGAGGATGAGGTGTTTGAGTTCCCAGCTGTCACACCAGCAGGTCCGGCTCTGGACACTCAGTCCATCACCCTGATGACTGGCTCAGCCCAGAGAATCTCTGTGCGCCTGCAGAGGGCCACCACCAGCCAGGCCACCCAGACTGAGCCCCTGTGGCCCGAACACAGCTGGGGGACCACGGACGGTGGCTCCCACACATTCCCCAAAATGAAATACCGGACTCACAGGAAGACCTCTAAAAATAAAGGTTTTGCACGCTGGGAAAACCAGAATGACGGTCAGCGGCAGGCACTTTCCTCACGGTGCAGCACAGACTCTCAGGAGAAGTCAGGCATCTCTGGAGAGCTTGTACAGAACGGCATCACACACAGAGGGAAGGTAATGGAAGATGTGGCTGTAGATTTTTATTTAATGTTACTATATTACTATATTCATCTTGAGACAATATTAATCTGGCAATTGCAGATGGTGAAAGGAAATCTATGGAGGTTGAAGCAATCACTTCAAACATGTTTAAAGGGGACCAATTATGCTAATTTCTAGCTCTACATTTTTATTCTGAGATTCAACTAAAGTAGCTTTGCATGATTCACAGATAAAAAAACTTGTTTATTATCGAATACTGACCTTTTATGCAGCCCCTCAGTTTAGCCTCTGTCTCTTAACAGGCAGTCTTAGCTCCTGTCTCTTTGTCTCTTTAAGGCCCCCCTCCCAATGACCTCACTGTGTTCTGATTGGCCAGCATTCCGGAAGCTGCTGAGGCACAGCCCATGGATGTATAATGAGAGCTGGATAGGGCTCCGCTGCTCAGCCTTGCAGCCAATTTTTCCCAGTGGCCACTTGTGGTATTGCAGCGAAAAAAAACCCTGCGGCCCAAAAAGCATTTTCCCCATAGACCACAATTGTAAAAGAGACGTCTGTAAAACTGTTGACAGGACACCTGGAACTACAAACAAAGTCAATTGTGACTCGTCCTATTATGAACTTTTGATTCATGGAGGTTTTATATTTGTAAAACTTTCCTCAAGCTGAGAAAAGCAATTTAAAAATCTGTGACGTCATCACAATGTAAAGTCTATGGGCCAAGCGGGAACCCATGGGCAGGGCCAGCAGGGGAAACACTATTGCACATATTCAGTGGGCTGCACAACAAGGAAGCAAACCTGGGAGCTAGAAACTTTTTTTGGTGTATGTACCAGTTGAGCAATTCCTATAGGACTGAATGGGTGCCATTGATATTAACATTAACGCTGAGTTCCTGAATCCCAATCTTCCTAAGTTCTTCCTTCATAAATTGTCTTTCTTGATCATACTTAGTACAATCTATGCTTGCATGCAGCTGCCAGCTGGGAAAAAATATGTGCATATATCGGTATCGGCATTGGCAATCGGCCACAATGAGTTGGAAATATCGGCATATCGGGTATCGGCAAAAAATCCAATATCATGCATCCCTAGCAGAAACCTAAATGAAATCAATATTTGCTGTGAGCAGCTTTGCCTTTAAAACAGCAGCAGTTCTCCTCAGTACACTTTAACACAGTTTTTCATGGTAACTTGCAGGTAGGTTGTTGTAACCATCCTGGAGAAAGAATGTTCTTCTGTGGATTTATTATTTAGGCCATCTCAGGTGCTCCTTCATGTAATTCCAGATTGACTCCATGATGTTAAGATCAGGGCTCTGTGGGGGCCAAACCATACCATCTGTTTCAGGACTCATCATTCTTCTTGTTGCTGAAAATAGTTCTTTATGACTCTAGCTGTATGCTTGGGGTCATTGTCATTTCATGAATAAATTTTGGACCGATCAGACACCTCCCTGATGGTATTGCCTAAAACTTTTGCACAGTACTGTATATATGACTGAAAATAAGGAAAAGCATAATAGGTCCCCTCCAAGTTTATCAGTAAGGAGAAAGATACTGGGACCCTCTATGAGGCCCCTTGGAGGACAGACAGAGATCAATAGCCCTGTATTAAAGCAACACAAGGGGCTGCATTAATCTGGGTGGAGTTGTTTCAGGTGCTGATGAGAAATGAAATACAAGCCCGGTGGTCCAATTTTGAGTAACAGATCCAGATGTTTGAAGGCTTATCAGACACCATAACACTGCACATAATACTATGAGATAGGAGTTTACAACTCTGGAAAGTTATCACAGCGACAATAATTTAATCTTTAGTCGCATCGAGCACTGGGGTAACAGTAGAAATACGGTGTTCATGCATTTAATTGGCAAATGCAGCATCTGTTGAGTCAGGTTTAACATTTTTGTGGATGACCCTGAATTTTTTTTTTATTTTTGGTTTTTTTTTTTTTGCTGAAGCCTTCTGCATCTGGAGTCCCCATTCAAATGAATGCGATTCTATAGACCTGTGTTTAAAGCTGCATTACTTGTGCTTTATGAGTATTTTCATTTTATGCTACTTTATACTTCCACTTCATTATATTTCAGAGGTAAATATTGTACTTTCTACTCCAGATGAAGATTTAACACAATGGATAACATAACAAGCTTTTAAAATACAACAGATTATTGAAGATGAAACCAGTGGTTTCCAATCTTTTTGGCTTTTGATGTCATACAAAAAGCAGTGTGTAGTCAGGGTCACATTTCAGATGTTTATGAGTTGTTAACAGCTCCACCAAATAGTGAAATAGTGACTCTAAACTTCTCACATGGTTTCATTTCAATAAATGTTCAAATGATCCAATATTTCACCAAAAATCAAAGATTAGAGAAAAAGTCAAAAGAACTGAAAACAGATTTGTGTATCAGAACTTTGTTTTTTCTTCTTTCCTCTCCCATTAATCATCTCATGACCCCTCAGAAGTCAGTGTCAAACAAACCCTGAAGATAAATAACAATTCAGCTGATAGTTGTACTATGGCAACCAGTAGAAAATGAATAAAAGGAAAAGTCCTTAAATGCGCTATGGCTTTGCAAGATTTGCCAAATTTTGGAAACATTTAAGGAGAATCACTGCAACAGTTACTCACTCTGATTTTATCAAAATCTGGGGCAGTGCACATTCATAAACAGTGCTGTAAGTGTGCAAGAGTTAGCAAACATGTTATTTATCATGTGGAGCCTCTGAACAGATGTTACAGTTACCCAGAAAAGATGTAGGAAACGTACATAAGTATTCAGAGCAATAAAAAAGGCAAATAATATCTATAAAGATCATATTGTGTACATTACAGGACATCTTCACATCTTTCATTGCTGTCCTGATTTCATTATGTTTTAATTAGTAACTGACAACACAATGTAATAACTGTATTTAGTAAAAATGCCAAAAATTCAGAAGCAGATGACTTAATATCCCTCCTCTTCACCTCCAGAACAGCTGACTTGGTCACGGTGGTGAGGGCCAGTCCCGGAGATCCAGAAAGCCCCTGATGGCTGGGACCAGGAAGCTCTTCTCTCTGGGGGAGGTGCTGGGCTGTCTGAGGTCCCCCTTCAGTGACCTGGAGTTATCATGTCCTCTCTAGACTTTATAATGCACAGAGCTGCATGTGGACACCTGGTAGCTGCAGGGAAGGACGTAACGTGATCTCTGAAGAGGTCTCAAAAATCATGGAGAGGAGCTCAATGGATAATGGACAAACACCCACTTTGGATAACATGGAACCTAACCTCCATCTTGGAGATCAGAGTAGATTACTGCTCTCTAAGTAAGACATAACCTGGGTTTAGGTTTTGATCCAGGATGCACGATAAAATCAGCACTTGACAAACTGAGAAGAAACATTTTTAAACTTTACAACAGTGTAGGATGAGTTGAGTTTAGTGGTTGATCCCGGCCAGTTACTTTACAACACCCAGCTTTAAAATCCAGCCTGGGCACATGTGTCAAGCAAAAGACTACTGCTACAAGTTCTTTGTATTACTTTGGAACAAACACATTGGAATGAACAGAGAAGGGAAGATCCAGTAGATGTGGGAGAATATGTAGATATTTCAATGTGGAGTTGCAAAATAAAGGGAAAGTCAAACAGGAAGTGAATGTTAAGGATGTTAATGATGGACGATTCTGCAGAACTCTGGATTATGTTCAATGATGATGTTTTTTAAGAGCTCATTGCAAACATTTTTTAAATTATTTATTTCTACAATACCTGCATTTGGCAACTACAGTATGGTTAACCCCTTTTGTTTTCTGAAGGGTCAAAGTTAACTCATTCATGAGTTTAACAGCAGCTACAAGTAACAGCAGCAAGTTCATGACCATTCCTGGTTGGTTCAACTTCAAAACATGAATAATTGTCCTTTTACATGTCAAGAATGTCTTTGAGTCTCTTTTGACATTTAAAAAATCTTTACAGATTAAATGGAGTATTAATAAATCATTTGTAACAGCTATAAAGAACACAAATGAGAATGAGTAAGAAAGAGACACCATGTGTGGTGATGCTTTAAAAAACAAAACTGATTTTGTGCAGAATCAACCCTACCCCACACCTGACTCACATAAAATTAGAAACAAAATAAAACCATCTCTTACAGTGGACACAAGTACCAACGTTTCTCCTTTTGCTAAAGCCATGAGCAGCACATGTGAAAAGTGATGAGGGAACTGAATCTACCTGAGGCTGTGGACAGGGTGGGCAAGATGAAGCCAATTCTGACCCCAAAGAGGGACTGTGAAACAAACACAACATGCTGCTAATGGGAGAAATACATCTGTAATGCTCATGCAGGAAAACATGTTAATGAGAGAAATAGACAGATGCTTCGTAAAATAAGAGTTCAAGAAAGTTATTACTGTGTTTCCAAAGTTATCACAATAGTATAAACATTACACATCAATGACAGCAAAAAATATGTTTTGTGGTGAAAACTAGAGGGGTAGCCTACACTGAATAAATAATAATCTTTCTGCATTGTGCAGAAGGAAAACACTTATTCTCCAAGTTGTTAAGTGAAAGGTTGTTTATGCTAAAATGATTTTTTTTTGTAGGGCAAGGAGGGTGTACAGAATATGAAGACATCAGGAGGGTTAGATTAGACAACTAAACACTTTATTAAAGAGGAACTACACATCAAAGTGTGTTGGGGATTACTACTGAATGTGTGAAAAAATGGTATAAAGCCTTTGTGTCTCCAGGGGGAGCTGTGTGAAATCTGATGAACTGCCTCAAGTGATGTGACTTGAGTCAGAATCTGGGGTTGTGGAGTTAGAAAGAAGTGAGGTATCAGACCACTGTAGCCCACTCTTCATCTCTGCTGGAGGCCAAACTGTCAGTGGTTCAAGTTGCGTTGTGGGTATTGTAGGCGTCAGTTTTGCCAAGGAAGGAGAATGCATGGAATAAAAAAGATGATATCCCTTGTTCTGCTGCATCAATTTTGATTAATTGTAAAAAAAAAAACATCGTGAGTCACATAGGACATACAGCTCTGTGTATTGGCATTGAATTTTTGCAATGGATGGAAATTAGATGAACAAATTATCTTTCAAAATGCCACCACACACCTTCTCACACTGGCTAATCAGCACATTATATACAGTAGTGTGAAATGGGGCACAGTGATGTTTTGGTGGTAGGAGGTGGTAAATCCAAATCCAGCCTTTAAAAAATAAATCTGTGGGTAACATCAAAGACCTCTGTGCTTCTTTACAGTCTATGACTTGACATTAATGCATGACACTTTTCTTACTGGTGATGCTAGTGTTTTAAAGTGCTACAAATTTAGAAACTACAAATTTAGAAAGCTAAAAAGCAGTTCATACACAGCTTCTTAGGAAAAGAAACAAAGTTGAACTCAAAACAGCTTTGTCCTAACTTGTAATGTGACAGTTTAAATATCATAATAATTTTAATGCCAAAATGATGTGTGTGTGTTTTTTTAAAGCATATTGAACCAATAAACAACTGACCAACCTGCAATGGTTTATGGGATTCTGAGTGTGTGACCACTGTTCTCAGCCATGGTTGTGTATACATAAGAGTGACTGTTATCCAGACATCACAACTTCATTATGTCTCAGTATTTTAGAAGGCCATTGATCTGTGTCTGTCACAGTTCATCTTATTAAGCAGGAGGGAAGATCCAGTGGGCTTTGATGAAGACAATGAACTGAATTTGGTTGAAGACCAACATTCAGATGTTATTCAAACCTATTCAGAACAATTTCAACAATGTTAAAAAATATATGAATGTTTGATAAAGGTTTTCACAATTTTGTATGAACTGCTGCCTGATTTGCAACACTTTAAATGGTTGATGACAAAAACTGAACTAACTACAACCTAAAACGTCTGTAAAACCTTTGTTTCTGATTAATATGCTCCTCAACATTCTGAGACAACATTTGGCCAGAGCGAGGAAATCAAATAATAGGAAATCAATTGTTAAAACATTTATTTTTTATCAGTTATTACTGGTAAATGTTTCACAGTGTACTGGTTTTTGAGAATTGTAAATGTATGCTTCTACATTCCAGGCAGCCATTAGTTTCCATTTCAGTCATACACAAAATCAACTTTCAGTGACTCGAATGCTTGGGATAGAAGAGTAATTACAGTGAAACTTTGTTATTGTAAGATGTTAATGCAGCTGAAAGCAGAGAAATCTGCTGTGGTTGTCTGGTGTGATGCTTTCATGTCTGAGTAAGAAGCTTATGTAGCAGCAAAGTAGTCATATAAGTCAGAGTGTAACCTGCTAAAAAGCTTTCATACTGTCAGGTGAGACTGACATGAAGAGAGTCAACAGCAGATGGCTCTGACACAGAGAGAGGAGATAACAGGTGGGGGATCTCAGCAGGAACAAAGAGTCAAACATTTTATGGGAGCGGATCTTTCAGTAGGGAAGAAGTTATGGAGTCATTTGAAAGTACTGTATATTGATAATATTTTGAATGGATGATTTCCTTGTTCCCAGATGACAAACCTACAGACTAAACTGAGTAATGTGTGGTCCAAATCTACTGAATTAGTGAGTGAAATGAAGAGGAGACCCAGTTCTCTCCAATGTAAACACCTCTTTATATACAGTCTGTGGTAAACATAGACAGTCATCACCAGCTGTCAGTATGAAGCTTAGTCTGACAGCAGGCACTCTGGCCAATCAGCAGAGAATATGAAGTTGTGGCCAGTTGACCTGAAACACTTCTCATATAAATACCACTTTGGCAAAAATACATTCCTATTATGCTATGTTTTCTTTATCTGCTTTTACAAGATAGGTTCACAATTTTTCAAGCAGGTGTTCATCTGAACAGTGAAAGAGGTTTTCCTCGCTGTAATCATTCCTACTCTTCATACTGACTATTGAAAGATCCCTTTCAAATATGCTGTCAATGTTAAAGACAGGGGTCATAATCTACAGTGTGTCCACACAGTCAGTCTGAGTAAAAATGCATTTAGTTGACATGAAGCTTATATGAGGCTTCAGCAGTCTGAGTTAAACATATCAAATGGATATCTGTCACATTTACAGTCTCTTTAGCATCAAATTCCTTCTTTGTGTTTCCTCAGACAGTGTTTCCCTGTTGAGCTGTGGTGAAAGTATAGTAACAAAAAGAGGGACTTTGGCACTAAAAAGACTGAAAATTGAAAGATATCTACTTGATTTGACTCATTTGGACACTGAAGTTTCATATTAGCTTCACATCAACTTTTAAATACATTTTTGCACAGAAGGACTGTGGATTTTCCCCCCATCACTAACATTGTAAGTGCATTATGAAGGGATCTTCTAATGGTCAGTATGAACAGGAGGAATGATTACAGTAAGAAAAACATATTTAATGTTCATTTGGCTCAAGACTGTTGTTTTAAGACAGACTTGAAACTTGTGAACCCGTCTTTTAAGAATGTACAGTGTGAAAATGCATAGAGGCCATGTTTTGCTTCAGTAGTATCAAGTCTATGAGGCATCTTGTAAACGTAACTGGAATACATGACAAACACTGTCCTCTGATATTTGCCAAAAGAGGATTTCTTGCACCACACTCAGGACAAACTGAATTTACATAGCAATTCACAACATACTGAAAATTTCTTTTGATCAGTTATAACATGGCCTTTCTAGCACCACCTTGAGGACAAACATTTCCTAACTTTATGTTTATACTGTGAAGTAATGAAGTGCATCGAGAATATACAGTATACAGAAGGACACATTAAAGGAAAAATCTGCATAGAAGTCACATCAAAATCACAAGGACTTCAAATAATAGTCTTCTTTTCTGGGGACACATTTGTAAAAAAACAATTCTACATGTTACAGTCAGAAAACCGTGTGTTTGCTAGGTTAACATTGCCCAGTCCTTTAGAAAGTATCACTTCACTTTGCCTTTCTCCTCTTTAGACACAGTACGTCTGTAAAAACATCTGCCTGAATGGTTTCTCAATCAGTTTGTTGGTTGCACAACAGGTATTTACCATTAAAGCAGTGTTTTTAATGTTTTTTTCCTCTGTGTTTGCTGGGGTGATGTCATGGCTCAGGGGTAAAGATGCTGAGTAATGTTTTTGGGTGTCCGATTTCCATCGAGTGGACACAACACTCATCTGGAACAGACTGATAAACCAGGGTTTTAGGGTGCAGCTGTAAGTACATAGTTTAAGTTTCAGAGGTCTAATTGGCCAGAATAGAAGCATTCCACTGTATGTGCATTTAAAACAACTTTCCTTAAAATCAGCTGCATTGAGGACAATTCTTACTCTATGGTCATGCCACAAGCTCACTCAAGAAATGTACTATACCAGCCAAACCAACTTATATGTAGTCTTAGTGTTTAAAGACTTATTGCTGTGGTGTGTAATGAATGACACTTTGCTTGGTCTTTTCACAAAGTTCCTGCCAAGACTAATGATCAAACTACAACTAGACATTGATAAAAACTGTGAGGTTTCCAGTACCTGTTTCTGCACTACTGTTGTCATGACTACTGCACTGTACTAATTTGAGATGTCTACTCATAGTGAAAGCAGGGCTGTGGATCTTTTCATCAAAATATTTTGACAATTTTAATAATTTACTAATATTTTATTTTAAATGCAACTTTATTAAACTTCACTGAACTTCTGTTGTTTGTACCTTTGCATGCACACTAGTGCCTGTTATGGATGTTTCTGATTTCAATCATGTTCTGTATGATATATAACACAACCTGCTAATATTCCTTTGATTCATGAACATTATCCAGGTTATTGATCATCTGTGCAGGAGTGTCTTTGACTCCTTAACATCCAAAACAGTGTCATTTCTGTATTCATGCCTTCCCTTCATTATACAACTTGCAGTGCACACACACCTCTGCATTAGGAAAATATTGTTTACTTTAATATCTTGTATAGCTCTGCCTAGCTTGACTGCTTGAAAACAGTGTGAAAGACTCATTTCAATTAGTGAAATAAAAGATCATTCAAAAATCCATAATTGTATTAAGATAACTTTATAAAAATCCAAAATTAACAAAGCCTTTAATAAACTACCTCTGAGGGTAACAGCAAAGAAAGTGTTTTGACATTACAATGTAATAAAGACAACTGAATAGATACTTATCAAACATTTTAAAAAGCTTTTATTGATAACTCATTGATCACTCCCTCAGAGGGTGATATGGAGTTAGCTGGCTACCTGCATTTCACCTTGATCATTTTATTCCTCAAACAGAAATACACAACTATGAAATTTAACTGAAGCAGTAGTAGAAACTTGATAAACAGAAAAAATGTACCATACATTGCCAAAATTACACAACGTTACCAGTGCAAGCGTCTGCGTGTGTGTCCAGTGTTACCCAGTAAGCCACAACGCAGGCAAAAATATCTGAACTCTGTAGAAAATTCATAAATGAACGTTGTGACTGATGACATGGCTCCAGAACTCAATGGACAGAAAAACAAAAACCTTTAGTCTTCAGCCTACAAGTCAAACAGGGATCTAAAAGACAGACAGAGCTAAACCATTCAAAATGGGTTTTCTATAAAAAAAACAAACAAACTCATCCTTTGGCTTCTGAGCAGTGGCTGTTAACTGCTAATAGGAATGCACTGACAGGTAAAACACAATCCACACACAGGAAAGAAACCTTTGTGGGCCTGTTGATGTCTGGCTGAGAGGAGTTTCCCTAGTATGCATTCATTTATCAGTCCATGCTTACATCAATATAACGTTTACACAGCCATATGTGCCTATCCATTCTATTTGTTCTTTGGTACATTTACAGCATGTCGTCTTCTCCTCCTCCGTACATGTCGGCCAGTTTCTTGAAGCGGGGTCCCCATTCACTGAGGCAGTCGTAGTCCTGGTCTCCGCTGCTCGAGGAGTTCAGAGATGACAGGCTTCCTGCGTCAGAACCACCTCCCTCATAGTCAAACACCAGCAGGGAATCATAGGGGGGCGCTGTCGGGTCATTGTCGGCTGCCTTCAGGTTCTGAGAGAGGAGCAGAGAGCATGTTTTTATTTTAAAGAATTTGTTTTTTTTATAGAGTACATAACCAACTCAGGAAAGATGGAAAAAGAGGATGATGCAACAAGTATCAAACAATGTGAAAAAATTACGTGAATCCTAAAAAGTTTTAGAACAGAATTTGGAATAATGAAAGTGGCAGCATGGGATGGTGTTTTTTCCCCCTCAAAAAACAGACTAATTTATCAAAAGCAGTGATTAGTTTTAACCATGTTAGATTTGAATGTGTTCACATGAGCTCTTGAATAGTAATTTCACTCACATCGTCGATGAAGTTGCCGATTTCATCGGGGTTGGCTGGGCGGGGCCGGTACTGGTACTGAGCAGCTGGCATGAAGTTTGGCACCACGTCGTTCCTGAACACCTCGGGCCTGTTGTCCAGACCACGGTGGAGAACACTCAGATCAAAGTCCTGATGGAAAACACATGGAGGGGGTCACACAGGAGACACTGCATCTCTCAGGTAAAAACAATCAGACATCTGTTTGTGCATTTCTACAATAAATATAATCCATGTTTTTGGAGATGACTTTTGCATGGCACAATAAATGATTAGTATGAATTACAGCTTTAACCCTGTGCAGAAATACAGCAGGGGAAAGACATTTTGAATAAGCCTGAGAGGACCATGATATAGATCACTATTTGGGGAGCCAGTGTAGCAAAAATGAATATCATAATAATAATGATAACAATAATGAAAATATGTATGCAAAATGATCAAATGAGAATGGCAAGGTGTGTCCAAACTTTTGACTGGTACTGTACGATGATCTAATTGACATCCAGTCCAATGAACCGTGTTCCACTGTCAATCTTGGAAAGTAACTATGTGCATTCAATCAAGTACAATTTTGAGGTACTTGTAGTACTTCCATTGTGTGTAACTTTATACCTCTGCTCCACTACATTTCAGAGGGAAATATTGTCCTTTTTACATCAAAGTTTATTTAACAGCTGTAGTTACTTTGAAGAATCTGACATTAAAATGAGCTCTACCTCCACTAGCTTTAACAGTAAATGCTGCCAACATGTTGCTTAAAATGCAAATCAATCATAATAATTCAGCAATATAATATACTGTAATATTCTGACAGGGGTCATTCTGTCAATAAAAAAAATAATCATAAATGTATTCAAATTAATTTATGGTCAAGATACAATTTCACAGTGATAGAGGGTGATATTGAAAAAATATCCCCCAGCCCTAGTCACTGCTGCACTGACTCAAATGTGTTGACAGAGGTGGCACCTGCTTCAAAAACAAAACTCACGCTCTGGTCTGTGTCAGTGTCAACCTCTGTCTGTATTTACCTGATCGTCCTCTCCGCCTCCCTCTTCATCATAGTAATAGATGTTGTCTCTGATATCGTCATCCTGCAGTAGAGGCTCCTTCTTCTCTGCTCTTCCCCGTCTTGCAAACACTAGCAGCAGCAGCACCAGCACTGTACATACAGAGCACAAAGCTTAATAAAAACACACCCATGTTATTGATTCCACCCATTTCCTACACAGCTGAGAAAGAAAAGCCGCGGTGATTTGTTGAGTCGAGCCTGTCAGCGCAAGAGTTTACCATGGTCATTATTGGATTAGTCATTCAAAAGGACAGGTGATATTTCTTATTCTTCTTATTGTTAACAAAGACACAAACCAACAACGAACTGATCTAATAACAAGTATTGTGTAACAAGTGTTATCAAAGCCTGATATAGCTTCTTCCATTGTTCCTGGAGCTCCGCTGTTCTTCAGAAACTATTACATCAATCAAAACTAACATCAATGAGTCACACTGTTGCACTGGATGGCATCTTCCTTCATTACCATGATTGGTTGTTCATTGAGTCCCACTGGACTACGAGTGAAATATCTTACAGGGTTCCCACCATGGTTGTGATGCAAAGCTTCATGACATTTCTTTGGCCTTCCATCTCCATTCACATTATGATAAGCATCTTTCTATTTTTAATCAAATATCAGACTCACTGAGCAGCAACAGGATGCCTCCCAGTATTCCCAGGATAACGGGCAGGTTTGCGCCACCTGCCTCCCTTAAATTACTGCAGTGCACGTCTGCCCCAGTGCAGTCGCACACTGTGGCCTTCAAGGTGCTGTCCTGCTCCATGCCCTGGTTGTCTGCAACTCTCAGCACCACAGTGTACACTCCACTGGCCAGGTCAGTAACTAAACTCAGGATGATGCCCGTTTCTGCAACAGAAGAGGAAAATTTACTTTACAAATCCTGCCTTGATTAGTTTATCATTTTGCCTAAATCCAGTAATATTTCCACAAAAACCATACATTTTATCACTGCCTTGTTCCACAAATAATTCAGAGAACACCTTGGCCTATATAAACTAGATAAATGGTTTCTAATCTTCTGTCTAAACAAGCATCTGTGACCTCGTACTTGAAACTAATCATTTCATTTATGAAGCTTCCTGGGTATGGTACACAGGCTGAGAGAAAGCACTAACCTGATATACTCAATTCAGAGCAAAAACATGTCAAACATTACACCTTCTGGTTATCTGAACAGCAAACTGGCAATTGGGAAAAACTTTCTGCCCCAAAACATTTGATAGTCATACTTTCTCTCTTGATTACATATCGTTGATGGTCCTTTAATTGGTTCTTTTTTTTTCCTCTTGACTGACTTTTAAAATTTTTTTAAATAAACATCTATCAGGAAGGACCTGGCCATTTCTCCTGGGACTGGCTATTTGGCTGGATGTGTAAAAACAACTTTGCTGAGATTTATTTTCAGTCATGTATTAAAAATGTACATACTGGTGTCGTTCATCCTAGCCGTCCAGTTGGTCTTAGTCGTGCCCTGTAGAGAGACTCTGTATGGAGCGGCAAAGCCTGGCCCGTCTTTATCCGTTACCGACAGCAGTTGAGGAGCCGATTCCTTGTTACACACCTGAGAAAACACAAAGTCAGATTCAAAATTTTTGGCTGATTTTACCCCTTAAATCAGCAATTTATTATGTTTTGATTTTCCATTTGATCACATCCTGAATATCAGTATATATTAAAATCACATTAACCCCTTTTCAGTTTCATCTGCATTAAAAGTTTTCAAACACATGACAACTGTTGAGCATTTGGGAAAGGACACACACCGTGATTTCACGTTCATCAATGGTGGGTGCGTTGTCATTAACATCTTCCAGCTGGATGATCAGAGTACCAGTTCCTGTGGCTGGGACTTCATCTAGTGAGGTGACACGCAGACAGACAGACACACACGGAGGGCAAAATTCATTAAATTTTGGGGAAGGTTAAACCATCCTAGTAAGATGAAGTCCATATTTAGATAACATTTTTGCTCTCAAACATTTTTCGAACCCAAGAATGTCAAGCTGATATTATTGGACTTGGGCAGAAATCTCTTCAAAAACAGGTTTGAGGCTTGAAACTGAAAGCAAAGTGTGTCATCTCAGTTACAGATTATGTTTATCAGTGTTAGGAAAAACACGTTACTGTCATTCCACTACTTTTGGCGGTAACTAGTACTTTAAATAATTACTTTTTCAAATTAAGTTACACAATTATAAATACTGAAATTTAAATGGGTTCATTACCCATTACTTTTGTCTTACATGAAAATAGTGGACAAACGCAGAGGGTAACAAATGCACAACCAACACAAACACATCATTTGACCTTATTGTGTCTCAGAGCTGCGTTGTAAAGTCACGTCATTGTAGCCAACTCTCGGTAAAACGTAAGCTTTGTCTCTGGAGTGATAATGTTATATATTGTAAATAATACCTGTTACTGAACTGCTGCTGAAAAGTTAAGCAGGAACACAGCAGTGTCCAAAGAACCTTTGGCCTCATCAAGCCAGCCACCACCATGATAACAATATTTTTTGTTTGTTTTATTTCCTACCTAAAACCAGATAAGCATGTAGTAGTCATCAGTCTTGTCTCCCACCTACCATTGTCATATGCACCAATGAGTGCTGTGTATTTGTTGTCTAGTACAAAGTGGGACTCTCTGTCCATCTTGCTCTTCACTGTAATCAGGCCCGTCTCTTTCTTCACAGTCAACCAGCCCGCTGGGTCGCTAATTACTTTATACCTGGACATGAAGCAAATAAACACATATAAATGTTATGCAAGCAAGTTGATTACAATTAACATGCTTCACGATGGGGCAGCAATAGACCAGATAATTTAAATAATATATCTACAATATACTGCTTTGTGTTTTGCTTGGACATGTGGGCTGTTTAAGCTGGAGGCATTTCATATTTCATTGTTTTCTTTGACTAAATACTCAAGCTTGCCAGAAATCTACTAGGAAGCCACTCTTAAAACTGAAAAATAGAAGAGCATTTAGGACTAATGCTGCAATTACTGAATGATTGAGTTACAGTGATTACAGACGCTAACCATGTTGTTTTGTTTTCACCTCAGGTTAATGCTCTGCATTAATTCTCAAATAAAAGCAAAGAAATGCAATGGATATCTACAGCTACAGATCGGAAAGCTATACCTGACAGAAATTTCAGTGTTTGCTAATGCTGTCTTTTTCCAATATTCTCTGGCAGTGAAAATCTTGCGTTTAAATATATGTTCAAAGTAAGGAGTTTGACCTTACATGACTGTCTGTTTGAGTGCAGTGTCCGGATCAGAGGCAGTGTACTGCACCACTTCACTGTTAACGGGAAGGTCCTCTGGTTTTGACACAAGCTTTTCCACTGGATCAAAGACTGGAGCTTCATTAACGTCCACCACATTCACCACCACGGTGGCGGTGGCAGTGGGCAGCGGAATAGCAAAAGGAATCTCATTCTCCACTGCAATCAACAGAGTGTGCTTGCGGCTCTTCTCAAAGTCAAGACCCTGGTTGGATGGAGAGAAAAGTGCAGCAGCGCAATGCATCACAGAAATGTCTTACAACTCATTCTTGCTGTACAACTAACATCTGAATTTAGTCCCATTCAAGTGAATAGGAAAGTGGACCTCACTGTATATATTGACAGACATCACACACTTTGATATTGTGGCTTATTTGAGAAGGTCTGGTTTTCTTCCTACCTTGGCAGTAGTGAGGATTCCTTCATGTTTGTTAGTTCCTGTTTTCACAGTGAAAAGTTGTCCAGGATCACCATCAACAATCTTGAACTTGGCATTCCAGGCGGGAGAATGTGGCTCATCACCATCTGTTACTGACATCGTAAGGACCAGAGCGTCCACTTTATTTTCTGCAACTGATCCGTCATACTGGGAGAATGCAAGGGATGTGATAAAAGTGTAGGAGTGAAACAGAGGAAATAAGGATTAGAAAAAAGGCTGTTGTTGCTAACTAACAAGTAAATTAATTTGTTTTAAACCTTGGCCTTAACTTTATGGTCTGTCACATCATGCAGCTTAGTTCATTACTTCCCTGTACAGAATTCTTTGTTAAATATGGTCTACCCACTGTAAGCCAAAAAAAATTGTTAAAACTTGCTCTCTAAACATCAAATAGACATTTGTCATCATATGGGAAATGTATTGTTAAAAATGCAAATATGTTTAGATTAAAACCAAGATGCAACTCTACTATCAAGAAAAATGAAAAAAGGATCAGTCTGTATTGCTTGCAACTCATTACATTACCAAAAAATTATGGTGAGCTACCATCTCCACCAAATCTGTTGTTGCCTTAAGGTTAACCATGTATGTTAATGTATGAACTAACCATTGGTCCCACTCCTCTCCCTTAGTTACTGTGCCTGTCAAGCTCTTTATTCTTACACTTCTTACTGTTCAATTTTATAGTCATTTTAACAAAAGTAGCTTCTCATTTTCAGCAGGTGATTTCTGACCAATATTAATCAGCTGAAGTTAGCTAGCTATATTCCTTTCATTCAAAAATGTGAACCCTGCAAAAGGGTCTTAAATATGCATTTGACGTCTAAATACATAATACCACCTAGTGGAAATGCCAGTCCCAAGCAACTTTTCAAATGTTGCGTGGTGCACCTAGATGTGTATTAGAGCAGATAACTCACTTCACTATGTTGACAACTCCAGAGCTTGACAGACCTGCTGTGCCTGGTTATGGTTTTTAAGCTGTGACTGGACACTACTCTTTGTGGGAGGGGTTTAGCAAACAGGCAATTTCCAGTCATAAGTATTCTGTACTTACGGAGGGCTGAGTGAAGGCTGGAGCGTTGTCGTTGCTATCTGTGACAGTGAGGATTACTTTGGCTTCGTTACTCAACCCTTCTCCCCGCATGTCAGCTGCCCGTACCACCAGAGTATACTTTGGGTATTTCTGTTAGAAAAGACACATAAGAGTTTAAACATTAAAACATTTTACTGCCATTTAACAGATTCAGTTGGAGCAGGAAACATTACGAAACGTATCACTTTAAAGCTGAATATGACAATTGAGTAAATGTGTTTTCATAGGATTTGTGTGTATTTTGAGTTACTTGAAATTTCTAGCAAGCTTCAAGCTGAGCATAAGACCATGAATCTATGCCAGGCCTGATGTACTTTTCTGTTGTTCAATTGTTTGAAACAGTACATCTAATTTTTTTTAGACACACTAGAGGCATGCCTCCATGGATGGCATTACTTTGATACAGACTGAAATGTCTCCACAACTATTGGATGGATAGCCATGAAATTTTCTACACACATTTATGCCCCCCTTTCAGAATGAATTGTAATGAAGCTTAGCGAAAGGTCAGTCAGGTCTGTAGTATTATTTCTCACACCATCTCTCATTCCCATCCCTCACACATGCTCACGTATAATTTCCTTACTGTCATTTCCCTGGGCCTCAATTAAAACGTCAGCTGTTCACATCTTACCAAAAGCACAGTGACACACCTTCATTGTCAGCCTATCATATTGCGGCTGTCTTTTTAAATATGTTCCACCGTAATGCTTTCATGGTGCCGTTTTATGTGCCCCACCACCTCCCCACCACCGGCCAATCTTTGCAGATTCATCAGCGCATCACTTCATCAACCTCATCAGCCTTATCAGTCTCAGCAGAAGTCATCAACCACCACAACCACCAGTGTCTAGACTCCATGAGGGTGGGAAGTGGGGGGGTTATCTTTGTGATTGTGAGCATGTTAGCATTTAGCTCAAAACTCCTCTGTGCCCAAGAACAAACGTATCCTCGACAGTTTCCAAGATTGGCGGAACAACTGTGCGACTTTTAATGGTTTGGCTTTTGAATACATACTCATGTCACATGTCTGCTATCAAACATTGTGTCTATGTCTGACCACTTTGCGTTCACACCCTTAAAACGCCACCGGCTTGGAAGCTGACTTAAAACCTTTTCACGCATTCTTGGTGCAGTTGTTTTTGTCTGTATGAGAGTTTGCATGAAAGTATTTACACTGGCCTAATGGGACCAAATCAAACAGGAGCAGTTGCTAGAAACGCAGACCATTTCAACAGCTAGATGTGAAACTGAAATCTGTTTTTATAAGACATACCTCTCTGTCTAGCCCAGGGGCATTGACTCTGATGGCCCCAGTGAGTGGGTTGATGACAAACATGGATCTGCTGGGCAACTCTGGGTCCTGGCTCATAATACGGTAGCGGATATCCGAGTTGTCATTTTCTGGCTGGTCCACATCTACAGCCACGACCTGAATCACTTCAAAACCTAGAGCGAGGGAAGTACAGTGTCAGTCAGTTAAGTCATGTTGCCATTTTGTGGTGTTATCTGAATGTTGTATGAGAATTATTAGGCTCAACACAAAGGACTCACATTATCCCAAATAACAAAAAGTAGTGTACAATCAATGATCAGTAACCAAGAGCTAATTACCATCATGCATTGTGTAAACAGAAAACAAACTGCCAGATCAGCTGTGTCCAAAGTTGTTTTTGATTTTGGCAAACTGATGCACCACATAGTCCTCTATGAAGACTTCCCTATTTAGTGAGTAAGAAGGGAAGATATCTACACAATTAATGAGGTGAAGGGGCTTGGGCTTCAGTGGAGGCCACTTACATTCCTCAATTTACTTTACTCTTCTGCTCCTCCTTCTTCCCTGTTCTTCTAACTCAACTTTGGTACCCAACTAGTCCTATATACCAGAAACTTTGTTCCAACTTTAAAACTTCTTTCAGCTTCGTGAGGACATGTGTGCATCTATTCAAATGTTTGATAATCTGTCCTACTCTGTATTGGATTTGGGCAAGTTTACACTCCAGCAACCCCTGCCGACTCGTTAGAAGAAATACAGTTATATTTGCAAAAGACATTGGTTTATCATCATCCTCAAAGCCTTGTCTCATGTTAAAGTGAAACATACTGTTGTTGAAAGCTAACAGACATTTTATTCAGGCTTAAATGAAATCCACTGACGATACCTATCGGTGAAGCCTCAGCAACTTGTCCTAAGAAGGTGTCTTTCTCAAAAGTCGGTTTGTTGTCATTCTGGTCAATTACATTCACTACAATGTCCATGGGCTCCTCAGCATTTCCTGAACCCTCTGCCACAGCGTGTGCTTGAAACTGCAGAAACACAAACACATTTGTATTATAGTACAGTACATGCCAGAATAGGCAATGCAGTTGCTTTCATTCCTTATCACTAGAGCTGCCATAGCATCAAAGTACAAACTTTACTTTGTATACTGTATATAACTGCTAAAAACATCAATACATCATTTCCAAATAAATTTGCTTTGTTCAACATATTGTTAAGTCATAAAATTGTGGGACAAAAGAGATGAAGTATTAATTATCTATAATGATTTCTATCTAGTTGTCATTAACAGACAATAATTGTCCAGTGGAGGAAAAGTATGCCATATGTGATCCTACCGGCCTATGAAAACTCCATCTGTTTTTAAATCAGAGAGGTGTTTAATTTCCTGAAAATATTTGTGTTTTGGACAAGATTTAACATGGTAGGAAATCTTGTAGCAGAAATGGGCAATTGTGTGGCAGAAATGGGCATGGATAATATACAAAGTTACATAATGATCCAAGGAATCCAGATGTATTGACTAAAATGTGAAAGTTGTTATTAGTGCCACATGGTCATCAGTTGATGTAGTTTTAGTTGCACTTTCTGCGCGCAGAATAAAACTCGGGAGACTCCGCAGCCACACATTTCTCTGTTCTCTATTTATCGGTTTAGCGTCTTCAGATTACGCTAACTCATTGTTGCTAACTTTGGAGCTAACTCCCTTCATTTTCCAGCAGTTGGGGAAATAACAGACAAGACTTTTCTTAGTCTTGACAAGCTGCAGCATTTATTAACTGACACACTGTAGTCTGTACTGTATATTTACTGCCAGATTGACAACTTACTGTTAACCTTTTCCTCTTCTCTGCTCGCACTCAACTTCACTTTCCTGCCACTCGCTCTCTCACGATATGTGCACAAAATACACATTGCCCTATTCCTTAAGAGGAGCTACACTACCAGTAGTCTTCCAGGAAATGACACAAAGGTTAACTCACATTTCGAACAGCACTGCACAGTGGCTCCCAAATGCTATTGATTTCCGAATGAATGGATATTTAGCGTTGTTATGGCATTGAAAAAAATATTTTTTGGCCTGGCGGGGGTTCTCGTTGGCCTAGCGGCCCACTAGGCCTGTACAATTATAGGGGAAACATTGGTGTATATATAAAACTAACATCTGAGAGCATGCTTACAATGTACTTGGCCTGCTTCTCTCTGTCCAGTGGTTGTGTGACATACAGAATACCAGTGTTTCTGTCCATGTTGAAAAGGCCAACAGGAGGCTGATCAGCTCCTGGACCAGTAATGCTGTAAAAGATCTTCTTTATTTTATCTTCATTGGATCGGATCTGGAGGATTTAAAAAAAAACAACAAAAAACAAAAAAAAAAAACACACAAAAAACAGGTTATAGGAGTTATAACAGGAGTTATACCACTCTCACTACCCACAATGATAGTTACAATATTGTAAAGAAAAAAACAAAAAAACTACAGTTGAGGTAATGAAGTGTTTTAATTATATTAGATGCTGCATTTAAATTTGTGAAGTAGAGAAGCAGACTTGTTATCACAAGTTGATTATCTCAAGATCTTCACACAACAACATTGTTTTCTCATAACAGCTATGGTCAACCTTTTGATTTATACTGATAACAGCTTAATTAAACCACTGTAATGAGAAATTGGCCTTGCTGTCCCAAGAAAACAAGGTAAATACCTCGATATATCCAGGTATCAGGTTTTAATTAAGAAGCATGGCTTCCTTAGAGATGAGTAGGGAGAGACGGACACAAGAAAACTGAAAGCTCTATTTGAACATACTGTAAATAGTAAGATTGTAAAAAATTAAAATCAGAGGTCAAGGCAGTGGAAACTGTCAGACATCCTTTGCAGAATCAAATATTCAAAATGAAGTTCAGTATCAAATTCTCAATCACAAGGGCCTGTAGTTCCTCTTACTTGAGATACTTTTAGGGGGTATGGTCCTCTGTCATTCTCAGGAACACTGAGGTCAGGGATAACCCAGTCTCTCTTCCTCCTCCTCAGTCCTTCACCAGACTTGGGAAAATGCAGAACAGGCACCTGTGGATCGGCTGCACTCTGGAAAAACACACACGTTTGTACTCAGTTACAGTGCAACATTGTCCAACTATTTAAATATGTAAAATCACCCACCCTGCCTTAGGCAAACACAAGCTCATCAGCTGTTTACAGATGAGTGAATATGGGATGCTAATGCATTTCTGTATCTGGTGGATGTATAAGTAAGCAAATGCTTGTTTTAGGGCTGCTTGATTAATTGAATTTTATTTTCAATTACGATTTCGGCTTCCAAAGATTATGTACACAAGATAATTGAGATAAATTGATCACATTCTGTTTCGCAATGATGCTCTGGTTTTGTCTTGTGTTCAGTGCATTGTGTGTCGGAGCACAAAAAATAAATTCAATAATGGCATATTAAATTGTCTAATATTGTGTGACCTACAAGATATGTTGCCAGGACAACTTAAATATAAACTTATATTATGCAAAAGTTTGGTTTTGCCTCCACTGTTAAGACACTGGGAGTGTTTGGTTAGCTGTGATTAAGAGATTGAAAAGCTGCACACTCCAGCAACAGACCGGCACTTTGGCTCGACAGCAGTTAACTTTTTTTTCCTCTGAGGTAATGTTACATCCAGCACTGGAACAGTGAAACAAATGGATCAGCCTGGAGCTCCTTGGTTAAATAACATGTAATTGATCAGTAGGAGGTTTAACTTTTCACCGGCCCCAGTGAGAGGCAGGCTCAGGGAGACTGCAGCAGGTGGAGGTGGTGGCGGAGCTGCAGCTGCGGGCTGCCCGCATGGCTACATTTAATTAACAGCCTATTTGTTTTATTTTATTGTTGGAGCCTTTATGATCAGTTCAAAAAGTTTGTGAAGAGTTAACTCTGTTGACTAAAATGCATTTGTTGGATCATAGCGTTTGTGTTTTTGTGTTTTATTGCTGTTTAAATATAGGCTATTATACGGCTATTTAAACATATGTCCGGTAGTTGTTCTATATGGCTGGAATTCTGGAATATTAATGGACATATTGGCTGTCAAAAAAAAGGCTAGCATCCAACCCTGGTCTGTAGTCTGTTATTGTTCAAGGAAATCCACTGTTAAAAAGATACGTTTTTTTTAAAAGTTCAAGAAATGCACGATGTTTCCAAAGTCAGTGAGTAATCGTGTTATATAATCATGATCTCAATATTGACCGAAATAATTGTGATTATGATTTTTGCCATAATCCAGCAGCCGTAGTTTTTTTACACTAACCAACAACTTGGTGTATACAGGCTGTGTTTCTGAGAGAAGTCTGTAAGATTTGTACCTATTTTAAGCAATCCTACCACATTTCATATGGTGGGTCCCACATACCTACATTCAAAAAGTTAGTATAGGGGTAACCATTTCCTGAAACTACAGAAAGGACTGAACACAGAGGTGGATTGAAAACTAATGTCATGTTGTAAGCATTTCTTCTTTAAACTACAAACTAGACACGTGTCAAGTATTTTCCAATCTTACTCCTGAATTCTTCATATCTGAAAAACATATCTCCTGGAATTTGTATACACAGAGTCTTTTACAGATAGTGCAGCCTGCATATTATCTGTCCTGTAATATGGGCACCAAAATAAATAGACTACTACTGATTTTAATTACACATGCAGAAAGAAAAACTACATTTATAAAATTGTGTGGATTAAGTTTAAAGTATGGCTTTAACCTAATATGGCTTTAACAACATACAAAGAAAGTATGAAAAATATTAAAGCAAAATATATATGTTGCTCATTCATAAATAGCCACAAGGGGGCAGTGTTTGTTAAACTAAAAACAGCTCTTTTCACTGTAAACTGCCTCTCATGAGGTCATTACTACCATCTTCCAGGCCCTTGATATACAATGTGATTAATATGGGATCTGAAAAGCCTATTTCCCAGTAAATGTATTGTTTGTTGAAAGAGTTTTATTTAGAAGTTTCCTTCATGTCCCCTCAATAGTGCCTTAATCCTACCTCTGTGTTATTTCCAGAGTCTACTTCAGTAGGATGGTGCTGATGGTTGTGGTGTTTGTGGTCTCCATGATGATGCTCAACATTTTGGTGGTGGTTGCCATGGTGATGCCCATGGTGATGCCCGTGGTGCAATACCCTGACAGGAACGGTTATCTTGCGACCTTGTGAGTCCCATGAGTGGATGAAGAATTCTGTGTGTCCGTCATGAAGAACAACCTCTCTCTTCACCTGGAGGGGAAAAAAAAAAATAAAAAAAAAATCAATCAGCAAAGAGCAACATGTTGCTGTTCAGCTAATTCCCTCAACATTTCAGGTGGGTTCAGGTAAAGCAAAGAAAACATAGCTTACACATGTATGTGCGTGTGTTAGTGTGTGTGTGTGTGTGTGTGTGTGTGTATGTGCGTGTGAGCTACTGGTGCAACATGTTGGACTTTACATTGGTTCTACTCAGTATAATGGATATCACCCACACATAATCCATCTAAGTCTAAGTCATCTAAGCTGTGCTTTATTACTACACATTGGGCATAATTGTTGCTGACAATTTATATTTCAGTACTACTCACTGTCAATATGCCGTCTGTCTGTACCATGAAACGGCTGTCATCACTGTTGAAAAGAAATCTTGTGCGGTCTGAGCAGTCAGTGAAGCCCACTGGGAAAGAAGAAATGATTATCCATTAGGAATGAAGCCCATACAGAGAGAACACAAAATTGCTTCAGTACATAACAACAGACAGAATACTCATTCCTCATGCCTCTTCCAGCTAAACAGTAATATAGATTAAATCTGCATCTCCTACATGGGGTATAAGTCGTTGCTTTTCTATATGGCTGAACTACAGTATAATGAAATGTGGCTGGTAGCACTTATAGATGGTAGCAGCAGTGTGCTGGAAGTCAGATTTTTGTCAAAACAGTGCAGAACAAACTTATGCCATGTTTTATGGATTTAATGATTCCTATGGCAGACTATGAACACATGAAGACTGCCTTTTGGAGGCTTAGGTATATAAGACAGTACCTTCCCACCATAGAAATTTTACAAGCACACTTTCTGATTCTGTTCACGCTTATATGTTGACTTAGAAAGTAAAGCTTTGTAGAGCTGTGTGCTAATCGTGGTCCTCATGCATTCCTGTTGTTGCACAAAACTATAATTTGCTGTCAAGTTTACACAAAAGTACATGTGTTGTACATGTTTTGTTTTTTTTCTAAATAGTTACATTCTATAGCATTACTATACTATAGCTTGCAGCACCAGGAAGAAACTATAGGTCAAAAAAATATGATGAGTAAGACAAACTGTATAGCACTTAATTTTATCAATCAGATTAATTATGGTGCCTCTTAGGTGTTGATGGAGGTGTAAAAAAATCCATTCCATTTAGTTTACATTCAGTTAGACTCCACATTACTAATATGTAGGGCTGGGTAATATCACCTAAAATCAATATCATATTGTCACAATTACTTAATGATTATGAAACAATATCTAATACACGTGTGCACAAGATTCTACATCCTCACAGTAAAGTTGCTATTTATTATTTGTGCAGATATTTTGTTTTTCATCTGGGGTGAATGCCTAATTATGGGCTTTAGTGTTGAGCTCAGGCTGTGATTTCAGAAGCAGAACAACAGGTTTGACATCTCTGGGTGAAGTACAGACCCTTCACCTACCTGCACACCCAGGAAATGACTGACTGATGATGCACTGTTGATAAAAATCACCCAGACAAACATATCAAGTAATAATCAAGAAAGATCTCCCAGGACAGGACTGATGGGCTATAATTCTGGTAAACAAGAAACAAGACAGTTCAGACTGTGATAAACACCCACTTTACCAGTCTCTTATTTTTTGTTTTTCCCAAAAGTACCTGAACTATGCCAGCCAAAGAGAGGGCAGTACAGTCATGCACAGTCACTTCTCTGCAATGCTAAGCACTGATGTCTCAGCCTTCAGTTAACCACTGAAATGTATTCTATCAATCATTGAAAAGTCACAGGTAAACCTCTAGCATCAATAACTGATTTTGAGGAGTACAGGAATGAGTTTCTACAGCAAAAACATTGTTTTACCAAAATAGACAAATTATGGTGGAAAATTCTACCATTAAGGATTTATTGGTGGAAAAGTCAGTTTCCCTTTGAGGTATATGGTTTTTTAAAATTCTTCTGTGTCTAGGACTGCAATCTGAGATACTGTTCCAGTGTCTAGCATCAGCCTCAGAGACATCACTTGTTTGGGCTTACTTGATTAGGAATACTGTTATCATCTCATTTATTTAAAAAAAAAAAAAAACAACCAAACAAAAACTACTACTACTACTACTAATAATAATACTAACAACAATAATAATAATAATAATAATAATAATAATAATAATAATAATAATAAAGTAATGATGAGACCTACTAAACAATGTCTCAGCTGGGTTCGCAAATCAGTCATTAAACTCTCTGAAATAAGCAGTGCCAGTGCCTGACCGATACAGTGGCTGATTTTATGCATCTTTGTTTATGTTGGCTGATAAGTAACAATGAATTAAGTTATGGAAGACCAGAGGTAAGAATTTGAGCTCTTTATTACCAGCTTTGCCATTTCTCAGCTCTCCACAACAGAGCAGAGAGTCAGTGTTTGTGGATCTATTATGTATCATCATTGGAAGGTGCTCATTTGTGGCATTCATAATTCACATTAATAATCTCTACATTGGGCCCCTGACACTTTCGTCTTAAAACATCTTTGAACCGGACCAAGGATTTTAGTCATCGGGCATCTGGATCTTAAGTTATTAGAGAAACAAGCTGAGCAAACGTTAGCAGCAGCTTGGCTATCAGCCCCTCCCAGACGTCCTGTGTCCACCGAACAGCATTGGAGAAACACTGATTTTTGAAGTGAAACTGGTTTATTCAGTGTTTTTACTGTTTTTAATCCCTGTGTACATTTGTTTTGGAGAGGAGGAGACCTCCGTGGAAAATTCGGCTCCCAGTAAAAACTTCCTGAACAATGAACACTAAAGGAATCCTAACCAGGAGAAGCTGGTTGTTAAACAATGAAGACAACAACTCCCATAATCCACAAGGTTATCAAGGTCATCAAACTCCATCTTTTGTTATTGTTTTGATTGAGAGACCCCTAGCAGCAGAAATTACTTATTGTGTGTTTAATGCAGTGATGCAAGAGTCTCTCTGAGCATAACCTGACTAATCCATTCAAATTCTTGGTTGACAAGGTTTTCTATGTTAATCAGTCCTACAAACAATCAACCATCGCTAAAAATACCACTTAACCTGTATAAGTATAATACTGTATCCCTCCTGCTAAGAGCAACACTTTACTTAAATACCTGACATCATACTTGTTCAGGAGGATATTGCTATGCATTAGCCACTAAACAGACGGGCTTTGTTGACTGCAAACCAGCCATAGCACAGATCCAAGCAGCTGACCAATACCAAGCACCCACTAGACAAATGAACGGCTGGTTTAGTTATCTCAGACTAGTTTACACAATCTGGATGTCAGCATGTTCATTATGGACTCTCCATCCTCCAAAGAGTTATGTTAAAATTTCAGCTTGCTTTGACCACGGCATGTGTCCTTTGGTCACAAAAGACTTACTTACTACTTAAAGATATTTCAGTAGATTTTCAGATATTTCAGACTAGAAACTCGGTTCATGACAGTTTAAAGATTGTATGCCAATGTTTGAAGAGGTGACAATCAGACAAAGAAAGGCCACATCAAAGAGGTAAGTTGGTTGCTCTAATAGGACAGTTGCAACTACAGAAACGCTTAAAAAAAAAACAAAAAAAACAAACAAAAAAAAAAAACACTATTCATGAAGGTGACAATCCAGTGAAAACAGACTGATATAACCTGTTCATATAAACTAACACAAAAATTAAAATCAAGTGCTCCCCTTCTTTGACTACTATTCTACAACCTTTTGAAAAGCAAGGCCTGCAAAACAGGCTTGGGGACATTGTTTTGCCCTGCAGGTAAGAGCATCAAATGAGGTGCAGCATGAGTGCAAGCTGAGACCTGAGGTTGTTTGGGCTACGTGTGTGAACAATGTGAACAGCTAATCTGTAGAAGGCCATCTGAGCCAGAGGAACACTTTATGAAAGGCTCAGCAGTTGTATTTATGGCTGTGAAACTTCTTTTACTTAGGTCTAAATGCTCCCATAGCTAAACAATTTTTAGATTGTAATTGATTAATACTTTATAATATGACAAAAAAACATCACAATTCACCACAGTCAATATCCATATTTGATACTAAGTTTTGAAATTGAACACCACAGTTTTCCTCAGGTCCGTGTGCATTAGGCGATGAGCTAGAAAACAGCATTCTTACCTTTGCCCAGCCTCATGCCCTGTCGTAGGTGCTTTCTGGTCACTTTGAAAGTCAACCTATCCAACTCGAATCCAGGTACACATGTTGGATCCTCAGCAGACACTAAAGTCAAGGCCTAGGAAAAGAAAAAAGGCTTCTCATAAATCATAAGATCAGCAACATGAAAAAGTGTAGTAAGCTAAGAGAAAACCTTTCCTGTCTAATTTAATGGCATTTCATTTGACATTAAAACTTCTATCCTGCTGCTCCAAGTCAACCCAAACCCCCAACCAAAGCAGATAAACTGAGTCATAGGGGTCATTGGGTCTATTCAAGGTTGCAACTGCCAAATATTTTCATTACTGATTAATTGGTCTATTATTTTTTCAATAAACAATTAATCTTTGAAACTTCAATAAATTACGAAAAAATGTCTATCACAAGTTCTGAGAGCTTGTCTTGTTTTGACTGACCAACACTTAAGTCAAAGATATTCCATTTATAATGGTATAACAGGGAAAAGCAGCAGATTTTCAAATGTGAGAAACGGGAACTGGCAAATAATTGGCATATTTGGTTGAGCAACTTCTATTTTCACTTTCATTTATAGTCAATTATTTTTCTGTTCATCATTAATTCACTAATCGTCCCAGGTCTTTCAGTCATTGTAACTCTGAAAACTGGGCCTGATTAAAACTTTAAGATGAGCGCGTTGACAGTATGTTCAAAGTAACATAAAATAATGGGATTATGTGAACACTATAATTAATAGCTTCACAACCAACGTCTTGAAATAATTATACCTGCGAGGTAAAATTCACGGGTGTGAACAGAAATGTTCGACGTCGATAAAAATCGAAATATGTAGAATAGGAATTTAACCTGCGACAACGTCATCAACGGAACAAGGGCGAGGCTCGTGAAGATCCGCTGATATCTCGAGGGGAGGAAGACAACTGAAAAACTATGACTAAGAGCTGTGTTGTGAATTAAAGCCTAGCTAGGCTACTCTTTAATTTACAATATAATTTCACCATTAACAGCTAAATACAGTAGAGAGCAGCGGCGAGTTGTGTGACTAATCAAAGTTATACTGAAATACAAAGCCACTTGCTTCAAAGCTGATACACCAAAATTATTTTCAGAAATTGTCAGAAGAATCCTACAAACACTCACATAGTGTTCTGTCAGAGATAAGTAAGACAACAATATGAATTACTGGCTTTTAAAGTTACAGCAGAACGACAGAGATAGATGGGAGCCGTTTGTAGAGTAAGGAAGCCACTGCAGGAAGTCTCACCTGAAAAACGACGATTAAAATGCCCAAAACCGCGAACCGAGCGCTCCCCATCTGTGATTTAATCCTCTTTGGAAGATCCTCGCAATGAAAGTTAAAAGAAAAACTCAGTGAGAATAATTATTGATATATTCCTTTTCGTCGTTGCTTCTTCGTCGCGTCTCTTCTAGGTAGTTTCAGTAACTGAGTGACTTCAGCTGTACGCAGGTACTTAGCCCAGCGCGTGACGTCAGCTCACAGGTGCGCGGGTTCCGGGTTCCTGATATGGTCACGAAGGCTGACACACCTGAAGAGACAGATACCAGTAGTTTCTGTTACTTCCAAGTCACGGATAGCTAACAGGAATACAGCAGTTACAAATTAATATGTAAACAGCGTCCTTATTAACCAGCATTTAGCTGTATATGAGCTTAGTAAACTGCATTGTACAACTTTCTGTCTCATTTCCTCTTCACTGACAATCACTAACCTCCCCCCACCCTTCATGCACACAACCCTCTGTGTCTGTGTCTCTGTCTGTCTGTCTGTCTGTCACTCTCTTTCTCTCTCTCTCTCTCTCTCTCTCACACACACGCACACACACATACACATACACTGGACAACTAAAAACAAAATGCAAATTTGACACGATATATTGTAATATTGTCAACACTCACTGTAATATTTGGTGAAATAACAATGTGATTTCAAACTATGATGTAAGAATAAAGATTCAGTCATGAAGAATAACTAACAAAAGATATATACTTAGTGGCAAACTGCTGACAGAAACTATAATTCATTTGTAGAGTCATTTGTGTGAAACCAGCCTGAAAGCCACTGAAAGCCTCTATACAAAACAGGAAAAGTTTCAGGTTCCCCATTCTCATACAGCTAAATAGATCCTTACTTAATTCAAAACAGAGACTAGACAGATTTAAGAATGTCTTGCAACAGAGATTTTAGGCTAGATTTAAGGTCATGCTGTATTTACACAGTACACAATTTAGGCCTACTGTTGCACCAGGACAGTCCGGGTGACACACAAAAACTTGCCTGTCAGAGAAAATAGACCTGTCAGAATACTTATATGCAACCAATACAGAGTTAATATGGTGGTTGATACTCATTTCAGGATGTGTCTATTCAACTTGCTTTTTTTTACCTCTTATATTCAATGTCCGTCAAGTATGCAACATCTCATATAACATTTGCTAATAAGCTGTAGAATGAAGTCTTATAAACCATTTTCTTAATGTGCTCCTTGAAGTTTTTCTCTATGGTGAAAAACCATCAATAATTAATCCCTAAGAAAAGAGCACTTCCTTCATCTGTCCATCATTTTCTTTCCTCTTACTGTCTGGGCATCAGCTGACTGAAAGACTAGTAGATAAACAGCCTACACTGTGACCTGACCTGCAGTCAGAGTGTCTAAAGGACTACTGACTGACTGTGTCAAACATGCCTGACAAAAACAAAAACACGGTCTGCATCTAAGTATTTGTGTCAGTTGTATTTACACAATTCAAGGGGGCACTTACTGTGAACGAAGTGTAAATGCCATTAAAATAATAATTGTAAACATTTTAAGTGACTCTTGGTGGAACTTTGTGCATTTCCCTCTCAGCGATGCTAGCTAGGAACCAGATAACATTGTCATTAATGAACTACTTTATATTTAACAGAGGATTTTTTTTTCTCAACAGAAGTTCAATATGTTGAATAATAGCCTCCTATAAGTGTACAAAGTTTAATTAAATTATGATTGTTGGCAAATGAATGATGTTGGTATAATGTTAGCAAGGTTAACTGTTCTTGTAGCAGGAAGTCTTGCTGAGCGGCTAGCAAGTCCATGCTAATGTTTGTTAAATTGAGCTAGACTCACCTTATTCGGTTTGTAGAAAATTGGACAGCACTGACAACATCAAGTCTTTAGCAAAATATTCAATGGATAAAAGCAAATAAAGCAGTTAATCTCAATTTACTTACCATGAGTATCAGGCAGTCTCTGGAACTGGTAAGCTAGCTGCTGTGACTGATTTTTTTTCGGACTTTCTGACTTGGGGGCAGAATGCACACCATAGTCATAGAATGTACACAAATTCACAAGCAACTGTAGTATTAATATTTCTTATCACAGGGTGCAAAAAAATAATAAAAAATAAATAACATTAAATATAGTTTAAAAAAAGAAATGAAGATTATAAGTGTCGTGCGTTATTTTTTAATGTTTGATTCAACAGTCCTTTACTCCTTTTGTCTTGAGATTGCAGGGATGTCCATTAAATTTAACAAACTCGGAGCCACATTTGTAGTGTGGCTCTAGGGAGGGAAGGCAGTTAGTTCAATATTCAGCCTCAGTTGTACATTGACCTTAAAGGACAGGTTCACAATTTTCAAGTCTGTTCTAAAACAACAGTCAGGAGCCCAAATGAACATTGAAACATGTTTTTCTTGCTGTAATCATTCCTCTTGTTCATACTGATTAGAAGATCCCTTCATAACACACTTACAATGTAAGTGATGGAGGACAAAATCCACAGTCCTCCTTCTCTGCAAAAATTTATTTAAAAGTTTATCTGAAGCTAATATGAAGCTACAGCTGTCCAAGTGTGTCAAATAGATATCTCTCAATGTTACAGTGTTTTTACTGCCTAAGTTCCTCTTTTGTTTCTATACTTCCACTGCAGCTCAACAGGGAAACACTGTCTGAACACAAAGAGAGAATTTGATGCTAAAAAGACCATAAATTTGGCAGATATCCACTTGATATGACTAACTCAGACTGCTGAAGCCTCATATAAGCTTAAGATCAACTTTTAAAGGCATTTTTGCACAAAATGACTGTGTGGACAACCCACTCTCACATGAAATTGTGTAATATTAGTTTCGCAATTTTATTGTATTTATTTATCGAGACAGAGTACAGTTTTTAACATGAATTATGCACTGTACCAGATTTAGCTTCAAGCTAATTTTCATCTGCAGTCCCTTACATTTAAAACATACAACAGCACAATAGCAAACAGTACAAAGCAAAAAACACACATAACACATTATACAAAATACAAAATACAAAGCTACACACAATAGCACATCACATACACCCACAATGTCAACTAGAAATGAATAATGTAAACTTCTCAAATTAAAAGAAAGATTATTCGTGTTAATATGAAGACCATAGATGAAATTTAGATTCAGTGGTTGCAGAGCTGAGTGGTTTTTAGCTAGATTTTTTAATGGTTTTGAATGTATTGATTGGACTGCAGCTCTTCATATCATCAGGAAGGGCATTCTACTGAGTTGTGGCTTTCACAGAGAAAGCTGACTGTCCAAATGCAGTGCAACAAAATGGTATGGTACAATCATGTATAGAGGATATTCTAGAGAATCTAATAGAACTTACTGAGCGAGTGTACGCTAGGATTGGAAGATGCCTACGTTTTGTACGTTTCTTTTTTAACCTATCTTATTGTTGAGATATCAAGGACACTTATGTGTTTTTGTGTTGAGAAATGTTAAAGACATCATTAAGAGACAGACGCAGACAGGCCTATAAAAAAGAATAGGCTAAAAACAAACAATGTAGGGATGTTACAATTTTAGAGCCATTATTGTGAAACTAGCACATTTTGCACTGTGGACCAACGTAGCTATTATACATTTTGATGTGAGACTGGGTTGGTGTGGACACACTGTGGATTTTGGCCCCAATCACTTCCTTTGAAAGTGCATTTGAAGGGGATCTTTTAATAGCCAGTATGAACAGGAGGAATGATTCCAGTGAGGAAAACCTCTTTCACTGTTCATATGGACACCTGACTACTGTTTTAAGATAGATTGAGTTGTCCATTTTTTACAATTCAGAAATTTTGTTTTCTAGTGTGAACACAACCATGGCTGCTTACATAGACTATTAGTGTTTTTTTTGGATTAGATTAATTTACAATTACAGACTCTTTCAACCGACCTTATGTAGAGCTGGACTTTCAAATATTCCAGGGAAGGATGTCTCCCACTGTTCATAGTTCATTCAGTTATAGTGACATACATCATGTAGTAGCTGATTATTATCCCAGTGCTCATACAATGTAGTATCTATAAAACATATCTATAAAACTGCATGAATTAATATTTTAATTCATGCTGTGGAAACATGGGGGGTTCCCAATATTGACCCTTTGCTGCCTGAAGGACAAGAATAAAAAAGAAAAACATTCAATACCCATATTCATATCCATATTTACATGTAATGTAACTGTTGTGAAATCCTTTCACTGCCATGGAGGGAACAGTAAATATATGCCTGAACACAAGGGATCATTCTAAGATGGGAATTAAAGAAAGAAAGAGAACTATGAAGTTTGTCATTTCAAGTATCACTCCATATGTCCATATGCTTATTATTCAATAAGCTTTCTGTATATTCTCTATTCTCTACAATTGAACCCTCTCACAACTTCAGAGCAAGTAAGCGTAAAAGAAGGGGGACTTTTCAAAAAGCAATTAAGTGATGTTATCTTTTGCTCTTCCCCCTCATCAGTCATCCATCCTTCCCACAGAAAGACAGACGGATGTGGAAGCAGAAGAAAGACAGGTCAGTTTACAGTGGCCACCACTTAGCCAGTATAAAGGGATAAAGAGGGAGAAAAGAAAAGAGGAGGAATGGAGGGAGGGGGCAGTGAAGGAAGGAGGCAGAGTGGGAGGAAGGCAGTTAGCAGTGTCAGATTACACTGTTGAGTTTGAAGAGTGAGTGATTCACTTCCTTATGTGTGACAATTGGTGCAATCACAACAAGAATTGTATGTCTATTAGTAGGGTTACACTTTCAATGTTATGTATATTTGAGTATGTAGTTAATTTGAGTTCAAACTGCACACTGGCAGTAATACATGCACCTTCATGAAGAAACAGCCGTGCATCATTCCTATTATAGACTAAGTCTTCATTAAGGCATAATGTAACCAAAAACAAATTGCATATTCAATTACACATCTTCAGATTAACATGAATGTATGGGTCTAGATCTCCCTCTATTTGGGAGTAATGATTCCAATTGCTAGTGCTATTCTGTACACTTTACAAATCTACAAACAGTAATCCAGTAAAATTGGAGAATAATTAAAACTGGAGAGAACTACAGTCTGAAAAGACATCCCTAGAAATGTTTGTCAGTCCTGCTTGTCCTCAAGAAACATAGATAGAAATTTTACTGGTTTTCCTCTGCACCCAGTGTTTTCTGCAAACTTAACAAATTGAAGTTCAACAGAACTGAAAACCAGATAAAATTTTTTTTAAAAAAACATAGAGGAACCAGCTAGGAAAATTGAGGGCTCCAACACTTCAGTCACAGAATATGATATCAGTGCCACAGTGGGGTCACAATGTGTAAAACATTCCTTGCTTTCTCGACATTTTCTGGCCAAGCAATCTATAGCTGACCTGGCCACCAGACTCTCCTTGTGAGCAGGACTTCCAGGCGTGGCCCCAGTGTCCCAGCTTAAGGCAAGCTTTTTTGACTCCTCACCTGCAGCCAGTTTGCCTTGGGTGCCACTACATCAGGAATGTAACCACTAAAAAAATTCCATTGGTCACTGAAGTACACCCCACCATGAATAAAGTTGTGATTCAAGAGGGCAATCATGTTTATTACCTGTTGAGAAAAGAAAATCTTCTGTTAGATATGAAGCAGTGCCTTGTTATTTTCTGTTTACATGAAACTCTAGTAGTGGCACACTTAAATGTGTTTGAGACATGGGAGTTAACCTGTTGGGGGTGGAGTTGTCCAACACCACTACTGGCTGTCCCTCCATCTGGTTCCTTTACCAGTAGGGACTGAGGGATGAGCAGATTATATCATTGTTGAATTCAAACCCAAATGTGTACAATGAGCCCTATTACTCGTGATTGCAAACTGAAACCACATTACAACAATCACCTTTAATTTTTTTTTCAGGTATTCTCCAAGGGCAACTGTTGGCTATAAAAAATTAGTATTACTAATTACTCATTATTCTCTTAAAGTATAATTTCTTACTTTACTCATTAATTAGTGAGGAAAGTAATCTTATTACTCATTACTTTTCTGTTACTCTCTAAAACTGATACCATTCCTTACCTGCCATTGGCATCTCAATCAAAATTGGTCTGATAGTGCTTCTACTGCAAACCCTTTCAGACCTTGTCACAGAAATGTAAGGGCTTAACATGTCGGTCTCGTGTCTGAATAAGGCCCAGAGCCACTGTTACAACTGCAGAGCTAGAATGGACCTAATATCATTCTGTAACATATCCAACACAGCACAATCTGAATTGAATGCCGTCATATTAACATAAAGGCTGCAGCAAACAGGGAAAATTGTGACTGAGCCCATTTGAAGTTGTTGAGGAGATTCTTCAATGTCAGATCAGTTTAAGGAAACAGGTATTTCTGACATGCAACTTACATTTTATAGTGATATTCTGATCTTTAAGCGACATCACTTCTAAGCATCTTCACAACCATTAGGTCTTTTCTGCTGACTTGTACCTACTCCCTAAATAATTAAAGCTAAACAAACAACAATGGTGAGGACTTTTGAACTGATCCTGTAAAAAAATCTAATGGTATTTTGCATTTCATCTGCAGCTGCACATCTCTTTTTAAATCATACTGAAGCTGTAACAGTTCAGTAAAAGTAGAACATGAGGAAAATCTGGAGAAACAGAGCAGTCTATCAACCATCCTCCTGTTCAAGTTGAACACATACCCCGCTGACCTTGACTGTATTTTTTTTGTCACCAAAGAGACAAAGTTTATTCTAACCAGATTTCTTATCGATTGTGGAATTTCTAACAGTGAAATATTCTCTCTATCTCACACACAAACAAGTACAATGTCCTTCCACTATCATACTGGAATGTATAACAAGCTCCCAGGCTCCAGATGAACTTGGTTAATTAGTAGAGAAAGCAAACGGGTGGGAGTGTGAGGAATGGTGCCAGAGAAGAAGCAAGCAAGCAGATGCTTTTAAAAACAGAAGTAACACAGTGACAGAGCTTTACAGGAGGACGAAAAAAGAGAGCAGAAAGTAAAAAGACAGAGAAGACAATATATAAAAAAACTGAATTATTACTTTCAGCAAAAAAGTATCATAAAATCAAGAAAAAGCAGGATGAATTGTAATAAGTTTGGTGATCTCCTGACTTTTCATCTAGCATCATCATGTCAAATTTAAATTTGTCCAATACTTTTATTTAAAACCAAATACAAAACTAGTAACATTTCATCAGCCTCACCTGTTTAGTGCTAATTAGAAAATGTTAATGCTAATGCTGGTAATTGTGGTACACATTATACCTGCAGAACACCAGCATGTTAGCTTTATCACTGTGAGCACATTGCCAAGTACAGCCTCACAGAGCCACCAGCATGGCTGTAGCTGTATGGGCTTGGTGTTTATAACCTAACCGCTCTTGATCAATGAGTAACTGCACTGAGATCAGATTAGGGATGAACAGTGAGAAGTTTCCTTTTCTTTCGCTTTTGATCTTCAACAACAACACTTGATGAAAAGAAAATCCTGACTCAAGGTCTGATTACTAGCTTTTTCCTGAACTTTCCACCTTATCTCGTTGTCTTTGCTTAGTTTTCATGGCAATGGCTCAGATATCTATTTGATCTTTTTTTGGTCAAACAACTATTTCCAAGGCCAAGAATGAACTTTGACACTCAGCAAACACAATGCACAATACATAATTCATAATTCCTAGTTCCACATGAAACATGAACTCGTTTAACTCAGATAATTCACCAGCAATACTCTAAATACCATCCTCCTTTGTCTGTTTTACTGCCCAGCAGATTGTTTTCCTCTGTTAAGGCCTGTATCGCTGGCTGCTAAAGGGACATCATGTCAATTATTAACTGTCAGGTCAATGTTCAGAGAATCTAGTATCTGCTGACAGCTACACAGAAACTGGTTGATTTAAAACAACAGCACTGTGAACTTTCCTTACGATCACACCTTTCAAAATATTGAAAATCAAAAAAGTATTTCTACGCATACAAGGATACCAGGAGACCAGGATAGACACTATTTTATTAGGGAATTACATTAAGATACAAAAGGAGCCAACTACGCATTTCACATGTTGCTTCATCAGATTCGCTCTGTGCTTGATTGCCATCACGTGTGTCTTTAAATAATCAGGTGTTGATCGACAGAGGATCCAACAGGTTCACACGCAGCATCTCATTTTCTAATACAAATGCACAAAAAAAGTAAACAACAGGCAACAGTGACTATGATTACACCTTACAAAATCAGATATAAATATACATTTCCATAAGACTCATATCAACAAGATAATGAGATGCAATTAATGTCAGAGCACAGTAAGACTATGCCATCTCTAATACTAAAGAGGATGAGTACATCCATGCACACCTTTACATAAAATGCCATATATCATGGAGTACAAAATATACAAATGTCTTCATAATGAGATACATATCAAAATAAATAGAGAAAAGAGAAAATATATATATCAGACAAAAAAGGGTACTGTACAAAATACATTATACATTTCATAATAAACATTTCATCATAATACATCTTAAAAATAGAAGGAAGTGAATACTATTACAGACTAGATATACCTGTCTTAATGGGGTATGTGGTCTCAAAAAAAGACTAATCCAAATATATTATGTGAGAAATCTGTGCCCCAGAAAAGACAAATCAGACAATTCAAGTATTTCAACTTATTGTCATGGCTCACCATGTGACCACAAAAGTCAAGGTCATTAAACAGTGATAATAGTATGAGTTAGCAAAACTTTCTGTATTCATCATGACATTATTGCTAACAATTTTCTCTACTTTAAGCTACAACCCGCTGTATTTTGGCTAAGGGATGAGGTTACTGTAGGTATATAGCAGCAGCATGTAGTGTACTGGACAGGTAGTTATTGGGGTCAAAGGTAGCTGGCGGCTGCAGTAGTGAAGTTGTTTCCTACTGAGGCAGATGCAGCAGAAACTGCTAACTGTCTGACAACACCTTAAGAATTTTGCTTCTCCATCTTACAGCTGTGATCAACCAAAGATGAAAGCTTTATAAAGGGTGCATGGTATGTACGGTATGCAATGTACAGTATTCGTCAACGACTATAGCTTCTCTTTTGTAAAGACATATTTTATATTATTAAAACTGTGTTTTACTATATTGACATTCATTATCTGTTTATATAGCATGCTCCACTCATGGGTGCCCACAGGAGGAGATATAGTTGTTGAAAAATACATTAATAAGCACTGATATCTGCTAACAAGTACATTACTGCTCGTGAATGCTAAATAAGGGGAATTAAAGTAAAGTTTCACCACTTCATCTAATTATGGTGGATAAAATTGTAACTTACATGGATAGTGTCCTACTCTAAAGCACTACCTAAAGTGTGCGATGCACTTACATTAGTAAATTATTAAAGTCACACAAAATTTCATGTGGATCAAAAAACAGTTTATCTCCATTTAAAACTGAGAGAAGGACAACCAGATGTTTTCTTATTATTATTTAAGATTTGATTCTTTAAATTTCAGTGTCACTTTTTTGTATCTCATCATAAGTAAGACACAGTATATTAACATATATCAAGATATATATTTTTTATACAACTTGGTTGAATATTCTACCAATCATACATGCTATCTTAGACCTGACATTACCCATATTGTTCTTCATGTATACTCTGTGGTAATGATTGACAGATTATATTTGTTTTAATTTGTTATTTTTGAGGCAAACTGAATATGGGTAAATGCTCACAAATACTGTCAATATACAGTATACCACATATTTTGAATGCCAATCAAAGAAACTAGCAAAAATATGGTCAATAATGGTCACTCATGCATAATAAGGGTGAATGTATTGTTTAGAAATTCTGCAGTTTAGATAGATAGACCACAGATTCATTTATCCATGTTTCAGTCAGAGTTACAGTGTAAAATCTATGTTCCAGACATGACAGATAATGGGTCAAATTGTCTTAATTCTTGGATAAGCTCCTTATATTGAGATAAAAACTAGGAAATGTATTAGGAGTAAACTAGTAAACCTGTGACTAAATATAATATTGACATATACACTATGTGGTTTGGGTTAGTTTGAGTCAGGATCATAATGTTCATTAGAACTTGAGTTTCATCTTTAACATACATTTTTTACTTGCATCTATCATAGAAATGAATTCATTATTATAAGGACCATGAAAAGAACACTCCAACAATTTGGCAGGTCCAGTTAAAGCACTCTACTGCATTTGAATAATTCATGAGAGTACATCTTGGGTGATAATCACTATTAAGGATCCTTCATTTTAGGAAGTTTTCTATGTAATTTGGAACAAATTACAGGGATAATAGGAATTCCCTGTAAAGAAAAGTTCTATTTAAACCTATGTCCATACTCAATCGTAACTCATTTATTATTGTAAAAGTTATCCTCTATATACTGTATGTTGAATTATTTGCTTTCCTGTCAACGAATTTCACGTTTGCATGTTCACCTGACTTACTGTGCACTGACTATAAGACCTTTAGGCTAGGAATTAAGTGGAATTATTTAATTGAAAATGTACCATGAGAAAACTGTTTCTGTTTTTCATATGAAAGGACCAAATGACGATTCTTTCCTGGAAGCTTCTTTGAAAATATTAGTAAAATACAGACCTGTCGATGAAAGCATTACCAAAAAAAAACTCATCTTATACAACTAAAATCTCTTTAAATAATTCATAAGTAGATTCATTATGAATCCACATTTCTGAACAGTGGTAGTATAGTGTGAAGCAGTGGGTGCTCAGCTCTCAGTTCCTGCTCGGTAATTTATCAGCACAGCGGGTTTACAGGAAATGCTCCATAGGGAGGACAGTATATGTGTGTCTGCCTGCTGGTGGGGATGTAAAGCAGTCCAGTGTTGTTTATCTATACATCTGCAGCTGACTACAGCATAAAAGCACTTCCATCATCCAGTAACACTTGACTTCCTGTTAAAAGCCCATCATCAGGTCACTCATAAGCTTTTAGCTCCCATCAAATCTTTATGGCAGCATTCACTTTCTGTTTAGAGGTTTCTGGCCCAGGTTAGAAGCTTCTCTTTCACATTTACATAAGTCACATGATCACCACTGTATGCATGTGCTTGCAGACACAAACAGCACCAGCTTTCCAGGGAACTTCTGCTAAGTAGAGGCATCGCTAACCATGATAAACAGGAGTTTCGATTATATCAGGTTATGGTGTATGTACAGGGGCTGGACAGGTTGTGTATGCACTGGGGGTGGACAGGCCCAGTCATGATTGTTTTTCCTGGAATGTGTGGTGATGTGGTTCACCCGAGGTGCCTTATTAATGCAGTAGAAGAGATGACAGAGAGGAGGAGGGGCACCGATCTCTTCCTCTTCTTGAGAAATTGTTTTAGCACATTTTTGTTTACTGCCTAACCTCTAAACTCAGTCTAATGAAATTTCTTGTCTGCATTCATGGATGGAAGAGTAGATTGAAAATGGTGCTAAACCTCAGACAAATGAGTAAGTGCTCCAGCCAGGGTGAGCTGGAGTTGCCGGCAGTAACCTAACCTCCACCCTACCTAAACACACAAAGGACATTTAGTTTAGTCAGCAGCTACTCATATACCTTGCACTGCCGTCTTGAGCTATGTATGTTTTAAATCTACTAATCCATTGTATAATATTATGTTATGTCTCAATTTTAAATGATCACCTCACTGATGGGAAATCTTTTGAAATATTTTCACATTTTTTCGCAATAGTTCCTCTGAATCACCTTTTCACATCCCCACACCCACCCTCCTTTTTTACTCATAGCTTGCACTATCAGCAATTCTAAAATACCCAGTTGTTGATGTGAAGTAGTGACAAATGATAAAACCACATCATCTGGATTACTGTACATTACACCATCAACATTTAATCAGATTGGTCTAGAACTAGGAGTTTCAGACTGTACCCTGTGGTGACCTATGAAGTGCGTGGGTTTTTTTTTTTTTTTTTTTTACTTTTTGGGAAATCATTTGGCTAAATCAACTATTAAATAATCCAAGTGATAAAAACTAGAGAATAAACCAAAAAAAGAGCGGTAATGCTTCATTTTATACGTCAGTGTATTGCTGCCATCATGACTAAATAAATGTGCTCAGTTACTCAATATAATGAGAAAACTTTTTCATTTTGAAAAAATAGATTGTGTTAATGAGAAAAAGTATCTCTTTGTAAGAAGAACATTTTCTTGTTATAAAATGTATTTCCTTATCAGGAAATTTGTTATAATATTAGATGCTTTTTCTGTGACCAAAGCAAAACAGACCAACCACAGTTTCTTATTGACAGATATTTGATTTAGGATTAAAAATTTAAACTGCTATTAAATATATAAATATATAACTATGTTTGAATTACTGGACATACAAATGTCAGGAATTGTGCATTGATTATTCTTAAATATGAATTATAAATTAGTGATGAGATAAAGTAAGCCACATAGTGTAATTCATAGACTGATGAAAAAGCAGTCTATACTTCTAGGTCTAATAGATGAGTTATGGAAGGTACACGTAATATATTGTTCATAATGTTTTGTTTTATCTTTAGATGAGGCCTCAGCGCCACAGTCTGTGATTAGTTGTTTGGTTTCTGGAATAGAGTTTACAATGTTAGACTACAGTAAAACAAGTTTGAATTTCTTGGTGTCTAAATAGCTTTAAAGCAACATGGCACAGTCACTATATGTGTCACCCAGGTATGACATATATTCCTTTTTTCAGTTTGGCTATTCAGAAATGTCATCATTTTGCATGTGAGTAGTACTATAGATGCTCTAGGTGGAAGAATGGAATGGATAGAGGACAGAAACTCAATTTTCATTTATTCTATCACTCTGGTTGTTTTGCTCATTTTAAATGTTCTGTATTAGCCAGAAGGACATGAATACGTTTTGTGACATCATTCTGATGGATGTCAAGTTATGATGTCATGTTTTTTGGAAAGAAAACAGTTGAACAGTGAATCTGCTCCACAGAGTTATATGCTACGTTTGCTTGTCAACACTTCTGGTTTACACACAGGCATGGTAAGAAAAAGTCAGATATCTGATGATTAAGACAAGATCTCAAGTTATTAACAACATCTTTTTTCTATAATTTCTAAGACTTACTGATGTTTATCCTCAACCAAAGGCAGAGTAATGTGCATTTTGTGCACATTTAAACTCTGCAATAGTTCTTTTCAGTTTGGAAAATAATTTACAAATCTTAGACTGTAAATTTCAATTTTATATTTTTGATTACTTGACATTTGTTGTACATGTATTTTCTCTCACTTAGTATGTTTTGATCATTATATTCCTCAACACCGAGGTGAATTCCTTATGATGTAAACCTGTTTGGCAATAAACCTGTTTGTGATTCTGATCTTTGTAAAGGGTAGGTTCCGTTGATTTTTGCGGTGTGTGTGTATGATGTCTGTCACATGGGGCTGCAGAACAGGTGAACCCAGGTGTAGACACAGATGAGGAGACAGGAAGAATGTGAAAAGTTGTTTACTGCAGAGCATGGGGATAATGGGCTGCAGGCTTGGGGAAGCTTGAGCTGGTAGCTGAGAGCCAGGAACTGAGGCTGGGGCAGGGATGGTTAGAGGCTGAGGAAGCAGGTCCAGAGTGAGATCAGAGGAGACTGAGAGATACAGGGTTCCAGGGCAGAACAGCAGGGTTTGACCAGACAAGGGGCAGGAAACAGGGACTGGAGTCAGAAAAGACAGGACTACAAGGAAATGGAGAACCGGATGACTACTGGAGAACAAGCCAGAAGAACTAAATGCTGAAAGCAGAACTGGTAATAAATTGGCTCGAAGTGTATAACACTAACTGATAGCAGAATCTACAATCTGGCAGAGCGGAAGTGGCAGGGCTGAGTATTTGTAGGGGCTTGATTACAGAGATGAGATGCAGCTGGTGTTGATGGCTGGCTGACTCCAGCACACCTGCAGGCTCACACACACACACACACACACACACACACACACACACACACACACACACACACACACACACACACACACAAGGAGAGAGAGGGAGAGAGCCATTCAGGGTGTGGCATTAGGTTAGAGAGGCATTGAATTAGAAATAGTGTGTGTGGCAGATGATGTCCCAGGGGCAGATGTAACAATGCCCGTGCATTCTGCTTTGACAGTTATGATTTTAAGATTAAGAAGTATGAATTTTGAAGCAAATCGCATCCCTCAGACCCAAAGGTTTAATAATGACTATTGCCCATTTAGCAGTGGTGGAAGAAGTATGCTTTACTTAAGAAAAAATAACAATACGACAATGTAAAAATACTCCATTTTAATTAAAAGTCCTGCATGAAAAATCCTATTTAAGTGAAAGTACATAAGTATTATGAACTTGATGTGGTTAAAGTATTGCAGTAAAAGTAGCTTGATGCAGTTAAAGTATTGCAGTAAAAGTAGTGGTTTGGTCTCTCTGACTGATATATTATTATATATGACGTCATAAGATTATTAATACTGAAGCATCAGTGTTAGAGCAGCATGTTACTGTTGTAGCTGCTGGAGGTGGAGCTGTTACAACTACTTTATATACAGTTAGCTAGTTTAGTCCAGTGGTTGTGCCACAGACCTTTGTCTCTTTGTTTTTTCATTTAGGTTTTGTACCAGGTAACTTTGCTTTGCCCCTCTAAAGGGTCAGCAGATAAATCTGAGGGGTGGTGAGATGATTAATGGGAGAGGAAAGAAGAAAAAACAAAGTTCTGATACACAAATCTTTCAGTTTTTGGACTTTTTCTGTAATCTTTTTGCTGAAATATTGGATCATTTGAACATTTATTGAAATGAAAGCATGTGAGAAGTTTAGAGGGAAAAATCACTATCTGGTGGAGCTGTTAACAACTCATAGACATGTGAAATGTGACCCTGACTACACACTGCTTTTTGTAAGACGTCAAAAGCCAAAAAGGTTGGAAACCACTGGTTTCATCTTTAACAATGTGTTGTATTTTAAAAGCTTGTTATATTATCCATTGTGTCAAATCTTCATCTGAAAAGTAACTAAAGCTGTCAAATAAATGTAGTGGAGTAGAAAGTACTATATTTCCCTCTGAAATGTAGTGCAGAGGAAGTATTAAGTAGCATCAAATGAAAATACTAAAGTGAAGTAGAAGTACCACAAAATTGCACTAAAGTACAGTATTCTCCGCCACTGCCATTTAGAGGGACACACACTGCATTTTCTATGTGTTTTTACTTAAAACATTTATTTTCATGGTATTCCAACAACCTGGATCATTGTTACTGCATATAAATTCTTTCCATGTAATATTTTCAATTATTTCATACAGTGAATATATGTTTCACACATTTTCACTTTGAGTTGTGTTATTATTTTGCAGTCCAACCAACTTGTACAATACATGCCATAACCTACTATTTTCTCCAAAGACATCCCCTCCACCTAAAGATCCAGGCAGCACTTGTGTCCATGTTTTATTGTATTGTGATGATTTTTAAGATGATCAGGATAATCGAAGACAGTTCTGCTGTACCAAGTGTAGACAAAATACACTGGGACAATCGGGAAGAGAGAGATAAATCATTCATCATCATTCATTACGCTGTCTGAGTTAATGTGGGAGAGGAGAGGGATACACATGAGTGACATTCATGTGATACTCTGATACTCTCCCTCTATACAACTTCCTGTTTTCCGTATGTGTGTGTGTGTGTGTGTGTGTGTGTGTGTGTGTGTGTGTGTGTGTGTGTGTGACTGTGTGTGTGACTGTGTGTGTGTCATGCCCCTAAGGCTTTGTGAGTCATGCTGAGATGAGTCTGTCTGATCATGCTGTGATGGGGAGAACTCAGACTGAAACTCTGCTGAAAAGAACCTACCACCTACTCCTGTGGTGGGCAGGGATTTGATCATATCATCCACAAACATAATGTATTGTCTATTTTTATCTGTTATACAAATGACACCCATCTTTACCTTTAATACCCTGAATCTCAACTTTGGCCATGGCCATGGTATGTCTTTGTATTTTGCATGTTTAAGTTTTCAGCTGCAGTGGCTTGGCAAACAATGGTATGGAGCCAAAAGTCACATGACTCACAAGTTTATATACTGGCAATGTTGTGACAGATGGCCGCCAACGCAGAGCCCGGTTTTGTTCAAGATTTCTTCCCGTTAAAGGGGATTTTTTCCTTGCCGCTGTTGCCAACTGCTGTTCATGGGGGAATGTTGGGTCTCTGTAAATTAAATAGTACAGTCTAGACCTGCTCTATGTGAAAAGTGCCCTGAGATAACTTCTGTTGTGATTTGGTGCTATATAAATAAAATTTACTTGACTTGACATTAGCTGATTAAGATGGACATGTCGGGGGCAGACACCCTCTCTGTGTTTAAGAGTAGGCTTAAAACTTTCCTTTTTGATAAAGCTTATGGTTAGGACCAGCCCAGGCTTGCCTTGGATCAGCCCTTAGTTATGCTGCTATTGGCCTAGACTGCTGGGGGACTTACCATGATGCACTCAGCTCCTCTCTCCTCCTCCCCCTCTTCATCTGTATGCATTCAAGTACCATTTGTGCTTTCTTGTCCCACAGGTTCCTATGGATCAGGGTTGTGGACCCCCTAGTTATGGATGGCAGGCTGCCATGGACCGTGACTGCATGGACCCCATGCTGACGTGGTCCTGCTTGACGCCCAGGCCTGCTATTATTATTATTAGTCATATTTCTATTATTATTATCATTGTTATTGTTATTATTGTTGTTATTGTGCTTCCCTGTGTCTCTTTCCCCCCCCTCTCCTCCTCCCTCTGGCTTTCTCTCTCAACCCAACCGGTTAAGGCAGATGGCTGCCCACCTAGAGTCCAGTTCTGCTTGAGGTTTCTTCCCTTGAAAGGGGAGTTTTTCCTTGCTGCTCCATGTGAAAAGTGCCCTAAGATAACCTCTGTTGTGATTTGGCGCTATATAAATAAAATTTAATTGTCTGTAGTATGAAAGAGTGGCTAAATATGAGCATCATTTTGTGCCTATTCCCACACAGGCCATAAACCTCTGATCCAGGGTCACTTCCTGTCATGCACTATGTGAGAGGAACATCTGGTTCCCTTTTGCTTGCCATTGTAGATCTTTAGTGTGTTCAAAAGCAATATCCACTTGGATAATTAATTATGCACAGCAACTGACAGCTGGGAAGCAAAGCAAAGTTACCTGGTACAAAACCTAAATGAAAAAACAAAGAGACAAAGGTCTGTGGCACAACTTGCTTGCTTATAGAGTTTATTTTTTACCCAACATACATTTAACAGACTAATAATAACCAAAATTCACTGGACAAAAATAGTTTTCAAGTAGGCTCTGGGGAGTAAACAGGAAGAACACAATTGATTCATCCATTTTATTTCCTCCTCTGTAGTGCTGTGAAACCACAAAATTCACAGTCGAACTGGTGGCCTTAATCAATTCTTATAGATGATAATAGTGATTATAGTGATTTAAATGTGTGTGACATGCATGTCTTGAAGGTGGTATAACTTGTTATGTTTGATAAAATGGAAATGTATCTGTTGTATGTATCAGACAAGTGACGGACGTCAAAAATGCCCCCAATTTAACCTCAGCTGTCATGATTTCTTCAGCTGTGAATATGTGTAATATGTAACTCATATCCTCTCCTGACTTTACACATTTATTTCCTCCAAACATCTTCAAAAACTTGTTCTGGTTAACAAACAATGTATCCAGCATCTGGTTATGGGGGACAATTTGAAAATTCAGCAGTACAAAGATTTTCTAAGCTACAATGGAGTTATATTTTCTTCCCTCGGGGAAATTAAGTGACTTGTGCACACCAGAGGAATTCCTCTGCATTCTTAATTCCCCCTCTAATCCCTGAGAAGGTGAAGACTGCCTGAGGACAAGGCTTGTCTGCTGTTTTTCTCCAAGAAAGCTCCAGACCACACCCTACACCTTAACCTCTCTTTATCCTCGCTGCGTGTGTTTAACTACTAGTCTATTGTCATTGCTCTGTGAGTGTAGGTGTGGTTGCTCTTTAGAATTACAGTCATTGACATTTGTAAACACAGGGAGCGAATCCACATTAAAAACAGAGAGAGCAGGGCAGGAGAAGCAAGAATTACACTTTACTTTGAATTTACTAACCCACAGTCATTTAGAATACAATATCAAAGATAAAACTATATTTTAAGCTGTCACGATAGTAACACTTTCAGTTTTTCCCAAATTTTCCTTCAGGCTCAGCCACATCTCTTCTGTCTGAAGAGCTCACAGACAAGTAACACTTTCAGTTTTTCCCAAATTTTCCGTCAGGCTCAGACACATCTTTTCTGTCTGAAGAGTTCACAGACAAGCTGGACAGGGCCCCTCCTCTATTCCAATGCAAATAGAAATAAGCACGCACACATACACACACACACTGAACCAGGAAGATGTCTTATCATGTTGAGCCATAAAATAACGTCATTCAGGTAAGGCAGTCAGCAGCAGGCATCAGCACACCCAGAGGCCTGCTTTACAGGAACTAGTGGCTTGTTAATCATTAAACATGACGAAATAAATGAGAAAATGGCGTCTTTTACGGTTTAGGACACAACTTCCTGGAGGCACAAACAAGTCGAGAGCAAGTATTTAAAACTGCTCTAATCAATATTTTTATATTAACAATGGGTTGATAACTATGTGTAATGTGAAAGTGGTCGCTCATAGTGACAAACCTACAGAGAATTATCACCTAACTGCAGTTCTGCTCAGCTATGGAGCGTTTTATGTCCTGCAACCTTTCTGTTTTAGTTCACTAATATCTTAATGTTTTGTCTACAGCTCATTCCGTTGCGCCTAAGTGGCTAAATATAAATGAACATAGGTTTAAGTAACTTTTTTTTGTACGTCTCATTTTACTTTTATTATTTAGATCTGTGTTAAGGGAAAAAGACTCCAAAACCAACTTGTAGTAACACATCCCCTATACACAGTTAGCTTATCAAGTGTCTAATCTGGCCAATAACCTGCTAGCAAACAACTGCATCAACACCCAGCAGACAAACATGTCTGAGTTAAAGGTACCCTGTGGAGTTTTTGACCACTATTAGCTCGATAGAACAATTCCTTGTGGATCCCTGTTTTGTTTGTTTTAGTGGGTGACATAATACACATTCTTGCCAGTAGTTTCACTCTATTTCACTGATCTATAGGGAGTGGTAACATGTAAAGAAATGCAGCAATGTGCCAATAGAAGCTGAAAAGAAGAATGCTAACAAGGAAAATGTAAACAAAGTTTATGAAATATTCAAACAATCAAACAATTGGCTTTGCAATTGTTTTATGAGGAAGGAAATGCATTCAACATGTTTGTTAGACCCCAAAGATAAAGAAGATAAGATTAATGTGCTTTGGTGAGCAACACTGAATGCAAACAGAAATTTTGTTTACAAGAAAACAAGAGCACATTCAAATCATACATGTTACAGATGAGCAACATTTTTAAGTCTAACAATTACAGGCAGTTTCGCTCAGGTTGGTCCAAGTTCCAAGAAAAATATCAGTTTCACCTTCTTGCTAGGTGTCCAGTTTTCTTTACTTGTTTATTTTAACCCTTCCTTTCTATACATTTGGCTTGTCTGATCTTGTTTGTTGGAAACACTTAATGGAGGTGTTAATGAGATTGGTGATACTCAACCATAGAGTCTGTATGTGAGCTGGAAGCAGAGTAGGGTGATGATTCTCAGTAGGTTAGGCAGTATGAAAGACCCTTCCAGACTAAAGGGTTATTTAATTCAGTGTTAGATATTTGTTTATATATATGTGTATATATTTTGTTTTGTGCTGAGATCACTTTTTCAAAACATCTTCTCTGCTAATTTGTTGTATTTCTTTTCAGACAGGAATGACAGACTGATAAATTGTTTGAAAAGTACCTCAGAGACACATGATATGGGTCTTGGGATTCTGAGTGAATCAGCTCAGGGTGCATGGACTGATACAGTCTGTTGTGAACACAAACTGGCCTCTAAATGAAAGTAACAAAGCCAGCAGAATGGACTTTCCCTATTTAAACAACAAGCTAGTACAGAAAGGGGCAGGTCGTAACTTGTGATGACACACAGATAGGAATGTAGCAAAGCCTGATTCATCAAACTATCAGGTTTTATGTAACATGTCACTGAGTGGACATTTCATGACAAACCTGTGAAGTATTATTATGTTTCTTCTCAAGAAGTTAAGCATTACATTTTTAGTCAGCCTTGAAATTCTTTATTCTTTGTGTGGAAGTCACTGTGAAAATGAAAGTAATTTGTGTTTCACTGTTGTTCCTCTCAGCTGTGTTAAATGCAGTACATTGCTGTCTGGTATACACTGTGGATGTATATGGTTGCATGAGAATGTATCTCCACCTGCTGGGCAAGCATGGATATAACAGCTTGGTATTGCCCTGTATGGCAGATTTTATTCACTCTTCTTCATGCACAATAACAGCATTCAGTATCTTGTAAATTTCTCCTGTTTGTGTTTTCAAAGCAAAAGGAATCCTTTGTATATGGTATTTATTCAGTTTGTATTATGATGTAATAATGAGACATTCCCTGTGTGTTTGTCTTCTTTATGTGGACCAGTTTAACTACTTCAGAATGCCAAGAAATAAACTGGTTTTGTTAACCTCATCTTTACTGTGGTTAGTGTTTTTTAAATTAGAATTTTATAAGCATTTACTAAGTTATTACTTGGTAATTATGACACCAACAATGATTTTAATATCATGGTTCTGTCTGTCCTCTGCAGGTGAGTACTCAACCAGAGCATAAACTCTTATTTTGTACCTTACCTGTCTATTGACTTTGACTCATGATCTTGAGAATGAGTTGCAGTTGATGGCCTTGTGGCAGATTACAGACAAAACCACAAACTATATTAACTTAGCTGTTCTGAACCAGGGCCTTTGAAACATCATGTCCAAACTGATCCTGGCTGAGGATGCTTCACTGTGATGTAAAATGAAGTCCTGACACCCTGACTGTCTGTAAACTGTAAAGGTCTTCAAGAGACTGAGCGCACTAGAAGATGGGTAATAAATTCCACTGAATACCAACAGCACAGGACTCTGATACAAATGACAAATTATTTGATGTGGCCCTGAAGTTTGGAGAAAATTACTTTCTGTAGCAGCTTTTCCTTTTCCTGCTCTGCAGTCATGTCCTCAACACTACTCTGTACTCTCTCTTATATATCAATTGGTACAACCTGCCAACAACTATGTAAAGCTCCAGGTAAAAAGTTACATCAGCCAAAATGTGCAAAAACACATCTGCCATCAATCATTTAAATCCTCTATGATACCAGGTTAAAACACACAAATAAATAAACGAGCCAATTCAGACATAAGTTTGTTTTCATTTCACTTTATTATGACAAATTTCCAAGCATGAGAGGATCTGTGGCTTATGAGATGTCAATGCTGGTCTTTTCACACCATGAACCCTTATATTTTATTAGATATGCAGTTATCTTACCTGATTTATCCAGCAGCAGCAGCTTTTGAGGTTAGCCTGGTTCAAACTCAAGGGGCTATATATATATATATATATATATATATATATATATATATATATATATATATATATACACACACACACACAGACACATATATGTACATGTATCCACATACTGTATGTTCATCAGTCTCTCTGTATATGTGCAGTATATGTACAGATGGCAGCTGAAATGAAATGTGACTAATGAAGAAACAAACATAAAAACAATGCAATAATCATGAAATAGCATAACATATGTACTGACAATATAAATTTTTATTTATTAAAAACAAATGTTAACCTCAGGCCCCCCAGTTAGTACTGATTAGTATGACTAAGTTCACAGAGTTTACATTTGCTGTTGTCATTGTTTTCCCATGAAGAGGAATAATTTTTCCATTTTTCCATAGTCCTACACAAATAACCACCACTCACCTTGACAGGAAAATCATTGCTTTTGGAGGCTCAATTGGTTGAGTGGTTGTGCTGGCATCAGAGATCAACCTACAAGTGTAAAAAATGTAATCAAAGTCTGTTATCATAAAGGTGTTGTCAAAATAAATTTGAAATAATACATCACAAACAAGATTATCAACCTGTCAATCATTAGTTTAATATCCTCTGTCTTATAAAGCACTTTTTCTTTGTGCTCCCTCCATGTTACATGGCTTTGATCAATATCTGGATATATTGTAACAGTGGACAGTTGAAGTACAATTAAAGGACTGGATTATAATACAGCCACTGATTCAACTGGCTGATTTACTGTAAGCAAAAGTTTCAATTTTTAAGTCTTCATACTTCTTTGGTTTGTCCGTCACCCAAACACAGTTAATTCATTTACAAATTAACTGTTACTTTCTCTTCATACAGAATGACCTTGATGGCAGAATATTGCCACAGGACTTTGCATGGAAAAGCTGCTTCAGCTCCTCTCCATCAAGTTACCTCTAAGGGCCAAACTGAGAAGTCAGATACAGTATGCTGTCACAGAATCCTTTGCTTGGTCTATATCAACCCCAGAAATCCTTTTTCACTTTTTCATGGAAGATATTTTGATGTCACAGTAGGAAAAGCACACGAGTAATTAATAAAATTAATGATGTCTAAATTCCATTTAGCCGTTTCAGTTTCAGGGTGCTGGTATTGTGCATGCTGGCTCACCGTCACAGCTTACTAGGACATGTTAATTAGTTAAATCTGTGCTTTTCCTGTCAAATCAAAAGCATTTATTATAAAAGTTATTTAACCAGCAAGTGTAAATTCAGCTTTTTTGGTAATTGATTGTGACCACAGAACTGCAAAGAGATTACGTATTCATATGATCACTTCAATTTCAAAACAATTTTTCTTTTTAACACTTTATTAAATTGTACGCATAATTCTGTATTTCACCACAGGAGACGGACTTGTGTGTCATTTTGTATTTCACATAAAAATGCAGATAAGTAGAAAGAGAATGAGTCAACTATGAAACACATCGCATTTCTAAACACTACAATGCTGTTGGTCCTTGTAAAATATTCATACAGTAGAAATGGTACAGCCAAAGATGAATGTGTTGACAAAAATAACTCACTGCTTATTTTCTCAAATATTTAATTAAAAGATGAAACTGGCAGTTAAGGGCATACTTGAGACAATGCAATGACACCAACATATTCATTAAGTCATTTTTAATTGTCATTTTAGGCAGCCACTTAGCAAAAGGAGTACAGTGACATTTTGGAAAATGTACTTGTTTGCCAACATACCAACAGCCAAAAGAGAACATTTATCACAATTTCATCTACATGTGTCCAGTTCAATGATCAGTCAGGGGCTCATTTATTCTGGGTTGGCACAGACACTGGAAACAGCTCCATCACAGGAGTAAAATTAAACCTCCAAAAAATCAAAACCTCCCTCTGCTTCCAGTCTTTGTGTTCAACTCCAGTTCAGACCAATCTCTGTACTGGAAGCGCAAGGATGAAACTGATGTGACATCTCTTTTGAGTATGGTCGAAAGTAAACAAATGCACTTCCTCACCTGTCAGACAGACAGTCCCTTTAAACATGGAGATGAATCACCTGTTGATCCTACCTCCATCTTCTGATCACACCAACAAAAAAACAGGAGAAAAGAAAACAATAACATGGTTCTCAGAACTGTAATTGTAAAACTCTGAACTTTACATTCAGAAATTTGGCCAGTAACAATCGTCTTACGGATCTGTGTGGTATGGATATGAAAACTGACTAGGATAATACAACACTCAGGACTTATCCCCCTTCTCCTTCTTCTTCTTTTTCTCCTTCTTCTTCTTCTTTTTCTTTTTAGGTGATTTTGCATTACGTGTTTTTCCTTTGTCATCGTCACTGCTGTCACTGCTTTCATCTTTTTTTTTGCCATCCTCTCTGCTGTTCTTGGAGCCCCTGCTGTCTGAGTCTTCCACTTTGAGTTTACCATGGCCCCTGACAGCCAGCTCATTATTCCCCTCCTCCTTGACCCTGACGTTTGGAGGCGGTGTCAGTCCACGGGACACTGTTATGAGCATCCTCTCCCTCCTCATCTCCTCCTTCAAGGAGATGTTTTCCTGCCCAGCCCTGAGATTTCGGCGGTCATTGTCATGATTGCTTCTGTGATCTCTCTCATCCCTCCAGTTTCGTTGGTATTCTCCGAGATTCCTGTGGTCTCCTGAATCTCTATGGGAACCGTAACCCCTGTGATCTCTTCTCTCTGAGGGGTGTGGGTGTTGGTTACTGCTGCTGCTAGAATAGCGTGAATGTCCTTTGCTGTCTCCAGGATGCTTGTCCATCTGCACTTTCTCCTAAAGACAGATAAAAACATTTTTTGAAGCATGAAGATAAAGAAACTACCCCAAAGCCACTCAAAGTGCTGGCCTACAGATTTTGCTTTTCTTAGGGCCTGATCAGTGATGGGGCTAAAGTGTGAGCTTCAGAGAGTAGAAGAAAAAACATGATTAATGAAATCAAAGGTGTTATACCTTTTATGCCTATTAGAGAATCAATATCCTTGTACAAAGTGGACATACGTAAGGCCTCAGCATGTGTTAAATGAATATCATCTAACAGCTTCTGAAACCCCCTTTCTAGCAGTCTTATTGGGGTGAGATCCATCTGACAATTTTTGTAACTTTCTGAAACAGACAAACAAACTGAGAAGCACACCCACTTTTTGCAGTGACTGGCCGGTTGTGTTGAGGTGTATAAGTAGGCAGAGTTTGAACTTTTTCTCTCAGGGTCTTTTTCATTTTTCAGAGCTACTGTCACTTTTCATGTGTACAACTGTGTGGAACGCTATGAACGCTTCTAGGTTTAAGGGGGCTCCACAGTGTCAGACTTTGAAAACCTGTTTTCAAATTCTGGGAACCCCCTCAGACAAGACCGAGACAACTGCGCCTCACCAACACCCACATCTACCGTCATCCCTCGGGCTAATTTAAAATTGTGATAATTACATTTTTTGTCTGCAGGTTTTTAACAAAGGCCATATATCAGTATATAAATCGATAGAGGAGAGTGCCAGTGTTTCAGGAATATAAGATTCAGAGTATTAGTAATGTCATAAAAACACTGTTTGAAAAAAGTGAATAGTAGTAATAGTACGATTTTGTCTCTGGTCTTGGTCCTGGTTCCTGGTCTTTGTTTGATTTGGGAGATAATCATGTTCTCAATTTTGGAAATACAGTTCCTGTAATGCTTTGGTGGATGTAAACAGGAAGTATAACATTGCAATGGATTCAGTGGGTTAGCTTTGGCCTCATGTTTTAGACTATATTGGTTTACATTTTGATGAATTGGCACCATTAAAAGAACGCTGAATTAGCTATTATCAGTTCCTGTTTGCAGTGTACTCATGGATGTACAGACAACTATCACTGGATTACCTTTGACACTAAAGCAGACCTGCCAACACTCCTGTCACCCCCTCTCCTGCTCCTCAACCTTTATTATGAATAACCGTCATACACACGGATCCATATGTTATGTATGTTTGTCTGATGTTACCCAAGTTGACAGATCATCTATGAAACACAATCTACACACACAATCCACACACGACATACAATTTAACCCATCTGTCACCACAGTGGTTCCCAAATTTTTTCTGCTGGGGTCCCCTTTGTGGGTAAAACTATTTTCAAGCTCCCTCACCTACATGCACACAAATAAACACACATCTTACTAAATAAAATAAAATAAGGAACAAGTCACTTTCAGAGTTGAAGCATTAAAAGTGACACTGCAGCATAAATGTTCTAAATTTTTGTGCACATTTTAATCTGAATCAGTTGATTTGTCTTATTCATAACCACTACTACCGGGTTTTGCTGGCCATTCATGCAGCAAACTTTCCTTCCTTTCCTACTCCTTGGAGTAAGAGGACTGCCGAAAAGGCCTCGCCTCGCGGTGGCTGTGGATTCGGAGGGGGGATCCGTGGAGCAGTGTGCCATTTGGACACAGGTTGGGTACTGATCACCCCCAGCTGGGTCGCTTGGGTGAGGGTGTATGATGATTAAAGACCCAAAACACCTTATGACCCTGGGTTCATCACTGATGACGTGTCCAAGTACCAACCCCTTGAGAATACACAAAACCTGCACATTTTCTCTGCAAGAATTACACTTAACTGGGAATTCACATAGAAAGCGAAAAGTGAGTGGCAGTGTTCTACTCGTTCAATCCACACCGACTCTGACCTGTGTTCAGCATCTCTGTCCACAAAAGCAGCCATCTGTCAGCAGCAGCTCCTAGGGAGCTGAGAGGATAGCAGCAGGCCAGACTGCTTTCACCAGGCTGACTGACAACAGAAATTTACTGAACCAAAATAGTTTCCATGTTGGTTCTATGGGAAGAAATCACTGATTTTATTTCCCCATCCACTGCAGCAAGTGTGGGGAAGCTAGCTTGCCGGTAGTGAAACCAGCAAGCTGAGACGGACAAACGGACTGAGAGTCCTGATCAATACTTGATACCTGATTAATACAGATATAGTTCATAAGTAAAATAATCAAAACATATAGGGGCTGGTTTGTCTCAAGAACTTGCCAAACTTTAAGATATGTAGTAAACTTAGATAAAGGGCTACATATAGACAGCTTTCGTGTTATTAGCTTAACCAGTGCACTGTGGTTGTGTAAAACATACTGGCGTTTGATGGGACACTGTGGGTAAATCCGGTGGAAATATTGCTTTTGTACATGTTTATGCTTGTTGAACAGAGTACTTATTGGCTTTTTACTTTCTACGGTTTTGTTGCACCTACAGTAATGAGTTTAGTTGTCGTCAACTTGAGTAAATTGTATCTTTCACTTTAATGTACTGTACTTTGTGTTTAGTGCAAATGTTAGCATGCCAATAAGCTAAATTAAGATGGTAAACATGGTCAACATTTAACCTGCTAAACAAGAGAATGCTAGCATTGTCATGTGACACATTAATTCAAATGACTGATTCAAACTCAAGAAAAATGCAAAAGCAAGAACAGTTTTGCATTCCAGAAGGAAATATACAGGTACTCACACAGCTAGAGTTACTATGGCAGTGGATGGCTGCATGGTTTTCAGCACTATTCAAATCTCCAATGAACTCCTCACATTTCTGGCAGTAAAACCCAATCACTGGTGTCAGAAAACTCAATCCTGTAAATGGACAAGAAAAGAAGTGAAGCAGATGCAGTATGTCTAATACAATGTGTAAGACAATTGAGAAGACAGGGAGTTTAAGATTGCCTTAAGAGGAAAATACTTTACCATCCAGTTTCAACAATCCCTCCATTTCTTTCATTAAAAATTCCATTTTACTTATTCTGGCTTTTTTCTCCTTGCTGCGCTCATCGTCACCTGCCTGGAAAACATGAGTGACAATTTCAAAAATCTGGGGTTTTTGCAATTCTTTAAATGTGTTCAACTTTATCACTCAGATGTTGATTAGTCAATGACACAACTTGGAAATCCTTTACCTTGTGCTTATCAGAGGACGTCTGAGATGTGCCACTGCCATCGCTTTTTGTCCGCTTATCCTTGGTTGCTTAAAAAAGAAAGACAACAACATCATCCTTTATTCTACAACAAAAGGTATTACTCAATAAAGACAAAGATAAAATATTAGGTCAGTTGGATACACCTTTGTGGTCAGCAGTCACAAAATCTTATCCTTGACAACTAGAGAGAAACAGATCCAAAATCAACTTTACACATCAGTGCACACCCAAATACACAAAGCAAAGACCAACTTTTAAGAAGTTTAGACATTAACCTTGCCTCCACACTTTCCATGCCTTTCCAACTTCTCTATACCAAGCCATTTGCAAATACAAAACCGAGCAAAACTCGAAAGACTCGGCAGCCTGACATTTCTTAATTCTCTGTTTAGGAGTGGATGAGATTGACACTAAAATGAGAATAGTTGGTCCACCTTAAAGATCAGTCTACCTTAAGTGAGCCTGGTCAGGTTAGGCTAACCCATTGTCGCTCACTTCGGGGCTAACACCCTTTACTTTTTCAGCGGTTGGGGAAACAACAGACAAGACTTTTCTTGGTCTTGAGAAACTGCAGCATTTATTTACTGACACACTGTAGTCTGTACTGTACATTTACTGCCAGACTGACAAATTCCTGCTAACCTTTTCCTCTGCCCCACTTGCATTTCCCGTCACTTTTCTAACACTTGCTCTTTTAAGGCCAAAACTCACCACTGCCGAAAGATGCAGGTCAAAACAGCCACCCCAAATATTTTCTATGTACAACCCCTCCTCTAGTGGCGGTTAGGCACACTTCATACCACTGACCTATTTCCAGCTTTGCTCCCCCTGAAAAAATGCATTTTTTCCCAGAGAAAAAGCTGTTTTGTACTTCAATACTTCACTGTAGTTTTAACTATTTCACCTGTGCCTGTATCTACAAGCCAAAAATGAATTAATTGTTGATTGATCTGCTGCTTTCAAAACATAATCTCACTGCTCAGGTTATCATTTTTTCAAGTTATTAATCAGAAATCAACAACTACAATAGGCACCTCACCCATGGCATTTTGATGTCCCACGCTGTACTCATAGAACTGGAGTTACAGCCAAGTAACTAACGTACCTAACTAAGTTTTTTTTCCAGGAAATATGTCTGAAAAAAGGGGGATCATCTTATATTTTAGGTCTAGATTTTTAACTGTCAATATACATTCAAAACAACAGATGGTGCCAAAAATCTGTAAAACAAGTGTTCCCCTCCTGACTGAGGCGAGCTACCATCCATCACAACTAGCCTACGGTGCCAGGGGCCTGAAAGATGGAGAGACACAGTGATCATCTCAAACAAAGTGGCTCAAAAGTAGGCCAAGTCAACCAACAACTGAGTACAGTAACGTAACGGATGTTGTTGTCGACTCGACTACTTCACTGTCTCTCCTCTGCTCCACTGAACTTCATACATGTATGGAGGTGTAGCCCTGCCTGTGGTGAAACAGAGGAGAGGAGAGAAACTCAGCGCAACCACAGAGTCTCACACTGAGCTGAAATTAAATGAGTGCACATAAATTAGGTAAATAGCATAAATAAACATAGTCTCTACTGCGTTTTGCTGTGTCATTTATGGTTGCGCTGAGTCTCTCTCCTCTCCTCTGTTTCACAGCGGGCAAGGCTGAACACTCTGTCTGTGTGTGTGTGAGTGTGTGTGTGCGTGTGTGCGCGTGTGCCCCACAGAACAAGGTGAAGCACTCAAATTGACGACAACTAACTGCACTCGTTACATTACTGTAAGTGCAATAAAAGTTTTGTGAGTAAAAAGCAAATTAGAGTTATTTAATCCAAGTTGTGAGTCTTTTTCCAAAAAGGAGTCTTGAAGAAAGGGGGGTGGTCTTATAACAAGGGTCATCTCATATTCGGGTCAGTACGGTACTATATTGAGGTGCTGCAGCATAATGCTTCCTATTGGTGCTAGGGACGGCACTTGACGCGCTGTGGTGGCAATGTCTTTTCACCTTCACACTCACTCAACCACACACTTGCTACACACACACACACATTATACACTGCCCTATTCTTTAAAGGAGCTACACTACTCTTATAACAGTACCTTTCACATAGATGTCCTTTGAAGAATGAGGAGAGGGAGGATTCTGGGATTTGAAGCACTAGTTGATGACTCAAAACAATTGCAATGAAAATCATTAGTAGCCCACTGACATTAATGATTGTGTGAACTTTGGCATAATTTTCATAATTTCTCATAATTGTGCAGCAGCGCATGGGGAAACACTGCAGGTCACAAATACATGGCTTGATTTAAAAGAAAAAACAGCTGGGCACTGTAGTTTTTATCGGACGTCACTTGAACAGACGGACATAGTGCACATTTGTTGGAGACTATATTGAGCTGCAGGATAATATGTTTCTTGCAAATTGAGTATTTATGGCAGGACAACGGTGTGTGTGGGTTAGACACAAAATAATAATTGGCTGTGTTCAATGTTATCCAGGACAGATGGGATCAATTCATAAATGATTTTAGTCTTTTTGTGCAATTTGTTGACAACTGCAAAAATACTGAATTTTCAAGTAACTTGGCATAAACTACCGTAATAATTGTTTTAATATGAAAACAACAACAGCAACAACAAAAGAACCTCATTGTGCCTATCAAAAGATTTGTAACTGGACATATTTGAAATAGATTCTGTTCAAACTTCTGATAAAACCAGAGGTCAGTCACCATGAAGAAACGAATCAACAAAATAGTGAATATAAAATATAAAACATTTTGTATCTGGCAAGTTGAATAAGGAATTTGAATTTTTCATTCAATACAAGATTTATACCTTTGATGAGTGACTGTAGAGACTCCAAAGCTTGCCGTACATTGGGGTTACTCAGTGCTGGCAATCCCACGGCTGCTACTGCTGGGTCTGGACCAGGAAGTTGTGCAGGAGACAGATGCTTCCCCTCCTTCTGCCCCTGCATCTTCCCCATTATCTCACGGATGTCCACTGTGCCTAGACTTTTCAATATGTTTTTTATCTTCTCACACTCACTACTGTCCAGATTAGCAGAGGCTAAGCCTGAGGAACTGATTTGAAGGGGTTGCTTCGAATCAAGCAGATCCCCACAGTTACTGAATATGGACTTATTCTGATGATGCTGACTGTCAAGAGCGCAACTCTCCATTTTGTTATGCTGCGGTTTGACGTGTTCTCCAATCTGGGAATACGCTGCAAAAAGTGCAGTATTGGATTGTTTTTCTCCAGTGTCTTCATTCCCATACAAGAACGACTCTTCGTCATCAAACTCGGCAGTTTTCCTGACCACAGTGTCTTCCTGGCTTTGCACCTGGAGCCAAGAGAAGTCACTGCCTACTCTGTCATGGGGAAGGAGCATACTGTCATTTTCCAACGATGTTGAATTCTCCTGACTGTCATGTTGCTCCTCAGACACATACTCCACTTTTTTGCTTTCATCCGACGCCTGGAGAGAGGAGATCAAAATAATGACATTCTTAACAGATGGTACCCCTTCACTTTCTTTTCTTGCATCACTACTGATACCTTTGGGGGGAACAATGAGCTACAGCTAAGTGACATTGTATGAGTGAAAAAGCTTTAACTGTCAGAGTTCACCCATGCATTTAAGTGTTCACAGTTTGTGGCACTCTCAGTTAGCTGACAATTAAATCGTTCGCGGGTGCAATACTTATTAATTTGTCAAATCCTTGAATTGTTAAATCTGAAGATTAATTTTGTAGATGAACATTAAGAAATACATCATCTTCTGACATTTTTGTAGTTACAGCCACTCAATGTATTCATGTTTTAGAAATGCTTTACTATGTAGAGTTTCTATAGTAGGTGGTGAGGGAACACTGTGCATAATTCAAATATAATATGTGGGCATACACGAGGAAACACAACTCTACTACTAACGAGTAAAAAGCTGCCTCTGAGCTGCACTCGAAGACAAACCAGCAGTTTAATCTTTCTGTGGCATACAACTTTAAAGTTACTGATCTGATTTTTCTACAAACATCAATTTATGCTATCAGAATTATTTGAAATATGGTATTATATAGAAAAAACAAAAAAACAAAATCAAGAATTTTTGGGGGAGTTATTAAGTTCAGATCTGGTTTAGCAGTATCTACCTTAGCCAAATTCCCCTGAAAACGTGGTAATTTAATATAATATTTAAATTCTTTATAAAAACAGATCAGCATTTGACAGAAGCCCACTGCATCACCAAAGAAAAAGGAGGCCTTTAGGAGAAAATTATCACATAACTACTAGATCAGGTTCTCATAATTATAATAGAGGTATCTCCTATTTATGGAGATTGTTTTCTTGTAATTATGGTTATCAATTGGCATGATGGTGTTACCATTTTAATTTTATATTATTCCCTTCTTGGCTTGAGACACTGAAATATATTAATATCACTGAGTAATGTGGAGGTTATTTTTTATTATTAATATGTAAACACTGCGCAGGTATCTAAAGTCCTGAGGATTGTTAGGTGCAGAGCACACACTGGCAGGATCACCGTGTTCCTTCAGGAGCAGCTAAACCAGTACCAGATGCTTCATGAATACAGTCATGCATCTGAAATGCATCCATGCTGGCTTTGTGGTGTTACACTGTATTCAGTGACCCATTTCATTCTGTGACCTGAATATCATACATTGCAGTTTTGATAGGATAGTATTTAGTGAAGGTCACAAATGTTGATAGCTTTTAACCAAAAAGTGGGACCCTATTTATTCAGATATTAGAAACAAATATTTTGATAGATGTGATAGCACAAGCTCTGGTGCATAGGTCTGTTTGTAAAGCTCACCTTATAATATTCAGTTGACACTTTTTCATATTCTGTAGTTGATCCTCTAGTGTTACAGAATTTGACTGGTCACGAATTTCTGTATACCGAAATCACAGCTATCAAAATTTGTGTGTTTATCTATATACTATGGTATCGTTTTATTACAGTTGAACAAAGTCTCCCCCTACCTCTTTATATCTCAACCCAACCAGTCAAGGCAGATGGCTGCCAATCTAGAGTCCGGTTCTGCTTGAGGTTTCTTCCCGTTGCTTCTGTCAACAAGTGCTTGCTCATGGGGGAATGTTGGGTCTCTGACAGTATGGTCTTGACCAGCTCTATGTGAAAAGTGCCCTGAGATGACTTTGTCATGATTTGGCGTTATATAAAAAATTGAATTGAATTGAATTATCTGAATCTCCACTTCTATTGGTTTAAACGTGCTAATTGTTTGTAAATGTAGCTGTGCAGATTTGTTTTCTTCCTGTGAGTTTTTGGCACGCAACATACTTAAAAGGCAAGCTGCTGGTCCATGTGGTTGATACTGCTCTTTCTACTTCAAACTGAATTCCTGTATTGGATTTGTATTGTGAAAATACATGTGACTTAAGTATAAAGTTACCCAAAAGACTATCTATAATAATAAAAGTTAGATTTACTTCAGGTTAAATTTACTCAAATATCCACTGAAATGAGACATTATGTAAAATGTATGATGAGCACTACCTGAATAGTGAGGATGGCATCTTTGAGGGTGGGCAACCTGTCTTCCAATTCTTTGCTGTTCATGACCAGCTTCAGTCCCTCTAACAGACTACTGCCTGTCAGATTATTACTGCAGCTAGCATTGCTGCTACTGCAGCTGTTGCTGGGGCTCCTCTTTCTCTTTCTGTCTTTGGCGTAGCTTTTCTCATTACTGCTACTTCGTGACTTTGACCTCCTGACCCGGCTTTTGCTCCGTGTGTGACCTTTCTTGCTTTGGCTCTGGCTCCAACTCCTACTGCGAGCCCTGCTTTTACTTCTACCTCGACTTTTGCTGCCAGCACGGCTTTTGCTCGTTCCTCTGCTTCGGCTGCACGCTCGGCTCTTGCTCCGTGCACGGCTCTTGGCTCGAGATTTGGCACGGCTTCTGCCACGACTTCTTCCGCGACTTCTGCCACGACTTCTGCTGCGACTTTTGCTCTTGGTCAGATGTTTCTGGAACTCAGGGTCTGATTTGACTGCTTCCTTCAGGACATTAGCTGACTTAAATGCATCAGCCAGGTTGTATGCCATGTTCCCTTTCAGATAGTCTGGGAGAGGCTTGTTAGCAGCAATACATCTCAGGAATTCCTCGCCAGCTCGGTCACTGAAAATTAGTGTGTATGTGTTCCAAACACCAGCAAAAACAAAAAGTACATCATTGCAACTGTGCCAAGCCAGATTTATCCAAAACATTTAATTAACACATTGACACATTTACCTGTTGTCTGGTGGATGATGTTCCACAGGAGTGGGATTCCACTGTGGGACCTGATGGCGCAGTGGTTCTACAGGAGGGACAATCTGCTGGTTGCCTCCCAAAGCAATCATGGTATTACGGTCTATGGAGAAGCTGCTACAGTGGGGCTGAGAGTATTCAGAATTCATGTTATACAGCTTCACAAGACAGACCTGCAATAGCATATTTATAGATCTTTTACTCCAAGTGTTAAAGTTGCTAAATATATTAAAAAGGGGCTCCCAAAAAACTCAAACGTATAAATTTGATTTACAAATGATCATTTGTAAATCAACACAGACAATGTAGCTACAACACAGACAATGTCCAGTACGTGTCACAATTTCCCAAGGAGTCATATCGCATCACACTGTCGACCAAGTGCATCTTGCCACAATTAGCATGTTCAACAGATTGAAAATGCTAGTCAGCACTGGTGTACCTGAAATTGAATCAGGATTTCTTAAAGTCCCCTTCCAACGAAAATTTTTTTTTTCTTCTTGTTCCTGCAGTTGAATGTTTGAGCTTCACTGTGCAGACGATGTATGTGCGGAGTTTGACACTGCAAGGCTGTTTTCACATTCATCAGTTTAAGATGAAAAGTTTCTCTGTGCTCGCTGAAAATATATTTTAAGGGGTGGGCCTATGAGCAGGATTTGTGACATCACAAATAGTTTGGAAGCCAATCCTGGTCTAATATTTAAATTACACAAGTGTGATGTGGAAACTTGAAGCCTCCAGTGCACATACACTGAGAATGGACTTAACAGTGAAGAGACATCTTGTTTCCAACAGTTAAACTTCTGAAATGAAATATATTTGCATATTCATAGAATCTGGAATTTGTAATGAGTTTGAAGAAGGAGATTAATTTTAAGGATTTTACCAATACCAATTATATGCAAACATATAGTCCTAATGAAAGTATTGAGTGTATTTTCTGTAATTTGGTTTATATTTTCAGCCATGTTTTTTCCAAGTCGGTTTATCTTTTAGCATTAATTAGCCCTTACAGTGTTAAGATAACACTGATCAACCTACGGGAGTTTCTCACGGCTCATATACCACGTTTTTCTGCCACATTCTTGTCAAGTGAAAACAAGTTGAAAGCATCTCTCAATGTTGTTTCAGAAGAGGAATCATGGAGTTAGAATAGTCAAAGGTTTTGAGATACAATTTAGGATGAGGGATTTCACTCACTCACCTAAATTGTACTTCTGAGTCAACATGTCACATTTTTACATTCTGACAAAATACAAAATGTAAAAACATCACTTGTCTATGCCCTTTTTGCCGCTCGACACAGCATGTATTTCCATTGGTGGCAGTATTTGTTAGTGGTATAATATGGCATGTTGGGAGAGAGGAGGAACGCACACCATTGTTGGAGAGGTGATGACCACGATGAAAGTACAAGTGTGAAGGAAGGCAGATACACACTTATAGCCACAATGCAAGAATAGTTAAATAAGTTACCAATGTTTCAACATGACAGCCTTCTTCAGGGTACTCATGTTGAAATGCTGGTAACTTAAAATATTGTTGCATCGTGGCTACGAGTGTGCGTCTACCTTCCTTCATACATAATGTAGCGTGCTACCAGTAGTGCGACCAGGGACTGCAGTAAGACAAAATGGACCATCTTAAACAGGTTTTCTTGAAATTTATATTTTGCACCAAGGCTATTGTGTTCCCTTTGTGAAATAAAACAAAACACAGCAACAGAAATACATTATTATTGGGCAATACATAGTGTATATATACACTATATATAATACAGTAGTATACATATGAAATATGTTATAAGTAGCTTTGCAATATATAAAACCCTTATTTCATCCTTCTCAGATCTCCTCTAGCTTGTAGAAGCTGGTTTTAAACATTTACAGTAGCAAATGTCAAAATTGTGCCTTTTACCCAACAAAAAGTATTGATATCTCAAGGAATTCTGGGGGTTTTCAAATGAACTCATGCTCAGCAAATGACATGCAAAACTGAAGTGTAGAAACTTTTTCAAAGCACTGTTAAAGTTCATATTTTAACAAGATGTCAAAGAGTTACATGGATTATAAACATTGATTATAAAGCATTTTTTTTTAGATAGAAGTGTTTACTAAGAGATCAACATAAGCATCCTTAAGGCCCAGTCACACCAGCATTTAATTCAGCAAAATTCTACACTGAAATCAATTAATTCCAGTGAAATCACTGATTGGTGGATTCACTCACAGTGGTAAAGGAAATCTGTGCAAATGTTTTGCACCAACTTTAAAGTTAAACAAATCTGCAACATTGATCAATATCATGTCGTCTTGACAGTGCAGACCTTTGAGAGCCAGAGTCCAAAATGTAGGAAGCTATAGCTTATTAGAAGAAAGTAAGCAAGCTCACTAGCTTGAAGAACTTTTCCCCCCTCTTCAATAATGCTATTAAATCATTTCATTCAATAAAAAAATATAGTACAATACTGAAAATAAAATGACTGGGGAGTAAACAGTCCAGTGAAAGGAAGCTCAGAGAGCTATTTTGACTGACTAGCGCTCACATGTCTCCAAATGGCTACATCAAACTCCAAGAACTACATATTTTGCAAAGACGTGCAAATAAATTTTGCCATGCAACTTTCTGGTGTAACCAGGCCTTTAGAGTCATGCCACTAACATGGCTAAAATTAGCAGAAAAAATAACTGGGATGACACTTTTGGCTTTTGTAAAACTAAACTAAAATTGCATCTAGATTTTAAATCCACAACCATTTCCTCTGTTGATCTTAAGCATAACTTCAAAAAGGAAGTATCACTCAGTATAAACTGAAGTTTTTTTCACATGGGTAGAACAAAATAGACTAGTAGCCACAAATCAAATGGATTCATCTCCATGTCCATGTCTGAATCACAAAATAGCGGTCCATTTTTGAATGCTGCTTTGAAAGCGATGATGTTCCCTTTTCTTCACTGCTTTTTTGACTTCCACAAGTAGTTTTGGTCTTCATTGTCCGTTCTGGATCCTCCACATATAACTCTGCTTGAAATGAGTTAAACAACAACCAACAGGCTTCAGGTCACATACAGTACACCTATACCGCGTATGAACAGACATGTGTAAACCAAGTGTGTGATCATTTCCAAGCAAAGTTAGGGAATTGTCAATTTGTACTTAATGATGTACAAAAAGAACAGTAAAATCAATCAAATGGAAATTGAATTAATACAAGAAGCTTTATGAACAAATAAAAATAAAGAATATAAGTTGTTATTCTATTTACTAATTCCTTTTAGACAGTGGTGGGAGGTAAAATGTTTCCTTTTGGAGATACCTCGTACTTTTAAATCACTAGATGAACATTTGTCACATTTCTTCATTTGGCAGAAGCTTGTCCAAGTGACAAATGAGGTAAAATCCAGGTCACAGTAGATCAGTAGTAGTTCAGTGCACCTGCTAGTTCTATCCTCCTTTTTCCAGTTATAGAAGGATGCTGCAAATATCTTTCTGCATGGTCCAATTGCTCTGTCGATTGTCCCTCTTTTCATTTTTTCACTGTAAAATATGGGAAAAAATGTATAGGACAATACCTGTTAAACATTATTGATATTAATTTAATAAAAATATGTATTACCATATCAGAATTTCTACAAAATAACACAAAATGGAAACAAAGCCATTCAAAATAATAATGCATCAAATAATAACCTAACAACCTAAGTTAGTACAATTAAGAAGTCTTTTCTTTTTTTTTTAAAAAGTTCTTCTTTTAGCTGTCAATAGCTCCTTACCTTCCCTATGTAATATGTGGTTGCAAGGCTATACTGACAAGCTGACAAACATCCTTGGCTGATATTTTTCTTTGAAAAGGAACAGATATTGTTTTTGTTGACTTACCCATTGTGATGTAAAGCATGCATGTCAACGTAAGTTGCACATCCATACCGTGCTGACAAATTCGAACATGCCGTCATGAAATTGAAATGATTGCTGTGGTATGATTGTCAGGAAAACGAGAGGCTTTGTTGTAGCTGCTTAGGCTTTGTAGTATGTAAAATTCAGCAAACACAGTAAGTGTTCTCTACTTGTGTGTGCCTTCAGTCATCGTAATCGGCATATATCCAGCAGTGTAGCACAACTGGGGATGGATATCAATTTATTGATAGTACTACTATTATTGATACTCCTTATCGGCCCGGTTCTTTATCGATACTCTTAATGGTTCTTTTTCTTTATTAAAGAATTGTTGTTTTTTTTAAAATTATTTAAAATTATTTAAAAAAAACAATTCAGATCAGGATTAGAATTTATATTTTCAATATAATATTGTTTCTAGAGCAGCAACAGGAATGTTTAGAGCAGCAAAATCGCTATATGAAATCAATAACATCTCACTGGAAACTAATCTAAAATGTCAATAAAATAAATAATATTTCTGACATCAAAATACTGTGTGAAGTTTAGGAAGAATGAGGCAGGTTTGTCTCAGCCAGTAGCTTAGTTTACAAGAATTTGCCAAATTTTAAGATATGTTACAAACTAAGCTAAACACTTAAGGCTACATACAGACAGCTTTCATTTTACCTAGCTACAATTCCCAATTAGCTTAACTATCGCACTGTGGTTGTGTAAAACATACCGGCGGTGGATGGGAGACTGGGTCACTCCATGTCAAATCAGATAAGGTTGTTGCAGCACCGTCTCAGATTTTGTTCACACCCAAAACCAAGGTCTGTAAAATATTTCTGTTCATATCCTAGGTTTTCAAATTTTTTCAGCCCTTGATATCATTTCTTATTTATATCTTCAAAGACGCCTTATCTGGGAAGCCATGTTTGGGCATTAGCATCTTGACAAGTATTGTTCCTAGCCTCACCAAACTTTATAGGATGGAAGATAAACATGTTCTGTATGCTAAAATCATTAATAGCCTTTACTGCGTGCCATTTTATTTTTATGAGGCCCTAGATTTGGAAAAAACTGCAAAATTCCTAAACTCAAATATTGGCACAAAATGAATTAAAGATTGTATTTGAAGAAAAAATAATGATTGATACCATATGGGTGAAAAAAGGGGTTATAATAACCTCAATATCACTATTGTTTGGGAATTTTGTTCTTTTTTCCAAATCTTGGGCCTTATAGAAAATCAATAGGCATGCAGTACAAAGTTTTAATGGTTCAGTCATACTGAAAACATTTGTCGTCCATCCTACAAAGTTTGGTGAGGCTAGGAATAATATTTTTCAAGATATTAATGCCCAAACATGGCTTCCCAGATCAGGCGTTTTTGAGAGCATAAAAGATATCAAAAGCCAAAAAAATATAAAAACATTGGAATTGAACAAAAATATTTTACAGGCCTTAAGTTTTAAGACCCAAACATCATATAGACTGACAGAAACTGAATCTGAGATGGTGATGCAACCACTTTCCTGGATTCTGTCTGATTGGACATGGAATGACCAGACAATGGGCAAAGCAGTTGACAATACTGGTTTTCTATATGCTTGTTGAACAGCTGGTTTGATGAAGTACTCTTATTGGCTTTTTACTCGCAAAGGTTTTACTGTACTTATAGTAACTAGCGCAGTTGTCATCAGCTTGAGTAAAACTTTTTTCCCTCACTTCACCTGGTTCACTGTGTGTGTGTGTGCGAGAGAGGAGAGACTACAGCGTGACCGAAAGTTACACCAAAACATATAAAATTACTCGTAAAAGAACCAATCTTGACAATACCCTGGATTCTTATCATACAAGGTTGGGTTGTATTTTGAGTCAGTAATGTGTGGTTTTCTGCATAATGCCATTCAAAAATTGTCTTAATCTGCATGCTGCCAGGTAGGCTTAGGCAGTGTTTGTTTTCATACCTTCCTTACATTTCACTGGGGTATGCGGTATACAATGGTATTTGTGTTTAAAAAAAAAAAAAAAAAGTAAAAGCTGAGCTGCGCTAGTGATAGATAGTCATTGTAGCATGTATGACATTGTCTTGCTTACAACGCTGTGTGTCTAATATGCAATTAGCCTACAAGTCTTGCTGGGTTTAAATAGTTATGGCCCATCTGGACTCTGGCTGGACGCACCTTTAGGCTATATGATTTGTGGAAAACTACTTTACCTTGCAGGTTAAATGGCAGCCTGCTCGGCTGTGCAGCGACCCGGGAGAGTTTAAACATATAACCAAGACAAAGTATGCATACAGGTATGTTTTTCATTGTCCCCCGCCCCCTCCTCCCCCTTTCCCTCTTTCTTTCTCTCTCTCAACCCAACCAGTCAAAGCAGATGGCCGCCCAGCAAGAGCTGGGTTCTGCTTGAGGTTTCTACCCGTTAAAGGGGAGTTTTTCCTTACCGCTGTCGCCAAGTGCTGGGGAATTGTTGGGTCTCAGTAAATTAAAGATTACGATCTTGACTTTATGTGAAAAGTGCCCTGAGATGACTTTTGTTGTGATTTGGCGCTATATAAATAAAAATTGATTGATTGATTAATTGATACCAAGCATCAGCACCGACTCCTAGTCAGCTCACCCCTCTGTTCACCCTGACCCCTGGTGCACCTGGAGCCCGGCTCTTTAACTTAGCTTTTTTTTTTTTTTTAGCTTTTTAGCGTGGATGCTAGCTGCGCGTGGCTCAATGGAGCTCCACAAGCGAGAACTCAGCACATGAGACGCTGTGTGCGGCAGGCGGGATCCTCTGGAGCTACCTAATATTCAACACACATGCATTGTAAGTGTAAAACAAGAGGGGCCTAGCCTCATGAAAAAAAGAACAAAAAACATGAACATAGCGGTTTTGGCGGTTGCTTGTGTGGTATTGCAATATTGCATTTATCAATTCCATGCCACTCGCAGTCACCATCTTTGTCAGCTCAGCTGCCTGCTCCACTAGTGGAGACTGACCTCTGGGGGCACACTACAGTACATCACTTTAATACAGCATCTCCTTGTCAGCTTAATAGAAAGAGGAGTGTCTGTATGTTTGACAGTACTGAAAATCATACCTTCAGGATTTCTAAATACACTGGTATATACTGTTATATCTTGATACTGCCCAAGCCTACTGCCAGGAATGAAAAATCTTAGACTACATCTATATCAGCTGGCTAAATTCTAAAATGCTGTTTTCGTGCAAAAACGACATGCGTCCACAGCAGGAGTTTCAGCTTGTTTCTGCAATACCTCCATCCACATTAAATCACCAAAATATGCATGGAGGATAGATGAGCGAGTCAGCCACAGAAAATAAGCAAAGAAGAAAATGATATACTATTTCCATTCAACAGTGGCTTCCTGACATTTTGTTTATCACAAACAAATTACAACTATGTTTAACTCTAATCAAGCGGTCAAAGTACCAATAAAGAAAACAACATTTGCTTCAAGCCGTCCATCATTGTTGTTAATGTTGTTGTGTTTCTTCTTCGTCCTCTTTCAATGAAATGCTACACTACTCCCACCATCTGTTTTGTCAGCAATATGACAGTGTTTCTACAAAGCTCTGTTTTCTCGGTACACACTATGACAAGCCGTCCTTTTCTGATTTACACATTCTGGAGGCAGTTTTGGAATAGCTCCCTTTTTGGTGGAGAAATGCTGTTTTAGTCTGGAAAGATGGCCAAAACAGAGAGAAAAAGATGCGTTTACAAATTAAGCCGGCTTAGAGTGGACATAGTGTTAATGTGAGCCATGAAATCATGGGAGCCAATGCAATCATGAGCCCCCTTTCCACCAAAAGTTCCAGGTACTTTGTGCCCAGAGGAACTAATCCCAGGGACTAAACTTGGAACTTTAAAGTCCCTACAGTGCAGTCCTGTTTGCATTTCCACCGCATCTGAGGAACAGGTAGATCATGCAAATTACACCCATGAGGAATTTAAAAATGATGGACTTCCTGTGATTTTTCATGAAAATTCTTCTGATGAAAAGCTTAAAAATGCTGAATTGCAACTGCAGTGAACTTTTTGCATCATGTCATGCCTTCTGCACCCCTTGCTTAAACCAATTGGAGTATTTCCAGTAGGTTACAATGCATCTGACACGGACAATCTCCTGCTGAGTGCTACATGTGTGAAAGGGAAACTCTGGAAGATGTCCAGACCTGATTCTCCAGATATTGTGTGGAGTCCATATGTGACTAACCCTAATCCTTACTGTTGCATTAGTTGGATGTAGCGTGATTGAATGAAAAGGCGAAATACAGAGGAAGAAAATGAAAATGAAACTGAAACTACGAGCATCTACAGCTAGCCCACTGAGATTCTGTGTCATTTAGGTAAACATAAGTATTGGTTTAGCTTTGGTATTGGCAATATTAAAAAGGTCTCTGTTCAGGATTGTGGACAAAATAACTATATCAGAACATCAACAACATAATAATTAAGTGCAATTATGTTTAAGACAATACTTAAACATAACATGTTCTTAAAACAATATGTATATTATCATATTTGAGTACCATTACATGCAATTTGTGAATATGGCCACTTGGTTAGCACTTATATATATATATATATATGTTTATAATACCCACTTTAAATAAACAAGTAATTACTGAGAATAATATCTAGTAATTATTAGCATTTCATATTGATATAACTATATAGTTCTAAAACAGTGAAACTTGCTAATGTGCAATACAAAGTGGAAAGCAAATTATTATCTAAATGATACACACAAAAGGAAAGCCACATAATGGCAAAGCAAATCAGGCTGGGATAAAAGCATGGTTTTGCTTAAACAAGGCAGGTCTTAAATGTTTCATCAAAGTCTGTTTTGCACACATTACACTCCTATTTCAGCAGAGGACCTGAAGATTCAGACATACCTGGATTTGTAAGCGGATTGTTTGTGAGGCCTTGCCTGATTGTTATTATGAGGTAAGGGGATCATATACCAACACAAATTATCAAGCGTAAGGTTGGAAATTGTTATGCCTAACGCTAGATATCTAACGTTATTAGATCAAAGATCGACTAACTTACTTGGCACGTGTCATCAAATCTAATATGCCTTATTATATTATCATTATCATTAGTGAATAACTAGCTACCTCTCACGCTGGTCTGTTGAGTTTACTCTGCTTAGCATTAACCTAGTATCTAAATCATGCAATGTACCGAGCTAAGCTAACTTTATTAGCCAGTCCGGTACGTAACTTACACGGATGAAATGTCCTCTTGGTGGCCTGTTGTGGAGAAAATGGCTATCCGGTGCTGAAGCCAAAAATGGTCCGCAAGGTCCAGGTGGGGGCAAGTGTCCAGGTGGAGGAACACCACAGGGCCCCCCGAGTCTGAAAGGAGGGCCATGGGGAGGAGGAGGCCCAAACGGCGGAGGTCCATGTGCAGGTTTACCGGGCCGGTACATGCTCGTGTTCAGCAGGGCATTTCACCTCAAGAATCACTAAGTGAGGAAACCAAATCAAAGGAAAAACAGGGTCCAAGCGTGACTGTGCGGAGCTACTGCAGCAGTCGGCAGAAATGCAACAGTGACGTAGAAAAACATCCGGTATTGAAGAATTCAAAATAAAGGTCTAGCTCAGTTTTCTCATAGCTTTCAGCTGCTCATCCAGACATACAGTCATGGATACATACAGTCATGGATACATACATGACATACACCGCGTATATATAATCTACAGGACCAACCCATGAACGACATCCGATGAATTTGTGTAGATAGAAAATATAATGGACGAGAATCAAAGTCACTCATTAAAAATAAAAGCTCATCCAATGGACAGGTGGAAGATGATTGTTTAAAGGACCAATACAACCATGTAAAAAAACTCCAATACAAGTTTAAGTCCTTCATTCAAAATTATTTACTTCATCTACAGCAACTTGACCAGCCCCTCTGCCCTCTTCACCTCCCCACCTGCCTTCCCCCCATACCACCCAGCCCCTGTCTTTGTTTCCCCTGTGTCTCCAATGGAGCTGTCCAACTTAATGGCAGGAATGAGAATCTCCACTTGTGTTGTGGGTCCCATCCCATCCAATCTTGTCAAGGACTGCCTCCACACTATCTCCTCAGTCATCATTACAGAAATAAATAACTCCTCCTTTAGCTCTGGTTCAGTCACCCAAACTCTCAATTTGGCTGCTGTCACCCCCATCCTTAAAACATCTGGATATCTTGAGCAATTTCCAGCCCATCTCCAATCTCCCCTTTCTGTCAAAAATACTGGAACATCACCTCCCAACTCAAAGCCTAACTCATTTCCAACGACTTGTTCGAACCATTTCAATCCAGTCCTCCTCAAAGACCTCCTCCTCTCCTCAGACTCTGGTCACACAGCATTCTCATCCTACTCAACCTCACTGCAGCCTTCGACACAATTAACCACACCATTCTTCTCTCCTGTCTTGAATCCTCCCTTAACATTACTGGTACTGCCCTTTCCTGGCTAAAGTCTTATCTCACTAACAGACAACAGTTCATCAACATCAAAAATGGTACCTCCTCCACCGCTTCTTTGTCCCAAGGCATCCCCCAGGGTTCGGTGCTTGGTCCTCTTCTGTTCATCCTCTAATTGCTCCCCCTTGGTAACATCATACATCATCATGGTCTCCACTTCCACAGCTATGCAAATGAAGCTCTACATCTCCACTAAATCCATCACCACTGCAACTCACTCCATCCTTACCAACTGCCTCACTGAAATTAAATTATGGACTGCCTTTTTCCACCTAAAGAACGTAGATCCACCTATCACTCTCCCTCTCTGTTGCCAAAACTTTGATCCATGCTTTCACAACATCCAGAATTGAGAAAGAACATCCAGAGTCCTAAATGAACTCCAGTACATGCCGAACTCGGCCATTCACCCACTCCCAATCCTGTGACCACATCACTCCTGTTCTCCACGACGTCCACTGTCTTCCTGTCCCATAACAGATCCAATTCAAAGTCCTTCTCCTCACTCACAAAGCCCTCCATAACCAGGCCCTCTCTTACCTTACCAACCTGCTCCACCACCACACTCCCTCCCACGGCCTTTGCTCCTTTGATGCCAACCTCCTGTCTCAGCCACTCAGGACCAGTCAATGGACCTGGGGCAACAGAGCCGCTGCTCCCTTCCTCTGGAACTCTCTCCTCAAACACAACCGAGACTGCACAGATCTGTCCATGTTCAAATCTATAATCAAAAGACATCTTTTCAGAACTGCTTTTGAAATGTGTGATTAATAATGTGTCATATGTTTTTTAGTGTTGTTTTCTAAGCTATATGTTTTTAGTCTATGATATATGCTTTGAGTATTCTTTTTCTATGATCATGTTATCTAATGTAAAGTGTCTTAGAGTATCCTGAAAAGCGCTCCATAAATAAAATGTATTATTATTATCATTATTATTATTAAGAGTCCCTCAACTGCACACAAGGGGTCACAAGCCAAAACTGTTGGAACCACTCGTTCAATCTTTATCAGTGTGTTGAAATTTATGTTAAATTTTGATCTTAAAAGTAACCAGTAACTATAGCTATCAAATTAATGTAATGGAGTAAAGAGAACAATTTTCTCCTTTGAAGTACAAAGTATAAAGTAGCAGACGACAAAAATACTTACAGAATGTACTATTACCTTAAAAACATACTTGAGGAAATGTATTTAGTTACCTTCCACCACTGCTGAGTGACATACTCACATTGGCTAAATGTTGTAGAATATTAATATAGTCATATTTAACATTTTAATAAATGCTTCTTTTCCTTCAGTATATTATTTAAATCTAGAAGCCAAATGATATACTGTACATACAGTAGTAAGAGATGATACATATTTTTAACTTACTTGTTTATGAATTATTATCAGTTCTTATTTAGGCTTCTTTTTTAGCCTGTGTAATATATATCTTTTGTACAGTACAGATTTTAATGAGCTCTCTGCAAAAGCCTAATTCTGACTAATCATAACATTTTACAATTCCAGACATTGACAATCAGAACTCTGAATGAAAAGAAAACAATATTTTCATTTTAGATTTTATTGCTCAGTCACACATTCATGCAATCCAACATCCATATTTGTATGCACACAATCTTCCATGAGCAGAACAAGATGACATCTCTTAAATAAGTAACAAAGGAGACTCCAGTCAAATCTATTGAAACAAAATGAAGACTGCAAAGATGAAGCGGTTTTCAAGTAATCATCAAATTTAATTTAACTATTAAGGATTTCAAGAATCCTACCAGTAATAATGATGTCCACTTCTAATGTCAGATATGCAATAGGTGCACCAACACTGAAATCTGAGGAATCTTGGCTGTCTTTCAAAGGGTGTCCAATATAAGGCTAATTAAGTGTCAAAATGGGGCCAAAACAACAGAGTCCAGTTAATCAACTAACTTTTTATAGCAGAGAGCTGTTGGCATATTGAGGAGGCAGAGAAAAAATTAACACACTAGTATGGAAAAGCAACGGGCCAAATTAGAACTGCCCTCTAGCAGGAAAGCAATAACTCCAAAAACAGCCTGTAGAGTGTAGACAGTATCTGTATGTGTGTGACTAGTGACCTTAGCCAATTTTTAACCATGCTGAAAATTCAAGATTGTATAATAAAATAAGGCATTTTAGATTTGTTGACACATGGCAAATAGTCGATCTTTGAGTGGACTCTGCTGCAATGCCCCACACTGTGTCTTCAACTAGTGTAGTGTCGACCTTGATTAAAGCCTGCTTGGTTGTAGTGCTGCCCGCCATGTTGGAAGAACTGTTCAAACTGTCCTCCTTGGTTGAAATTCTGGCCACCTCTTCCTCCCCAGCCTCCCCCTTGTCCTCCTCCTCCTCGGCCTCCTCTTCCCCTGCCCCCCCGACCTCCTCGACCCCCACCTCTCTCCTGATGCCAGCCTCCATCTTGGTGGTAACTGTCATGGTAACCACCTCCTCCACCTCCTCCATGGTAGCCAGAGTCCTGGAAGCCTCCTTGGTTGTTCCCTCCTCCTCCGTAACCTCCTCTGCCTCCTCCCCCTTGATGACCTCCTGCGTCTTGATAGTGGCCTTGGTTGTAACCACCTCTCCCTCCACCACCTCCATCTCCCCAGCCACCCTGCACCTTCCCCCCTCTGCCGCCCCCTCCTCTACCCCCCCTCTCTCCATGTCCTCCTCCTCCCCTCTCATAGCCTCCACGGCCACCTTGGGAGTAGTGATCGTAGCCCCCCCTACCGCCTCCATGCCCACCCCCACCGTAGTGTCCTCCGCCTTGGGGTGCATCCTGACGCTTCTGCCAGGAAGGCATCTCTGGAGGTGGAGGCTCAATCTCACAGGGTCTGCCTCCTCTGTCCGGCACTCGGCCCATTAGAACCTGAGAAAAAGGACATGTATTAAAGTAAGATGGCTCCTAGTGAAGTGGACAACTATGGCCTCATTTTTTTACCTTGCTTGTATGAGATTAAGTTTTTCAGTATGAATGAACATGTCAGGCAAAAAATATTTAAACTTAGGACAGATGCTGGAGCTTCTGCTTAAAATTTTTTTTATTTTTCTTTGGACAGCTGAAGAAGTTCTCAGTGCTTGAAAATATAAAGTTGCTTGAAAAGTACATCCTGAACTTTCTGAATGTTTTATACAAAACCAAATATTTGTCTGAATAATAAAGCTAGTAACATCTTTTTAAAAAAATGTTTAATGTCTTTAACAAGATGAAGTAAGTTTTGCACAATAAAATGATCATGATCTTTCAGAACTGGGCAGATGACTCCACAAGTACTTGCCCTAGTAAACATTTACAAAGATCAGTCTGGTTAAAGGACTAGTCTGGTGATAATCTATATATCCTTTTTTTTTTTTTTTTTTTTTTTTTAAATTGCCCACAAATCACCAATTAAATCATCATCGAAGCCTGATATATCTTCTTCCTCTGTGTCATAGAGCTCCATTGTTAAACTATTAAAAACACATCAATGAGTCACACTGTTGCACTGGGTGACATGTTCCTTCATTACCACGAACACACACTGAAGTTTATTTTGAGTCGATCCCATACACACCAGAAATATTCAATAAAGCACAAGACGTGAATTAATTCTCTGCTGAAAATAGTCCCCAACACATGCACTATTCCCTCCTCTTTGAGTAACGTTTGCTAAAAACTATAGTGACCAGCAGTTTGAGGAAATAAATGAGCCTTTTTAAAAATGTGACTATAAATTTTGACCCATTTTTAAAGAGATATATATATATATATATATATATACACATACACACTGTATATGCCAGTGATCAGTGATGGAAATGCTTACTTCAAAAATCTGCTTCAGCCTTTGTAGGTTTCAGTACACATCAAATTTTTTTGTTTAGATCACACACCGACCAGTCTTGAAACTTTTGCATATCCCGTAAAAAATAGTATAAAATAACCAATAAAATTCTATAATTAGCATTAAGTAGAAAAAATGGTTCACCTTATTAATAGCACAAGCAGTCTTCTCTCTTATCTTGCCACTGCTTGTACGTAGGATTTTTGAGAAGTCTTGTCGAGCAGAAAGAAGGTGGGCAACAGAGATTATGCTTTTGGTGTTGAGGGCAGTACGCAGAGGCTGGTAAACTTTGGCCAACTTTTCAGCCTGTGTCTGTAGAAGGACAAACAAAAAAAGGAATCTCATTTACTTTTGGAAAGCAATGGATCAGGTACATTAGTCATATGTCGCAGAAAAGTAGGCCAAAACACAATATTTTGAGTAACAATGAAAACAGGCATGCAGGAGCACTGGTACACTGCACTGCAAATCATGCTTGACACATGTACTTGAACAAGAACAACTGATCTTAAATACTAAGAGGCCTGAGAGGAGACTCAAGTAGTAGAAGTCTTGAAGTGTTGGTGTCACTCGTGCCTATTCGACCTAGATGTTCCAAGAAATATGGAACCAGAGGAACTAATTTCAGGAACTAGGAGCTAAAAGTAAGCCATGTAGATTATACAAATTAGACCCATGGCGGATTAAAAAAATGACAGCATTGTTTAAAACACAGTATTAACACATGAGGAAACAACACAGAGTCCTACTGTTGTTTTTTGTATTTACTGTTGTGTGACTGATGTGTGAGTTAGATGTAATGAATGAATAAAAAGGAGAAATGCAGAGGTACACATGGATGAAACAGTACACGGGTTGAAGCAGCCCCGATTTATGTGTTTGACCAGTCAGCAATGGTTAAAAACCCCGCCTGTAAACTTCCTGAGAGTTTAGAAAGTAACACCCCCAGACCAGGGACTATCCTGCAGGAACTAAATTTAGTCCCTGGTCTTCTGGTCGAAACACAGGTTTAGTTCCTGAGTTCCTCAAAATGTTCTTGGTCCAGTGGGGGAGTTCCTGTGATGGAAAAACCCTATCTATCTATCTATCTATCTATCTATCTATCTATCTATCTATCTATCTATATATGCACATACATATACACACACACGAGTTAGAAGTGTTGGTGTGGCTGCACTCAAGGTCAGAATATGATCAAATTAGCAGAAACACTTATTTTTTTTATTTCTCTACATGCTTTACGTGTATAAGCTTGACTATTTTCACTTCATCTTCTCTTTGTTAAACAAACTCCGCATCCATAACCAATTCTCCTTTTTCTCCTCAGTAGGACAGCAGATCTGATTGACCTAACTATTGCTAAAGCAAACACAAGTGTACAAAGGAACCCTGTTAAAATCCATTGTTTGTGCTTTCAGATTCAAGTTTCCACATACCTTTGCTCTGTCAGACCAACCAAAAGACTGCACTGTCACATCCAGACGTTTCAACAACATCTTCCTTCTCACTTCATACTCATTAACAAGTGCTTGGTTTATAGCTTCAATTTTTTCCTGGCAAAAACAAGGAAAAGAGAACAGTCATTTAGTGATGCACTATCCCACTGATATGTTGTATGTCTTCGTCATTTTTCAGTATTTACCATGTGCACAGGTCCAAGGGCCTTTTTCATCAAAGGCTCTCCAACGTGATTTGGTGGGACTCTACTCATGGCTTCTTTCAGCTAAGAAAAGTGGACAATAGGCATGTGTAGTATGTAGTATGGACAAAAAGCCACAACTAAAACTACAATTAAAAAAAGTGTGTGGGGTTTGCAGTTTTTGAAAGGGACTGGCCAGCTTGAAATACAGATTTTTTCCTGCTAGATGCTGTTTTGTTTTTGTTGCGAGTACACACCTTCTTCTCAATTCCACTGAAGAACTGGAACATGGTGATGTTGGCTGGAGGCTTGGACATTCCCAGCGCCATGCAGATGCCCTTCAGTTCCTGGAACATGGGGCTGCCCGACTCCTGGGCTTTTTTCTGAGGTTTGTTAACCAGGATCATCCTCGCTGCCTCCAACTCAGACACCAGAAATGCTGAGATACAAATTGGATTTGGTTAAATTCCTTCCCCCATTACACCATGTTTAAGTTAAAGAAAGTAAAATTTAAAGAATTGGGAAAAACTGTTATATAAGGCCAGAAGAAATATAGGAAAGTATAGCAGAGAAAGTCCTAGGACTGAACATAGCTAACAAAAGAAGCAAAATATAACAAAAAGACACCAGTGATTTAATTATAGTATATGAACTCTATCTGTGTTTGCTTAAGCATAGAGGAAAGCCATTAGCCCCGCACCCGCACTGCCAGACCAATTCGCCAATGCAAATTAGTCTGGCACCTCTCAGTTCATTTTTGATTTCCAAGGGGCATTATCAATGGGCACAGACCAAAATGACACAATTGGATAGACCTACAACCAATCAGAGCAATGAAATGTGTGACAAAGTGCTGAGCAACATAGCCCTCAGTATAGTCATCATATCAGATAAACAGGTCAGCTGGAAATCTGTCTGAACAGGAGGGGAGCCAGACGCCTCTGCCAGAGCAAATAAAATGAGCTTGCAGATTCGTCTTGTTCTCAAGATAGAAAGCCTGTAAAAGACCTTTCTTGTGCCTGACATTAAGCTCGTTTGGGGTGAATATCCCCTCTGCTGGAAAGTGGATGAGAGCAGATGGCTGAAGCCGGGGAAAGTGACAAAAACTCTGACCAACTTTAAATCCAGGTTAAAAACTTTTATGTTCTGCACTGAACCTTATAAGAGTACTCCACTGACTTAGCATTGCACTCCTACAATGTTGGATTCATGATGGACAGTTAAAAAAGGGATCCAGAGACACTGTCTTTTTTTATTCCATGCATTCTTTTTACTTGTCAAAACATGGTGCCTACATTAACTAAAATGCAACTGAAATCAAGTCACTTGAGTGTTTCAGATTTGGTTGTGTTATGCTAGTAGCGGCTAATGTAGCCTGGAGCTGCTAGCCTCCAGCAGAGATGTGGAGCTACAGAGGTCTGCTAACCTCACTTCTTTCTAACTCCACACCCCCAGATTTTTTTCATTTTCAAACTTGTAGTCTTCAGCCCCAACTGATGCTGACTCAAGTGATATAACTTGAGGCAAATTTCACACAGCTCCCTCTAGAGACATAAAGGGCTTTATACTACTTTTTTCACACGTGCAGTAGTACTCCCCAACACCTGGAGACACACGCTGATGTACAATTGGTGGAGTTTTTTTTTATCCTTGTGTTCTTTGATGTTTTTCATGGATTATATAAAGTACTTTAAATTGCCTTTGTGTAAGAAATGTGCTATAGAAATAAACTTGCCTTGCCTAGTGAGTGAGCCAATAGCATTAGCTCAAAAGTGACACAAAATAAATGCATTTGCAATTATCTATGTCAGATAATCTTAAATGATTCTGTAGATAGGTCTGGCAGCTGTGTGGGATATTCATTCAAATATTTTGGGCTACCAGATGTTACTTTGCCATTTTCCCTTTGATTATAAGGTAATGTCACAATTATCCCAGCTAGTGAAGGTAGTTTATCATCACTGCCAAATTTAAACACATGGCCCCTAAAATAGTTCAAGAAAAAAAATCAACTTTTTTAGTTACCAATACTAGTATTTATCCTGCTATTAGTCAGCAAAATGTATTCAAATGTTATCAAGGGGCTTACTATCACACATGATTTAACAGGAAAGGTTTGAAAAAGTTTCAGATTTCATGAAGTGTTATTCACCAAAATGCTGTTGAATGCATTTCCTCCCTCATAAAACATCTGCAGTTTTTAAATATTTTAAATCCTGTATTGTTTCCATCCATGTTTGCTTGCTAGCAGTCTTCCTTTTAATGCATTTCTTAATGTGTTTCTTAGTATGTTACCCCCACCTGTAGGTCAGTCGAATAGTGTGAAACCAGGCAGCAATGTGCATCACGTCTCCCTTGTGCTAGTCCACATGCACGAGACAAGTGAAACGGGGAACCACATCACATAAAAACATTGCTCTATCACGTTATTAGTGGTCAAAATCTCCACAGTGTACCTTTAAAAGGTGGTTATCAAACTTGAACATGAACTAATACAAATGGTTTGCTCTTGTTATTGAAGTACTGGGACTTGATGTGTATGAGTATGGTGTAAAATACGAGTCAAAGTATCCTGGTTTGGCAATGACACAAAACATAAACAAGACCAAAAAAAAAAAACAACAACAAAAAAAAAAAACTACCAGAACCTGCCGTTTAAAGCTCCTACACACCCATGACACACCCACACAGGTGTTTTCACTGAGTCAGGGTTTTCCCTGGTGGCAAAGGTTTGAGAATGTGCATGGTGCGGCATACAGTTTCTGCACCTACCTTAAGAATGTTGTGTACTTAAGTGAAAAAAATCATGATCTGATTGACAAAAGTGTCCATAGGGATTTAAATTTGATCCCAAGATGGAACAAATGGACAGATAGACTGTCTGGATGCTGCACTGCCCTTGCAGTTGAGTTCCGCCTTTTATCTCATACCGTCAATATCACATGCCAGAATTTTCACCAAAGGCGGTGGCCAGTAATAGAAAGGCAGCTGCATTTGAGAGACAGGCAGGGAGAACCCTGCTTATTTTGCCTCATTAAATGTCCTGGCAGGACTATGCGTGAGGTGATGGTGAGGTGGGAATATTTATTTATTTAACATTCTTATCAGTACTTGCAGTTTGGTAACCTCACATAATTCGCAGCCTCCCTTCACTTAACTTTAACCTGAGCAGAAGTCTAACCAGCCAGAATAACTGAACACATCTGAGTGGGTGTGCAGAGCCTTGCAAAACTAACACAGGCTGAAAACACATGCTTTTACTGCCATCTAATGGTTGCTACATGTTATGTTGACACCCTGTGCAGAATGACGCCTAACAATATACAGTATGATTGTGCAATACTATATCGCAGCTGGGTGTGGAACCGTACATTAAAAGTGTAAGAGACTTTAACCTTTCAGCCCACAAGTCAATGCAACAATACTCGTTTCCATGAAAGATTCAGTGTTAAATTGCTCTTTTAAAAGAGGTGTTTTAAAGTGTTGTTATCATACTGAGCAACAGCAGGCAGTCGTTCCTGTTGAGAAGCCTCTGGGTGATGTCTCCGCTAGTGAGGGCAGAGTAAGGACAGGCAAGCTCTGACAGTAGACCGCTCATCTCCAGCTGGAAACCCTCTGCCTCGCTCGGACCTGGGATGGGTACAATGACAAACGCAGAGGACATGATGTCACAAGACAGAAAATAGTCTGGTTAGAACTCACACATACCCAGTCTAAGCCATCAGCTAGTTACACTGGTGGTGTTAGCAGCAACTTGACAGACTTCAAACAGAAACCTTCAGTGCTGAAGATGATATTCATGTATAATTTCTATTTTTGCCAGATTGTGCTGTAGCTCTGTAATTTCTATCTGCTCAGCCACATAAATACATAGAAAGCCTGACTACTTACTCCAAGCTCTGTTTTTTCGGGGTTGAAAAATCAAATAAACTAAATTTGGAGTAATGCATCAGGTCTTTCCATGTCTCTACAAATGGCATGTAACAGGTGTGTGTGGTTGTCCAGTGACATGAGCAATGGGAAATGTCAAAATGTAGGAATGGACTAACATCAGTTAAAATCTTAGAAATCTAATGAAATTCAGTCCCAAGCACGCGGTAATTAAATGTTTTTGTACAAGCTATATTTTCAACACGTCACCTCCAGCCTGATTAAGTTAATCATGGTATTTCCTGCTCCATGACAGTAAACACAAAGCATAGCATGTGTCATTCAACAATGTAGTTTACTTTTATTTCCTTGGGCATCGTCATTGTCAATAATTAAAAATGAGACTAGAAGAAACATTTGGTGTTAATCTTGTGTCACTATTGAATTGTGCATCAGAAGCAACTTAAGACAGAATATGTCTTACAGTTAGTGGCATGGACATTTTCCTCCAGCTTGCTGTAGAGTCTAAGCTCTGAGACGATCCAGGCACAGAGTTTAGTGAATTCAGGTGAAGCTGCCCCTCCACTCACAGCAGAGTCCAGAGACCCTTCCTCCAACAGTGGGCCTTGGTACCTTCAAAGACACACATAGCTCACATTAAAACACATGCAATCTGAGCCACAGCTCTTTGTCAATCTACAAACTAATTTGTAGTTGTAAGCCAAACTACGTTTAAAAAGATGCTTATTTAAAGATGTCTTTATCATTGCTAAACGTAAATGCCGCACAGAAATTAGCTAAGGACCTCCAGTGATTTGAGAGCAGCTCCAGGATATTTGAGCATATCAATAATTACAACAGATAGATACATAACGTAGATAAATACATAGATAGATAGATAGATAGATATTTTTAGAAAGTGGGGCTGGAATTGGTTAACAGAAAGGAATGTGTTGGAACTGATCCTGATGGGAATCATGACGGGGGCAGCTTCTGCTGACACAGCTTGTGGCACAACATGTAAAATCCGTCTGTATGTCGACTGCTTCGCATGTAGATAGCTATGATGCCATGAATAGTTATGGAAAAATTATAAACTGTCAGACCAACGTTGGCTAGCTACAACAGCAGGTTAGCTAAAGCACGCTCCATTGCATTGCGCTGGATAAAATAACAGAGACTAGGCTGGTCATTGTTGAAATGCGAGCATTTGCAACTCATCTTCACACAGCGGTATACTTATTAGGTTCCCTTACTTACCCTAAATCTTCAAGAGAGACGAGTATGTCATTCTCCATCCCAATAATTTATAGTTATGTTCTAAAATAACGTAATGTCAAACCGGGTTTTCACATCAGCCAGCTCAGCTGATACACGTTTAACTTCTACTTCTTCTTCTTTAGATTTATTGGTAGTTGGCAAACCGTCTTATAGGCCCATTACCACCATCTACTGGAGTGACTAGGGCAGGGAAAAAAAACATCTCTGCTAAACATGTTTCTCTTTAATTAATTAAAAATAGATGTTACATGATTCCTTCCCAATAAGATTTCCTGACGTAATATAATGTTTTGTTTCCTTTAGTGCTGATGCTATTTTATTATTATAATCAGTCTTTATTAAACAAGGACCATGCATAAAAAACATTAATCTCAAAATGAGATGTTTTATGCCAGATTTAGCTATTAGCTAATTTCCATCTGCAGTCCCTGGGCAGGTACACAGAACAATTACCAGATAATAAAAACATGAATGTACATGTGACACTATTGCATAGTCTCTGTCACACTAAGAATTCTACAAACAAATCTAAAAACACACATCAACATATACCAGCACATTCATGCAGTACAGCTATAGGATTACAGTTCATTACAATTTAAAATCTAAATCACTGTAAAATAAATGTTGACATGACTGGTTGCTCAATATCCATTTTTTGCACCATGGGAAAAAGAATGAAAGTCTGTGCAAGTTTTAAACTCACCTGGAAGAATATCCCAATGTTTGATTGCTGTAAATGAAAAAGCAGATTATGCAAAAGCAGTCCACCACATAGGGATGTGTAAGTCTGAGTTTAGAGCAGATTGAGAGGTTCTGCTCATTTGCTCAGAGCAGAGATGAAAAAAGCTCTTCAGTGGTGGAGGAGCAGCATTGTGAATTATCTAGAATACCAACTGAACTTCTGAAAACAGAATGAGATTTTCATGTAATTTATTGATTTAAGGCTTGTTTAAAAAGAATTTCACTTGGTTTCAGCACAGTCTTACTGGCCTGGGACCAGCAGGATATACAATAATGAAGATGTGAAAAAATCATTGCATGCAAAAACGTTTTTGATGCTTCTATTGTTAATGAGTTCCTAATATGTCTTAATTTAACCATGTTATATTTCAATTTTTGACTCATCTTTTAATATGGCTTTCAAAAGTCAAGTTGGAATCCAAAGTCATACCTAAATATTTAACCTCATCAACATTTTTGATTATTTGTCCATTAACACTATGCTGTGGATACAGTTTGTTTTTGTTTAATGAGAGCTTAGTGGCCACTTGTTCAGCATCTTTCCTGTGTCACCAGCTGCTTTATTAAGAACATCTGTGCAATCTAATCCAATCCAATACAACAGTTCTGCCATAAATTCAGTTTTTGTTGACATTGTCAGAAAGTTGATTATTCTACTTTATGTTTATTATTGAGGTCGTGGTGGGGATGGTGGTGTAATGGACTGCATTATATTGAAAAGTGTTCCTAATATTTTTGTCCCCCTCATATATGTTAATGGAGTAGATATTAAAAATGCCCCAGTGACAATGCATTGGGTGTGTACTTATTTCATGAAGTGTTTGATTAAGCCTTGTATGCCAGAATGTTAACGACGGTCATCACTACCAATATGCATTGGTTCAGACATAATTTGGTGAAATCTTAGATAGAATAACCAAGACGACGTCACCTTTATATCTGAAAAAAATCTTGATAGTTATGATCAGTTCATAGATGTATTCAACTTCCCTTGCCCTTAGAGAATTTAAAACAAATGAAGGTCTTGTCATTGTACAGTTTCATAGTTAATACCTTAGACTGTATACTGTATAAACATCTTATAAACAGTACATGGTTTAAACAGGTATATCATATAACATTTCACCAGAATCGAATTAGGAGGCCTCCATTTAAAGGCCCCCTTCAGACATCTTTTAAGATGTTTGTAAACTACTCTACTGAATAATAATTTGTGTCTGATATATTTTTTCCACAAAAAAGTTAGTTTGTTAAAATAACCAAAAATACATCTCCTCCTTCTTCCTCATTAAAAATTACTCAATCTATAAATATGCAAATATATTTTATTTTTATTTTATTCAGAAGTTTAACCATTGGACAGAAGATGTCTCCTACTTCACTGTAAAGTCCATTCTCAGTGTGTGTGCACTGAGGGCATCAAGTTTCCACATCACTTTTGTGTAAGTTGACTATTGGACAAGAATTGGCTTCCAAAATATTTGTAATGTCACAAATCATACCCCCCTTAAAATCTGATTTTCAATGAGCACAGAGAAACTTTTCACTTTCAGCAGATGAATGTGCAAACAAACTTAAGAGTGTTAAACTCTGCACATAGATCATTCAGCACAGTGAAGCTCAAACATTCAACCGTAGGAGCAAGAAGAAAAACACATTTTTCGAAACAACACTTGAAAGATGCTACATAAATAAAATTTATTTTATAATCAACTCTGCACTAACATACAAAACACCTTAAAAATGAAATGTCTCATGAAAGATTAATAGAAAAAGATTTAATCCAAATGTTTAAATGACTCAGAAACACACCTTTGCAATATAGTCACATTCATGAATGTGACCTGTGAATTCTGTTGTTATTGTGTTGAAGCCCTCCTACAAGATTGCACTTGTTAGTCCACTACATTCGTCTGATGGCAGCAGTTGCTATTACTTTACGATGACTCACATGAAGTTTGCATGCAAATCACACAGTCAATTTATATGTGTGTCTATGGATTAAACCCCACTGGTAAGAACTCAGTTTGGACCAGCTGTAACCAAAATGCTGCTTAACACACAATTTGCAATAACAGTCTCCTGTTTAACCATTGAGTTGAGCCGAGTTTCATATCCAGCCACTGGAATTCAGCCGGGATCAACAAACCAGTGCAATGAGATGAAGAGGGCCAATTTGAAAAGCTAGGTGATGATTTTCAGGGAGAACAGAGGTACTATAAAACATATCATGTTACAGGGAGTATGTTGGATTTTATGTTAATATCAAAAATATCACACAGTGGATAATTCATACTGAAAAACATGTGATGGGCCCAGTGCACCAAAAGCAGTGAAGCAGCAGTGTAGAAAACACACAAAGACAAGTGATATTATTCTTACTTTCCAGATCTGCAGAATTTCAGGTGAGTGTTTAGGTCTGTTTGTTCAGTAAATGCAAACCACTCTACATTGGAACTATTTTCAATAGAGGAATAAATTGTATTTGAAGCAAAGTTCTGTGCATGATTGTTCTCAACAGCCAGTACTGATTAGTAAACACAAGAAGCAATCACAATAATCCAATCCTTGTAGATATGATATATCGTGTATATGAAAAAGGGGACTCTGTGGGTTTACAGATGTAATAATCCTGTGATTATATCCACACACAAAATCTTCGAACAAAACATTAAGGATAAGTTACATTTGATTTTCCCCTTTATGTGAAATGTGTGACGAAATTAAGTTTGCCTTGTCAAACATAATGTCATTTACGTGTCTATGGTGTTACCTGGTGTTACATATAATGTTAAAATGGGATGCATTAGCATCATCCTTTTTAAACTGTGAAACCAAGTTGTTCCACCTCATTTCACTTCCCACCATAACCACTGATCCCCTAGTAGGACTACAGACAGAAATGTAAGCATGAATACTGTATATGAGTAATGCATATGGGATAGATGTCTTTAAAACATATCATCTTAAAACAACATATTCTCCCAACCTACATTATTTGCAAAGTAAGACAGAGAGGACAGACTTCAATCAAATGTTTTATTGTGTAAAAAAAAAACACAATAAACTGATGTTTAAAAAACAACAACAAGAAAGCATCTTGGTTAACTGTGTTTAGTCAGTTCAGTGTTCATGTTCACAGTTTTCCCTGGAGCCCCTTCTTAGTCTCATAAACAAGCTGCGCCAGCTTGAACTCAAACTCATCCAGTTCGGGCGTTGGCAGAGTCCTGGCAAACTCTATCAAAGATGTAAATCGCTGTGCAAACTTGTCCTCTTGTGGCTGCCTCAACATTTGCAGCTCCTCCATGTGTTTACGCTGCCTCTCCACCCATGACGCACTCCACTCTTGAATAAATGACAGGAGCTGCGAAACAGATGCCTCCTCGTCGCTCTCTGCCCGCCGCTTGGCTGCCTTCCTCCTCCTCCTTGCCACATCCAACTGTGGTGAGGAACACACCAACGGTGCCCCCTGGTTGTCTTGCAATGCCCTGGTGGATTCCAGGACTGACTGCCTGCTTGTATCACTGCTCTCTGACAGGTGGCTGTGCTGGGTGGGTGTGTAGTGGTGCTGGCCACGGCTCACAGAGAGGTCAGTGTCCCGGCTTGCCAAGCAAAGGGGCTGGCTGCTGATCTCTGGCTGACTCGCATTGATGACTGACGACTGTGGCCCATCAGACGATGTAGCAGTCTCTCTCTGCAGAGACAGCATTGCAAGTTTTAAACTCAGGAATTAAAACACATCCATTGTTGTGTCAGCTCCAGTCAGTTGCTTTGTGCTAGCTAGTTAGTAATATTAGCAGCATGCTCAGTGGCAAGAAAAGCAGCATGCTAGCTGGCAGTGGGAAGTGGCTATTTTTGAGGAGAAAAAAACTCTTTCGAGAAAAGAGCAAAGACAGAACAAGCAAAAAACACAGCAGACCTATGTGGTGGTAAATGCACATTCATGAAGAAGACAAAACATAATTACCTCATCCTTGACCATGTTGTCCACTGTCTGGCGGTGTTTGACGAAGGTGCACAGCCAGGACAGTTGGGTGTAGAGAACAGGAGTCTTTTCCCCTCCAGTTGTTCCATTCTGCCTACCCTTCAGCGCCCTCTTTTTTGCTTTTGCAAAGCGATCACGAAGCTTGTTCCACTTCATTTTCACCTCTTCTGGGCCACATCCCACTATCTCGCCAATCTGTCGCCAAGAATTCAGTGTTTTCTGTGTATCTTTGTAGTCACGGAGGGATGCATCATACAAATGAGGATAAAGACGCACAGCCTCAGACAGTCTCTCCTCGAAGGGGTTCATGTCGCAGGTTGCAGGTTTAACACAGAAAGCAATGGAAGTAGCTGTGTGAAGAATGAAAAACAACAGTTTGAGAGAGGTGCTAAATAAATACAATTTTCACACCTTCATACACCTGGCCAGTCACTGACTTGGGTGTGATTGTCTGTTTTGGGAAGTTAAAAAAATGTCAGACAATCTCCCCTCCTCCACCATCTGAAAAGCAGCCTATGATGGGTGGGGGTTTCAGATGCTATTAGACCACCTGAAAGGAATTTGGTTTGAAGTATACAGTAAATCAAACTTAATATAGCCACTAACTTGAATTTTTAAGTTTAACTTGTTGGGGTACTTAAGCTGACCAAACTTAAGGAATGTTTCAGGAGAGCCATTCAAGATCATTTGTCACTGTGCGAAGAATACAGTTTTAACATTTTTGTCAAAGTCATTGACTTGACTATTGAACTCAAAAATTGCAACTTGTTGAGATGCCCCTCCACTCACAGCAGAATCCAGAGACCCTTCCTCCAACAGCAGGCCTTGGTGCCTATTAATCTGCAATACAGATTTGGTTTAGCAAAGCCAATATTGACTCTGGAGACTTGTTGCCAAATACCTCCAGCGTTCACCAATACAGCCATACTATATTTAAAAATCTGCTTATTTAAAGATGTCTTGATTATTACTAAACATAAATACCACACAGAAATTAGCTCAGGACCTCCAGTGATTTGTGAGCAGCCCCTGGATGTTTGAGCATATTAATAATCACGACGCATACATACATAAATAGATATTTTTAGAACGTGAACGTCATTTTATCAAAGTCCATTTTTGGCTCAACAAACTCAGTCTGGCCGATATTTACATATAGAGAGCTATGATGCTCATACACTCACTGGCTACTTTAATAGGTAAACCTGTGCAATCTAATGCAATCCAATACAATGGCTCTGCCATAAAAAATCGACATTTATCAAGCTTATACGTTTTCAGTTTTTGTTGACATTGTCAGAAAGTTGATTATTCTACTTTATGTTTATTATTGAGGTCGTGGCGGTGTATTGAATGGTGTTCTCACATTTTGTCCACTCCATTAACATACATGAGGGGGAAAAATATTAGGAACACTTTTTTAATGTAATGCACTCCAGTACAACACCACCATCCACTACGACTTCGATAATAAACATAAAGTAGAAGTAACACCTTTCTGACAACAAAAACTAAAAATGTATAAGCTTCGTAAAAGTAGAACTTATGGCAGAGCTGTTGTATTACATTCAATTAGATTGCACAGATGTACCTAATGAAGTGGCTGGTGTATATAGCTAAGGAAAAATCATCTTACGACGTGCTGTCTGACCACGTCGGAAATCAAATGTGTTTATAGTTGATCCGAACGGCTTCACTCAAAGGCGACTGTCACAGAGAGGGGAGGGGGCGGGGAGACCTGATATCTTTAAACAGGCAGATAAGGGCGCAGATTTTCAGACAGGCTCTCCTGGAAGACAATCATAATGTTGCACTCAGCTGTTCACATGAAACGTGAAATAAACAGTTGTATCAAGAATAAAAAAGGAGAGATAGACAGAGAAGTTGAAACCGTGGCTCCTCTCTCACCTCTGCACAGCTGGCCAATCACTGCGTGAAGGGGGAGTGAATGTCGGCTTGTCCGTTTCGGAAAGTTACAGAAATGACCGTGCACCTATTCGCCGTCGGAAAGGTGCCGGGGGAGGGGGGTTAACTGGATTTTCACCGTCCGTTAAGCATGTCTGAGGGACTATACAGCAGCCTTAACATCACTAACGTATAACAGTAACTTAGCTGTTTAGCTAAAGCAAGCTATGTTGCATTGCGTTGACTAAAATAACACAGCAGTATACGTATTAGATTCTTTTACTCACCCTAAATCTTCAAAAGAGACAGAATGTCCGTCCCTATAATCTATAGTTATGTTCTAAAAACACATAATGTCCAGCAGGATTTTCACATCAGCCATCTGCTCCTTCTTCATCTTTTTCTCTTTGGAGTTTTACGGCAGTTAGTATCCTTCATGTTGCATTACTGCCACCTCCTGGTTTAGTATCCAAAAAAAAGTCCCTAAAAAAACAACCGTCTTCTGCCCTCTCCACTACCTCCATACTATAAAATACTTTTTGGATCATTCAATTTCCCATCCACCTCCGGTATGTTTTACACAACCACAGCGCGCTGGTAGGTACCACAATACATATCCCACACAGAAACTGAGAAACAATTGTATTGAATTTGTATCACTATAAAATTGGGAGAGTAATGGGGAGCCCCTGGGACAAAATCTTAATGTAGGTCTGTGGTCTAATTTGTCAGCATAGGGGTCCTTGATGTGAAAAGGTTTGAGAACCACTAGCCTAAATTCTCTGCTTCCTGACACATGTTCACAATGGCCTGTTTTCCTATAATGAAAAGTGTGCTGTTAAGATTACTATGTTCCATACTCGTTCTTCTAGTTGTGGCACGCTCTCCATGTTTACCCCTGTTTCTTGTCACCCCCAACATTCTATGTTGAATGTAAATGTTTTCCTTTGGCTGCATGATCCCAAATTTGTTGCCAGTCTTGATAAATTTCCTCTCTGATTTTGACAGTTCAATACAACATTTCTTTATTGCTTGTTTGGCTAGTGTTGTGTATCACAGAACTTTGTGGGGAAATATATCTCCTGCAAAAAAGGACAGAGAGAAGAAGTTAACAAACTACCATCCTACTTTATTATGCTACTTGCTACTTTATTAACAGGCAGGTGAACTTAGGTTTGCACTTGAGCAGCTCCCTACATACACTGAGCACCCCCAAAGCACCTTAGCGCCACCTTCAGGCGATAACAGATAACACATAGTGCCCCAAAACAGCACTGGTATTATAACAGTGCATCTTCTCATTGTTAAGCATTTTACGTAATTTTCTTTTATACACCACAGCTAGCTTCTCTGCTTTCTTGTTTCCAACTGTGTGTGTAGGAACCCACATGAACATGACCATTTTAACTTGATTGACTATTCTTGATTGTGTTGGCAATATTCCATATAGAACATCCGGTAACACTTTATAATAAGGTGTCATGTTACTGGAGTTTTTCCCACTATGTTTTTTGAACAAGCTCTAGCAGTGAGTTTGTTTCAACTTGCATTTGAGCACGTTACTTGATCTCCTCTGTTGAGCCTATAAAGCAACCAGTAGGCTGTTGCATAAGGCTCTATAGTGGGGCAGCTGACTGCAAAATCAATCAGATGATGATATAAGCATGAAATTTTGCATGTGGTTCACTATTAGTCTACTGTCTACTGGATGCAATTATCTTCATACATTCAAAACAAACTGTTGAAAAATTAACATTTGATGGGTCAATTCCTATATTTGGAAAGATGGAGATTCTGTTTTTTCACCATCTGTGTTTGTAGGATGGATTTATTGATCATTTTTAGGAGGTTTGAGACATTTTGTGTCTCAGTTGCCTAATATTTTACTTGATGATTCCGTTTTCATGGGAAATGGTTATCTGGATGCATCACTGTTTATTTATTGAACATTAGAACTGGCACACATGGCTACAAAGTGCAGTGCATCTACTGCCATGTTATTCAGTCTTACATCCATATTTTGTCAACTGTTTGCAACACTTTATGAATTAAAGATGGGAAAATCTGTGCACCACTTTCGCTACTGACAGGATGCAAGTATTTTAATGTATTTCTCATGACATTGATGGCAATTCAAGTTTTTGTCATGTCTGTCTAGACTGTCATCATTATTACCCTAACACAAACACTAACTTTGGTTCTCAATGCAGTAAGTGCTTGTTGTTGGGGTAGTTGTATTGACCACTGCATCTTCAGATGTGTGATCTGTGTGTGAATTGAAAACCTCAGTAAGAGATACACCTCAACTTTAGCCACATTCTTTGAACAAAACAAAGGAAAGTGCTTTGAAGTTGGGGTGTGATTCTATACTGTGTCACTACCTAGACTTTATCCAGATTCACAATTTGTATACACATGCCCCCCATGTCAGAATGAGTTTTTGGATCTTTTTTCCCCTTTGTTGAAGTAGCCATTCAGTGCTAACTCTACTTCTCTGTATTGATTGCAGTTCTTTTGATGTAGTGTCAACTAGGTCCTCCAGGTGGCAATGTGTTGCATCAATGCAAACTCACTGCAATCTAATTGACCACTCAACATCTGCTAACGGCCAGCATGAATTTGAGATGACGGTTGTCTATTCACGTACAAAGAATGTGATTGTTTACTGACCGTTGTCACGGCCATTGAAACTTGATGAAAATGAAGGCGGGGTTGGGTTGAACGGTAGCACTGTGTATTTAAGATGGGCAAATCTGTGCACCACTTTCACTGCTAACAGGACGCAACGCAGAAGAGGCCAGAAAGAAACATCTCTAGACTCCGAGGGAACCTCATGAGTAAAGAAGATTTTTCACTGAGAGTTTGAGTTATTGGCCCAACTTGAGCATTGCCTTGTATTTTGACTACAGTAAGTGCTACTTGTTGGGGCGGTTGCACATGACAAATGCTACAGATTGCAAATGAAGAGAGGTACTATCGGAATCACGTTCAGATCACCTCAAACAGAGACACTGATGATTCTGGTTTTCATAAGTGCTTCTCTTTGGGGTTGTCTTGGTTGTGAGTTCTTCAACAGACATCTCATCAGATAAATGCAGAGAGTCATTTCACATCAGTTTTACATGACACGGGAAATGTATGAATCGGTCACTAACATTACCTGAACAGAAGCACTGACTTGGGTCCTGAATGCAGTAAGTGCTACTTGTTGGGGTAGTTTTTCTGACCTCTGATTTCCCAGGCTCCTTTCAAGCTATTTTTCCAAACACCCATTCTAAATCAGTTGTTACATGAATGCTGTTTTGGCACTGGATGAGTTTTTGGCTTTACCCTGACATGAGCACTGAATGTTCAATTCAGTAAGTGCTACTTGTTGGGGCAGTTTTCATTGACATAAGTAACTGTACATATGAGGAGACATTTCTTGCGGAAATCACTCTCAGATCACCTCAAATACAGCCACTGATGATTCTTGCATTCATAAGTGCTAGTTTTTGGGGTTGTCTTGGTTGGGACAGATTCCTTCATACATATATCTCTACAAAGCGGATGGAAGAAGAAGAAACCACTTTTTTAATTCAGAGACAAATTTCGGTGAGAGATACACTTCTACTTAAGCAACTCTGACTTCAACAGTAAGAAAGTGCTATATAGTTGGGGTGTATTTCTCATGACATTGATGGCAATTCAAGTTTTTGTCATGTCTGTCTAGACTGTCATCATTATTACCCTAACACAAACACTAACTTTGGTTCTCAATGCAGTAAGTGCTTGTTGTTGGGGTAGTTGTATTGACCACTGCATCTTCAGATGTGTGATCTGTGTGTGAATTGAAAACCTCAGTAAGAGATACACCTCAACTTTAGCCACATTCTTTGAACAAAACAAAGGAAAGTGCTTTGAAGTTGGGGTGTGATTCTATACTGTGTCACTACCTAGACTTGATCCAGATTCACAATTTGTATACACATGCCCACCATGTCAGAATGAGTTTTTGGATATTTTTTCCCCTTTGTTGAAGTAGCCATTCAGTGCTAACTCTACTTCTCTGCATGGATTGCAGTTCTTTTGATGTAGTGTCAACTAGGTCCTCCAGGTGGCAATGTGTTGCATCAATGCAAACTCACTGCAATCTAATTGACCACTCAACACCTGCTAACGGCCTGCATGAATTTGAGATGACGGTTGTCTATTCACGTACAAAGAATGTGATTGTTTACTGACCGTTGTCACGGCTATTGAAACTTGATGAAAATGAAGGCGGGGTTGGGTTGAACGGTAGCACTGTGTATTTAAGATGGGCAAATCTGTGCACCACTTTCACTGCTAACAGGACGCAACGCAGAAGAGGCCAGAAAGAAACATCTCTAGACTCCGAGGGAACCTCATGAGTAAAGAAGATTTTTCACTGAGAGTTTGAGTTATTGGCCCAACTTGAGCATTGCCTTGTATTTTGACTACAGTAAGTGCTACTTGTTGGGGCGGTTGCACATGACAAATGCTACAGATTGCAAATGAAGAGAGGTACTATCGGAATCACGTTCAGATCACCTCAAACAGAGACACTGATGATTCTGGTTTTCATAAGTGCTTCTCTTTGGGGTTGTCTTGGTTGTGAGTTCTTCAACAGACATCTCATCAGATAAATGCAGAGAGTCATTTCACATCAGTTTTACATGACACGGGAAATGTATGAATCGGTCACTAACATTACCTGAACAGAAGCACTGACTTGGGTCCTGAATGCAGTAAGTGCTACTTGTTGGGGTAGTTTTTCTGACCTCTGATTTCCCAGGCTCCTTTCAAGCTATTTTTCCAAACGCCCATTCTAAATCAGTTGTTACATGAATGCTGTTTTGGTACCGGATGAGTTTTTGGCTTTACCCTGACATGAGCACTGAATGTTCAATTCAGTAGGTGCTACTTGTTGGGGCAGTTTTCATTGACATAAGTAACTGTACATATTAGGAGACATTTCTTGCAGAAATCACTCTCAGATCACCTCAAATACAGCCACTGATGATTCTTGCATTCATAAGTGCTAGTTTTTGGGGTTGTCTTGGTTGGGACAGATTCCTTCATACATATATCTCTACAAAGCGGATGGAAGAAGAAGAAACCACTTTTTTAATTCAGAGACAAATTTCGGTGAGAGATACACTTCAACTTAAGCAACTCTCTGACTTCAACATTAAGAAAGTGCTATATAGTTGGGGTGTATTTCTCATGACATTGATGGCAATTCAAGTTTTTGTCATGTCTGTCTAGACTGTCATCATTATTACCCTAACACAAACACTAACTTTGGTTCTCAATGCAGTAAGTGCTTGTTGTTGGGGTAGTTTTATTGACCACTGCATCTTCAGATGTGTGATCTGTGTGTGAATTGAAAACCTCAGTAAGAGATACACCTCAACTTTAGCCACATTCTTTGAACAAAACAAAGGAAAGTGCTTTGAAGTTGGGGTGTGATTCTATACTGTGTCACTACCTAGACTTTATCCAGATTCACAATTTGTATACACATGCCCACCATGTCAGAATGAGTTTTTGGATCTTTTTTCCCCTTTGTTGAAGTAGCCATTCAGTGCTAACTCTACTTCTCTGTATTGATTGCAGTTCTTTTGATGTAGTGTCAACTAGGTCCTCCAGGTGGCAATGTGTTGCATCAATGCAAACTCATTGCAATCTAATTGACCACTCAACATCTGCTAACGGCCAGCATGAATTTGAGATGACGGTTGTCTATTCACGTACAAAGAATGTGATTGTTTACTGACCGTTGTCACGGCCATTGAAACTTGATGAAAATGAAGGCGGGGTTGGGTTGAACGGTAGCACTGTGTATTTAAGATGGGCAAATCTGTGCACCACTTTCACTGCTAACAGGACGCAACGCAGAAGAGGCCAGAAAGAAACATCTCTAGACTCCGAGGGAACCTCATGAGTAAAGAAGATTTTTCACTGAGAGTTTGAGTTATTGGCCCAACTTGAGCATTGCCTTGTATTTTGACTACAGTAAGTGCTACTTGTTGGGGCGGTTGCACATGACAAATGCTACAGATTGCAAATGAAGAGAGGTATTATCGGAATCACGTTCAGATCACCTCAAACAAAGAGACACTGATGATTCTGGTTTTCATAAGTGCTTCTCTTTGGGGTTGTCTTGGTTGTGAGTTCTTCAACAGACATGTCATCAGATAAATGCAGAGAGTCATTTCACATCAGTTTTACATGACACGGGAAATGTATGAATCGGTCACTAACATTACCTGAACAGAAGCACTGACTTGGGTCCTGAATGCAGTAAGTGCTACTTGTTGGGGTAGTTTTTCTGACCTCTGATTTCCCAGGCTCCTTTCAAGCTATTTTCCCAAACGCCCATTCTAAATCAGTTGTTACATGAATGCTGTTTTGGCACTGGATGAGTTTTTGGCTTTACCCTGACATGAGCACTGAATGTTCAATTCAGTAAGTGCTACTTGTTGGGGCAGTTTTCATTGACATAAGTAACTGTACATATGAGGAGACATTTCTTGCGGAAATCACTCTCAGATCACCTCAAATACAGCCACTGATGATTCTTGCATTCATAAGTGCTAGTTTTTGGGGTTGTCTTGGTTGGGACAGATTCCTTCATACATATATCTCTACAAAGCGGATGGAAGAAGAAGAAACCACTTTTTTAATTCAGAGACAAATTTCGGTGAGAGATACACTTCAACTTAAGCAACTCTCTGACTTCAACATTAAGAAAGTGCTATATAGTTGGGGTGTATTTCTCATGACATTGATGGCAATTCAAGTTTTTGTCATGTCTGTCTAGACTGTCATCATTATTACCCTAACACAAACACTAACTTTGGTTCTCAATGCAGTAAGTGCTTGTTGTTGGGGTAGTTGTATTGACCACTGCATCTTCAGATGTGTGATCTGTGTGTGAATTGAAAACCTCAGTAAGAGATACACCTCAACTTTAGCCACATTCTTTGAACAAAACAAAGGAAAGTGCTTTGAAGTTGGGGTGTGATTCTATACTGTGTCACTACCTAGACTTTATCCAGATTCACAATTTGTATACACATGCCCACCATGTCAGAATGAGTTTTTGGATCTTTTTTTCCCCTTTGTTGAAGTAGCCATTCAGTGCTAACTCTACTTCTCTGTATTGATTGCAGTTCTTTTGATGTAGTGTCAACTAGGTCCTCCAGGTGGCAATGTGTTGCATCAATGCAAACTCATTGCAATCTAATTGACCACTCAACATCTGCTAACGGCCAGCATGAATTTGAGATGACGGTTGTCTATTCACGTACAAAGAATGTGATTGTTTACTGACCGTTGTCACGGCCATTGAAACTTGATGAAAATGAAGGCGGGGTTGGGTTGAACGGTAGCACTGTGTATTTAAGATGGGCAAATCTGTGCACCACTTTCACTATATAACACGTGATTCAGACATATTGTTTGAATCAGATTGTGACATATTGTTTGAATCAGATTGTTGTTGACAGTTGATGATACCTTTGGTATTTTCACGCGCGATATCGACTCGCCCTCCACCTGCACGGAGTTCCCCCACGTCACCTTACAGCTTTACAGCTGCATCGTCACGTCACCTACACGGCTTTATATCTGGATTTCAGCGACAAATCGAGTGATCCGACACAGGAATCACGCACCACACACACCGCTTGTGACTCCTGTCCGTACGGGAGCCTTGTGAAGCCGATCCCGGACACGGCTTAAAGAGCCTCCCTGGCCTCCTCCATGGACAAAGCAGACAAATCAGAGGTATAAACGAATGTGGTGGCCAAGGCACTTTTTGTACTGTTAAGTTTCACAGGTTCACAAAGCACTCTTTTTTTTTTTTTTTTTTTTTTTTTTTCGCCCCCCCCTCTCTTCACCGCACTTAAAGCAGCAGCTTCCCCCCTACACCCACTCACTCCATTTCATTCCTGAAGCAAATATGGCTACTGCACAACCAACCAATGCCATGGAAAGGAAACAAATATGGACTGCAGCTTTTGGATCAAATGAAAGACCACAAAGAAAGAAACAAGTGCCAGATCCCAAAACACAAAAATCCACACAAGTGAGAAAGAGCCCCAACTCCCCAGCAGTACGCAGCTTCATCACCAAAACACTCCAAAACTTGGAAAGAATGGATCCCATCACACCTCTAGAACCCAATCCAACCACCAAAGAAAAAGCACTGCCACCTATGAAATTATCCAAACCCCCCAAAACTGACCAACAGGCAGTCATTGCATCCAATCCAAATTCAAAACCATCCACTTCTGCTGAGACATCAGTCCCTCCGACCACTGATAAAATTGACAACCTCATCATCAAGAATATTTTTGACCAAATCAACCACTTGTTCTCTGAACTCAGCAAATACACCCAATCCACCCCCCTCAACAATGTCACTACACAGATGCAATCCACTCTAACCACCATGGAGCAGATCCTATTGAATGGACAAGACCCACACACTCCTCTCCCACCACTCTCTGCCAGCTACTCGGACATTGTAAGCACAAACATGCACAAATATCAAGCATTTAATACAGGCCCCAGGAAAAGAGCAAGACGGGAGTCGACAGAGAACCAACACCTTACACCTGTTGTAATAGAAAACTACAAAACCCCTAACAACTCTTTCTCAACCAACCAATCCATCCTCAAGGAAATACAAAGACTGAAGCCACAAGCCCAACTTCAAAAACTGGTCCACATGAGAAATGGCAATATTCTCATCTTCCCCAAGGACATTCCCTCCCTGAACTCTCTGCTCTCACCATGGCCCGAGGGAGCATTTAATGGAGCACACTTCACTTGCAGGCTAGCACGCAAACACAGCTCTATGCCCCCATCTGAAACCCCTACAAAACTGCTGGTCATCAAAGGTATTCACACAAACATCACAGAGACACAAGTCAAAGAAGAACTGGACAAACAAGGCATCTACATCTCCAGAATACACAGAATAACAAGCAAATCCACTCAACAGCCAACCACTTTCATCAAGATCCAGCTCACCAACCCAGACCAAGCTGCTAGCCTTCTCCATGAGGGCTTTTACATGGACCTTTTTCAGTATAGAGTAGAGAAGGCACGACCTCCACCCACCATCAAACAATGCTATAAATGCCAACAATTCAACCATATCTCAATCAACTGCACCAACCCAGTCGCATGCCTGAGATGTGGAGAAAACCACCACCACAAAACCTGCACAAAAGAAAAGCGAGAAGCCAAGTGTGCCAACTGTGCAGGCGAACACTCCGCTGCCTCCAAGACCTGTCCAGTCTACCTTTCATACATGACCCCATCAACCAAAAAGACACCAACTGCCAAACCCTCAGCCGGAAAACCCACTACCACTAACCCCCCAAGCCTGCACCCTAATGATGGCACCCACCTCACTCATCTGCGTGATGACTTAAAAAAACTCACTATGGACGACAAGAAAATAGAGGAAGTACTCCAAACCATCAGGAAACACACACACTTCAATATATGAAGTGCGTGTCATTCTCTGCAAGACAACAGATGTCTATTTCCAGTCATTTTCTTTGTTCCTTCTAACACTCTTCATAATGGCCCTCACCACCTTTCTACACATAAATATTAGAGGAATAAGGGGAAGCAAAGAGGAGCTAATCCAACTGCTAAAGGAGAAGAATGTCTCTGTGGCTTCCATAAATGAAACACTGTTATCAACCAAATCACGAATTCAGATCCCCGGCTACAACATCATAAGAAAAGAACGGCAGACAGGACATGGAGGAGGAGTAGCAATCCTGATCAGAAATAACATTGAATACAGTGAAATTGATTTCGGCCTCTCACCAGAAGAACTACAAGGAAATGAATACATTGCAACCAAAATGAAAATCCACTCACATCACCCTATTACAGTCACCAGCATATACTGTCCCCCTGGAATAAAACCTTCAGCTGCACTGTTTAACGCTATCTCCAACCCCAGCCACTCCCTCATAATGGGAGATCTCAATGCAAAGCATGTAGACTTCCACTGCAGAAAAACAAATCAAAGTGGCATAGCACTCAAACAGATCCTGAATAGCACAAATCTGTCAATCATCAACACAAACGAACCCACCTATACATCCCCCCAAACAGGCAGCACAGACATTCTGGACTTGATCATATGCTCCCCTGATCTGGCTTCAAAACTGCATAAGTTCTCCACCACAAATCATCTCTCCAGCGACCACCTACCTGTCCTCACAACATTCTCCTTTCATCTGCAAGCAACTCCAAGGAAGAGGTACAACTACAAAACAGCAAAGTGGGAAATATACAGAACATACATAGAAGAAAAACTACAAAACACCACCCTCATAACCACCCCCCAAGGTCTGGACCAACAAGCAGTGCTGTCAAGTCAACTTCTCACCCGAGCCAGAGAGGAAACAATACCCCAAAACCCTGCTAAAACACTGACACAGACATTACCTCTTCACCTGCTCCAACTCATAAGACACAAGAGAAAGCTGAGAAGAGAATTCATAAGGTTCAGATCACCCCAAACCAAAACAGAAATAAACAGACTCCAAAACACTATTAAAATACAACTTACCCTTCACAAGCAGAAAACCTGGAAGACATTCTACAGAAAACTCAATCAGGACACAAATCCCCGGACCTTCTGGCAAAAAATAAAGAGCCTAAATGGAGATTCAGAAAACAATAACACACCACCAATCAAATCCTCAGGCAAAATCATCAGTGACAACAAAGAAAAAGCCACACTCTTCCGTAATCATCTTGAAAACATCCACTCATGCCCAAATGACCCACACTTTGACAATACATGGAAAGACCTGGTTGATAAAGAAATGACAAAACACAACACAAAAGAGACAAATACAGCCAGTCCCATCACAGAACATCATCCCCTCACAAAGCCAGTCACCATCCAAGAAATACAACTGCACTTGAAAAAGATGAAAAACAAAGCACCGGGGGAGGACAATGTTGACACCATACTGATAAAACAAGCACCGACCGCTTATCTCCAGCACCTTGGACAGCTCTTCTCCACCTGCCTCATAACCGGTCATTTCCCCTCACCTTGGAAGATTGCTGTTGTCACTATGATCCACAAACCAGGAAAAGACCCGCACAATGCCACTAGTTACCGCCCCATAAGCCTTCTCAGCCACATTGGAAAACTGTTTGAAAGAATACTCACCTCACGCCTCACAAACCACATAAACTCTATGGGCCTCCTAGGAATTCATCAAGCCGGCTTCAGAAAAGGGAGAGCCACCACAGACAACATCATCCGATTATCAGAAGACATCCACAGAAACTTCAACAAAAAAGAAATAACCATGGCAATATTCTTTGATATAGAAAAAGCCTTCGACAAGGTATGGCACAACGGACTCAAATACAGACTACTGGATACAAATCTCAAACTCCCTAAACCCACCCAATCCATCATCTTCAGCTTTCTTAACAACCGCCAAATCAAAGTCAAAGTTGCCTCTGCCATATCAACACCTTTCACCCCCCAAGCAGGAGTTCCACAGGGTGCAGTTCTGAGTCCACTTCTCTTTCTACTATACATATCTGATATATACTACCCCCCAGCCACCATAGCCAAAGTCTCACAGTTTGCAGACGACCTCTGCTACTGGTCCAGTTCCAAATGTCCAAACCTAGCAGCCAAAAAACTCCACACATGCATAACTGAAATAGAAAACTGGTCTAACATGTGGAGAATCAAACTAAACCCTGCCAAAACACAGTGCGTCCTCTTCACAAAAAACCCACACCTGCAGCCCAACAACAGTGCCAATCTAACACTATACAACCAGAAAATCAATATCAGTAAAGAAGCAACATTCCTCGGAGTCACATTCCAAAACAACATGACCTGGACAAAGCACGTCAATAACCTGGAACAAAAAGCAAACAATAGACTCAACCATCTCAAAGCCCTCTGTGGAAAACATGGCGCATCACCCTCTACAGTCATCAAAGTCTACCTATCGTACATCCGACCACTCTTCGAATACTCTGTCCCCGCCTGGATCACCATCTCTGACAACCAGTTACAACGCCTACAAACAATCCAAAACAAAGCACTCAAATTAGCACACAGACTCCCATCATACATCAGCAACCACTATATACACACCATAACAGGAATTCAAACCCTAAGACAGAGACACCAAACAATAGCACTGAAATACCTGAGGACAGCAACAAACAACCCTTCACTCCAACAAACCATAAAGGAAGCAAAATTAACAGTTAACACCCCCCTCTCATTCATTCTACAGCTAACCAAAGACCCTCCAGCCACCAACCCCCCATGACCGACTAACCAAACCTGGATACACAGAATATTACTCCACCTCTGCTGCTTAATATCACCCACACGCACACACATACATAAATGTAGATAAAACACACCAAACACAAGGTTTTTTTTTTTTTTTTTTTTTTTTTTCTTTTTTTTCTTTTCTTTGTTTTGTTTTGTTTTGTTTTGCTTTGTTTGTGCCTTGGCCCACATGTGTCCTGAAACCTCATGAGTCCCCCCCACATCCTTCTGCCTCTCCTCCGCCGACCAAGACCAAAAAGATACAAGATCCACCTACTATGGATAGAAAAGGGCAGAAGCCCTGAGCTATCCCTCCAGGCCCATGAACTTCTTAGTCTAACCACTTTCACTGCTAACAGGACGCAACGCAGAAGAGGCCAGAAAGAAACATCTCTAGACTCCGAGGGAACCTCATGAGTAAAGAAGATTTTTCACTGAGAGTTTGAGTTATTGGCCCAACTTGAGCATTGCCTTGTATTTTGACTACAGTAAGTGCTACTTGTTGGGGCGGTTGCACATGACAAATGCTACAGATTGCAAATGAAGAGAGGTATTATCGGAATCACGTTCAGATCACCTCAAACAAAGAGACACTGATGATTCTGGTTTTCATAAGTGCTTCTCTTTGGGGTTGTCTTGGTTGTGAGTTCTTCAACAGACATCTCATCAGATAAATGCAGAGAGTCATTTCACATCAGTTTTACATGACACGGGAAATGTATGAATCGGTCACTAACATTACCTGAACAGAAGCACTGACTTGGGTCCTGAATGCAGTAAGTGCTACTTGTTGGGGTAGTTTTTCTGACCTCTGATTTCCCAGGCTCCTTTCAAGCTATTTTTCCAAACGCCCATTCTAAATCAGTTGTTACATGAATGCTGTTTTGGCACTGGATGAGTTTTTGGCTTTACCCTGACATGAGCACTGAATGTTCAATTCAGTAAGTGCTACTTGTTGGGGCAGTTTTCATTGACATAAGTAACTGTACATATGAGGAGACATTTCTTGCGGAAATCACTCTCAGATCACCTCAAATACAGCCACTGATGATTCTTGCATTCATAAGTGCTAGTTTTTGGGGTTGTCTTGGTTGGGACAGATTCCTTCATACATATATCTCTACAAAGCGGATGGAAGAAGAAGAAACCACTTTTTTAATTCAGAGACAAATTTCGGTGAGAGATACACTTCAACTTAAGCAACTCTCTGACTTCAACATTAAGAAAGTGCTATATAGTTGGGGTGTATTTCTCATGACATTGATGGCAATTCAAGTTTTTGTCATGTCTGTCTAGACTGTCATCATTATTACCCTAACACAAACACTAACTTTGGTTCTCAATGCAGTAAGTGCTTGTTGTTGGGGTAGTTGTATTGACCACTGCATCTTCAGATGTGTGATCTGTGTGTGAATTGAAAACCTCAGTAAGAGATACACCTCAACTTTAGCCACATTCTTTGAACAAAACAAAGGAAAGTGCTTTGAAGTTGGGGTGTGATTCTATACTGTGTCACTACCTAGACTTTATCCAGATTCACAATTTGTATACACATGCCCACCATGTCAGAATGAGTTTTTGGATCTTTTTTTCCCCTTTGTTGAAGTAGCCATTCAGTGCTAACTCTACTTCTCTGTATTGATTGCAGTTCTTTTGATGTAGTGTCAACTAGGTCCTCCAGGTGGCAATGTGTTGCATCAATGCAAACTCATTGCAATCTAATTGACCACTCAACATCTGCTAACGGCCAGCATGAATTTGAGATGACGGTTGTCTATTCACGTACAAAGAATGTGATTGTTTACTGACCGTTGTCACGGCCATTGAAACTTGATGAAAATGAAGGCGGGGTTGGGTTGAACGGTAGCACTGTGTATTTAAGATGGGCAAATCTGTGCACCACTTTCACTGCTAACAGGACGCAACGCAGAAGAGGCCAGAAAGAAACATCTCTAGACTCCGAGGGAACCTCATGAGTAAAGAAGATTTTTCACTGAGAGTTTGAGTTATTGGCCCAACTTGAGCATTGCCTTGTATTTTGACTACAGTAAGTGCTACTTGTTGGGGCGGTTGCACATGACAAATGCTACAGATTGCAAATGAAGAGAGGTATTATCGGAATCACGTTCAGATCACCTCAAACAAAGAGACACTGATGATTCTGGTTTTCATAAGTGCTTCTCTTTGGGGTTGTCTTGGTTGTGAGTTCTTCAACAGACATCTCATCAGATAAATGCAGAGAGTCATTTCACATCAGTTTTACATGACACGGGAAATGTATGAATCGGTCACTAACATTACCTGAACAGAAGCACTGACTTGGGTCCTGAATGCAGTAAGTGCTACTTGTTGGGGTAGTTTTTCTGACCTCTGATTTCCCAGGCTCCTTTCAAGCTATTTTTCCAAACGCCCATTCTAAATCAGTTGTTACATGAATGCTGTTTTGGCACTGGATGAGTTTTTGGCTTTACCCTGACATGAGCACTGAATGTTCAATTCAGTAAGTGCTACTTGTTGGGGCAGTTTTCATTGACATAAGTAACTGTACATATGAGGAGACATTTCTTGCGGAAATCACTCTCAGATCACCTCAAATACAGCCACTGATGATTCTTGCATTCATAAGTGCTAGTTTTTGGGGTTGTCTTGGTTGGGACAGATTCCTTCATACATATATCTCTACAAAGCGGATGGAAGAAGAAGAAACCACTTTTTTAATTCAGAGACAAATTTCGGTGAGAGATACACTTCAACTTAAGCAACTCTCTGACTTCAACATTAAGAAAGTGCTATATAGTTGGGGTGTATTTCTCATGACATTGATGGCAATTCAAGTTTTTGTCATGTCTGTCTAGACTGTCATCATTATTACCCTAACACAAACACTAACTTTGGTTCTCAATGCAGTAAGTGCTTGTTGTTGGGGTAGTTGTATTGACCACTGCATCTTCAGATGTGTGATCTGTGTGTGAATTGAAAACCTCAGTAAGAGATACACCTCAACTTTAGCCACATTCTTTGAACAAAACAAAGGAAAGTGCTTTGAAGTTGGGGTGTGATTCTATACTGTGTCACTACCTAGACTTTATCCAGATTCACAATTTGTATACACATGCCCACCATGTCAGAATGAGTTTTTGGATCTTTTTTTCCCCTTTGTTGAAGTAGCCATTCAGTGCTAACTCTACTTCTCTGTATTGATTGCAGTTCTTTTGATGTAGTGTCAACTAGGTCCTCCAGGTGGCAATGTGTTGCATCAATGCAAACTCATTGCAATCTAATTGACCACTCAACATCTGCTAACGGCCAGCATGAATTTGAGATGACGGTTGTCTATTCACGTACAAAGAATGTGATTGTTTACTGACCGTTGTCACGGCCATTGAAACTTGATGAAAATGAAGGCGGGGTTGGGTTGAACGGTAGCACTGTGTATTTAAGATGGGCAAATCTGTGCACCACTTTCACTGCTAACAGGACGCAACGCAGAAGAGGCCAGAAAGAAACATCTCTAGACTCCGAGGGAACCTCATGAGTAAAGAAGATTTTTCACTGAGAGTTTGAGTTATTGGCCCAACTTGAGCATTGCCTTGTATTTTGACTACAGTAAGTGCTACTTGTTGGGGCGGTTGCACATGACAAATGCTACAGATTGCAAATGAAGAGAGGTATTATCGGAATCACGTTCAGATCACCTCAAACAAAGAGACACTGATGATTCTGGTTTTCATAAGTGCTTCTCTTTGGGGTTGTCTTGGTTGTGAGTTCTTCAACAGACATCTCATCAGATAAATGCAGAGAGTCATTTCACATCAGTTTTACATGACACGGGAAATGTATGAATCGGTCACTAACATTACCTGAACAGAAGCACTGACTTGGGTCCTGAATGCAGTAAGTGCTACTTGTTGGGGTAGTTTTTCTGACCTCTGATTTCCCAGGCTCCTTTCAAGCTATTTTTCCAAACGCCCATTCTAAATCAGTTGTTACATGAATGCTGTTTTGGCACTGGATGAGTTTTTGGCTTTACCCTGACATGAGCACTGAATGTTCAATTCAGTAAGTGCTACTTGTTGGGGCAGTTTTCATTGACATAAGTAACTGTACATATGAGGAGACATTTCTTGCGGAAATCACTCTCAGATCACCTCAAATACAGCCACTGATGATTCTTGCATTCATAAGTGCTAGTTTTTGGGGTTGTCTTGGTTGGGACAGATTCCTTCATACATATATCTCTACAAAGCGGATGGAAGAAGAAGAAACCACTTTTTTAATTCAGAGACAAATTTCGGTGAGAGATACACTTCAACTTAAGCAACTCTCTGACTTCAACATTAAGAAAGTGCTATATAGTTGGGGTGTATTTCTCATGACATTGATGGCAATTCAAGTTTTTGTCATGTCTGTCTAGACTGTCATCATTATTACCCTAACACAAACACTAACTTTGGTTCTCAATGCAGTAAGTGCTTGTTGTTGGGGTAGTTGTATTGACCACTGCATCTTCAGATGTGTGATCTGTGTGTGAATTGAAAACCTCAGTAAGAGATACACCTCAACTTTAGCCACATTCTTTGAACAAAACAAAGGAAAGTGCTTTGAAGTTGGGGTGTGATTCTATACTGTGTCACTACCTAGACTTTATCCAGATTCACAATTTGTATACACATGCCCACCATGTCAGAATGAGTTTTTGGATCTTTTTTTCCCCTTTGTTGAAGTAGCCATTCAGTGCTAACTCTACTTCTCTGTATTGATTGCAGTTCTTTTGATGTAGTGTCAACTAGGTCCTCCAGGTGGCAATGTGTTGCATCAATGCAAACTCATTGCAATCTAATTGACCACTCAACATCTGCTAACGGCCAGCATGAATTTGAGATGACGGTTGTCTATTCACGTACAAAGAATGTGATTGTTTACTGACCGTTGTCACGGCCATTGAAACTTGATGAAAATGAAGGCGGGGTTGGGTTGAACGGTAGCACTGTGTATTTAAGATGGGCAAATCTGTGCACCACTTTCACTGCTAACAGGACGCAACGCAGAAGAGGCCAGAAAGAAACATCTCTAGACTCCGAGGGAACCTCATGAGTAAAGAAGATTTTTCACTGAGAGTTTGAGTTATTGGCCCAACTTGAGCATTGCCTTGTATTTTGACTACAGTAAGTGCTACTTGTTGGGGCGGTTGCACATGACAAATGCTACAGATTGCAAATGAAGAGAGGTACTATCGGAATCACGTTCAGATCACCTCAAACAGAGACACTGATGATTCTGGTTTTCATAAGTGCTTCTCTTTGGGGTTGTCTTGGTTGTGAGTTCTTCAACAGACATATCATCAGATAAATGCAGAGAGTCATTTCACATCAGTTTTACATGACACGGGAAATGTATGAATCGGTCACTAACATTACCTGAACAGAAGCACTGACTTGGGTCCTGAATGCAGTAAGTGCTACTTGTTGGGGTAGTTTTTCTGACCTCTGATTTCCCAGGCTCCTTTCAAGCTATTTTTCCAAACGCCCATTCTAAATCAGTTGTTACATGAATGCTGTTTTGGCACTGGATGAGTTTTTGGCTTTACCCTGACATGAGCACTGAATGTTCAATTCAGTAAGTGCTACTTGTTGGGGCAGTTTTCATTGACATAAGTAACTGTACATATGAGGAGACATTTCTTGCGGAAATCACTCTCAGATCACCTCAAATACAGCCACTGATGATTCTTGCATTCATAAGTGCTAGTTTTTGGGGTTGTCTTGGTTGGGACAGATTCCTTCATACATATATCTCTACAAAGCGGATGGAAGAAGAAGAAACCACTTTTTTAATTCAGAGACAAATTTCGGTGAGAGATACACTTCAACTTAAGCAACTCTCTGACTTCAACATTAAGAAAGTGCTATATAGTTGGGGTGTATTTCTCATGACATTGATGGCAATTCAAGTTTTTGTCATGTCTGTCTAGACTGTCATCATTATTACCCTAACACAAACACTAACTTTGGTTCTCAATGCAGTAAGTGCTTGTTGTTGGGGTAGTTGTATTGACCACTGCATCTTCAGATGTGTGATCTGTGTGTGAATTGAAAACCTCAGTAAGAGATACACCTCAACTTTAGCCACATTCTTTGAACAAAACAAAGGAAAGTGCTTTGAAGTTGGGGTGTGATTCTATACTGTGTCACTACCTAGACTTTATCCAGATTCACAATTTATATACACATGCCCCCCATGTCAGAATGAGTTTTTGGATCTTTTTTCCCCTTTGTTGAAGTAGCCATTCAGTGCTAACTCTACTTCTCTGTATTGATTGCAGTTCTTTTGATGTAGTGTCAACTAGGTCCTCCAGGTGGCAATGTGTTGCATCAATGCAAACTCATTGCAATCTAATTGACCACTCAACATCTGCTAACGGCCAGCATGAATTTGAGATGACGGTTGTCTATTCACGTACAAAGAATGTGATTGTTTACTGACCGTTGTCACGGCCATTGAAACTTGATGAAAATGAAGGCGGGGTTGGGTTGAACGGTAGCACTGTGTATTTAAGATGGGCAAATCTGTGCACCACTTTCACTGCTAACAGGACGCAACGCAGAAGAGGCCAGAAAGAAACATCTCTAGACTCCGAGGGAACCTCATGAGTAAAGAAGATTTTTCACTGAGAGTTTGAGTTATTGGCCCAACTTGAGCATTGCCTTGTATTTTGACTACAGTAAGTGCTACTTGTTGGGGCGGTTGCACATGACAAATGCTACAGATTGCAAATGAAGAGAGGTACTATCGGAATCACGTTCAGATCACCTCAAACAGAGACACTGATGATTCTGGTTTTCATAAGTGCTTCTCTTTGGGGTTGTCTTGGTTGTGAGTTCTTCAACAGACATCTCATCAGATAAATGCAGAGAGTCATTTCACATCAGTTTTACATGACACGGGAAATGTATGAATCGGTCACTAACATTACCTGAACAGAAGCACTGACTTGGGTCCTGAATGCAGTAAGTGCTACTTGTTGGGGTAGTTTTTCTGACCTCTGATTTCCCAGGCTCCTTTCAAGCTATTTTTCCAAACGCCCATTCTAAATCAGTTGTTACATGAATGCTGTTTTGGCACTGGATGAGTTTTTGGCTTTACCCTGACATGAGCACTGAATGTTCAATTCAGTAAGTGCTACTTGTTGGGGCAGTTTTCATTGACATAAGTAACTGTACATATGAGGAGACATTTCTTGCGGAAATCACTCTCAGATCACCTCAAATACAGCCACTGATGATTCTTGCATTCATAAGTGCTAGTTTTTGGGGTTGTCTTGGTTGGGACAGATTCCTTCATACATATATCTCTACAAAGCGGATGGAAGAAGAAGAAACCACTTTTTTAATTCAGAGACAAATTTCGGTGAGAGATACACTTCAACTTAAGCAACTCTCTGACTTCAACATTAAGAAAGTGCTATATAGTTGGGGTGTATTTCTCATGACATTGATGGCAATTCAAGTTTTTGTCATGTCTGTCTAGACTGTCATCATTATTACCCTAACACAAACACTAACTTTGGTTCTCAATGCAGTAAGTGCTTGTTGTTGGGGTAGTTGTATTGACCACTGCATCTTCAGATGTGTGATCTGTGTGTGAATTGAAAACCTCAGTAAGAGATACACCTCAACTTTAGCCACATTCTTTGAACAAAACAAAGGAAAGTGCTTTGAAGTTGGGGTGTGATTCTATACTGTGTCACTACCTAGACTTTATCCAGATTCACAATTTGTATACACATGCCCCCCATGTCAGAATGAGTTTTTGGATCTTTTTTGGGGGGTCTTTTGTAAGATATCCCCTTTGTTGAAGTAGCCATTCAGTGCTAACTCTACTTCTCTGTATTGATTGCAGTTCTTTTGATGTAGTGTCAACTAGGTCCTCCAGGTGGCAATGTGTTGCATCAATGCAAACTCATTGCAATCTAATTGACCACTCAACATCTGCTAACGGCCAGCATGAATTTGAGATGACGGTTGTCTATTCACGTACAAAGAATGTGATTGTTTACTGACCGTTGTCACGGCCATTGAAACTTGATGAAAATGAAGGCGGGGTTGGGTTGAACGGTAGCACTGTGTATTTAAGATGGGCAAATCTGTGCACCACTTTCACTGCTAACAGGACGCAACGCAGAAGAGGCCAGAAAGAAACATCTCTAGACTCCGAGGGAACCTCATGAGTAAAGAAGATTTTTCACTGAGAGTTTGAGTTATTGGCCCAACTTGAGCATTGCCTTGTATTTTGACTACAGTAAGTGCTACTTGTTGGGGCGGTTGCACATGACAAATGCTACAGATTGCAAATGAAGAGAGGTACTATCGGAATCACGTTCAGATCACCTCAAACAGAGACACTGATGATTCTGGTTTTCATAAGTGCTTCTCTTTGGGGTTGTCTTGGTTGTGAGTTCTTCAACAGACATCTCATCAGATAAATGCAGAGAGTCATTTCACATCAGTTTTACATGACACGGGAAATGTATGAATCGGTCACTAACATTACCTGAACAGAAGCACTGACTTGGGTCCTGAATGCAGTAAGTGCTACTTGTTGGGGTAGTTTTTCTGACCTCTGATTTCCCAGGCTCCTTTCAAGCTATTTTTCCAAACGCCCATTCTAAATCAGTTGTTACATGAATGCTGTTTTGGCACTGGATGAGTTTTTGGCTTTACCCTGACATGAGCACTGAATGTTCAATTCAGTAAGTGCTACTTGTTGGGGCAGTTTTCATTGACATAAGTAACTGTACATATGAGGAGACATTTCTTGCGGAAATCACTCTCAGATCACCTCAAATACAGCCACTGATGATTCTTGCATTCATAAGTGCTAGTTTTTGGGGTTGTCTTCTTCGGGACAGATTCCTTCATACATATATCTCTACAAAGCGGATGGAAGAAGAAGAAACCACTTTTTTAATTCAGAGACAAATTTCGGTGAGAGATACACTTCAACTTAAGCAACTCTCTGACTTCAACATTAAGAAAGTGCTATATAGTTGGGGTGTATTTCTCATGACATTGATGGCAATTCAAGTTTTTGTCATGTCTGTCTAGACTGTCATCATTATTACCCTAACACAAACACTAACTTTGGTTCTCAATGCAGTAAGTGCTTGTTGTTGGGGTAGTTGTATTGACCACTGCATCTTCAGATGTGTGATCTGTGTGTGAATTGAAAACCTCAGTAAGAGATACACCTCAACTTTAGCCACATTCTTTGAACAAAACAAAGGAAAGTGCTTTGAAGTTGGGGTGTGATTCTATACTGTGTCACTACCTAGACTTTATCCAGATTCACAATTTGTATACACATGCCCCCCATGTCAGAATGAGTTTTTGGATCTTTTTTGGGGGGTCTTTTGTAAGATATCCCCTTTGTTGAAGTAGCCATTCAGTGCTAACTCTACTTCTCTGTATTGATTGCAGTTCTTTTGATGTAGTGTCAACTAGGTCCTCCAGGTGGCAATGTGTTGCATCAATGCAAACTCACTGCAATCTAATTGACCACTCAACATCTGCTAACGGCCAGCATGAATTTGAGATGACGGTTGTCTATTCACGTACAAAGAATGTGATTGTTTACTGACCGTTGTCACGGCCATTGAAACTTGATGAAAATGAAGGCGGGGTTGGGTTGAACGGTAGCACTGTGTATTTAAGATGGGCAAATCTGTGCACCACTTTCACTGCTAACAGGACGCAACGCAGAAGAGGCCAGAAAGAAACATCTCTAGACTCCGAGGGAACCTCATGAGTAAAGAAGATTTTTCACTGAGAGTTTGAGTTATTGGCCCAACTTGAGCATTGCCTTGTATTTTGACTACAGTAAGTGCTACTTGTTGGGGCGGTTGCACATGACAAATGCTACAGATTGCAAATGAAGAGAGGTACTATCGGAATCACGTTCAGATCACCTCAAACAGAGACACTGATGATTCTGGTTTTCATAAGTGCTTCTCTTTGGGGTTGTCTTGGTTGTGAGTTCTTCAACAGACATCTCATCAGATAAATGCAGAGAGTCATTTCACATCAGTTTTACATGACACGGGAAATGTATGAATCGGTCACTAACATTACCTGAACAGAAGCACTGACTTGGGTCCTGAATGCAGTAAGTGCTACTTGTTGGGGTAGTTTTTCTGACCTCTGATTTCCCAGGCTCCTTTCAAGCTATTTTTCCAAACGCCCATTCTAAATCAGTTGTTACATGAATGCTGTTTTGGCACTGGATGAGTTTTTGGCTTTACCCTGACATGAGCACTGAATGTTCAATTCAGTAAGTGCTACTTGTTGGGGCAGTTTTCATTGACATAAGTAACTGTACATATGAGGAGACATTTCTTGCGGAAATCACTCTCAGATCACCTCAAATACAGCCACTGATGATTCTTGCATTCATAAGTGCTAGTTTTTGGGGTTGTCTTGGTTGGGACAGATTCCTTCATACATATATCTCTACAAAGCGGATGGAAGAAGAAGAAACCACTTTTTTAATTCAGAGACAAATTTCGGTGAGAGATACACTTCAACTTAAGCAACTCTCTGACTTCAACATTAAGAAAGTGCTATATAGTTGGGGTGTATTTCTCATGACATTGATGGCAATTCAAGTTTTTGTCATGTCTGTCTAGACTGTCATCATTATTACCCTAACACAAACACTAACTTTGGTTCTCAATGCAGTAAGTGCTTGTTGTTGGGGTAGTTGTATTGACCACTGCATCTTCAGATGTGTGATTTGTGTGTGAATTGAAAACCTCAGTAAGAGATACACCTCAACTTTAGCCACATTCTTTGAACAAAACAAAGGAAAGTGCTTTGAAGTTGGGGTGTGATTCTATACTGTGTCACTACCTAGACTTTATCCAGATTCACAATTTGTATACACATGCCCCCCATGTCAGAATGAGTTTTTGGATCTTTTTTCCCCTTTGTTGAAGTAGCCATTCAGTGCTAACTCTACTTCTCTGTATTGATTGCAGTTCTTTTGATGTAGTGTCAACTAGGTCCTCCAGGTGGCAATGTGTTGCATCAATGCAAACTCACTGCAATCTAATTGACCACTCAACATCTGCTAACGGCCAGCATGAATTTGAGATGACGGTTGTCTATTCACGTACAAAGAATGTGATTGTTTACTGACCGTTGTCACGGCCATTGAAACTTGATGAAAATGAAGGCGGGGTTGGGTTGAACGGTAGCACTGTGTATTTAAGATGGGCAAATCTGTGCACCACTTTCACTGCTAACAGGACGCAACGCAGAAGAGGCCAGAAAGAAACATCTCTAGACTCCGAGGGAACCTCATGAGTAAAGAAGATTTTTCACTGAGAGTTTGAGTTATTGGCCCAACTTGAGCATTGCCTTGTATTTTGACTACAGTAAGTGCTACTTGTTGGGGCGGTTGCACATGACAAATGCTACAGATTGCAAATGAAGAGAGGTACTATCGGAATCACGTTCAGATCACCTCAAACAGAGACACTGATGATTCTGGTTTTCATAAGTGCTTCTCTTTGGGGTTGTCTTGGTTGTGAGTTCTTCAACAGACATCTCATCAGATAAATGCAGAGAGTCATTTCACATCAGTTTTACATGACACGGGAAATGTATGAATCGGTCACTAACATTACCTGAACAGAAGCACTGACTTGGGTCCTGAATGCAGTAAGTGCTACTTGTTGGGGTAGTTTTTCTGACCTCTGATTTCCCAGGCTCCTTTCAAGCTATTTTTCCAAACGCCCATTCTAAATCAGTTGTTACATGAATGCTGTTTTGGCACTGGATGAGTTTTTGGCTTTACCCTGACATGAGCACTGAATGTTCAATTCAGTAAGTGCTACTTGTTGGGGCAGTTTTCATTGACATAAGTAACTGTACATATGAGGAGACATTTCTTGCGGAAATCACTCTCAGATCACCTCAAATACAGCCACTGATGATTCTTGCATTCATAAGTGCTAGTTTTTGGGGTTGTCTTGGTTGGGACAGATTCCTTCATACATATATCTCTACAAAGCGGATGGAAGAAGAAGAAACCACTTTTTTAATTCAGAGACAAATTTCGGTGAGAGATACACTTCAACTTAAGCAACTCTCTGACTTCAACATTAAGAAAGTGCTATATAGTTGGGGTGTATTTCTCATGACATTGATGGCAATTCAAGTTTTTGTCATGTCTGTCTAGACTGTCATCATTATTACCCTAACACAAACACTAACTTTGGTTCTCAATGCAGTAAGTGCTTGTTGTTGGGGTAGTTGTATTGACCACTGCATCTTCAGATGTGTGATCTGTGTGTGAATTGAAAACCTCAGTAAGAGATACACCTCAACTTTAGCCACATTCTTTGAACAAAACAAAGGAAAGTGCTTTGAAGTTGGGGTGTGATTCTATACTGTGTCACTACCTAGACTTTATCCAGATTCACAATTTGTATACACATGCCCCCCATGTCAGAATGAGTTTTTGGATCTTTTTTGGGGGGTCTTTTGTAAGATATCCCCTTTGTTGAAGTAGCCATTCAGTGCTAACTCTACTTCTCTGTATTGATTGCAGTTCTTTTGATGTAGTGTCAACTAGGTCCTCCAGGTGGCAATGTGTTGCATCAATGCAAACTCACTGCAATCTAATTGACCACTCAACATCTGCTAACGGCCAGCATGAATTTGAGATGACGGTTGTCTATTCACGTACAAAGAATGTGATTGTTTACTGACCGTTGTCACGGCCATTGAAACTTGATGAAAATGAAGGCGGGGTTGGGTTGAACGGTAGCACTGTGTATTTAAGATGGGCAAATCTGTGCACCACTTTCACTGCTAACAGGACGCAACGCAGAAGAGGCCAGAAAGAAACATCTCTAGACTCCGAGGGAACCTCATGAGTAAAGAAGATTTTTCACTGAGAGTTTGAGTTATTGGCCCAACTTGAGCATTGCCTTGTATTTTGACTACAGTAAGTGCTACTTGTTGGGGCGGTTGCACATGACAAATGCTACAGATTGCAAATGAAGAGAGGTACTATCGGAATCACGTTCAGATCATCTCAAACAGAGACACTGATGATTCTGGTTTTCATAAGTGCTTCTCTTTGGGGTTGTCTTGGTTGTGAGTTCTTCAACAGACATCTCATCAGATAAATGCAGAGAGTCATTTCACATCAGTTTTACATGACACGGGAAATGTATGAATCGGTCACTAACATTACCTGAACAGAAGCACTGACTTGGGTCCTGAATGCAGTAAGTGCTACTTGTTGGGGTAGTTTTTCTGACCTCTGATTTCCCAGGCTCCTTTCAAGCTATTTTTCCAAACGCCCATTCTAAATCAGTTGTTACATGAATGCTGTTTTGGCACTGGATGAGTTTTTGGCTTTACCCTGACATGAGCACTGAATGTTCAATTCAGTAAGTGCTACTTGTTGGGGCAGTTTTCATTGACATAAGTAACTGTACATATGAGGAGACATTTCTTGCGGAAATCACTCTCAGATCACCTCAAATACAGCCACTGATGATTCTTGCATTCATAAGTGCTAGTTTTTGGGGTTGTCTTGGTTGGGACAGATTCCTTCATACATATATCTCTACAAAGCGGATGGAAGAAGAAGAAACCACTTTTTTAATTCAGAGACAAATTTCGGTGAGAGATACACTTCAACTTAAGCAACTCTCTGACTTCAACATTAAGAAAGTGCTATATAGTTGGGGTGTATTTCTCATGACATTGATGGCAATTCAAGTTTTTGTCATGTCTGTCTAGACTGTCATCATTATTACCCTAACACAAACACTAACTTTGGTTCTCAATGCAGTAAGTGCTTGTTGTTGGGGTAGTTGTATTGACCACTGCATCTTCAGATGTGTGATTTGTGTGTGAATTGAAAACCTCAGTAAGAGATACACCTCAACTTTAGCCACATTCTTTGAACAAAACAAAGGAAAGTGCTTTGAAGTTGGGGTGTGATTCTATACTGTGTCACTACCTAGACTTTATCCAGATTCACAATTTGTATACACATGCCCCCCATGTCAGAATGAGTTTTTGGATCTTTTTTCCCCTTTGTTGAAGTAGCCATTCAGTGCTAACTCTACTTCTCTGTATTGATTGCAGTTCTTTTGATGTAGTGTCAACTAGGTCCTCCAGGTGGCAATGTGTTGCATCAATGCAAACTCACTGCAATCTAATTGACCACTCAACATCTGCTAACGGCCAGCATGAATTTGAGATGACGGTTGTCTATTCACGTACAAAGAATGTGATTGTTTACTGACCGTTGTCACGGCCATTGAAACTTGATGAAAATGAAGGCGGGGTTGGGTTGAACGGTAGCACTGTGTATTTAAGATGGGCAAATCTGTGCACCACTTTCACTGCTAACAGGACGCAACGCAGAAGAGGCCAGAAAGAAACATCTCTAGACTCCGAGGGAACCTCATGAGTAAAGAAGATTTTTCACTGAGAGTTTGAGTTATTGGCCCAACTTGAGCATTGCCTTGTATTTTGACTACAGTAAGTGCTACTTGTTGGGGCGGTTGCACATGACAAATGCTACAGATTGCAAATGAAGAGAGGTACTATCGGAATCACGTTCAGATCACCTCAAACAGAGACACTGATGATTCTGGTTTTCATAAGTGCTTCTCTTTGGGGTTGTCTTGGTTGTGAGTTCTTCAACAGACATCTCATCAGATAAATGCAGAGAGTCATTTCACATCAGTTTTACATGACACGGGAAATGTATGAATCGGTCACTAACATTACCTGAACAGAAGCACTGACTTGGGTCCTGAATGCAGTAAGTGCTACTTGTTGGGGTAGTTTTTCTGACCTCTGATTTCCCAGGCTCCTTTCAAGCTATTTTTCCAAACGCCCATTCTAAATCAGTTGTTACATGAATGCTGTTTTGGCACTGGATGAGTTTTTGGCTTTACCCTGACATGAGCACTGAATGTTCAATTCAGTAAGTGCTACTTGTTGGGGCAGTTTTCATTGACATAAGTAACTGTACATATGAGGAGACATTTCTTGCGGAAATCACTCTCAGATCACCTCAAATACAGCCACTGATGATTCTTGCATTCATAAGTGCTAGTTTTTGGGGTTGTCTTGGTTGGGACAGATTCCTTCATACATATATCTCTACAAAGCGGATGGAAGAAGAAGAAACCACTTTTTTAATTCAGAGACAAATTTCGGTGAGAGATACACTTCAACTTAAGCAACTCTCTGACTTCAACATTAAGAAAGTGCTATATAGTTGGGGTGTATTTCTCATGACATTGATGGCAATTCAAGTTTTTGTCATGTCTGTCTAGACTGTCATCATTATTACCCTAACACAAACACTAACTTTGGTTCTCAATGCAGTAAGTGCTTGTTGTTGGGGTAGTTGTATTGACCACTGCATCTTCAGATGTGTGATCTGTGTGTGAATTGAAAACCTCAGTAAGAGATACACCTCAACTTTAGCCACATTCTTTGAACAAAACAAAGGAAAGTGCTTTGAAGTTGGGGTGTGATTCTATACTGTGTCACTACCTAGACTTTATCCAGATTCACAATTTGTATACACATGCCCACCATGTCAGAATGAGTTTTTGGATCTTTTTTTCCCCTTTGTTGAAGTAGCCATTCAGTGCTAACTCTACTTCTCTGTATTGATTGCAGTTCTTTTGATGTAGTGTCAACTAGGTCCTCCAGGTGGCAATGTGTTGCATCAATGCAAACTCATTGCAATCTAATTGACCACTCAACATCTGCTAACGGCCAGCATGAATTTGAGATGACGGTTGTCTATTCACGTACAAAGAATGTGATTGTTTACTGACCGTTGTCACGGCCATTGAAACTTGATGAAAATGAAGGCGGGGTTGGGTTGAACGGTAGCACTGTGTATTTAAGATGGGCAAATCTGTGCACCACTTTCACTGCTAACAGGACGCAACGCAGAAGAGGCCAGAAAGAAACATCTCTAGACTCCGAGGGAACCTCATGAGTAAAGAAGATTTTTCACTGAGAGTTTGAGTTATTGGCCCAACTTGAGCATTGCCTTGTATTTTGACTACAGTAAGTGCTACTTGTTGGGGCGGTTGCACATGACAAATGCTACAGATTGCAAATGAAGAGAGGTACTATCGGAATCACGTTCAGATCACCTCAAACAGAGACACTGATGATTCTGGTTTTCATAAGTGCTTCTCTTTGGGGTTGTCTTGGTTGTGAGTTCTTCAACAGACATATCATCAGATAAATGCAGAGAGTCATTTCACATCAGTTTTACATGACACGGGAAATGTATGAATCGGTCACTAACATTACCTGAACAGAAGCACTGACTTGGGTCCTGAATGCAGTAAGTGCTACTTGTTGGGGTAGTTTTTCTGACCTCTGATTTCCCAGGCTCCTTTCAAGCTATTTTTCCAAACGCCCATTCTAAATCAGTTGTTACATGAATGCTGTTTTGGCACTGGATGAGTTTTTGGCTTTACCCTGACATGAGCACTGAATGTTCAATTCAGTAAGTGCTACTTGTTGGGGCAGTTTTCATTGACATAAGTAACTGTACATATGAGGAGACATTTCTTGCGGAAATCACTCTCAGATCACCTCAAATACAGCCACTGATGATTCTTGCATTCATAAGTGCTAGTTTTTGGGGTTGTCTTGGTTGGGACAGATTCCTTCATACATATATCTCTACAAAGCGGATGGAAGAAGAAGAAACCACTTTTTTAATTCAGAGACAAATTTCGGTGAGAGATACACTTCAACTTAAGCAACTCTCTGACTTCAACATTAAGAAAGTGCTATATAGTTGGGGTGTATTTCTCATGACATTGATGGCAATTCAAGTTTTTGTCATGTCTGTCTAGACTGTCATCATTATTACCCTAACACAAACACTAACTTTGGTTCTCAATGCAGTAAGTGCTTGTTGTTGGGGTAGTTGTATTGACCACTGCATCTTCAGATGTGTGATCTGTGTGTGAATTGAAAACCTCAGTAAGAGATACACCTCAACTTTAGCCACATTCTTTGAACAAAACAAAGGAAAGTGCTTTGAAGTTGGGGTGTGATTCTATACTGTGTCACTACCTAGACTTTATCCAGATTCACAATTTATATACACATGCCCCCCATGTCAGAATGAGTTTTTGGATCTTTTTTCCCCTTTGTTGAAGTAGCCATTCAGTGCTAACTCTACTTCTCTGTATTGATTGCAGTTCTTTTGATGTAGTGTCAACTAGGTCCTCCAGGTGGCAATGTGTTGCATCAATGCAAACTCATTGCAATCTAATTGACCACTCAACATCTGCTAACGGCCAGCATGAATTTGAGATGACGGTTGTCTATTCACGTACAAAGAATGTGATTGTTTACTGACCGTTGTCACGGCCATTGAAACTTGATGAAAATGAAGGCGGGGTTGGGTTGAACGGTAGCACTGTGTATTTAAGATGGGCAAATCTGTGCACCACTTTCACTGCTAACAGGACGCAACGCAGAAGAGGCCAGAAAGAAACATCTCTAGACTCCGAGGGAACCTCATGAGTAAAGAAGATTTTTCACTGAGAGTTTGAGTTATTGGCCCAACTTGAGCATTGCCTTGTATTTTGACTACAGTAAGTGCTACTTGTTGGGGCGGTTGCACATGACAAATGCTACAGATTGCAAATGAAGAGAGGTACTATCGGAATCACGTTCAGATCACCTCAAACAGAGACACTGATGATTCTGGTTTTCATAAGTGCTTCTCTTTGGGGTTGTCTTGGTTGTGAGTTCTTCAACAGACATCTCATCAGATAAATGCAGAGAGTCATTTCACATCAGTTTTACATGACACGGGAAATGTATGAATCGGTCACTAACATTACCTGAACAGAAGCACTGACTTGGGTCCTGAATGCAGTAAGTGCTACTTGTTGGGGTAGTTTTTCTGACCTCTGATTTCCCAGGCTCCTTTCAAGCTATTTTTCCAAACGCCCATTCTAAATCAGTTGTTACATGAATGCTGTTTTGGCACTGGATGAGTTTTTGGCTTTACCCTGACATGAGCACTGAATGTTCAATTCAGTAAGTGCTACTTGTTGGGGCAGTTTTCATTGACATAAGTAACTGTACATATGAGGAGACATTTCTTGCGGAAATCACTCTCAGATCACCTCAAATACAGCCACTGATGATTCTTGCATTCATAAGTGCTAGTTTTTGGGGTTGTCTTGGTTGGGACAGATTCCTTCATACATATATCTCTACAAAGCGGATGGAAGAAGAAGAAACCACTTTTTTAATTCAGAGACAAATTTCGGTGAGAGATACACTTCAACTTAAGCAACTCTCTGACTTCAACATTAAGAAAGTGCTATATAGTTGGGGTGTATTTCTCATGACATTGATGGCAATTCAAGTTTTTGTCATGTCTGTCTAGACTGTCATCATTATTACCCTAACACAAACACTAACTTTGGTTCTCAATGCAGTAAGTGCTTGTTGTTGGGGTAGTTGTATTGACCACTGCATCTTCAGATGTGTGATCTGTGTGTGAATTGAAAACCTCAGTAAGAGATACACCTCAACTTTAGCCACATTCTTTGAACAAAACAAAGGAAAGTGCTTTGAAGTTGGGGTGTGATTCTATACTGTGTCACTACCTAGACTTTATCCAGATTCACAATTTGTATACACATGCCCCCCATGTCAGAATGAGTTTTTGGATCTTTTTTGGGGGGTCTTTTGTAAGATATCCCCTTTGTTGAAGTAGCCATTCAGTGCTAACTCTACTTCTCTGTATTGATTGCAGTTCTTTTGATGTAGTGTCAACTAGGTCCTCCAGGTGGCAATGTGTTGCATCAATGCAAACTCATTGCAATCTAATTGACCACTCAACATCTGCTAACGGCCAGCATGAATTTGAGATGACGGTTGTCTATTCACGTACAAAGAATGTGATTGTTTACTGACCGTTGTCACGGCCATTGAAACTTGATGAAAATGAAGGCGGGGTTGGGTTGAACGGTAGCACTGTGTATTTAAGATGGGCAAATCTGTGCACCACTTTCACTGCTAACAGGACGCAACGCAGAAGAGGCCAGAAAGAAACATCTCTAGACTCCGAGGGAACCTCATGAGTAAAGAAGATTTTTCACTGAGAGTTTGAGTTATTGGCCCAACTTGAGCATTGCCTTGTATTTTGACTACAGTAAGTGCTACTTGTTGGGGCGGTTGCACATGACAAATGCTACAGATTGCAAATGAAGAGAGGTACTATCGGAATCACGTTCAGATCACCTCAAACAGAGACACTGATGATTCTGGTTTTCATAAGTGCTTCTCTTTGGGGTTGTCTTGGTTGTGAGTTCTTCAACAGACATCTCATCAGATAAATGCAGAGAGTCATTTCACATCAGTTTTACATGACACGGGAAATGTATGAATCGGTCACTAACATTACCTGAACAGAAGCACTGACTTGGGTCCTGAATGCAGTAAGTGCTACTTGTTGGGGTAGTTTTTCTGACCTCTGATTTCCCAGGCTCCTTTCAAGCTATTTTTCCAAACGCCCATTCTAAATCAGTTGTTACATGAATGCTGTTTTGGCACTGGATGAGTTTTTGGCTTTACCCTGACATGAGCACTGAATGTTCAATTCAGTAAGTGCTACTTGTTGGGGCAGTTTTCATTGACATAAGTAACTGTACATATGAGGAGACATTTCTTGCGGAAATCACTCTCAGATCACCTCAAATACAGCCACTGATGATTCTTGCATTCATAAGTGCTAGTTTTTGGGGTTGTCTTGGTTGGGACAGATTCCTTCATACATATATCTCTACAAAGCGGATGGAAGAAGAAGAAACCACTTTTTTAATTCAGAGACAAATTTCGGTGAGAGATACACTTCAACTTAAGCAACTCTCTGACTTCAACATTAAGAAAGTGCTATATAGTTGGGGTGTATTTCTCATGACATTGATGGCAATTCAAGTTTTTGTCATGTCTGTCTAGACTGTCATCATTATTACCCTAACACAAACACTAACTTTGGTTCTCAATGCAGTAAGTGCTTGTTGTTGGGGTAGTTGTATTGACCACTGCATCTTCAGATGTGTGATCTGTGTGTGAATTGAAAACCTCAGTAAGAGATACACCTCAACTTTAGCCACATTCTTTGAACAAAACAAAGGAAAGTGCTTTGAAGTTGGGGTGTGATTCTATACTGTGTCACTACCTAGACTTTATCCAGATTCACAATTTGTATACACATGCCCCCCATGTCAGAATGAGTTTTTGGATCTTTTTTGGGGGGTCTTTTGTAAGATATCCCCTTTGTTGAAGTAGCCATTCAGTGCTAACTCTACTTCTCTGTATTGATTGCAGTTCTTTTGATGTAGTGTCAACTAGGTCCTCCAGGTGGCAATGTGTTGCATCAATGCAAACTCACTGCAATCTAATTGACCACTCAACATCTGCTAACGGCCAGCATGAATTTGAGATGACGGTTGTCTATTCACGTACAAAGAATGTGATTGTTTACTGACCGTTGTCACGGCCATTGAAACTTGATGAAAATGAAGGCGGGGTTGGGTTGAACGGTAGCACTGTGTATTTAAGATGGGCAAATCTGTGCACCACTTTCACTGCTAACAGGACGCAACGCAGAAGAGGCCAGAAAGAAACATCTCTAGACTCCGAGGGAACCTCATGAGTAAAGAAGATTTTTCACTGAGAGTTTGAGTTATTGGCCCAACTTGAGCATTGCCTTGTATTTTGACTACAGTAAGTGCTACTTGTTGGGGCGGTTGCACATGACAAATGCTACAGATTGCAAATGAAGAGAGGTACTATCGGAATCACGTTCAGATCATCTCAAACAGAGACACTGATGATTCTGGATTTCATAAGTGCTTCTCTTTGGGGTTGTCTTGGTTGTGAGTTCTTCAACAGACATCTCATCAGATAAATGCAGAGAGTCATTTCACATCAGTTTTACATGACACGGGAAATGTATGAATCGGTCACTAACATTACCTGAACAGAAGCACTGACTTGGGTCCTGAATGCAGTAAGTGCTACTTGTTGGGGTAGTTTTTCTGACCTCTGATTTCCCAGGCTCCTTTCAAGCTATTTTTCCAAACGCCCATTCTAAATCAGTTGTTACATGAATGCTGTTTTGGCACTGGATGAGTTTTTGGCTTTACCCTGACATGAGCACTGAATGTTCAATTCAGTAAGTGCTACTTGTTGGGGCAGTTTTCATTGACATAAGTAACTGTACATATGAGGAGACATTTCTTGCGGAAATCACTCTCAGATCACCTCAAATACAGCCACTGATGATTCTTGCATTCATAAGTGCTAGTTTTTGGGGTTGTCTTGGTTGGGACAGATTCCTTCATACATATATCTCTACAAAGCGGATGGAAGAAGAAGAAACCACTTTTTTAATTCAGAGACAAATTTCGGTGAGAGATACACTTCAACTTAAGCAACTCTCTGACTTCAACATTAAGAAAGTGCTATATAGTTGGGGTGTATTTCTCATGACATTGATGGCAATTCAAGTTTTTGTCATGTCTGTCTAGACTGTCATCATTATTACCCTAACACAAACACTAACTTTGGTTCTCAATGCAGTAAGTGCTTGTTGTTGGGGTAGTTGTATTGACCACTGCATCTTCAGATGTGTGATTTGTGTGTGAATTGAAAACCTCAGTAAGAGATACACCTCAACTTTAGCCACATTCTTTGAACAAAACAAAGGAAAGTGCTTTGAAGTTGGGGTGTGATTCTATACTGTGTCACTACCTAGACTTTATCCAGATTCACAATTTGTATACACATGCCCCCCATGTCAGAATGAGTTTTTGGATCTTTTTTCCCCTTTGTTGAAGTAGCCATTCAGTGCTAACTCTACTTCTCTGTATTGATTGCAGTTCTTTTGATGTAGTGTCAACTAGGTCCTCCAGGTGGCAATGTGTTGCATCAATGCAAACTCACTGCAATCTAATTGACCACTCAACATCTGCTAACGGCCAGCATGAATTTGAGATGACGGTTGTCTATTCACGTACAAAGAATGTGATTGTTTACTGACCGTTGTCACGGCCATTGAAACTTGATGAAAATGAAGGCGGGGTTGGGTTGAACGGTAGCACTGTGTATTTAAGATGGGCAAATCTGTGCACCACTTTCACTGCTAACAGGACGCAACGCAGAAGAGGCCAGAAAGAAACATCTCTAGACTCCGAGGGAACCTCATGAGTAAAGAAGATTTTTCACTGAGAGTTTGAGTTATTGGCCCAACTTGAGCATTGCCTTGTATTTTGACTACAGTAAGTGCTACTTGTTGGGGCGGTTGCACATGACAAATGCTACAGATTGCAAATGAAGAGAGGTACTATCGGAATCACGTTCAGATCACCTCAAACAGAGACACTGATGATTCTGGTTTTCATAAGTGCTTCTCTTTGGGGTTGTCTTGGTTGTGAGTTCTTCAACAGACATCTCATCAGATAAATGCAGAGAGTCATTTCACATCAGTTTTACATGACACGGGAAATGTATGAATCGGTCACTAACATTACCTGAACAGAAGCACTGACTTGGGTCCTGAATGCAGTAAGTGCTACTTGTTGGGGTAGTTTTTCTGACCTCTGATTTCCCAGGCTCCTTTCAAGCTATTTTTCCAAACGCCCATTCTAAATCAGTTGTTACATGAATGCTGTTTTGGCACTGGATGAGTTTTTGGCTTTACCCTGACATGAGCACTGAATGTTCAATTCAGTAAGTGCTACTTGTTGGGGCAGTTTTCATTGACATAAGTAACTGTACATATGAGGAGACATTTCTTGCGGAAATCACTCTCAGATCACCTCAAATACAGCCACTGATGATTCTTGCATTCATAAGTGCTAGTTTTTGGGGTTGTCTTGGTTGGGACAGATTCCTTCATACATATATCTCTACAAAGCGGATGGAAGAAGAAGAAACCACTTTTTTAATTCAGAGACAAATTTCGGTGAGAGATACACTTCAACTTAAGCAACTCTCTGACTTCAACATTAAGAAAGTGCTATATAGTTGGGGTGTATTTCTCATGACATTGATGGCAATTCAAGTTTTTGTCATGTCTGTCTAGACTGTCATCATTATTACCCTAACACAAACACTAACTTTGGTTCTCAATGCAGTAAGTGCTTGTTGTTGGGGTAGTTGTATTGACCACTGCATCTTCAGATGTGTGATCTGTGTGTGAATTGAAAACCTCAGTAAGAGATACACCTCAACTTTAGCCACATTCTTTGAACAAAACAAAGGAAAGTGCTTTGAAGTTGGGGTGTGATTCTATACTGTGTCACTACCTAGACTTTATCCAGATTCACAATTTGTATACACATGCCCCCCATGTCAGAATGAGTTTTTGGATCTTTTTTCCCCTTTGTTGAAGTAGCCATTCAGTGCTAACTCTACTTCTCTGTATTGATTGCAGTTCTTTTGATGTAGTGTCAACTAGGTCCTCCAGGTGGCAATGTGTTGCATCAATGCAAACTCACTGCAATCTAATTGACCACTCAACATCTGCTAACGGCCAGCATGAATTTGAGATGACGGTTGTCTATTCACGTACAAAGAATGTGATTGTTTACTGACCGTTGTCACGGCCATTGAAACTTGATGAAAATGAAGGCGGGGTTGGGTTGAACGGTAGCACTGTGTATTTAAGATGGGCAAATCTGTGCACCACTTTCACTGCTAACAGGACGCAACGCAGAAGAGGCCAGAAAGAAACATCTCTAGACTCCGAGGGAACCTCATGAGTAAAGAAGATTTTTCACTGAGAGTTTGAGTTATTGGCCCAACTTGAGCATTGCCTTGTATTTTGACTACAGTAAGTGCTACTTGTTGGGGCGGTTGCACATGACAAATGCTACAGATTGCAAATGAAGAGAGGTACTATCGGAATCACGTTCAGATCACCTCAAACAGAGACACTGATGATTCTGGTTTTCATAAGTGCTTCTCTTTGGGGTTGTCTTGGTTGTGAGTTCTTCAACAGACATCTCATCAGATAAATGCAGAGAGTCATTTCACATCAGTTTTACATGACACGGGAAATGTATGAATCGGTCACTAACATTACCTGAACAGAAGCACTGACTTGGGTCCTGAATGCAGTAAGTGCTACTTGTTGGGGTAGTTTTTCTGACCTCTGATTTCCCAGGCTCCTTTCAAGCTATTTTTCCAAACGCCCATTCTAAATCAGTTGTTACATGAATGCTGTTTTGGCACTGGATGAGTTTTTGGCTTTACCCTGACATGAGCACTGAATGTTCAATTCAGTAAGTGCTACTTGTTGGGGCAGTTTTCATTGACATAAGTAACTGTACATATGAGGAGACATTTCTTGCGGAAATCACTCTCAGATCACCTCAAATACAGCCACTGATGATTCTTGCATTCATAAGTGCTAGTTTTTGGGGTTGTCTTGGTTGGGACAGATTCCTTCATACATATATCTCTACAAAGCGGATGGAAGAAGAAGAAACCACTTATTTAATTCAGAGACAAATTTCGGTGAGAGATACACTTCAACTTAAGCAACTCTCTGACTTCAACATTAAGAAAGTGCTATATAGTTGGGGTGTATTTCTCATGACATTGATGGCAATTCAAGTTTTTGTCATGTCTGTCTAGACTGTCATCATTATTACCCTAACACAAACACTAACTTTGGTTCTCAATGCAGTAAGTGCTTGTTGTTGGGGTAGTTGTATTGACCACTGCATCTTCAGATGTGTGATCTGTGTGTGAATTGAAAACCTCAGTAAGAGATACACCTCAACTTTAGCCACATTCTTTGAACAAAACAAAGGAAAGTGCTTTGAAGTTGGGGTGTGATTCTATACTGTGTCACTACCTAGACTTTATCCAGATTCACAATTTGTATACACATGCCCCCCATGTCAGAATGAGTTTTTGAATCTTTTTTCCCCTTTGTTGAAGTAGCCATTCAGTGCTAACTCTACTTCTCTGTATTGATTGCAGTTCTTTTGATGTAGTGTCAACTAGGTCCTCCAGGTGGCAATGTGTTGCATCAATGCAAACTCACTGCAATCTAATTGACCACTCAACATCTGCTAACGGCCAGCATGAATTTGAGATGACGGTTGTCTATTCACGTACAAAGAATGTGATTGTTTACTGACCGTTGTCACGGCCATTGAAACTTGATGAAAATGAAGGCGGGGTTGGGTTGAATGGTAGCACTGTGTATTTAAGATGGGCAAATCTGTGCACCACTTTCACTGCTAACAGGACGCAACGCAGAAGAGGCCAGAAAGAAACATCTCTAGACTCCGAGGGAACCTCATGAGTAAAGAAGATTTTTCACTGAGAGTTTGAGTTATTGGCCCAACTTGAGCATTGCCTTGTATTTTGACTACAGTAAGTGCTACTTGTTGGGGCGGTTGCACATGACAAATGCTACAGATTGCAAATGAAGAGAGGTACTATCGGAATCACGTTCAGATCACCTCAAACAGAGACACTGATGATTCTGGTTTTCATAAGTGCTTCTCTTTGGGGTTGTCTTGGTTGTGAGTTCTTCAACAGACATCTCATCAGATAAATGCAGAGAGTCATTTCACATCAGTTTTACATGACACGGGAAATGTATGAATCGGTCACTAACATTACCTGAACAGAAGCACTGACTTGGGTCCTGAATGCAGTAAGTGCTACTTGTTGGGGTAGTTTTTCTGACCTCTGATTTCCCAGGCTCCTTTCAAGCTATTTTTCCAAACGCCCATTCTAAATCAGTTGTTACATGAATGCTGTTTTGGCACTGGATGAGTTTTTGGCTTTACCCTGACATGAGCACTGAATGTTCAATTCAGTAAGTGCTACTTGTTGGGGCAGTTTTCATTGACATAAGTAACTGTACATATGAGGAGACATTTCTTGCGGAAATCACTCTCAGATCACCTCAAATACAGCCACTGATGATTCTTGCATTCATAAGTGCTAGTTTTTGGGGTTGTCTTGGTTGGGACAGATTCCTTCATACATATATCTCTACAAAGCGGATGGAAGAAGAAGAAACCACTTTTTTAATTCAGAGACAAATTTCGGTGAGAGATACACTTCAACTTAAGCAACTCTCTGACTTCAACATTAAGAAAGTGCTATATAGTTGGGGTGTATTTCTCATGACATTGATGGCAATTCAAGTTTTTGTCATGTCTGTCTAGACTGTCATCATTATTACCCTAACACAAACACTAACTTTGGTTCTCAATGCAGTAAGTGCTTGTTGTTGGGGTAGTTGTATTGACCACTGCATCTTCAGATGTGTGATCTGTGTGTGAATTGAAAACCTCAGTAAGAGATACACCTCAACTTTAGCCACATTCTTTGAACAAAACAAAGGAAAGTGCTTTGAAGTTGGGGTGTGATTCTATACTGTGTCACTACCTAGACTTTATCCAGATTCACAATTTGTATACACATGCCCCCCATGTCAGAATGAGTTTTTGGATCTTTTTTGGGGGGTCTTTTGTAAGATATCCCCTTTGTTGAAGTAGCCATTCAGTGCTAACTCTACTTCTCTGTATTGATTGCAGTTCTTTTGATGTAGTGTCAACTAGGTCCTCCAGGTGGCAATGTGTTGCATCAATGCAAACTCACTGCAATCTAATTGACCACTCAACATCTGCTAACGGCCAGCATGAATTTGAGATGACGGTTGTCTATTCACGTACAAAGAATGTGATTGTTTACTGACCGTTGTCACGGCCATTGAAACTTGATGAAAATGAAGGCGGGGTTGGGTTGAACGGTAGCACTGTGTATTTAAGATGGGCAAATCTGTGCACCACTTTCACTGCTAACAGGACGCAACGCAGAAGAGGCCAGAAAGAAACATCTCTAGACTCCGAGGGAACCTCATGAGTAAAGAAGATTTTTCACTGAGAGTTTGAGTTATTGGCCCAACTTGAGCATTGCCTTGTATTTTGACTACAGTAAGTGCTACTTGTTGGGGCGGTTGCACATGACAAATGCTACAGATTGCAAATGAAGAGAGGTACTATCGGAATCACGTTCAGATCACCTCAAACAGAGACACTGATGATTCTGGTTTTCATAAGTGCTTCTCTTTGGGGTTGTCTTGGTTGTGAGTTCTTCAACAGACATATCATCAGATAAATGCAGAGAGTCATTTCACATCAGTTTTACATGACACGGGAAATGTATGAATCGGTCACTAACATTACCTGAACAGAAGCACTGACTTGGGTCCTGAATGCAGTAAGTGCTACTTGTTGGGGTAGTTTTTCTGACCTCTGATTTCACAGGCTCCTTTCAAGCTATTTTTCCAAACGCCCATTCTAAATCAGTTGTTACATGAATGCTGTTTTGGCACTGGATGAGTTTTTGGCTTTACCCTGACATGAGCACTGAATGTTCAATTCAGTAAGTGCTACTTGTTGGGGCAGTTTTCATTGACATAAGTAACTGTACATATGAGGAGACATTTCTTGCGGAAATCACTCTCAGATCACCTCAAATACAGCCACTGATGATTCTTGCATTCATAAGTGCTAGTTTTTGGGGTTGTCTTCTTCGGGACAGATTCCTTCATACATATATCTCTACAAAGCGGATGGAAGAAGAAGAAACCACTTTTTTAATTCAGAGACAAATTTCGGTGAGAGATACACTTCAACTTAAGCAACTCTCTGACTTCAACATTAAGAAAGTGCTATATAGTTGGGGTGTATTTCTCATGACATTGATGGCAATTCAAGTTTTTGTCATGTCTGTCTAGACTGTCATCATTATTACCCTAACACAAACACTAACTTTGGTTCTCAATGCAGTAAGTGCTTGTTGTTGGGGTAGTTGTATTGACCACTGCATCTTCAGATGTGTGATCTGTGTGTGAATTGAAAACCTCAGTAAGAGATACACCTCAACTTTAGCCACATTCTTTGAACAAAACAAAGGAAAGTGCTTTGAAGTTGGGGTGTGATTCTATACTGTGTCACTACCTAGACTTTATCCAGATTCACAATTTGTATACACATGCCCCCCATGTCAGAATGAGTTTTTGGATCTTTTTTGGGGGGTCTTTTGTAAGATATCCCCTTTGTTGAAGTAGCCATTCAGTGCTAACTCTACTTCTCTGTATTGATTGCAGTTCTTTTGATGTAGTGTCAACTAGGTCCTCCAGGTGGCAATGTGTTGCATCAATGCAAACTCACTGCAATCTAATTGACCACTCAACATCTGCTAACGGCCAGCATGAATTTGAGATGACGGTTGTCTATTCACGTACAAAAAATGTGATTGTTTACTGACCGTTGTCACGGCCATTGAAACTTGATGAAAATGAAGGCGGGGTTGGGTTGAACGGTAGCACTGTGTATTTAAGATGGGCAAATCTGTGCACCACTTTCACTGCTAACAGGACGCAACGCAGAAGAGGCCAGAAAGAAACATCTCTAGACTCCGAGGGAACCTCATGAGTAAAGAAGATTTTTCACTGAGAGTTTGAGTTATTGGCCCAACTTGAGCATTGCCTTGTATTTTGACTACAGTAAGTGCTACTTGTTGGGGCGGTTGCACATGACAAATGCTACAGATTGCAAATGAAGAGAGGTACTATCGGAATCACGTTCAGATCACCTCAAACAGAGACACTGATGATTCTGGTTTTCATAAGTGCTTCTCTTTGGGGTTGTCTTGGTTGTGAGTTCTTCAACAGACATCTCATCAGATAAATGCAGAGAGTCATTTCACATCAGTTTTACATGACACGGGAAATGTATGAATCGGTCACTAACATTACCTGAACAGAAGCACTGACTTGGGTCCTGAATGCAGTAAGTGCTACTTGTTGGGGTAGTTTTTCTGACCTCTGATTTCCCAGGCTCCTTTCAAGCTATTTTTCCAAACGCCCATTCTAAATCAGTTGTTACATGAATGCTGTTTTGGCACTGGATGAGTTTTTGGCTTTACCCTGACATGAGCACTGAATGTTCAATTCAGTAAGTGCTACTTGTTGGGGCAGTTTTCATTGACATAAGTAACTGTACATATGAGGAGACATTTCTTGCGGAAATCACTCTCAGATCACCTCAAATACAGCCGCTGATGATTCTTGCATTCATAAGTGCTAGTTTTTGGGGTTGTCTTGGTTGGGACAGATTCCTTCATACATATATCTCTACAAAGCGGATGGAAGAAGAAGAAACCACTTTTTTAATTCAGAGACAAATTTCGGTGAGAGATACACTTCAACTTAAGCAACTCTCTGACTTCAACATTAAGAAAGTGCTATATAGTTGGGGTGTATTTCTCATGACATTGATGGCAATTCAAGTTTTTGTCATGTCTGTCTAGACTGTCATCATTATTACCCTAACACAAACACTAACTTTGGTTCTCAATGCAGTAAGTGCTTGTTGTTGGGGTAGTTGTATTGACCACTGCATCTTCAGATGTGTGATCTGTGTGTGAATTGAAAACCTCAGTAAGAGATACACCTCAACTTTAGCCACATTCTTTGAACAAAACAAAGGAAAGTGCTTTGAAGTTGGGGTGTGATTCTATACTGTGTCACTACCTAGACTTTATCCAGATTCACAATTTGTATACACATGCCCCCCATGTCAGAATGAGTTTTTGGATCTTTTTTGGGGGGTCTTTTGTAAGATATCCCCTTTGTTGAAGTAGCCATTCAGTGCTAACTCTACTTCTCTGTATTGATTGCAGTTCTTTTGATGTAGTGTCAACTAGGTCCTCCAGGTGGCAATGTGTTGCATCAATTCAAACTCACTGCAATCTAATTGACCACTCAACATCTGCTAACGGCCTGCATGAATTTGAGATGACGGTTGTCTATTCACGTACAAAGAATGTGATTGTTTACTGACCGTTGTCACGGCCATTGAAACTTGATGAAAATGAAGGCGGGGTTGGGTTGAACGGTAGCACTGTGTATTTAAGATGGGCAAATCTGTGCACCACTTTCACTGCTAACAGGACGCAACGCAGAAGAGGCCAGAAAGAAACATCTCTAGACTCTGAGGGAACCTCATGAGTAAAGAAGATTTTTCACTGAGAGTTTGAGTTATTGGCCCAACTTGAGCATTGCCTTGTATTTTGACTACAGTAAGTGCTACTTGTTGGGGCGGTTGCACATGACAAATGCTACAGATTGCAAATGAAGAGAGGTACTATCGGAATCACGTTCAGATCACCTCAAACAGAGACACTGATGATTCTGGTTTTCATAAGTGCTTCTCTTTGGGGTTGTCTTGGTTGTGAGTTCTTCAACAGACATCTCATCAGATAAATGCAGAGAGTCATTTCACATCAGTTTTACATGACACGGGAAATGTATGAATCGGTCACTAACATTACCTGAACAGAAGCACTGACTTGGGTCCTGAATGCAGTAAGTGCTACTTGTTGGGGTAGTTTTTCTGACCTCTGATTTCACAGGCTCCTTTCAAGCTATTTTTCCAAACGCCCATTCTAAATCAGTTGTTACATGAATGCTGTTTTGGCACTGGATGAGTTTTTGGCTTTACCCTGACATGAGCACTGAATGTTCAATTCAGTAAGTGCTACTTGCTGGGACAGTTTTCATTGACATAAGTAACTGTACATATGAGGAGACATTTCTTGCGGAAATCACTCTCAGATCACCTCAAATACAGCCACTGATGATTCTTGCATTCATAAGTGCTAGTTTTTGGGGTTGTCTTGGTTGGGACAGATTCCTTCATACATATATCTCTACAAAGCGGATGGAAGAAGAAGAAACCACTTTTTTAATTCAGAGACAAATTTCGGTGAGAGATACACTTCAACTTAAGCAACTCTCTGACTTCAACATTAAGAAAGTGCTATATAGTTGGGGTGTATTTCTCATGACATTGATGGCAATTCAAGTTTTTGTCATGTCTGTCTAGACTGTCATCATTATTACCCTAACACAAACACTAACTTTGGTTCTCAATGCAGTAAGTGCTTGTTGTTGGGGTAGTTGTATTGACCACTGCATCTTCAGATGTGTGATCTCTGTGTGAATTGAAAACCTCAGTAAGAGATACACCTCAACTTTAGCCACATTCTTTGAACAAAACAAAGGAAAGTGCTTTGAAGTTGGGGTGTGATTCTATACTGTGTCACTACCTGGACTTTATCCAGATTCACAATTTGTATACACATGCCCCCCATGTCAGAATGAGTTTTTGGATCTTTTTTCCCCTTTGTTGAAGTAGCCATTCAGTGCTAACTCTACTTCTCTGTATTGATTGCAGTTCTTTTGATGTAGTGTCAACTAGGTCCTCCAGGTGGCAATGTGTTGCATCAATGCAAACTCACTGCAATCTAATTGACCACTCAACATCTGCTAACGGCCAGCATGAATTTGAGATGACGGTTGTCTATTCACGTACAAAGAATGTGATTGTTTACTGACCGTTGTCACGGCCATTGAAACTTGATGAAAATGAAGGCGGGGTTGGGTTGAATGGTAGCACTGTGTATTTAAGATGGGCAAATCTGTGCACCACTTTCACTGCTAACAGGACGCAACGCAGAAGAGGCCAGAAAGAAACATCTCTAGACTCCGAGGGAACCTCATGAGTAAAGAAGATTTTTCACTGAGAGTTTGAGTTATTGGCCCAACTTGAGCATTGCCTTGTATTTTGACTACAGTAAGTGCTACTTGTTGGGGCGGTTGCACATGACAAATGCTACAGATTGCAAATGAAGAGAGGTACTATCGGAATCACGTTCAGATCACCTCAAACAGAGACACTGATGATTCTGGTTTTCATAAGTGCTTCTCTTTGGGGTTGTCTTGGTTGTGAGTTCTTCAACAGACATCTCATCAGATAAATGCAGAGAGTCATTTCACATCAGTTTTACATGACACGGGAAATGTATGAATCGGTCACTAACATTACCTGAACAGAAGCACTGACTTGGGTCCTGAATGCAGTAAGTGCTACTTGTTGGGGTAGTTTTTCTGACCTCTGATTTCCCAGGCTCCTTTCAAGCTATTTTTCCAAACGCCCATTCTAAATCAGTTGTTACATGAATGCTGTTTTGGCACTGGATGAGTTTTTGGCTTTACCCTGACATGAGCACTGAATGTTCAATTCAGTAAGTGCTACTTGTTGGGGCAGTTTTCATTGACATAAGTAACTGTACATATGAGGAGACATTTCTTGCGGAAATCACTCTCAGATCACCTCAAATACAGCCACTGATGATTCTTGCATTCATAAGTGCTAGTTTTTGGGGTTGTCTTGGTTGGGACAGATTCCTTCATACATATATCTCTACAAAGCGGATGGAAGAAGAAGAAACCACTTTTTTAATTCAGAGACAAATTTCGGTGAGAGATACACTTCAACTTAAGCAACTCTCTGACTTCAACATTAAGAAAGTGCTATATAGTTGGGGTGTATTTCTCATGACATTGATGGCAATTCAAGTTTTTGTCATGTCTGTCTAGACTGTCATCATTATTACCCTAACACAAACACTAACTTTGGTTCTCAATGCAGTAAGTGCTTGTTGTTGGGGTAGTTGTATTGACCACTGCATCTTCAGATGTGTGATCTGTGTGTGAATTGAAAACCTCAGTAAGAGATACACCTCAACTTTAGCCACATTCTTTGAACAAAACAAAGGAAAGTGCTTTGAAGTTGGGGTGTGATTCTATACTGTGTCACTACCTAGACTTTATCCAGATTCACAATTTGTATACACATGCCCCCCATGTCAGAATGAGTTTTTGGATCTTTTTTGGGGGGTCTTTTGTAAGATATCCCCTTTGTTGAAGTAGCCATTCAGTGCTAACTCTACTTCTCTGTATTGATTGCAGTTCTTTTGATGTAGTGTCAACTAGGTCCTCCAGGTGGCAATGTGTTGCATCAATGCAAACTCACTGCAATCTAATTGACCACTCAACATCTGCTAACGGCCAGCATGAATTTGAGATGACGGTTGTCTATTCACGTACAAAGAATGTGATTGTTTACTGACCGTTGTCACGGCCATTGAAACTTGATGAAAATGAAGGCGGGGTTGGGTTGAACGGTAGCACTGTGTATTTAAGATGGGCAAATCTGTGCACCACTTTCACTGCTAACAGGACGCAACGCAGAAGAGGCCAGAAAGAAACATCTCTAGACTCCGAGGGAACCTCATGAGTAAAGAAGATTTTTCACTGAGAGTTTGAGTTATTGGCCCAACTTGAGCATTGCCTTGTATTTTGACTACAGTAAGTGCTACTTGTTGGGGCGGTTGCACATGACAAATGCTACAGATTGCAAATGAAGAGAGGTACTATCGGAATCACGTTCAGATCACCTCAAACAGAGACACTGATGATTCTGGTTTTCATAAGTGCTTCTCTTTGGGGTTGTCTTGGTTGTGAGTTCTTCAACAGACATCTCATCAGATAAATGCAGAGAGTCATTTCACATCAGTTTTACATGACACGGGAAATGTATGAATCGGTCACTAACATTACCTGAACAGAAGCACTGACTTGGGTCCTGAATGCAGTAAGTGCTACTTGTTGGGGTAGTTTTTCTGACCTCTGATTTCACAGGCTCCTTTCAAGCTATTTTTCCAAACGCCCATTCTAAATCAGTTGTTACATGAATGCTGTTTTGGCACTGGATGAGTTTTTGGCTTTACCCTGACATGAGCACTGAATGTTCAATTCAGTAAGTGCTACTTGTTGGGGCAGTTTTCATTGACATAAGTAACTGTACATATGAGGAGACATTTCTTGCGGAAATCACTCTCAGATCACCTCAAATACAGCCACTGATGATTCTTGCATTCATAAGTGCTAGTTTTTGGGGTTGTCTTGGTTGGGACAGATTCCTTCATACATATATCTCTACAAAGCGGATGGAAGAAGAAGAAACCACTTTTTTAATTCAGAGACAAATTTCGGTGAGAGATACACTTCAACTTAAGCAACTCTCTGACTTCAACATTAAGAAAGTGCTATATAGTTGGGGTGTATTTCTCATGACATTGATGGCAATTCAAGTTTTTGTCATGTCTGTCTAGACTGTCATCATTATTACCCTAACACAAACACTAACTTTGGTTCTCAATGCAGTAAGTGCTTGTTGTTGGGGTAGTTGTATTGACCACTGCATCTTCAGATGTGTGATCTGTGTGTGAATTGAAAACCTCAGTAAGAGATACACCTCAACTTTAGCCACATTCTTTGAACAAAACAAAGGAAAGTGCTTTGAAGTTGGGGTGTGATTCTATACTGTGTCACTACCTAGACTTTATCCAGATTCACAATTTGTATACACATGCCCCCCATGTCAGAATGAGTTTTTGGATCTTTTTTGGGGGGTCTTTTGTAAGATATCCCCTTTGTTGAAGTAGCCATTCAGTGCTAACTCTACTTCTCTGTATTGATTGCAGTTCTTTTGATGTAGTGTCAACTAGGTCCTCCAGGTGGCAATGTGTTGCATCAATGCAAACTCACTGCAATCTAATTGACCACTCAACATCTGCTAACGGCCAGCATGAATTTGAGATGACGGTTGTCTATTCACGTACAAAAAATGTGATTGTTTACTGACCGTTGTCACGGCCATTGAAACTTGATGAAAATGAAGGCGGGGTTGGGTTGAACGGTAGCACTGTGTATTTAAGATGGGCAAATCTGTGCACCACTTTCACTGCTAACAGGACGCAACGCAGAAGAGGCCAGAAAGAAACATCTCTAGACTCCGAGGGAACCTCATGAGTAAAGAAGATTTTTCACTGAGAGTTTGAGTTATTGGCCCAACTTGAGCATTGCCTTGTATTTTGACTACAGTAAGTGCTACTTGTTGGGGCGGTTGCACATGACAAATGCTACAGATTGCAAATGAAGAGAGGTACTATCGGAATCACGTTCAGATCACCTCAAACAGAGACACTGATGATTCTGGTTTTCATAAGTGCTTCTCTTTGGGGTTGTCTTGGTTGTGAGTTCTTCAACAGACATCTCATCAGATAAATGCAGAGAGTCATTTCACATCAGTTTTACATGACACGGGAAATGTATGAATCGGTCACTAACATTACCTGAACAGAAGCACTGACTTGGGTCCTGAATGCAGTAAGTGCTACTTGTTGGGGTAGTTTTTCTGACCTCTGATTTCCCAGGCTCCTTTCAAGCTATTTTTCCAAACGCCCATTCTAAATCAGTTGTTACATGAATGCTGTTTTGGCACTGGATGAGTTTTTGGCTTTACCCTGACATGAGCACTGAATGTTCAATTCAGTAAGTGCTACTTGTTGGGGCAGTTTTCATTGACATAAGTAACTGTACATATGAGGAGACATTTCTTGCGGAAATCACTCTCAGATCACCTCAAATACAGCCGCTGATGATTCTTGCATTCATAAGTGCTAGTTTTTGGGGTTGTCTTGGTTGGGACAGATTCCTTCATACATATATCTCTACAAAGCGGATGGAAGAAGAAGAAACCACTTTTTTAATTCAGAGACAAATTTCGGTGAGAGATACACTTCAACTTAAGCAACTCTCTGACTTCAACATTAAGAAAGTGCTATATAGTTGGGGTGTATTTCTCATGACATTGATGGCAATTCAAGTTTTTGTCATGTCTGTCTAGACTGTCATCATTATTACCCTAACACAAACACTAACTTTGGTTCTCAATGCAGTAAGTGCTTGTTGTTGGGGTAGTTGTATTGACCACTGCATCTTCAGATGTGTGATCTGTGTGTGAATTGAAAACCTCAGTAAGAGATACACCTCAACTTTAGCCACATTCTTTGAACAAAACAAAGGAAAGTGCTTTGAAGTTGGGGTGTGATTCTATACTGTGTCACTACCTAGACTTTATCCAGATTCACAATTTGTATACACATGCCCCCCATGTCAGAATGAGTTTTTGGATCTTTTTTGGGGGGTCTTTTGTAAGATATCCCCTTTGTTGAAGTAGCCATTCAGTGCTAACTCTACTTCTCTGTATTGATTGCAGTTCTTTTGATGTAGTGTCAACTAGGTCCTCCAGGTGGCAATGTGTTGCATCAATTCAAACTCACTGCAATCTAATTGACCACTCAACATCTGCTAACGGCCTGCATGAATTTGAGATGACGGTTGTCTATTCACGTACAAAGAATGTGATTGTTTACTGACCGTTGTCACGGCCATTGAAACTTGATGAAAATGAAGGCGGGGTTGGGTTGAACGGTAGCACTGTGTATTTAAGATGGGCAAATCTGTGCACCACTTTCACTGCTAACAGGACGCAACGCAGAAGAGGCCAGAAAGAAACATCTCTAGACTCCGAGGGAACCTCATGAGTAAAGAAGATTTTTCACTGAGAGTTTGAGTTATTGGCCCAACTTGAGCATTGCCTTGTATTTTGACTACAGTAAGTGCTACTTGTTGGGGCGGTTGCACATGACAAATGCTACAGATTGCAAATGAAGAGAGGTACTATCGGAATCACGTTCAGATCACCTCAAACAGAGACACTGATGATTCTGGTTTTCATAAGTGCTTCTCTTTGGGGTTGTCTTGGTTGTGAGTTCTTCAACAGACATATCATCAGATAAATGCAGAGAGTCATTTCACATCAGTTTTACATGACACGGGAAATGTATGAATCGGTCACTAACATTACCTGAACAGAAGCACTGACTTGGGTCCTGAATGCAGTAAGTGCTACTTGTTGGGGTAGTTTTTCTGACCTCTGATTTCACAGGCTCCTTTCAACCTATTTTTCCAAACGCCCATTCTAAATCAGTTGTTACATGAATGCTGTTTTGGCACTGGATGAGTTTTTGGCTTTACCCTGACATGAGCACTGAATGTTCAATTCAGTAAGTGCTACTTGTTGGGGCAGTTTTCATTGACATAAGTAACTGTACGTATGAGGAGACATTTCTTGCGGAAATCACTCTCAGATCACCTCAAATACAGCCACTGATGATTCTTGCATTCATAAGTGCTAGTTTTTGGGGTTGTCTTGGTTGGGACAGATTCCTTCATACATATATCTCTACAAAGCGGATGGAAGAAGAAGAAACCACTTTTTTAATTCAGAGACAAATTTCGGTGAGAGATACACTTCAACTTAAGCAACTCTCTGACTTCAACATTAAGAAAGTGCTATATAGTTGGGGTGTATTTCTCATGACATTGATGGCAATTCAAGTTTTTGTCATGTCTGTCTAGACTGTCATCATTATTACCCTAACACAAACACTAACTTTGGTTCTCAATGCAGTAAGTGCTTGTTGTTGGGGTAGTTGTATTGACCACTGCATCTTCAGATGTGTGATCTGTGTGTGAATTGAAAACCTCAGAAAGAGATACACCTCAACTTTAGCCACATTCTTTGAACAAAACAAAGGAAAGTGCTTTGAAGTTGGGGTGTGATTCTATACTGTGTCACTACCTAGACTTTATCCAGATTCACAATTTGTATACACATGCCCCCCATGTCACAATGAGTTTTTGGATCTTTTTTCCCCTTTGCACTGAAGTAGCCATTCAGTGCTAACTCTACTTCTCTGTATTGATTGCAGTTCTTTTGATGTAGTGTCAACTAGGTCCTCCAGGTGGCAATGTGTTGCATCAATGCAAACTCACTGCAATCTAATTGACCACTCAACATCTGCTAACGGCCAGCATGAATTTGAGATGACGGTTGTCTATTCACGTACAAAGAATGTGATTGTTTACTGACCGTTGTCACGGCCATTGAAACTTGATGAAAATGAAGGCGGGGTTGGGTTGAACGGTAGCACTGTGTATTTAAGATGGGCAAATCTGTGCACCACTTTCACTGCTAACAGGACGCAACGCAGAAGAGGCCAGAAAGAAACATCTCTAGACTCCGAGGGAACCTCATGAGTAAAGATTTTTCACTGAGAGTTTGAGTTATTGGCCCAACTTGAGCATTGCCTTGTATTTTGACTACAGTAAGTGCTACTTGTTGGGGCGGTTGCACATGACAAATGCTACAGATTGCAAATGAAGAGAGGTACTATCGGAATCACGTTCAGATCACCTCAAACAGAGACACTGATGATTCTGGTTTTCATAAGTGCTTCTCTTTGGGGTTGTCTTGGTTGTGAGTTCTTCAACAGACATATCATCAGGTAATGCAAAGAGTCATTTCACATCAGTTTTACATGACACGGGAAATGTATGAATCGGTCACTAACATTACCTGAACAGAAGCACTGACTTGGGTCCTGAATGCAGTAAGTGCTACTTGTTGGGGTAGTTTTTCTGACCTCTGATTTCCCAGGCTCCTTTCAAGCTATTTTTCCAAACGCCCATTCTAAATCAGTTGTTACATGAATGTTGTTTTGGCAATGGATGAGTTTTTGGTTTTACCCTGACATGAGCACTGAATGTTCAATTCAGTAAGTGCCACTTGTTGGGGCAGTTTTCATTGACATAAGTAACTGTACATATGAGGAGACATTTCTTGCGGAAATCACTCTCAGATCACCTCAAATACAGCCACTGATGATTCTTGCATTCATAAGTGCTAGTTTTTGGGGTTGTCTTGGTTGGGACAGATTCCTTCATACATATATCTCTACAAAGCGGATGGAAGAAGAAGAAACCACTTTTTTAATTCAGAGACAAATTTCGGTGAGAGATACACTTCAACTTAAGCAACTCTCTGACTTCAACATTAAGAAAGTGCTATATAGTTGGGGTGTATTTCTCATGACATCGATGGCAATTCAAGTTTTTGTCATGTCTGTCTAGACTGTCATCATTATTACCCTAACACAAACACTAACTTTGGTTCTCAATGCAGTAAGTGCTTGTTGTTGGGGTAGTTGTATTGACCACTGCATCTTCAGATGTGTGATCTGTGTGTGAATTGAAAACCTCAGTAAGAGATACACCTCAACTTTAGCCACATTCTTTGAACAAAACAAAGGAAAGTGCTTTGAAGTTGGGGTGTGATTCTATACTGTGTCACTACCTAGACTTTATCCAGATTCACAATTTGTATACACATGCCCACCATGTCAGAATGAGTTTTTGGATCTTTTTTTCCCCTTTGTTGAAGTAGCCATTCAGTGCTAACTCTACTTCTCTGTATTGATTGCAGTTCTTTTGATGTAGTGTCAACTAGGTCCTCCAGGTGGCAATGTGTTGCATCAATGCAAACTCACTGCAATCTAATTGACCACTCAACATCTCCTAACGGCCTGCATGACTTTGAGATGACGGTTGTCTATTCACGTACAAAGAATGTGATTGTTTACTGACCGTTGTCACGGCCATTGAAACTTGATGAAAATGAAGGCGGGGTTGGGTTGAACGGTAGCACTGTGTATTTAAGATGGGCAAATCTGTGCACCACTTTCACTGCTAACAGGACGCAACGCAGAAGAGGCCAGAAAGAAACATCTCTAGACTCCGAGGGAACCTCATGAGTAAAGAAGATTTTTCACTGAGAGTTTGAGTTATTGGCCCAACTTGAGCATTGCCTTGTATTTTGACTACAGTAAGTGCTACTTGTTGGGGCGGTTGCACATGACAAATGCTACAGATTGCAAATGAAGAGAGGTACTATCGGAATCACGTTCAGATCACCTCAAACAGAGACACTGATGATTCTGGTTTTCATAAGTGCTTCTCTTTGGGGTTGTCTTGGTTGTGAGTTCTTCAACAGACATCTCATCAGATAAATGCAGAGAGTCATTTCACATCAGTTTTACATGACACGGGAAATGTATGAATCGGTCACTAACATTACCTGAACAGAAGCACTGACTTGGGTCCTGAATGCAGTAAGTGCTACTTGTTGGGGTAGTTTTTCTGACCTCTGATTTCCCAGGCTCCTTTCAAGCTATTTTTCCAAACGCCCATTCTAAATCAGTTGTTACATGAATGCTGTTTTGGCACTGGATGAGTTTTTGGCTTTACCCTGACATGAGCACTGAATGTTCAATTCAGTAAGTGCTACTTGTTGGGGCAGTTTTCATTGACATAAGTAACTGTACATATGAGGAGACATTTCTTGCGGAAATCACTCTCAGATCACCTCAAATACAGCCACTGATGATTCTTGCATTCATAAGTGCTAGTTTTTGGGGTTGTCTTGGTTGGGACAGATTCCTTCATACATATATCTCTACAAAGCGGATGGAAGAAGAAGAAACCACTTTTTTAATTCAGAGACAAATTTCGGTGAGAGATACACTTCAACTTAAGCAACTCTCTGACTTCAACATTAAGAAAGTGCTATATAGTTGGGGTGTATTTCTCATGACATTGATGGCAATTCAAGTTTTTGTCATGTCTGTCTAGACTGTCATCATTATTACCCTAACACAAACACTAACTTTGGTTCTCAATGCAGTAAGTGCTTGTTGTTGGGGTAGTTGTATTGACCACTGCATCTTCAGATGTGTGATCTGTGTGTGAATTGAAAACCTCAGTAAGAGATACACCTCAACTTTAGCCACATTCTTTGAACAAAACAAAGGAAAGTGCTTTGAAGTTGGGGTGTGATTCTATACTGTGTCACTACCTAGACTTTATCCAGATTCACAATTTGTATACACATGCCCCCCATGTCAGAATGAGTTTTTGGATCTTTTTTCCCCTTTGTTGAAGTAGCCATTCAGTGCTAACTCTACTTCTCTGTATTGATTGCAGTTCTTTTGATGTAGTGTCAACTAGGTCCTCCAGGTGGCAATGTGTTGCATCAATGCAAACTCACTGCAATCTAATTGACCACTCAACATCTGCTAACGGCCAGCATGAATTTGAGATGACGGTTGTCTATTCACGTACAAAGAATGTGATTGTTTACTGACCGTTGTCACGGCCATTGAAACTTGATGAAAATGAAGGCGGGATTGGGTTGAACGGTAGCACTGTGTATTTAAGATGGGCAAATCTGTGCACCACTTTCACTGCTAACAGGACGCAACGCAGAAGAGGCCAGAAAGAAACATCTCTAGACTCCGAGGGAACCTCATGAGTAAAGAAGATTTTTCACTGAGAGTTTGAGTTATTGGCCCAACTTGAGCATTGCCTTGTATTTTGACTACAGTAAGTGCTACTTGTTGGGGCGGTTGCACATGACAAATGCTACAGATTGCAAATGAAGAGAGGTACTATCGGAATCACGTTCAGATCACCTCAAACAGAGACACTGATGATTCTGGTTTTCATAAGTGCTTCTCTTTGGGGTTGTCTTGGTTGAGAGTTCTTCAACAGACATATCATCAGATAAATGCAGAGTCATTTCACATCAGTTTTACATGACACGGGAAATGTATGAATCGGTCACTAACATTACCTGAACAGAAGCACTGACTTGGGTCCTGAATGCAGTAAGTGCTACTTGTTGGGGTAGTTTTTCTGACCTCTGATTTCCCAGGCTCCTTTCAAGCTATTTTTCCAAACGCCCATTCTAAATCAGTTGTTACATGAATGCTGTTTTGGCACTGGATGAGTTTTTGGCTTTACCCTGACATGAGCACTGAATGTTCAATTCAGTAAGTGCTACTTGTTGGGGCAGTTTTCATTGACATAAGTAACTGTACATATGAGGAGACATTTCTTGCGGAAATCACTCTCAGATCACCTCAAATACAGCCACTGATGATTCTTGCATTCATAAGTGCTAGTTTTTGGGGTTGTTGGTTGGGACAGATTCCTTCATACATATATCTCTACAAAGCGGATGGAAGAAGAAGAAACCACTTTTTTAAGTCAGAGACAAATTTCGGTGAGAGATACACTTCAACTTAAGCAACTCTCTGACTTCAACATTAAGAAAGTGCTATATAGTTGGGGTGTATTTCTCATGACATTGATGGCAATTCAAGTTTTTGTCATGTCTGTCTAGACTGTCATCATTATTACCCTAACACAAACACTAACTTTGGTTCTCAATGCAGTAAGTGCTTGTTGTTGGGGTAGTTGTATTGACCACTGCATCTTCAGATGTGTGATCTGTGTGTGAATTGAAAACCTCAGTAAGAGATACACCTCAACTTTAGCCACATTCTTTGAACAAAACAAAGGAAAGTGCTTTGAAGTTGGGGTGTGATTCTATACTGTGTCACTACCTAGACTTGATCCAGATTCACAATTTGTATACACATGCCCACCATGTCAGAATGAGTTTTTGGATCTTTTTTCCCCTTTGTTGAAGTAGCCATTCAGTGCTAACTCTACTTCTCTGTATTGATTGCAGTTCTTTTGATGTAGTGTCAACTAGGTCCTCCAGGTGGCAATGTGTTGCATCAATGCAAACTCACTGCAATCTAATTGACCACTCAACACCTGCTAACGGCCTGCATGAATTTGAGATGACGGTTGTCTATTCACGTACAAAGAATGTGATTGTTTACTGACCGTTGTCACGGCCATTGAAACTTGATGAAAATGAAGGCGGGGTTGGGTTGAACGGTAGCACTGTGTATTTAAGATGGGTAAATCTGTGCACCACTTTCACTGCTAACAGGACGCAACGCAGAAGAGGCCAGAAAGAAACATCTCTAGACTCCGAGGGAACCTCATGAGTAAAGAAGATTTTTCACTGAGAGTTTGAGTTATTGGCCCAACTTGAGCATTGCCTTGTATTTTGACTACAGTAAGTGCTACTTGTTGGGGCGGTTGCACATGACAAATGCTACAGATTGCAAATGAAGAGAGGTACTATCGGAATCACGTTCAGATCACCTCAAACAGAGACACTGATGATTCTGGTTTTCATAAGTGCTTCTCTTTGGGGTTGTCTTGGTTGTGAGTTCTTCAACAGACATATCATCAGGTAATGCAGAGAGTCATTTCACATCAGTTTTACATGACACGGGAAATGTATGAATCGGTCACTAACATTACCTGAACAGAAGCACTGACTTGGGTCCTGAATGCAGTAAGTGCTACTTGTTGGGGTAGTTTTTCTGACCTCTGATTTCCCAGGCTCCTTTCAAGCTATTTTTCCAAACGCCCATTCTAAATCAGTTGTTACATGAATGCTGTTTTGGCAATGGATGAGTTTTTGGTTTTACCCTGACATGAGCACTGAATGTTCAATTCAGTAAGTGCCACTTGTTGGGGCAGTTTTCATTGACATAAGTAACTGTACATATGAGGAGACATTTCTTGCGGAAATCACTCTCAGATCACCTCAAATACAGCCACTGTTGATTCTTGCATTCATAAGTGCTAGTTTTTGGGGTTGTCTTGGTTGGGACAGATTCCTTCATACATATATCTCTACAAAGCGGATGGAAGAAGAAGAAACCACTTTTTTAATTCAGAGACAAATTTCGGTGAGAGATACACTTCAACTTAAGCAACTCTCTGACTTCAACATTAAGAAAGTGCTATATAGTTGGGGTGTATTTCTCATGACATTGATGGCAATTCAAGTTTTTGTCATGTCTGTCTAGACTGTCATCATTATTACCCTAACACAAACACTAACTTTGGTTCTCAATGCAGTAAGTGCTTGTTGTTGGGGTAGTTGTATTGACCACTGCATCTTCAGATGTGTGATCTGTGTGTGAATTGAAAACCTCAGTAAGAGATACACCTCAACTTTAGCCACATTCTTTGAACAAAACAAAGGAAAGTGCTTTGAAGTTGGGGTGTGATTCTATACTGTGTCACTACCTAGACTTTATCCAGATTCACAATTTGTATACACATGCCCCCCATGTCAGAATGAGTTTTTGGATCTTTTTTCCCCTTTGTTGAAGTAGCCATTCAGTGCTAACTCTACTTCTCTGTATTGATTGCAGTTCTTTTGATGTAGTGTCAACTAGGTCCTCCAGGTGGCAATGTGTTGCATCAATGCAAACTCACTGCAATCTAATTGACCACTCAACATCTGCTAACGGCCAGCATGAATTTGAGATGACGGTTGTCTATTCACGTACAAAGAATGTGATTGTTTACTGACCGTTGTCACGGCCATTGAAACTTGATGAAAATGAAGGCGGGGTTGGGTTGAACGGTAGCACTGTGTATTTAAGATGGGCAAATCTGTGCACCACTTTCACTGCTAACAGGACGCAACGCAGAAGAGGCCAGAAAGAAACATCTCTAGACTCCGAGGGAACCTCATGAGTAAAGAAGATTTTTCACTGAGAGTTTGAGTTATTGGCCCAACTTGAGCATTGCCTTGTATTTTGACTACAGTAAGTGCTACTTGTTGGGGCGGTTGCACATGACAAATGCTACAGATTGCAAATGAAGAGAGGTACTATCGGAATCACGTTCAGATCACCTCAAACAGAGACACTGATGATTCTGGTTTTCATAAGTGCTTCTCTTTGGGGTTGTCTTGGTTGAGAGTTCTTCAACAGACATATCATCAGATAAATGCAGAGAGTCATTTCACATCAGTTTTACATGACACGGGAAATGTATGAATCGGTCACTAACATTACCTGAACAGAAGCACTGACTTGGGTCCTGAATGCAGTAAGTGCTACTTGTTGGGGTAGTTTTTCTGACCTCTGATTTCCCAGGCTCCTTTCAAGCTATTTTTCCAAACGCCCATTCTAAATCAGTTGTTACATGAATGCTGTTTTGGCACTGGATGAGTTTTTGGCTTTACCCTGACATGAGCACTGAATGTTCAATTCAGTAAGTGCTACTTGTTGGGGCAGTTTTCATTGACATAAGTAACTGTACATATGAGGAGACATTTCTTGCGGAAATCACTCTCAGATCACCTCAAATACAGCCACTGATGATTCTTGCATTCATAAGTGCTAGTTTTTGGGGTTGTTGGTTGGGACAGATTCCTTCATACATATATCTCTACAAAGCGGATGGAAGAAGAAGAAACCACTTTTTTAAGTCAGAGACAAATTTCGGTGAGAGATACACTTCAACTTAAGCAACTCTCTGACTTCAACATTAAGAAAGTGCTATATAGTTGGGGTGTATTTCTCATGACATTGATGGCAATTCAAGTTTTTGTCATGTCTGTCTAGACTGTCATCATTATTACCCTAACACAAACACTAACTTTGGTTCTCAATGCAGTAAGTGCTTGTTGTTGGGGTAGTTGTATTGACCACTGCATCTTCAGATGTGTGATCTGTGTGTGAATTGAAAACCTCAGTAAGAGATACACCTCAACTTTAGCCACATTCTTTGAACAAAACAAAGGAAAGTGCTTTGAAGTTGGGGTGTGATTCTATACTGTGTCACTACCTAGACTTGATCCAGATTCACAATTTGTATACACATGCCCACCATGTCAGAATGAGTTTTTGGATCTTTTTTCCCCTTTGTTGAAGTAGCCATTCAGTGCTAACTCTACTTCTCTGTATTGATTGCAGTTCTTTTGATGTAGTGTCAACTAGGTCCTCCAGGTGGCAATGTGTTGCATCAATGCAAACTCACTGCAATCTAATTGACCACTCAACATCTGCTAACGGCCAGCATGAATTTGAGATGACGGTTGTCTATTCACGTACAAAGAATGTGATTGTTTACTGACCGTTGTCACTGCCATTGAAACTTGATGAAAATGAAGGCGGGGTTGGGTTGAACGGTAGCACTGTGTATTTAAGATGGGCAAATCTGTGCACCACTTTCACTGCTAACAGGACGCAACGCAGAAGAGGCCAGAAAGAAACATCTCTAGACTCCGAGGGAACCTCATGAGTAAAGAAGATTTTTCACTGAGAGTTTGAGTTATTGGCCCAACTTGAGCATTGCCTTGTATTTTGACTACAGTAAGTGCTACTTGTTGGGGCGGTTGCACATGACAAATGCTACAGATTGCAAATGAAGAGAGGTACTATCGGAATCACGTTCAGATCACCTCAAACAGAGACACTGATGATTCTGGTTTTCATAAGTGCTTCTCTTTGGGGTTGTCTTGGTTGAGAGTTCTTCAACAGACATATCATCAGATAAATGCAGAGAGTCATTTCACATCAGTTTTACATGACACGGGAAATGTATGAATCGGTCACTAACATTACCTGAACAGAAGCACTGACTTGGGTCCTGAATGCAGTAAGTGCTACTTGTTGGGGTAGTTTTTCTGACCTCTGATTTCCCAGGCTCCTTTCAAGCTATTTTTCCAAACGCCCATTCTAAATCAGTTGTTACATGAATGCTGTTTTGGCACTGGATGAGTTTTTGGCTTTACCCTGACATGAGCACTGAATGTTCAATTCAGTAAGTGCTACTTGTTGGGGCAGTTTTCATTGACATAAGTAACTGTACATATGAGGAGACATTTCTTGCGGAAATCACTCTCAGATCACCTCAAATACAGCCACTGATGATTCTTGCATTCATAAGTGCTAGTTTTTGGGGTTGTTGGTTGGGACAGATTCCTTCATACATATATCTCTACAAAGCGGATGGAAGAAGAAGAAACCACTTTTTTAAGTCAGAGACAAATTTCGGTGAGAGATACACTTCAACTTAAGCAACTCTCTGACTTCAACATTAAGAAAGTGCTATATAGTTGGGGTGTATTTCTCATGACATTGATGGCAATTCAAGTTTTTGTCATGTCTGTCTAGACTGTCATCATTATTACCCTAACACAAACACTAACTTTGGTTCTCAATGCAGTAAGTGCTTGTTGTTGGGGTAGTTGTATTGACCACTGCATCTTCAGATGTGTGATCTGTGTGTGAATTGAAAACCTCAGTAAGAGATACACCTCAACTTTAGCCACATTCTTTGAACAAAACAAAGGAAAGTGCTTTGAAGTTGGGGTGTGATTCTATACTGTGTCACTACCTAGACTTGATCCAGATTCACAATTTGTATACACATGCCCACCATGTCAGAATGAGTTTTTGGATCTTTTTTCCCCTTTGTTGAAGTAGCCATTCAGTGCTAACTCTACTTCTCTGTATTGATTGCAGTTCTTTTGATGTAGTGTCAACTAGGTCCTCCAGGTGGCAATGTGTTGCATCAATGCAAACTCACTGCAATCTAATTGACCACTCAACACCTGCTAACGGCCTGCATGAATTTGAGATGACGGTTGTCTATTCACGTACAAAGAATGTGATTGTTTACTGACCGTTGTCACGGCCATTGAAACTTGATGAAAATGAAGGCGGGGTTGGGTTGAACGGTAGCACTGTGTATTTAAGATGGGTAAATCTGTGCACCACTTTCACTGCTAACAGGACGCAACGCAGAAGAGGCCAGAAAGAAACATCTCTAGACTCCGAGGGAACCTCATGAGTAAAGAAGATTTTTCACTGAGAGTTTGAGTTATTGGCCCAACTTGAGCATTGCCTTGTATTTTGACTACAGTAAGTGCTACTTGTTGGGGCGGTTGCACATGACAAATGCTACAGATTGCAAATGAAGAGAGGTACTATCGGAATCACGTTCAGATCACCTCAAACAGAGACACTGATGATTCTGGTTTTCATAAGTGCTTCTCTTTGGGGTTGTCTTGGTTGTGAGTTCTTCAACAGACATATCATCAGGTAATGCAGAGAGTCATTTCACATCAGTTTTACATGACACGGGAAATGTATGAATCGGTCACTAACATTACCTGAACAGAAGCACTGACTTGGGTCCTGAATGCAGTAAGTGCTACTTGTTGGGGTAGTTTTTCTGACCTCTGATTTCCCAGGCTCCTTTCAAGCTATTTTTCCAAACGCCCATTCTAAATCAGTTGTTACATGAATGCTGTTTTGGCACTGGATGAGTTTTTGGCTTTACCCTGACATGAGCACTGAATGTTCAATTCAGTAAGTGCTACTTGTTGGGGCAGTTTTCATTGACATAAGTAACTGTACATATGAGGAGACATTTCTTGCGGAAATCACTCTCAGATCACCTCAAATACAGCCACTGATGATTCTTGCATTCATAAGTGCTAGTTTTTGGGGTTGTCTTGGTTGGGACAGATTCCTTCATACATATATCTCTACAAAGCGGATGGAAGAAGAAGAAACCACTTTTTTAATTCAGAGACAAATTTCGGTGAGAGATACACTTCAACTTAAGCAACTCTCTGACTTCAACATTAAGAAAGTGCTATATAGTTGGGGTGTATTTCTCATGACATTGATGGCAATTCAAGTTTTTGTCATGTCTGTCTAGACTGTCATCATTATTACCCTAACACAAACACTAACTTTGGTTCTCAATGCAGTAAGTGCTTGTTGTTGGGGTAGTTGTATTGACCACTGCATCTTCAGATGTGTGATCTGTGTGTGAATTGAAAACCTCAGTAAGAGATACACCTCAACTTTAGCCACATTCTTTGAACAAAACAAAGGAAAGTGCTTTGAAGTTGGGGTGTGATTCTATACTGTGTCACTACCTAGACTTTATCCAGATTCACAATTTGTATACACATGCCCCCCATGTCAGAATGAGTTTTTGGATCTTTTTTCCCCTTTGTTGAAGTAGCCATTCAGTGCTAACTCTACTTCTCTGTATTGATTGCAGTTCTTTTGATGTAGTGTCAACTAGGTCCTCCAGGTGGCAATGTGTTGCATCAATGCAAACTCACTGCAATCTAATTGACCACTCAACATCTGCTAACGGCCAGCATGAATTTGAGATGACGGTTGTCTATTCACGTACAAAGAATGTGATTGTTTACTGACCGTTGTCACGGCCATTGAAACTTGATGAAAATGAAGGCGGGGTTGGGTTGAACGGTAGCACTGTGTATTTAAGATGGGCAAATCTGTGCACCACTTTCACTGCTAACAGGACGCAACGCAGAAGAGGCCAGAAAGAAACATCTCTAGACTCCGAGGGAACCTCATGAGTAAAGATTTTTCACTGAGAGTTTGAGTTATTGGCCCAACTTGAGCATTGCCTTGTATTTTGACTACAGTAAGTGCTACTTGTTGGGGCGGTTGCACATGACAAATGCTACAGATTGCAAATGAAGAGAGGTACTATCGGAATCACGTTCAGATCACCTCAAACAGAGACACTGATGATTCTGGTTTTCATAAGTGCTTCTCTTTGGGGTTGTCTTGGTTGTGAGTTCTTCAACAGACATATCATCAGATAAATGCAGAGAGTCATTTCACATCAGTTTTACATGACACGGGAAATGTATGAATCGGTCACTAACATTACCTGAACAGAAGCACTGACTTGGGTCCTGAATGCAGTAAGTGCTACTTGTTGGGGTAGTTTTTCTGACCTCTGATTTCCCAGGCTCCTTTCAAGCTATTTTTCCAAACGCCCATTCTAAATCAGTTGTTACATGAATGCTGTTTTGGCACTGGATGAGTTTTTGGCTTTACCCTGACATGAGCACTGAATGTTCAATTCAGTAAGTGCTACTTGTTGGGGCAGTTTTCATTGACATAAGTAACTGTACATATGAGGAGACATTTCTTGCGGAAATCACTCTCAGATCACCTCAAATACAGCCACTGATGATTCTTGCATTCATAAGTGCTAGTTTTTGGGGTTGTTGGTTGGGACAGATTCCTTCATACATATATCTCTACAAAGCGGATGGAAGAAGAAGAAACCACTTTTTTAAGTCAGAGACAAATTTCGGTGAGAGATACACTTCAACTTAAGCAACTCTCTGACTTCAACATTAAGAAAGTGCTATATAGTTGGGGTGTATTTCTCATGACATTGATGGCAATTCAAGTTTTTGTCATGTCTGTCTAGACTGTCATCATTATTACCCTAACACAAACACTAACTTTGGTTCTCAATGCAGTAAGTGCTTGTTGTTGGGGTAGTTGTATTGACCACTGCATCTTCAGATGTGTGATCTGTGTGTGAATTGAAAACCTCAGTAAGAGATACACCTCAACTTTAGCCACATTCTTTGAACAAAACAAAGGAAAGTGCTTTGAAGTTGGGGTGTGATTCTATACTGTGTCACTACCTAGACTTGATCCAGATTCACAATTTGTATACACATGCCCACCATGTCAGAATGAGTTTTTGGATCTTTTTTCCCCTTTGTTGAAGTAGCCATTCAGTGCTAACTCTACTTCTCTGTATTGATTGCAGTTCTTTTGATGTAGTGTCAACTAGGTCCTCCAGGTGGCAATGTGTTGCATCAATGCAAACTCACTGCAATCTAATTGACCACTCAACATCTGCTAACGGCCAGCATGAATTTGAGATGACGGTTGTCTATTCACGTACAAAGAATGTGATTGTTTACTGACCGTTGTCACTGCCATTGAAACTTGATGAAAATGAAGGCGGGGTTGGGTTGAACGGTAGCACTGTGTATTTAAGATGGGCAAATCTGTGCACCACTTTCACTGCTAACAGGACGCAACGCAGAAGAGGTCAGAAAGAAACATCTCTAGACTCCGAGGGAACCTCATGAGTAAAGAAGATTTTTCACTGAGAGTTTGAGTTATTGGCCCAACTTGAGCATTGCCTTGTATTTTGACTACAGTAAGTGCTACTTGTTGGGGCGGTTGCACATGACAAATGCTACAGATTGCAAATGAAGAGAGGTACTATCGGAATCACGTTCAGATCACCTCAAACAGAGACACTGATGATTCTGGTTTTCATAAGTGCTTCTCTTTGGGGTTGTCTTGGTTGTGAGTTCTTCAACAGACATATCATCAGATAAATGCAGAGAGTCATTTCACATCAGTTTTACATGACACGGGAAATGTATGAATCAGTCACTAACATTACCTGAACAGAAGCACTGACTTGGGTCCTGAATGCAGTAAGTGCTACTTGTTGGGGTAGTTTTTCTGACCTCTGATTTCCCAGGCTCCTTTCAAGCTATTTTTCCAAACGCCCATTCTAAATCAGTTGTTACATGAATGCTGTTTTGGCACTGGATGAGTTTTTGGCTTTACCCTGACATGAGCACTGAATGTTCAATTCAGTAAGTGCTACTTGTTGGGGCAGTTTTCATTGACATAAGTAACTGTACATATGAGGAGACATTTCTTGCGGAAATCACTCTCAGATCACCTCAAATACAGCCACTGATGATTCTTGCATTCATAAGTGCTAGTTTTTGGGGTTGTTGGTTGGGACAGATTCCTTCATACATATATCTCTACAAAGCGGATGGAAGAAGAAGAAACCACTTTTTTAAGTCAGAGACAAATTTCGGTGAGAGATACACTTCAACTTAAGCAACTCTCTGACTTCAACATTAAGAAAGTGCTATATAGTTGGGGTGTATTTCTCATGACATTGATGGCAATTCAAGTTTTTGTCATGTCTGTCTAGACTGTCATCATTATTACCCTAACACAAACACTAACTTTGGTTCTCAATGCAGTAAGTGCTTGTTGTTGGGGTAGTTGTATTGACCACTGCATCTTCAGATGTGTGATCTGTGTGTGAATTGAAAACCTCAGTAAGAGATACACCTCAACTTTAGCCACATTCTTTGAACAAAACAAAGGAAAGTGCTTTGAAGTTGGGGTGTGATTCTATACTGTGTCACTACCTAGACTTTATCCAGATTCACAATTTGTATACACATGCCCCCCATGTCAGAATGAGTTTTTGGATCTTTTTTCCCCTTTGTTGAAGTAGCCATTCAGTGCTAACTCTACTTCTCTGTATTGATTGCAGTTCTTTTGATGTAGTGTCAACTAGGTCCTCCAGGTGGCAATGTGTTGCATCAATGCAAACTCACTGCAATCTAATTGACCACTCAACATCTGCTAACGGCCAGCATGAATTTGAGATGACGGTTGTCTATTCACGTACAAAGAATGTGATTGTTTACTGACCGTTGTCACGGCCATTGAAACTTGATGAAAATGAAGGCGGGGTTGGGTTGAACGGTAGCACTGTGTATTTAAGATGGGCAAATCTGTGCACCACTTTCACTGCTAACAGGACCCAACGCAGAAGAGGCCAGAAAGAAACATCTCTAGACTCCGAGGGAACCTCATGAGTAAAGATTTTTCACTGAGAGTTTGAGTTATTGGCCCAACTTGAGCATTGCCTTGTATTTTGACTACAGTAAGTGCTACTTGTTGGGGCGGTTGCACATGACAAATGCTACAGATTGCAAATGAAGAGAGGTACTATCGGAATCACGTTCAGATCACCTCAAACAGAGACACTGATGATTCTGGTTTTCATAAGTGCTTCTCTTTGGGGTTGTCTTGGTTGTGAGTTCTTCAACAGACATATCATCAGATAAATGCAGAGAGTCATTTCACATCAGTTTTACATGACACGGGAAATGTATGAATCAGTCACTAACATTACCTGAACAGAAGCACTGACTTGGGTCCTGAATGCAGTAAGTGCTACTTGTTGGGGTAGTTTTTCTGACCTCTGATTTCCCAGGCTCCTTTCAAGCTATTTTTCCAAACGCCCATTCTAAATCAGTTGTTACATGAATGCTGTTTTGGCACTGGATGAGTTTTTGGCTTTACCCTGACATGAGCACTGAATGTTCAATTCAGTAAGTGCTACTTGTTGGGGCAGTTTTCATTGACATAAGTAACTGTACATATGAGGAGACATTTCTTGCGGAAATCACTCTCAGATCACCTCAAATACAGCCACTGATGATTCTTGCATTCATAAGTGCTAGTTTTTGGGGTTGTTGGTTGGGACAGATTCCTTCATACATATATCTCTACAAAGCGGATGGAAGAAGAAGAAACCACTTTTTTAAGTCAGAGACAAATTTCGGTGAGAGATACACTTCAACTTAAGCAACTCTCTGACTTCAACATTAAGAAAGTGCTATATAGTTGGGGTGTATTTCTCATGACATTGATGGCAATTCAAGTTTTTGTCATGTCTGTCTAGACTGTCATCATTATTACCCTAACACAAACACTAACTTTGGTTCTCAATGCAGTAAGTGCTTGTTGTTGGGGTAGTTGTATTGACCACTGCATCTTCAGATGTGTGATCTGTGTGTGAATTGAAAACCTCAGTAAGAGATACACCTCAACTTTAGCCACATTCTTTGAACAAAACAAAGGAAAGTGCTTTGAAGTTGGGGTGTGATTCTATACTGTGTCACTACCTAGACTTGATCCAGATTCACAATTTGTATACACATGCCCACCATGTCAGAATGAGTTTTTGGATCTTTTTTCCCCTTTGTTGAAGTAGCCATTCAGTGCTAACTCTACTTCTCTGTATTGATTGCAGTTCTTTTGATGTAGTGTCAACTAGGTCCTCCAGGTGGCAATGTGTTGCATCAATGCAAACTCACTGCAATCTAATTGACCACTCAACATCTGCTAACGGCCAGCATGAATTTGAGATGACGGTTGTCTATTCACGTACAAAGAATGTGATTGTTTACTGACCGTTGTCACTGCCATTGAAACTTGATGAAAATGAAGGCGGGGTTGGGTTGAACGGTAGCACTGTGTATTTAAGATGGGCAAATCTGTGCACCACTTTCACTGCTAACAGGACGCAACGCAGAAGAGGTCAGAAAGAAACATCTCTAGACTCCGAGGGAACCTCATGAGTAAAGAAGATTTTTCACTGAGAGTTTGAGTTATTGGCCCAACTTGAGCATTGCCTTGTATTTTGACTACAGTAAGTGCTACTTGTTGGGGCGGTTGCACATGACAAATGCTACAGATTGCAAATGAAGAGAGGTACTATCGGAATCACGTTCAGATCACCTCAAACAGAGACACTGATGATTCTGGTTTTCATAAGTGCTTCTCTTTGGGGTTGTCTTGGTTGTGAGTTCTTCAACAGACATATCATCAGATAAATGCAGAGAGTCATTTCACATCAGTTTTACATGACACGGGAAATGTATGAATCAGTCACTAACATTACCTGAACAGAAGCACTGACTTGGGTCCTGAATGCAGTAAGTGCTACTTGTTGGGGTAGTTTTTCTGACCTCTGATTTCCCAGGCTCCTTTCAAGCTATTTTTCCAAACGCCCATTCTAAATCAGTTGTTACATGAATGCTGTTTTGGCACTGGATGAGTTTTTGGCTTTACCCTGACATGAGCACTGAATGTTCAATTCAGTAAGTGCTACTTGTTGGGGCAGTTTTCATTGACATAAGTAACTGTACATATGAGGAGACATTTCTTGCGGAAATCACTCTCAGATCACCTCAAATACAGCCACTGATGATTCTTGCATTCATAAGTGCTAGTTTTTGGGGTTGTTGGTTGGGACAGATTCCTTCATACATATATCTCTACAAAGCGGATGGAAGAAGAAGAAACCACTTTTTTAAGTCAGAGACAAATTTCGGTGAGAGATACACTTCAACTTAAGCAACTCTCTGACTTCAACATTAAGAAAGTGCTATATAGTTGGGGTGTATTTCTCATGACATTGATGGCAATTCAAGTTTTTGTCATGTCTGTCTAGACTGTCATCATTATTACCCTAACACAAACACTAACTTTGGTTCTCAATGCAGTAAGTGCTTGTTGTTGGGGTAGTTGTATTGACCACTGCATCTTCAGATGTGTGATCTGTGTGTGAATTGAAAACCTCAGTAAGAGATACACCTCAACTTTAGCCACATTCTTTGAACAAAACAAAGGAAAGTGCTTTGAAGTTGGGGTGTGATTCTATACTGTGTCACTACCTAGACTTGATCCAGATTCACAATTTGTATACACATGCCCACCATGTCAGAATGAGTTTTTGGATCTTTTTTCCCCTTTGTTGAAGTAGCCATTCAGTGCTAACTCTACTTCTCTGTATTGATTGCAGTTCTTTTGATGTAGTGTCAACTAGGTCCTCCAGGTGGCAATGTGTTGCATCAATGCAAACTCACTGCAATCTAATTGACCACTCAACATCTGCTAACGGCCAGCATGAATTTGAGATGACGGTTGTCTATTCACGTACAAAGAATGTGATTGTTTACTGACCGTTGTCACTGCCATTGAAACTTGATGAAAATGAAGGCGGGGTTGGGTTGAACGGTAGCACTGTGTATTTAAGATGGGCAAATCTGTGCACCACTTTCACTGCTAACAGGACGCAACGCAGAAGAGGTCAGAAAGAAACATCTCTAGACTCCGAGGGAACCTCATGAGTAAAGAAGATTTTTCACTGAGAGTTTGAGTTATTGGCCCAACTTGAGCATTGCCTTGTATTTTGACTACAGTAAGTGCTACTTGTTGGGGCGGTTGCACATGACAAATGCTACAGATTGCAAATGAAGAGAGGTACTATCGGAATCACGTTCAGATCACCTCAAACAGAGACACTGATGATTCTGGTTTTCATAAGTGCTTCTCTTTGGGGTTGTCTTGGTTGAGAGTTCTTCAACAGACATATCATCAGATTAATGCAGAGAGTCATTTCACATCAGTTTTACATGACACGGGAAATGTATGAATCGGTCACTAACATTACCTGAACAGAAGCACTGACTTGGGTCCTGAATGCAGTAAGTGCTACTTGTTGGGGTAGTTTTTCTGACCTCTGATTTCCCAGGCTCCTTTCAAGCTATTTTTCCAAATGCCCATTCTAAATCAGTTGTTACATGAATGCTGTTTTGGCACTGGATGAGTTTTTGGCTTTACCCTGACATGAGCACTGAATGTTCAATTCAGTAAGTGCTACTTGTTGGGGCAGTTTTCATTGACATAAGTAACTGTACATATGAGGAGACATTTCTTGCGGAAATCACTCTCAGATCACCTCAAATACAGCCACTGATGATTCTTGCATTCATAAGTGCTAGTTTTTGGGGTTGTCTTGGTTGGGACAGATTCCTTCATACATATATCTCTACAAAGCGGATGGAAGAAGAAGAAACCACTTTTTTAATTCAGAGACAAATTTCGGTGAGAGATACACTTCAACTTAAGCAACTCTCTGACTTCAACATTAAGAAAGTGCTATATAGTTGGGGTGTATTTCTCATGACATTGATGGCAATTCAAGTTTTTGTCATGTCTGTCTAGACTGTCATCATTATTACCCTAACACAAACACTAACTTTGGTTCTCAATGCAGTAAGTGCTTGTTGTTGGGGTAGTTGTATTGACCACTGCATCTTCAGATGTGTGATCTGTGTGTGAATTGAAAACCTCAGTAAGAGATACACCTCAACTTTAGCCACATTCTTTGAACAAAACAAAGGAAAGTGCTTTGAAGTTGGGGTGTGATTCTATACTGTGTCACTACCTAGACTTTATCCAGATTCACAATTTGTATACACATGCCCCCCATGTCAGAATGAGTTTTTGGATCTTTTTTCCCCTTTGTTGAAGTAGCCATTCAGTGCTAACTCTACTTCTCTGTATTGATTGCAGTTCTTTTGATGTAGTGTCAACTAGGTCCTCCAGGTGGCAATGTGTTGCATCAATGCAAACTCACTGCAATCTAATTGACCACTCAACATCTGCTAACGGCCTGCATGAATTTGAGATGACGGTTGTCTATTCACGTACAAAGAATGTGATTGTTTACTGACCGTTGTCACGGCCATTGAAACTTGATGAAAATGAAGGCGGGGTTGGGTTGAACGGTAGCACTGTGTATTTAAGATGGGCAAATCTGTGCACCACTTTCACTGCTAACAGGACGCAACGCAGAAGAGGCCAGAAAGAAACATCTCTAGACTCCGAGGGAACCTCATGAGTAAAGAAGATTTTTCACTGAGAGTTTGAGTTATTGGCCCAACTTGAGCATTGCCTTGTATTTTGACTACAGTAAGTGCTACTTGTTGGGGCGGTTGCACATGACAAATGCTACAGATTGCAAATGAAGAGAGGTACTATCGGAATCACGTTCAGATCACCTCAAACAGAGACACTGATGATTCTGGTTTTCATAAGTGCTTCTCTTTGGGGTTGTCTTGGTTGAGAGTTCTTCAACAGACATATCATCAGATAAATGCAGAGAGTCATTTCACATCAGTTTTACATGACACGGGAAATGTATGAATCGGTCACTAACATTACCTGAACAGAAGCACTGACTTGGGTCCTGAATGCAGTAAGTGCTACTTGTTGGGGTAGTTTTTCTGACCTCTGATTTCCCAGGCTCCTTTCAAGCTATTTTTCCAAACGCCCATTCTAAATCAGTTGTTACATGAATGCTGTTTTGGCACTGGATGAGTTTTTGGCTTTACCCTGACATGAGCACTGAATGTTCAATTCAGTAAGTGCTACTTGTTGGGGCAGTTTTCATTGACATAAGTAACTGTACATATGAGGAGACATTTCTTGCGGAAATCACTCTCAGATCACCTCAAATACAGCCACTGATGATTCTTGCATTCATAAGTGCTAGTTTTTGGGGTTGTCTTGGTTGGGACAGATTCCTTCATACATATATCTCTACAAAGCGGATGGAAGAAGAAGAAACCACTTTTTTAATTCAGAGACAAATTTCGGTGAGAGATACACTTCAACTTAAGCAACTCTCTGACTTCAACAGTAAGAAAGTGCTATATAGTTGGGGTGTATTTCTCATGACATTGATGGCAATTCAAGTTTTTGTCATGTCTGTCTAGACTGTCATCATTATTACCCTAACACAAACACTAACTTTGGTTCTCAATGCAGTAAGTGCTTGTTGTTGGGGTAGTTGTATTGACCACTGCATCTTCAGATGTGTGATCTGTGTGTGAATTGAAAACCTCAGTAAGAGATACACCTCAACTTTAGCCACATTCTTTGAACAAAACAAAGGAAAGTGCTTTGAAGTTGGGGTGTGATTCTATACTGTATCACTACCTAGACTTTATCCAGATTCACAATTTGTATACACATGCCCCCCATGTCAGAATGAGTTTTTGGATCTTTTTTCCCCTTTGTTGAAGTAGCCATTCAGTGCTAACTCTACTTCTCTGTATTGATTGCAGTTCTTTTGATGTAGTGTCAACTAGGTCCTCCAGGTGGCAATGTGTTGCATCAATGCAAACTCACTGCAATCTAATTGACCACTCAACATCTGCTAACGGCCAGCATGAATTTGAGATGACGGTTGTCTATTCACGTACAAAGAATGTGATTGTTTACTGACCGTTGTCACGGCCATTGAAACTTGATGAAAATGAAGGCGGGGTTGGGTTGAACGGTAGCACTGTGTATTTAAGATGGGCAAATCTGTGCACCACTTTCACTGCTAACAGGACGCAACGCAGAAGAGGTCAGAAAGAAACATCTCTAGACTCCGAGGGAACCTCATGAGTAAAGAAGATTTTTCACTGAGAGTTTGAGTTATTGGCCCAACTCGAGCATTGCCTTGTATTTTGACTACAGTAAGTGCTACTTGTTGGGGCGGTTGCACATGACAAATGCTACAGATTGCAAATGAAGAGAGGTACTATCGGAATCACGTTCAGATCACCTCAAACAGAGACACTGATGATTCTGGTTTTCATAAGTGCTTCTCTTTGGGGTTGTCTTGGTTGTGAGTTCTTCAACAGACATATCATCAGGTAATGCAGAGAGTCATTTCACATCAGTTTTACATGACACGGGAAATGTATGAATCGGTCACTAACATTACCTGAACAGAAGCACTGACTTGGGTCCTGAATGCAGTAAGTGCTACTTGTTGGGGTAGTTTTTCTGACCTCTGATTTCCCAGGCTCCTTTCAAGCTATTTTTCCAAACGCCCATTCTAAATCAGTTGTTACATGAATGCTGTTTTGGCAATGGATGAGTTTTTGGTTTTACCCTGACATGAGCACTGAATGTTCAATTCAGTAAGTGCCACTTGTTGGGGCAGTTTTCATTGACATAAGTAACTGTACATATGAGGAGACATTTCTTGTGGAAATCACTCTCAGATCACCTCAAATACAGCCACTGATGATTCTTGCATTCATAAGTGCTAGTTTTTGGGGTTGTCTTGGTTGGGACAGATTCCTTCATACATATATCTCTACAAAGCGGATGGAAGAAGAAGAAACCACTTTTTTAATTCAGAGACAAATTTCGGTGAGAGATACACTTCAACTTAAGCAACTCTCTGACTTCAACATTAAGAAAGTGCTATATAGTTGGGGTGTATTTTTCATGACATTGATGGCAATTCAAGTTTTTGTCATGTCTGTCTAGACTGTCATCATTATTACCCTAACACAAACACTAACTTTGGTTCTCAATGCAGTAAGTGCTTGTTGTTGGGGTAGTTGTATTGACCACTGCATCTTCAGATGTGTGATCTGTGTGTGAATTGAAAACCTCAGTAAGAGATACACCTCAACTTTAGCCACATTCTTTGAACAAAACAAAGGAAAGTGCTTTGAAGTTGGGGTGTGATTCTATACTGTGTCACTACCTAGACTTTATCCAGATTCACAATTTGTATACACATGCCCCCCATGTCAGAATGAGTTTTTGGATCTTTTTTCCCCTTTGTTGAAGTAGCCATTCAGTGCTAACTCTACTTCTCTGTATTGATTGCAGTTCTTTTGATGTAGTGTCAACTAGGTCCTCCAGGTGGCAATGTGTTGCATCAATGCAAACTCACTGCAATCTAATTGACCACTCAACATCTGCTAACGGCCTGCATGAATTTGAGATGACGGTTGTCTATTCACGTACAAAGAATGTGATTGTTTACTGACCGTTGTCACGGCCATTGAAACTTGATGAAAATGAAGGCGGGGTTGGGTTGAACGGTAGCACTGTGTATTTAAGATGGGCAAATCTGTGCACCACTTTCACTGCTAACAGGACGCAACGCAGAAGAGGCCAGAAAGAAACATCTCTAGACTCCGAGGGAACCTCATGAGTAAAGAAGATTTTTCACTGAGAATTTGAGTTATTGGCCCAACTTGAGCATTGCCTTGTATTTTGACTACAGTAAGTGCTACTTGTTGGGGCGGTTGCACATGACAAATGCTACAGATTGCAAATGAAGAGAGGTACTATCGGAATCACGTTCAGATCACCTCAAACAGAGACACTGATGATTCTGGTTTTCATAAGTGCTTCTCTTTGGGGTTGTCTTGGTTGTGAGTTCTTCAACAGACATATCATCAGGTAATGCAGAGAGTCATTTCACATCAGTTTTACATGACACGGGGAAATGTATGAATCGGTCACTAACATTACCTGAACAGAAGCACTGACTTGGGTCCTGAATGCAGTAAGTGCTACTTGTTGGGGTAGTTTTTCTGACCTCTGATTTCCCAGGCTCCTTTCAAGCTATTTTTCCAAACGCCCATTCTAAATCAGTTGTTACATGAATGCTGTTTTGGCACTGGATGAGTTTTTGGCTTTACCCTGACATGAGCACTGAATGTTCAATTCAGTAAGTGCTACTTGTTGGGGCAGTTTTCATTGACATAAGTAACTGTACATATGAGGAGACATTTCTTGCGGAAATCACTCTCAGATCACCTCAAATACAGCCACTGATGATTCTTGCATTCATAAGTGCTAGTTTTTGGGGTTGTCTTGGTTGGGACAGATTCCTTCATACATATATCTCTACAAAGCGGATGGAAGAAGAAGAAACCACTTTTTTAATTCAGAGACAAATTTCGGTGAGAGATACACCTCAACTTAAGCAACTCTCTGAATTCAACATTAAGAAAGTGCTATATAGTTGGGGTGTATTTCTCATGACATTGATGGCAATTCAAGTTTTTGTCATGTCTGTCTAGACTGTCATCATTATTACCCTAACACAAACACTAACTTTGGTTCTCAATGCAGTAAGTGCTTGTTGTTGGGGTAGTTGTATTGACCACTGCATCTTCAGATGTGTGATCTGTGTGTGAATTGAAAACCTCAGTAAGAGATACACCTCAACTTTAGCCACATTCTTTGAACAAAACAAAGGAAAGTGCTTTGAAGTTGGGGTGTGATTCTATACTGTGTCACTACCTAGACTTTATCCAGATTCACAATTTGTATACACATGCCCCCCATGTCAGAATGAGTTTTTGGATCTTTTTTCCCCTTTGTTGAAGTAGCCATTCAGTGCTAACTCTACTTCTCTGTATTGATTGCAGTTCTTTTGATGTAGTGTCAACTAGGTCCTCCAGGTGGCAATGTGTTGCATCAATGCAAACTCACTGCAATCTAATTGACCACTCAACATCTGCTAACGGCCAGCATGAATTTGAGATGACGGTTGTCTATTCACGTACAAAGAATGTGATTGTTTACTGACCGTTGTCACGGCCATTGAAACTTGATGAAAATGAAGGCGGGGTTGGGTTGAACGGTAGCACTGTGTATTTAAGATGGGCAAATCTGTGCACCACTTTCACTGCTAACAGGACGCAACGCAGAAGAGGTCAGAAAGAAACATCTCTAGACTCCGAGGGAACCTCATGAGTAAAGAAGATTTTTCACTGAGAGTTTGAGTTATTGGCCCAACTTGAGCATTGCCTTGTATTTTGACTACAGTAAGTGCTACTTGTTGGGGCGGTTGCACATGACAAATGCTACAGATTGCAAATGAAGAGAGGTACTATCGGAATCACGTTCAGATCACCTCAAACAGAGACACTGATGATTCTGGTTTTCATAAGTGCTTCTCTTTGGGGTTGTCTTGGTTGTGAGTTCTTCAACAGACATATCATCAGGTAATGCAGAGAGTCATTTCACATCAGTTTTACATGACACGGGAAATGTATGAATCGGTCACTAACATTACCTGAACAGAAGCACTGACTTGGGTCCTGAATGCAATAAGTGCTACTTGTTGGGGTAGTTTTTCTGACCTCTGATTTCCCAGGCTCCTTTCAAGCTACTTTTCCAAACGCCCATTCTAAATCAGTTGTTACATGAATGCTGTTTTGGCAATGGATGAGTTTTTGGTTTTACCCTGACATGAGCACTGAATGTTCAATTCAGTAAGTGCTACTTGTTGGGGCAGTTTTCATTGACATAAGTAACTGTACATATGAGGAGACATTTCTTGTGGAAATCACTCTCAGATCACCTCAAATACAGCCACTGATGATTCTTGCATTCATAAGTGCTAGTTTTTGGGGTTGTCTTGGTTGGGACAGATTCCTTCATACATATATCTCTACAAAGCGGATGGAAGAAGAAGAAACCACTTTTTTAATTCAGAGACAAATTTCGGTGAGAGATACACTTCAACTTAAGCAACTCTCTGACTTCAACATTAAGAAAGTGCTATATAGTTGGGGTGTATTTCTCATGACATTGATGGCAATTCAAGTTTTTGTCATGTCTGTCTAGACTGTCATCATTATTACCCTAACACAAACACTAACTTTGGTTCTCAATGCAGTAAGTGCTTGTTGTTGGGGTAGTTGTATTGACCACTGCATCTTCAGATGTGTGATCTGTGTGTGAATTGAAAACCTCAGTAAGAGATACACCTCAACTTTAGCCACATTCTTTGAACAAAACAAAGGAAAGTGCTTTGAAGTTGGGGTGTGATTCTATACTGTGTCACTACCTAGACTTTATCCAGATTCACAATTTGTATACACATGCCCCCCATGTCAGAATGAGTTTTTGGATCTTTTTTCCCCTTTGTTGAAGTAGCCATTCAGTGCTAACTCTACTTCTCTGTATTGATTGCAGTTCTTTTGATGTAGTGTCAACTAGGTCCTCCAGGTGGCAATGTGTTGCATCAATGCAAACTCACTGCAATCTAATTGACCACTCAACATCTGCTAACGGCCAGCATGAATTTGAGATGACGGTTGTCTATTCACATACAAAGAATGTGATTGTTTACTGACCGTTGTCACGGCCATTGAAACTTGATGAAAATGAAGGCGGGGTTGGGTTGAACGGTAGCACTGTGTATTTAAGATGGGCAAATCTGTGCACCACTTTCACTGCTAACAGGACGCAACGCAGAAGAGGCCAGAAAGAAACATCTCTAGACTCCGAGGGAACCTCATGAGTAAAGATTTTTCACTGAGAGTTTGAGTTATTGGCCCAACTTGAGCATTGCCTTGTATTTTGACTACAGTAAGTGCTACTTGTTGGGGCGGTTGCACATGACAAATGCTACAGATTGCAAATGAAGAGAGGTACTATCGGAATCACGTTCAGATCACCTCAAACAGAGACACTGATGATTCTGGTTTTCATAAGTGCTTCTCTTTGGGGTTGTCTTGGTTGTGAGTTCTTCAACAGACATATCATCAGGTAATGCAGAGAGTCATTTCACATCAGTTTTACATGACACGGGAAATGTATGAATCGGTCACTAACATTACCTGAACAGAAGCACTGACTTGGGTCCTGAATGCAGTAAGTGCTACTTGTTGGGGTAGTTTTTCTGACCTCTGATTTCCCAGGCTCCTTTCAAGCTATTTTTCCAAACGCCCATTCTAAATCAGTTGTTACATGAATGCTGTTTTGGCAATGGATGAGTTTTTGGTTTTACCCTGACATGAGCACTGAATGTTCAATTCAGTAAGTGCCACTTGTTGGGGCAGTTTTCATTGACATAAGTAACTGTACATATGAGGAGACATTTCTTGCGGAAATCACTCTCAGATCACCTCAAATACAGCCACTGATGATTCTTGCATTCATAAGTGCTAGTTTTTGGGGTTGTCTTGGTTGGGACAGATTCCTTCATACATATATCTCTACAAAGCGGATGGAAGAAGAAGAAACCACTTTTTTAATTCAGAGACAAATTTCGGTGAGAGATACACTTCAACTTAAGCAACTCTCTGACTTCAACATTAAGAAAGTGCTATATAGTTGGGGTGTATTTCTCATGACATTGATGGCAATTCAAGTTTTTGTCATGTCTGTCTAGACTGTCATCATTATTACCCTAACACAAACACTAACTTTGGTTCTCAATGCAGTAAGTGCTTGTTGTTGGGGTAGTTGTATTGACCACTGCATCTTCAGATGTGTGATCTGTGTGTGAATTGAAAACCTCAGTAAGAGATACACCTCAACTTTAGCCACATTCTTTGAACAAAACAAAGGAAAGTGCTTTGAAGTTGGGGTGTGATTCTATACTGTGTCACTACCTAGACTTTATCCAGATTCACAATTTGTATACACATGCCCCCCATGTCAGAATGAGTTTTTGGATCTTTTTTCCCCTTTGTTGAAGTAGCCATTCAGTGCTAACTCTACTTCTCTGTATTGATTGCAGTTCTTTTGATGTAGTGTCAACTAGGTCCTCCAGGTGGCAATGTGTTGCATCAATGCAAACTCACTGCAATCTAATTGACCACTCAACATCTGCTAACGGCCAGCATGAATTTGAGATGACGGTTGTCTATTCACGTACAAAGAATGTGATTGTTTACTGACCGTTGTCACGGCCATTGAAACTTGATGAAAATGAAGGCGGGGTTGGGTTGAACGGTAGCACTGTGTATTTAAGATGGGCAAATCTGTGCACCACTTTCACTGCTAACAGGACGCAACGCAGAAGAGGCCAGAAAGAAACATCTCTAGACTCCGAGGGAACCTCATGAGTAAAGAAGATTTTTCACTGAGAGTTTGAGTTATTGGCCCAACTTGAGCATTGCCTTGTATTTTGACTACAGTAAGTGCTACTTGTTGGGGCGGTTGCACATGACAAATGCTACAGATTGCAAATGAAGAGAGGTACTATCGGAATCACGTTCAGATCACCTCAAACAGAGACACTGATGATTCTGGTTTTCATAAGTGCTTCTCTTTGGGGTTGTCTTGGTTGTGAGTTCTTCAACAGACATATCATCAGGTAATGCAGAGAGTCATTTCACATCAGTTTTACATGACACGGGAAATGTATGAATCGGTCACTAACATTACCTGAACAGAAGCACTGACTTGGGTCCTGAATGCAGTAAGTGCTACTTGTTGGGGTAGTTTTTCTGACCTCTGATTTCCCAGGCTCCTTTCAAGCTATTTTTCCAAACGCCCATTCTAAATCAGTTGTTACATGAATGCTGTTTTGGCAATGGATGAGTTTTTGGTTTTACCCTGACATGAGCACTGAATGTTCAATTCAGTAAGTGCCACTTGTTGGGGCAGTTTTCATTGACATAAGTAACTGTACATATGAGGAGACATTTCTTGCGGAAATCACTCTCAGATCACCTCAAATACAGCCACTGATGATTCTTGCATTCATAAGTGCTAGTTTTTGGGGTTGTCTTGGTTGGGACAGATTCCTTCATACATATATCTCTACAAAGCGGATGGAAGAAGAAGAAACCACTTTTTTAATTCAGAGACAAATTTCGGTGAGAGATACACTTCAACTTAAGCAACTCTCTGACTTCAACATTAAGAAAGTGCTATATAGTTGGGGTGTATTTCTCATGACATTGATGGCAATTCAAGTTTTTGTCATGTCTGTCTAGACTGTCATCATTATTACCCTAACACAAACACTAACTTTGGTTCTCAATGCAGTAAGTGCTTGTTGTTGGGGTAGTTGTATTGACCACTGCATCTTCAGATGTGTGATCTGTGTGTGAATTGAAAACCTCAGTAAGAGATACACCTCAACTTTAGCCACATTCTTTGAACAAAACAAAGGAAAGTGCTTTGAAGTTGGGGTGTGATTCTATACTGTGTCACTACCTAGACTTTATCCAGATTCACAATTTGTATACACATGCCCCCCATGTCAGAATGAGTTTTTGGATCTTTTTTCCCCTTTGTTGAAGTAGCCATTCAGTGCTAACTCTACTTCTCTGTATTGATTGCAGTTCTTTTGATGTAGTGTCAACTAGGTCCTCCAGGTGGCAATGTGTTGCATCAATGCAAACTCACTGCAATCTAATTGACCACTCAACATCTGCTAACGGCCAGCATGAATTTGAGATGACGGTTGTCTATTCACGTACAAAGAATGTGATTGTTTACTGACCGTTGTCACGGCCATTGAAACTTGATGAAAATGAAGGCGGGGTTGGGTTGAACGGTAGCACTGTGTATTTAAGATGGGCAAATCTGTGCACCACTTTCACTGCTAACAGGACGCAACGCAGAAGAGGCCAGAAAGAAACATCTCTAGACTCCGAGGGAACCTCATGAGTAAAGAAGATTTTTCACTGAGAGTTTGAGTTATTGGCCCAACTTGAGCATTGCCTTGTATTTTGACTACAGTAAGTGCTACTTGTTGGGGCGGTTGCACATGACAAATGCTACAGATTGCAAATGAAGAGAGGTACTATCGGAATCACGTTCAGATCACCTCAAACAGAGACACTGATGATTCTGGTTTTCATAAGTGCTTCTCTTTGGGGTTGTCTTGGTTGTGAGTTCTTCAACAGACATCTCATCAGATAAATGCAGAGAGTCATTTCACATCAGTTTTACATGACACGGGAAATGTATGAATCGGTCACTAACATTACCTGAACAGAAGCACTGACTTGGGTCCTGAATGCAGTAAGTGCTACTTGTTGGGGTAGTTTTTCTGACCTCTGATTTCCCAGGCTCCTTTCAAGCTATTTTTCCAAACGCCCATTCTAAATCAGTTGTTACATGAATGCTGTTTTGGCAATGGATGAGTTTTTGGTTTTACCCTGACATGAGCACTGAATGTTCAATTCAGTAAGTGCCACTTGTTGGGGCAGTTTTCATTGACATAAGTAACTGTACATATGAGGAGACATTTCTTGCGGAAATCACTCTCAGATCACCTCAAATACAGCCACTGTTGATTCTTGCATTCATAAGTGCTAGTTTTTGGGGTTGTCTTGGTTGGGACAGATTCCTTCATACATATATCTCTACAAAGCGGATGGAAGAAGAAGAAACCACTTTTTTAATTCAGAGACAAATTTCGGTGAGAGATACACTTCAACTTAAGCAACTCTCTGACTTCAACATTAAGAAAGTGCTATATAGTTGGGGTGTATTTCTCATGACATTGATGGCAATTCAAGTTTTTGTCATGTCTGTCTAGACTGTCATCATTATTACCCTAACACAAACACTAACTTTGGTTCTTAATGCAGTAAGTGCTTGTTGTTGGGGTAGTTGTATTGACCACTGCATCTTCAGATGTGTGATCTGTGTGTGAATTGAAAACCTCAGTAAGAGATACACCTCAACTTTAGCCACATTCTTTGAACAAAACAAAGGAAAGTGCTTTGAAGTTGGGGTGTGATTCTATACTGTGTCACTACCTAGACTTTATCCAGATTCACAATTTGTATACACATGCCCCCCATGTCAGAATGAGTTTTTGGATCTTTTTTCCCCTTTGTTGAAGTAGCCATTCAGTGCTAACTCTACTTCTCTGTATTGATTGCAGTTCTTTTGATGTAGTGTCAACTAGGTCCTCCAGGTGGCAATGTGTTGCATCAATGCAAACTCACTGCAATCTAATTGACCACTCAACATCTGCTAACGGCCAGCATGAATTTGAGATGACGGTTGTCTATTCACGTACAAAGAATGTGATTGTTTACTGACCGTTGTCACGGCCATTGAAACTTGATGAAAATGAAGGCGGGATTGGGTTGAACGGTAGCACTGTGTATTTAAGATGGGCAAATCTGTGCACCACTTTCACTGCTAACAGGACGCAACGCAGAAGAGGCCAGAAAGAAACATCTCTAGACTCCGAGGGAACCTCATGAGTAAAGAAGATTTTTCACTGAGAGTTTGAGTTATTGGCCCAACTTGAGCATTGCCTTGTATTTTGACTACAGTAAGTGCTACTTGTTGGGGCGGTTGCACATGACAAATGCTACAGATTGCAAATGAAGAGAGGTACTATCGGAATCACGTTCAGATCACCTCAAACAGAGACACTGATGATTCTGGTTTTCATAAGTGCTTCTCTTTGGGGTTGTCTTGGTTGTGAGTTCTTCAACAGACATATCATCAGATAAATGCAGAGAGTCATTTCACATCAGTTTTACATGACACGGGAAATGTATGAATCGGTCACTAACATTACCTGAACAGAAGCACTGACTTGGGTCCTGAATGCAGTAAGTGCTACTTGTTGGGGTAGTTTTTCTGACCTCTGATTTCCCAGGCTCCTTTCAAGCTATTTTTCCAAACGCCCATTCTAAATCAGTTGTTACATGAATGCTGTTTTGGCACTGGATGAGTTTTTGGCTTTACCCTGACATGAGCACTGAATGTTCAATTCAGTAAGTGCCACTTGTTGGGGCAGTTTTCATTGACATAAGTAACTGTACATATGAGGAGACATTTCTTGCGGAAATCACTCTCAGATCACCTCAAATACAGCCACTGATGATTCTTGCATTCATAAGTGCTAGTTTTTGGGGTTGTCTTGGTTGGGACAGATTCCTTCATACATATATCTCTACAAAGCGGATGGAAGAAGAAGAAACCACTTTTTTAATTCAGAGACAAATTTCGGTGAGAGATACACTTCAACTTAAGCAACTCTCTGACTTCAACATTAAGAAAGTGCTATATAGTTGGGGTGTATTTCTCATGACATTGATGGCAATTCAAGTTTTTGTCATGTCTGTCTAGACTGTCATCATTATTACCCTAACACAAACACTAACTTTGGTTCTCAATGCAGTAAGTGCTTGTTGTTGGGGTAGTTGTATTGACCACTGCATCTTCAGATGTGTGATCTGTGTGTGAATTGAAAACCTCAGTAAGAGATACACCTCAACTTTAGCCACATTCTTTGAACAAAACAAAGGAAAGTGCTTTGAAGTTGGGGTGTGATTCTATACTGTGTCACTACCTAGACTTTATCCAGATTCACAATTTGTATACACATGCCCCCCATGTCAGAATGAGTTTTTGGATCTTTTTTCCCCTTTGTTGAAGTAGCCATTCAGTGCTAACTCTACTTCTCTGTATTGATTGCAGTTCTTTTGATGTAGTGTCAACTAGGTCCTCCAGGTGGCAATGTGTTGCATCAATGCAAACTCACTGCAATCTAATTGACCACTCAACATCTGCTAACGACCAGCATGAATTTGAGATGACGGTTGTCTATTCACGTACAAAGAATGTGATTGTTTACTGACCGTTGTCACGGCCATTGAAACTTGATGAAAATGAAGGCGGGGTTGGGTTGAACGGTAGCACTGTGTATTTAAGATGGGCAAATCTGTGCACCACTTTCACTGCTAACAGGACGCAACGCAGAAGAGGCCAGAAAGAAACATCTCTAGACTCCGAGGGAACCTCATGAGTAAAGAAGATTTTTCACTGAGAGTTTGAGTTATTGGCCCAACTTGAGCATTGCCTTGTATTTTGACTACAGTAAGTGCTACTTGTTGGGGCGGTTGCACATGACAAATGCTACATATTGCAAATGAAGAGAGGTACTATCGGAATCACGTTCAGATCACCTCAAACAGAGACACTGATGATTCTGGTTTTCATAAGTGCTTCTCTTTGGGGTTGTCTTGGTTGTGAGTTCTTCAACAGACATATCATCAGATAAATGCAGAGAGTCATTTCACATCAGTTTTACATGACACGGGAAATGTATGAATCGGTCACTAACATTACCTGAACAGAAGCACTGACTTGGGTCCTGAATGCAGTAAGTGCTACTTGTTGGGGTAGTTTTTCTGACCTCTGATTTCCCAGGCTCCTTTCAAGCTATTTTTCCAAACGCCCATTCTAAATCAGTTGTTACATGAATGCTGTTTTGGCAATGGATGAGTTTTTGGTTTTACCCTGACATGAGCACTGAATGTTCAATTCAGTAAGTGCCACTTGTTGGGGCAGTTTTCATTGACATAAGTAACTGTACATATGAGGAGACATTTCTTGCGGAAATCACTCTCAGATCACCTCAAATACAGCCACTGATGATTCTTGCATTCATAAGTGCTAGTTTTTGGGGTTGTCTTGGTTGGGACAGATTCCTTCATACATATATCTCTACAAAGCGGATGGAAGAAGAAGAAACCACTTTTTTAATTCAGAGACAAATTTCGGTGAGAGATACACTTCAACTTAAGCAACTCTCTGACTTCAACATTAAGAAAGTGCTATATAGTTGGGGTGTATTTCTCATGACATTGATGGCAATTCAAGTTTTTGTCATGTCTGTCTAGACTGTCATCATTATTACCCTAACACAAACACTAACTTTGGTTCTCAATGCAGTAAGTGCTTGTTGTTGGGGTAGTTGTATTGACCACTGCATCTTCAGATGTGTGATCTGTGTGTGAATTGAAAACCTCAGTAAGAGATACACCTCAACTTTAGCCACATTCTTTGAACAAAACAAAGGAAAGTGCTTTGAAGTTGGGGTGTGATTCTATACTGTGTCACTACCTAGACTTTATCCAGATTCACAATTTGTATACACATGCCCCCCATGTCAGAATGAGTTTTTGGATCTTTTTTCCCCTTTGTTGAAGTAGCCATTCAGTGCTAACTCTACTTCTCTGTATTGATTGCAGTTCTTTTGATGTAGTGTCAACTAGGTCCTCCAGGTGGCAATGTGTTGCATCAATGCAAACTCACTGCAATCTAATTGACCACTCAACATCTGCTAACGACCAGCATGAATTTGAGATGACGGTTGTCTATTCACGTACAAAGAATGTGATTGTTTACTGACCGTTGTCACGGCCATTGAAACTTGATGAAAATGAAGGCGGGGTTGGGTTGAACGGTAGCACTGTGTATTTAAGATGGGCAAATCTGTGCACCACTTTCACTGCTAACAGGACGCAACGCAGAAGAGGCCAGAAAGAAACATCTCTAGACTCCGAGGGAACCTCATGAGTAAAGAAGATTTTTCACTGAGAGTTTGAGTTATTGGCCCAACTTGAGCATTGCCTTGTATTTTGACTACAGTAAGTGCTACTTGTTGGGGCGGTTGCACATGACAAATGCTACAGATTGCAAATGAAGAGAGGTACTATCGGAATCACGTTCAGATCACCTCAAACAGAGACACTGATGATTCTGGTTTTCATAAGTGCTTCTCTTTGGGGTTGTCTTGGTTGTGAGTTCTTCAACAGACATATCATCAGATAAATGCAGAGAGTCATTTCACATCAGTTTTACATGACACGGGAAATGTATGAATCGGTCACTAACATTACCTGAACAGAAGCACTGACTTGGGTCCTGAATGCAGTAAGTGCTACTTGTTGGGGTAGTTTTTCTGACCTCTGATTTCCCAGGCTCCTTTCAAGCTATTTTTCCAAACGCCCATTCTAAATCAGTTGTTACATGAATGCTGTTTTGGCACTGGATGAGTTTTTGGCTTTACCCTGACATGAGCACTGAATGTTCAATTCAGTAAATGCCACTTGTTGGGGCAGTTTTCATTGACATAAGTAACTGTACATATGAGGAGACATTTCTTGCGGAAATCACTCTCAGATCACCTCAAATACAGCCACTGATGATTCTTGCATTCATAAGTGCTAGTTTTTGGGGTTGTCTTGGTTGGGACAGATTCCTTCATACATATATCTCTACAAAGCGGATGGAAGAAGAAGAAACCACTTTTTTAATTCAGAGACAAATTTCGGTGAGAGATACACTTCAACTTAAGCAACTCTCTGACTTCAACATTAAGAAAGTGCTATATAGTTGGGGTGTATTTCTCATGACATTGATGGCAATTCAAGTTTTTGTCATGTCTGTCTAGACTGTCATCATTATTACCCTAACACAAACACTAACTTTGGTTCTCAATGCAGTAAGTGCTTGTTGTTGGGGTAGTTGTATTGACCACTGCATCTTCAGATGTGTGATCTGTGTGTGAATTGAAAACCTCAGTAAGAGATACACCTCAACTTTAGCCACATTCTTTGAACAAAACAAAGGAAAGTGCTTTGAAGTTGGGGTGTGATTCTATACTGTGTCACTACCTAGACTTTATCCAGATTCACAATTTGTATACACATGCCCCCCATGTCAGAATGAGATTTTGGATCTTTTTTCCCCTTTGTTGAAGTAGCCATTCAGTGCTAACTCTACTTCTCTGTATTGATTGCAGTTCTTTTGATGTAGTGTCAACTAGGTCCTCCAGGTGGCAATGTGTTGCATCAATGCAAACTCACTGCAATCTAATTGACCACTCAACATCTGCTAACGGCCTGCATGAATTTGAGATGACGGTTGTCTATTCACGTACAAAGAATGTGATTGTTTACTGACCGTTGTCACGGCCATTGAAACTTGATGAAAATAAAGGCGGGGTTGGGTTGAACGGTAGCACTGTGTATTTAAGATGGGCAAATCTGTGCACCACTTTCACTGCTAACAGGACGCAACGCAGAAGAGGCCAGAAAGAAACATCTCTAGACTCCGAGGGAACCTCATGAGTAAAGAAGATTTTTCACTGAGAGTTTGAGTTATTGGCCCAACTTGAGCATTGCCTTGTATTTTGACTACAGTAAGTGCTACTTGTTGGGGCGGTTGCACATGACAAATGCTACAGATTGCAAATGAAGAGAGGTACTATCGGAATCACGTTCAGATCACCTCAAACAGAGACACTGATGATTCTGGTTTTCATAAGTGCTTCTCTTTGGGGTTGTCTTGGTTGTGAGTTCTTCAACAGACATATCATCAGGTAATGCAGAGAGTCATTTCACATCAGTTTTACATGACACGGGAAATGTATGAATCGGTCACTAACATTACCTGAACAGAAGCACTGACTTGGGTCCTGAATGCAGTAAGTGCTACTTGTTGGGGTAGTTTTTCTGACCTCTGATTTCCCAGGCTCCTTTCAAGCTATTTTTCCAAACGCCCATTCTAAATCAGTTGTTACATGAATGCTGTTTTGGCACTGGATGAGTTTTTGGCTTTACCCTGACATGAGCACTGAATGTTCAATTCAGTAAATGCCACTTGTTGGGGCAGTTTTCATTGACATAAGTAACTGTACATATGAGGAGACATTTCTTGCGGAAATCACTCTCAGATCACCTCAAATACAGCCACTGATGATTCTTGCATTCATAAGTGCTAGTTTTTGGGGTTGTCTTGGTTGGGACAGATTCCTTCATACATATATCTCTACAAAGCGGATGGAAGAAGAAGAAACCACTTTTTTAATTCAGAGACAAATTTCGGTGAGAGATACACTTCAACTTAAGCAACTCTCTGACTTCAACATTAAGAAAGTGCTATATAGTTGGGGTGTATTTCTCATGACATTGATGGCAATTCAAGTTTTTGTCATGTCTGTCTAGACTGTCATCATTATTACCCTAACACAAACACTAACTTTGGTTCTCAATGCAGTAAGTGCTTGTTGTTGGGGTAGTTGTATTGACCACTGCATCTTCAGATGTGTGATCTGTGTGTGAATTGAAAACCTCAGTAAGAGATACACCTCAACTTTAGCCACATTCTTTGAACAAAACAAAGGAAAGTGCTTTGAAGTTGGGGTGTGATTCTATACTGTGTCACTACCTAGACTTTATCCAGATTCACAATTTGTATACACATGCCCCCCATGTCAGAATGAGATTTTGGATCTTTTTTCCCCTTTGTTGAAGTAGCCATTCAGTGCTAACTCTACTTCTCTGTATTGATTGCAGTTCTTTTGATGTAGTGTCAACTAGGTCCTCCAGGTGGCAATGTGTTGCATCAATGCAAACTCACTGCAATCTAATTGACCACTCAACATCTGCTAACGGCCTGCATGAATTTGAGATGACGGTTGTCTATTCACGTACAAAGAATGTGATTGTTTACTGACCGTTGTCACGGCCATTGAAACTTGATGAAAATAAAGGCGGGGTTGGGTTGAACGGTAGCACTGTGTATTTAAGATGGGCAAATCTGTGCACCACTTTCACTGCTAACAGGACGCAACGCAGAAGAGGCCAGAAAGAAACATCTCTAGACTCCGAGGGAACCTCATGAGTAAAGAAGATTTTTCACTGAGAGTTTGAGTTATTGGCCCAACTTGAGCATTGCCTTGTATTTTGACTACAGTAAGTGCTACTTGTTGGGGCGGTTGCACATGACAAATGCTACAGATTGCAAATGAAGAGAGGTACTATCGGAATCACGTTCAGATCACCTCAAACAGAGACACTGATGATTCTGGTTTTCATAAGTGCTTCTCTTTGGGGTTGTCTTGGTTGTGAGTTCTTCAACAGACATATCATCAGGTAATGCAGAGAGTCATTTCACATCAGTTTTACATGACACGGGAAATGTATGAATCGGTCACTAACATTACCTGAACAGAAGCACTGACTTGGGTCCTGAATGCAGTAAGTGCTACTTGTTGGGGTAGTTTTTCTGACCTCTGATTTCCCAGGCTCCTTTCAAGCTATTTTTCCAAATGCCCATTCTAAATCAGTTGTTACATGAATGCTGTTTTGGCACTGGATGAGTTTTTGGCTTTACCCTGACATGAGCACTGAATGTTCAATTCAGTAAGTGCCACTTGTTGGGGCAGTTTTCATTGACATAAGTAACTGTACATATGAGGAGACATTTCTTGCGGAAATCACTCTCAGATCACCTCAAATACAGCCACTGTTGATTCTTGCATTCATAAGTGCTAGTTTTTGGGGTTGTCTTGGTTGGGACAGATTCCTTCATACATATATCTCTACAAAGCGGATGGAAGAAGAAGAAACCACTTTTTTAATTCAGAGACAAATTTCGGTGAGAGATACACTTCAACTTAAGCAACTCTCTGACTTCAACATTAAGAAAGTGCTATATAGTTGGGGTGTATTTCTCATGACATTGATGGCAATTCAAGTTTTTGTCATGTCTGTCTAGACTGTCATCATTATTACCCTAACACAAACACTAACTTTGGTTCTCAATGCAGTAAGTGCTTGTTGTTGGGGTAGTTGTATTGACCACTGCATCTTCAGATGTGTGATCTGTGTGTGAATTGAAAACCTCAGTAAGAGATACACCTCAACTTTAGCCACATTCTTTGAACAAAACAAAGGAAAGTGCTTTGAAGTTGGGGTGTGATTCTATACTGTGTCACTACCTAGACTTTATCCAGATTCACAATTTGTATACACATGCCCCCCATGTCAGAATGAGTTTTTGGATCTTTTTTCCCCTTTGTTGAAGTAGCCATTCAGTGCTAACTCTACTTCTCTGTATTGATTGCAGTTCTTTTGATGTAGTGTCAACTAGGTCCTCCAGGTGGCAATGTGTTGCATCAATGCAAACTCACTGCAATCTAATTGACCACTCAACATCTGCTAACGGCCAGCATGAATTTGAGATGACGGTTGTCTATTCACGTACAAAGAATGTGATTGTTTACTGACCGTTGTCACGGCCATTGAAACTTGATGAAAATGAAGGCGGGATTGGGTTGAACGGTAGCACTGTGTATTTAAGATGGGCAAATCTGTGCACCACTTTCACTGCTAACAGGACGCAACGCAGAAGAGGCCAGAAAGAAACATCTCTAGACTCCGAGGGAACCTCATGAGTAAAGAAGATTTTTCACTGAGAGTTTGAGTTATTGGCCCAACTTGAGCATTGCCTTGTATTTTGACTACAGAAAGTGCTACTTGTTGGGGCGGTTGCACATGACAAATGCTACAGATTGCAAATGAAGAGAGGTACTATCGGAATCACGTTCAGATCACCTCAAACAGAGACACTGATGATTCTGGTTTTCATAAGTGCTTCTCTTTGGGGTTGTCTTGGTTGTGAGTTCTTCAACAGACATATCATCAGATAAATGCAGAGAGTCATTTCACATCAGTTTTACATGACACGGGAAATGTATGAATCGGTCACTAACATTACCTGAACAGAAGCACTGACTTGGGTCCTGAATGCAGTAAGTGCTACTTGTTGGGGTAGTTTTTCTGACCTCTGATTTCCCAGGCTCCTTTCAAGCTATTTTTCCAAACGCCCATTCTAAATCAGTTGTTACATGAATGCTGTTTTGGCACTGGATGAGTTTTTGGCTTTACCCTGACATGAGCACTGAATGTTCAATTCAGTAAATGCCACTTGTTGGGGCAGTTTTCATTGACATAAGTAACTGTACATATGAGGAGACATTTCTTGCGGAAATCACTCTCAGATCACCTCAAGTACAGCCACTGATGATTCTTGCATTCATAAGTGCTAGTTTTTGGGGTTGTCGTGGTTGGGACAGATTCCTTCATACATATATCTCTACAAAGCGGATGGAAGAAGAAGAAACCACTTTTTTAATTCAGAGACAAATTTCGGTGAGAGATACACTTCAACTTAAGCAACTCTCTGACTTCAACATTAAGAAAGTGCTATATAGTTGGGGTGTATTTCTCATGACATTGATGGCAATTCAAGTTTTTGTCATGTCTGTCTAGACTGTCATCATTATTACCCTAACACAAACACTAACTTTGGTTCTCAATGCAGTAAGTGCTTGTTGTTGGGGTAGTTGTATTGACCACTGCATCTTCAGATGTGTGATCTGTGTGTGAATTGAAAACCTCAGTAAGAGATACACCTCAACTTTAGCCACATTCTTTGAACAAAACAAAGGAAAGTGCTTTGAAGTTGGGGTGTGATTCTATACTGTGTCACTACCTAGACTTTATCCAGATTCACAATTTGTATACACATGCCCCCCATGTCAGAATGAGATTTTGGATCTTTTTTCCCCTTTGCTGAAGTAGCCATTCAGTGCTAACTCTACTTCTCTGTATTGATTGCAGTTCTTTTGATGTAGTGTCAACTAGGTCCTCCAGGTGGCAATGTGTTGCATCAATGCAAACTCACTGCAATCTAATTGACCACTCAACATCTGCTAACGGCCTGCATGAATTTGAGATGACGGTTGTCTATTCACGTACAAAGAATGTGATTGTTTACTGACCGTTGTCACGGCCATTGAAACTTGATGAAAATAAAGGCGGGGTTGGGTTGAACGGTAGCACTGTGTATTTAAGATGGGCAAATCTGTGCACCACTTTCACTGCTAACAGGACGCAACGCAGAAGAGGCCAGAAAGAAACATCTCTAGACTCCGAGGGAACCTCATGAGTAAAGAAGATTTTTCACTGAGAGTTTGAGTTATTGGCCCAACTTGAGCATTGCCTTGTATTTTGACTACAGTAAGTGCTACTTGTTGGGGCGGTTGCACATGACAAATGCTACAGATTGCAAATGAAGAGAGGTACTATCGGAATCACGTTCAGATCACCTCAAACAGAGACACTGATGATTCTGGTTTTCATAAGTGCTTCTCTTTGGGGTTGTCTTGGTTGTGAGTTCTTCAACAGACATATCATCAGGTAATGCAGAGAGTCATTTCACATCAGTTTTACATGACACGGGAAATGTATGAATCGGTCACTAACATTACCTGAACAGAAGCACTGACTTGGGTCCTGAATGCAGTAAGTGCTACTTGTTGGGGTAGTTTTTCTGACCTCTGATTTCCCAGGCTCCTTTCAAGCTATTTTTCCAAACGCCCATTCTAAATCAGTTGTTACATGAATGCTGTTTTGGCACTGGATGAGTTTTTGGCTTTACCCTGACATGAGCACTGAATGTTCAATTCAGTAAGTGCCACTTGTTGGGGCAGTTTTCATTGACATAAGTAACTGTACATATGAGGAGACATTTCTTGCGGAAATCACTCTCAGATCACCTCAAATACAGCCACTGATGATTCTTGCATTCATAAGTGCTAGTTTTTGGGGTTGTCTTGGTTGGGACAGATTCCTTCATACATATATCTCTACAAAGCGGATGGAAGAAGAAGAAACCACTTTTTTAATTCAGAGACAAATTTCGGTGAGAGATACACTTCAACTTAAGCAACTCTCTGACTTCAACATTAAGAAAGTGCTATATAGTTGGGGTGTATTTCTCATGACATTGATGGCAATTCAAGTTTTTGTCATGTCTGTCTAGACTGTCATCATTATTACCCTAACACAAACACTAACTTTGGTTCTCAATGCAGTAAGTGCTTGTTGTTGGGGTAGTTGTATTGACCACTGCATCTTCAGATGTGTGATCTGTGTGTGAATTGAAAACCTCAGTAAGAGATACACCTCAACTTTAGCCACATTCTTTGAACAAAACAAAGGAAAGTGCTTTGAAGTTGGGGTGTGATTCTATACTGTGTCACTACCTAGACTTTATCCAGATTCACAATTTGTATACACATGCCCCCCATGTCAGAATGAGTTTTTGGATCTTTTTTCCCCTTTGTTGAAGTAGCCATTCAGTGCTAACTCTACTTCTCTGTATTGATTGCAGTTCTTTTGATGTAGTGTCAACTAGGTCCTCCAGGTGGCAATGTGTTGCATCAATGCAAACTCACTGCAATCTAATTGACCACTCAACATCTGCTAACGGCCAGCATGAATTTGAGATGACGGTTGTCTATTCACGTACAAAGAATGTGATTGTTTACTGACCGTTGTCACGGCCATTGAAACTTGATGAAAATGAAGGCGGGGTTGGGTTGAACGGTAGCACTGTGTATTTAAGATGGGCAAATCTGTGCACCACTTTCACTGCTAACAGGACGCAACGCAGAAGAGGCCAGAAAGAAACATCTCTAGACTCCGAGGGAACCTCATGAGTAAAGAAGATTTTTCACTGAGAGTTTGAGTTATTGGCCCAACTTGAGCATTGCCTTGTATTTTGACTACAGTAAGTGCTACTTGTTGGGGCGGTTGCACATGACAAATGCTACAGATTGCAAATGAAGAGAGGTACTATCGGAATCACGTTCAGATCACCTCAAACAGAGACACTGATGATTCTGGTTTTCATAAGTGCTTCTCTTTGGGGTTGTCTTGGTTGTGAGTTCTTCAACAGACATATCATCAGATAAATGCAGAGAGTCATTTCACATCAGTTTTACATGACACGGGAAATGTATGAATCGGTCACTAACATTACCTGAACAGAAGCACTGACTTGGGTCCTGAATGCAGTAAGTGCTACTTGTTGGGGTAGTTTTTCTGACCTCTGATTTCCCAGGCTCCTTTCAAGCTATTTTTCCAAACGCCCATTCTAAATCAGTTGTTACATGAATGCTGTTTTGGCACTGGATGAGTTTTTGGCTTTACCCTGACATGAGCACTGAATGTTCAATTCAGTAAGTGCCACTTGTTGGGGCAGTTTTCATTGACATAAGTAACTGTACATATGAGGAGACATTTCTTGCGGAAATCACTCTCAGATCACCTCAAATACAGCCACTGATGATTCTTGCATTCATAAGTGCTAGTTTTTGGGGTTGTCTTGGTTGGGACAGATTCCTTCATACATATATCTCTACAAAGCGGATGGAAGAAGAAGAAACCACTTTTTTAATTCAGAGACAAATTTCGGTGAGAGATACACTTCAACTTAAGCAACTCTCTGACTTCAACATTAAGAAAGTGCTATATAGTTGGGGTGTATTTCTCATGACATTGATGGCAATTCAAGTTTTTGTCATGTCTGTCTAGACTGTCATCATTATTACCCTAACACAAACACTAACTTTGGTTCTCAATGCAGTAAGTGCTTGTTGTTGGGGTAGTTGTATTGACCACTGCATCTTCAGATGTGTGATCTGTGTGTGAATTGAAAACCTCAGTAAGAGATACACCTCAACTTTAGCCACATTCTTTGAACAAAACAAAGGAAAGTGCTTTGAAGTTGGGGTGTGATTCTATACTGTGTCACTACCTAGACTTTATCCAGATTCACAATTTGTATACACATGCCCCCCATGTCAGAATGAGTTTTTGGATCTTTTTTCCCCTTTGTTGAAGTAGCCATTCAGTGCTAACTCTACTTCTCTGTATTGATTGCAGTTCTTTTGATGTAGTGTCAACTAGGTCCTCCAGGTGGCAATGTGTTGCATCAATGCAAACTCACTGCAATCTAATTGACCACTCAACATCTGCTAACGGCCAGCATGAATTTGAGATGACGGTTGTCTATTCACGTACAAAGAATGTGATTGTTTACTGACCGTTGTCACGGCCATTGAAACTTGATGAAAATGAAGGCGGGGTTGGGTTGAACGGTAGCACTGTGTATTTAAGATGGGCAAATCTGTGCACCACTTTCACTGCTAACAGGACGCAACGCAGAAGAGGCCAGAAAGAAACATCTCTAGACTCCGAGGGAACCTCATGAGTAAAGAAGATTTTTCACTGAGAGTTTGAGTTATTGGCCCAACTTGAGCATTGCCTTGTATTTTGACTACAGTAAGTGCTACTTGTTGGGGCGGTTGCACATGACAAATGCTACAGATTGCAAATGAAGAGAGGTACTATCGGAATCACGTTCAGATCACCTCAAACAGAGACACTGATGATTCTGGTTTTCATAAGTGCTTCTCTTTGGGGTTGTCTTGGTTGTGAGTTCTTCAACAGACATATCATCAGGTAATGCAGAGAGTCATTTCACATCAGTTTTACATGACACGGGAAATGTATGAATCGGTCACTAACATTACCTGAACAGAAGCACTGACTTGGGTCCTGAATGCAGTAAGTGCTACTTGTTGGGGTAGTTTTTCTGACCTCTGATTTCCCAGGCTCCTTTCAAGCTATTTTTCCAAACGCCCATTCTAAATCAGTTGTTACATGAATGCTGTTTTGGCAATGGATGAGTTTTTGGTTTTACCCTGACATGAGCACTGAATGTTCAATTCAGTAAGTGCCACTTGTTGGGGCAGTTTTCATTGACATAAGTAACTGTACATATGAGGAGACATTTCTTGCGGAAATCACTCTCAGATCACCTCAAATACAGCCACTGTTGATTCTTGCATTCATAAGTGCTAGTTTTTGGGGTTGTCTTGGTTGGGACAGATTCCTTCATACATATATCTCTACAAAGCGGATGGAAGAAGAAGAAACCACTTTTTTAATTCAGAGACAAATTTCGGTGAGAGATACACTTCAACTTAAGCAACTCTCTGACTTCAACATTAAGAAAGTGCTATATAGTTGGGGTGTATTTCTCATGACATTGATGGCAATTCAAGTTTTTGTCATGTCTGTCTAGACTGTCATCATTATTACCCTAACACAAACACTAACTTTGGTTCTTAATGCAGTAAGTGCTTGTTGTTGGGGTAGTTGTATTGACCACTGCATCTTCAGATGTGTGATCTGTGTGTGAATTGAAAACCTCAGTAAGAGATACACCTCAACTTTAGCCACATTCTTTGAACAAAACAAAGGAAAGTGCTTTGAAGTTGGGGTGTGATTCTATACTGTGTCACTACCTAGACTTTATCCAGATTCACAATTTGTATACACATGCCCCCCATGTCAGAATGAGTTTTTGGATCTTTTTTCCCCTTTGTTGAAGTAGCCATTCAGTGCTAACTCTACTTCTCTGTATTGATTGCAGTTCTTTTGATGTAGTGTCAACTAGGTCCTCCAGGTGGCAATGTGTTGCATCAATGCAAACTCACTGCAATCTAATTGACCACTCAACATCTGCTAACGGCCAGCATGAATTTGAGATGACGGTTGTCTATTCACGTACAAAGAATGTGATTGTTTACTGACCGTTGTCACGGCCATTGAAACTTGATGAAAATGAAGGCGGGATTGGGTTGAACGGTAGCACTGTGTATTTAAGATGGGCAAATCTGTGCACCACTTTCACTGCTAACAGGACGCAACGCAGAAGAGGCCAGAAAGAAACATCTCTAGACTCCGAGGGAACCTCATGAGTAAAGAAGATTTTTCACTGAGAGTTTGAGTTATTGGCCCAACTTGAGCATTGCCTTGTATTTTGACTACAGAAAGTGCTACTTGTTGGGGCGGTTGCACATGACAAATGCTACAGATTGCAAATGAAGAGAGGTACTATCGGAATCACGTTCAGATCACCTCAAACAGAGACACTGATGATTCTGGTTTTCATAAGTGCTTCTCTTTGGGGTTGTCTTGGTTGTGAGTTCTTCAACAGACATATCATCAGATAAATGCAGAGAGTCATTTCACATCAGTTTTACATGACACAGGAAATGTATGAATCGGTCACTAACATTACCTGAACAGAAGCACTGACTTGGGTCCTGAATGCAGTAAGTGCTACTTGTTGGGGTAGTTTTTCTGACCTCTGATTTCCCAGGCTCCTTTCAAGCTATTTTTCCAAACGCCCATTCTAAATCAGTTGTTACATGAATGCTGTTTTGGCACTGGATGAGTTTTTGGCTTTACCCTGACATGAGCACTGAATGTTCAATTCAGTAAGTGCCACTTGTTGGGGCAGTTTTCATTGACATAAGTAACTGTACATATGAGGAGACATTTCTTGCGGAAATCACTCTCAGATCACCTCAAATACAGCCACTGATGATTCTTGCATTCATAAGTGCTAGTTTTTGGGGTTGTCTTGGTTGGGACAGATTCCTTCATACATATATCTCTACAAAGCGGATGGAAGAAGAAGAAACCACTTTTTTAATTCAGAGACAAATTTCGGTGAGAGATACACTTCAACTTAAGCAACTCTCTGACTTCAACATTAAGAAAGTGCTATATAGTTGGGGTGTATTTCTCATGACATTGATGGCAATTCAAGTTTTTGTCATGTCTGTCTAGACTGTCATCATTATTACCCTAACACAAACACTAACTTTGGTTCTCAATGCAGTAAGTGCTTGTTGTTGGGGTAGTTGTATTGACCACTGCATCTTCAGATGTGTGATCTGTGTGTGAATTGAAAACCTCAGTAAGAGATACACCTCAACTTTAGCCACATTCTTTGAACAAAACAAAGGAAAGTGCTTTGAAGTTGGGGTGTGATTCTATACTGTGTCACTACCTAGACTTTATCCAGATTCACAATTTGTATACACATGCCCCCCATGTCAGAATGAGTTTTTGGATCTTTTTTCCCCTTTGTTGAAGTAGCCATTCAGTGCTAACTCTACTTCTCTGTATTGATTGCAGTTCTTTTGATGTAGTGTCAACTAGGTCCTCCAGGTGGCAATGTGTTGCATCAATGCAAACTCACTGCAATCTAATTGACCACTCAACATCTGCTAACGGCCAGCATGAATTTGAGATGACGGTTGTCTATTCACGTACAAAGAATGTGATTGTTTACTGACCGTTGTCACGGCCATTGAAACTTGATGAAAATGAAGGCGGGGTTGGGTTGAACGGTAGCACTGTGTATTTAAGATGGGCAAATCTGTGCACCACTTTCACTGCTAACAGGACGCAACGCAGAAGAGGCCAGAAAGAAACATCTCTAGACTCCGAGGGAACCTCATGAGTAAAGAAGATTTTTCACTGAGAGTTTGAGTTATTGGCCCAACTTGAGCATTGCCTTGTATTTTGACTACAGTAAGTGCTACTTGTTGGGGCGGTTGCACATGACAAATGCTACAGATTGCAAATGAAGAGAGGTACTATCGGAATCACGTTCAGATCACCTCAAACAGAGACACTGATGATTCTGGTTTTCATAAGTGCTTCTCTTTGGGGTTGTCTTGGTTGTGAGTTCTTCAACAGACATATCATCAGATAAATGCAGAGAGTCATTTCACATCAGTTTTACATGACACGGGAAATGTATGAATCGGTCACTAACATTACCTGAACAGAAGCACTGACTTGGGTCCTGAATGCAGTAAGTGCTACTTGTTGGGGTAGTTTTTCTGACCTCTGATTTCCCAGGCTCCTTTCAAGCTATTTTTCCAAACGCCCATTCTAAATCAGTTGTTACATGAATGCTGTTTTGGCACTGGATGAGTTTTTGGCTTTACCCTGACATGAGCACTGAATGTTCAATTCAGTAAGTGCTACTTGTTGGGGCAGTTTTCATTGACATAAGTAACTGTACATATGAGGAGACATTTCTTGCGGAAATCACTCTCAGATCACCTCAAATACAGCCACTGATGATTCTTGCATTCATAAGTGCTAGTTTTTGGGGTTGTCTTGGTTGGGACAGATTCCTTCATACATATATCTCTACAAAGCGGATGGAAGAAGAAGAAACCACTTTTTTAATTCAGAGACAAATTTCGGTGAGAGATACACTTCAACTTAAGCAACTCTCTGACTTCAACATTAAGAAAGTGCTATATAGTTGGGGTGTATTTCTCATGACATTGATGGCAATTCAAGTTTTTGTCATGTCTGTCTAGACTGTCATCATTATTACCCTAACACAAACACTAACTTTGGTTCTCAATGCAGTAAGTGCTTGTTGTTGGGGTAGTTGTATTGACCACTGCATCTTCAGATGTGTGATCTGTGTGTGAATTGAAAACCTCAGTAAGAGATACACCTCAACTTTAGCCACATTCTTTGAACAAAACAAAGGAAAGTGCTTTGAAGTTGGGGTGTGATTCTATACTGTGTCACTACCTAGACTTTATCCAGATTCACAATTTGTATACACATGCCCCCCATGTCAGAATGAGTTTTTGGATCTTTTTTCCCCTTTGTTGAAGTAGCCATTCAGTGCTAACTCTACTTCTCTGTATTGATTGCAGTTCTTTTGATGTAGTGTCAACTAGGTCCTCCAGGTGGCAATGTGTTGCATCAATGCAAACTCACTGCAATCTAATTGACCACTCAACATCTGCTAACGACCAGCATGAATTTGAGATGACGGTTGTCTATTCACGTACAAAGAATGTGATTGTTTACTGACCGTTGTCACGGCCATTGAAACTTGATGAAAATGAAGGCGGGGTTGGGTTGAACGGTAGCACTGTGTATTTAAGATGGGCAAATCTGTGCACCACTTTCACTGCTAACAGGACGCAACGCAGAAGAGGCCAGAAAGAAACATCTCTAGACTCCGAGGGAACCTCATGAGTAAAGAAGATTTTTCACTGAGAGTTTGAGTTATTGGCCCAACTTGAGCATTGCCTTGTATTTTGACTACAGTAAGTGCTACTTGTTGGGGCGGTTGCACATGACAAATGCTACAGATTGCAAATGAAGAGAGGTACTATCGGAATCACGTTCAGATCACCTCAAACAGAGACACTGATGATTCTGGTTTTCATAAGTGCTTCTCTTTGGGGTTGTCTTGGTTGTGAGTTCTTCAACAGACATATCATCAGATAAATGCAGAGAGTCATTTCACATCAGTTTTACATGACACGGGAAATGTATGAATCGGTCACTAACATTACCTGAACAGAAGCACTGACTTGGGTCCTGAATGCAGTAAGTGCTACTTGTTGGGGTAGTTTTTCTGACCTCTGATTTCCCAGGCTCCTTTCAAGCTATTTTTCCAAACGCCCATTCTAAATCAGTTGTTACATGAATGCTGTTTTGGCACTGGATGAGTTTTTGGCTTTACCCTGACATGAGCACTGAATGTTCAATTCAGTAAATGCCACTTGTTGGGGCAGTTTTCATTGACATAAGTAACTGTACATATGAGGAGACATTTCTTGCGGAAATCACTCTCAGATCACCTCAAATACAGCCACTGATGATTCTTGCATTCATAAGTGCTAGTTTTTGGGGTTGTCGTGGTTGGGACAGATTCCTTCATACATATATCTCTACAAAGCGGATGGAAGAAGAAGAAACCACTTTTTTAATTCAGAGACAAATTTCGGTGAGAGATACACTTCAACTTAAGCAACTCTCTGACTTCAACATTAAGAAAGTGCTATATAGTTGGGGTGTATTTCTCATGACATTGATGGCAATTCAAGTTTTTGTCATGTCTGTCTAGACTGTCATCATTATTACCCTAACACAAACACTAACTTTGGTTCTCAATGCAGTAAGTGCTTGTTGTTGGGGTAGTTGTATTGACCACTGCATCTTCAGATGTGTGATCTGTGTGTGAATTGAAAACCTCAGTAAGAGATACACCTCAACTTTAGCCACATTCTTTGAACAAAACAAAGGAAAGTGCTTTGAAGTTGGGGTGTGATTCTATACTGTGTCACTACCTAGACTTTATCCAGATTCACAATTTGTATACACATGCCCCCCATGTCAGAATGAGATTTTGGATCTTTTTTCCCCTTTGTTGAAGTAGCCATTCAGTGCTAACTCTACTTCTCTGTATTGATTGCAGTTCTTTTGATGTAGTGTCAACTAGGTCCTCCAGGTGGCAATGTGTTGCATCAATGCAAACTCACTGCAATCTAATTGACCACTCAACATCTGCTAACGGCCTGCATGAATTTGAGATGACGGTTGTCTATTCACGTACAAAGAATGTGATTGTTTACTGACCGTTGTCACGGCCATTGAAACTTGATGAAAATAAAGGCGGGGTTGGGTTGAACGGTAGCACTGTGTATTTAAGATGGGCAAATCTGTGCACCACTTTCACTGCTAACAGGACGCAACGCAGAAGAGGCCAGAAAGAAACATCTCTAGACTCCGAGGGAACCTCATGAGTAAAGAAGATTTTTCACTGAGAGTTTGAGTTATTGGCCCAACTTGAGCATTGCCTTGTATTTTGACTACAGTAAGTGCTACTTGTTGGGGCGGTTGCACATGACAAATGCTACAGATTGCAAATGAAGAGAGGTACTATCGGAATCACGTTCAGATCACCTCAAACAGAGACACTGATGATTCTGGTTTTCATAAGTGCTTCTCTTTGGGGTTGTCTTGGTTGTGAGTTCTTCAACAGACATATCATCAGGTAATGCAGAGAGTCATTTCACATCAGTTTTACATGACACGGGAAATGTATGAATCGGTCACTAACATTACCTGAACAGAAGCACTGACTTGGGTCCTGAATGCAGTAAGTGCTACTTGTTGGGGTAGTTTTTCTGACCTCTGATTTCCCAGGCTCCTTTCAAGCTATTTTTCCAAACGCCCATTCTAAATCAGTTGTTACATGAATGCTGTTTTGGCACTGGATGAGTTTTTGGCTTTACCCTGACATGAGCACTGAATGTTCAATTCAGTAAGTGCCACTTGTTGGGGCAGTTTTCATTGACATAAGTAACTGTACATATGAGGAGACATTTCTTGCGGAAATCACTCTCAGATCACCTCAAATACAGCCACTGATGATTCTTGCATTCATAAGTGCTAGTTTTTGGGGTTGTCTTGGTTGGGACAGATTCCTTCATACATATATCTCTACAAAGCGGATGGAAGAAGAAGAAACCACTTTTTTAATTCAGAGACAAATTTCGGTGAGAGATACACTTCAACTTAAGCAACTCTCTGACTTCAACATTAAGAAAGTGCTATATAGTTGGGGTGTATTTCTCATGACATTGATGGCAATTCAAGTTTTTGTCATGTCTGTCTAGACTGTCATCATTATTACCCTAACACAAACACTAACTTTGGTTCTCAATGCAGTAAGTGCTTGTTGTTGGGGTAGTTGTATTGACCACTGCATCTTCAGATGTGTGATCTGTGTGTGAATTGAAAACCTCAGTAAGAGATACACCTCAACTTTAGCCACATTCTTTGAACAAAACAAAGGAAAGTGCTTTGAAGTTGGGGTGTGATTCTATACTGTGTCACTACCTAGACTTTATCCAGATTCACAATTTGTATACACATGCCCCCCATGTCAGAATGAGTTTTTGGATCTTTTTTCCCCTTTGTTGAAGTAGCCATTCAGTGCTAACTCTACTTCTCTGTATTGATTGCAGTTCTTTTGATGTAGTGTCAACTAGGTCCTCCAGGTGGCAATGTGTTGCATCAATGCAAACTCACTGCAATCTAATTGACCACTCAACATCTGCTAACGGCCAGCATGAATTTGAGATGACGGTTGTCTATTCACGTACAAAGAATGTGATTGTTTACTGACCGTTGTCACGGCCATTGAAACTTGATGAAAATGAAGGCGGGGTTGGGTTGAACGGTAGCACTGTGTATTTAAGATGGGCAAATCTGTGCACCACTTTCACTGCTAACAGGACGCAACGCAGAAGAGGCCAGAAAGAAACATCTCTAGACTCCGAGGGAACCTCATGAGTAAAGAAGATTTTTCACTGAGAGTTTGAGTTATTGGCCCAACTTGAGCATTGCCTTGTATTTTGACTACAGTAAGTGCTACTTGTTGGGGCGGTTGCACATGACAAATGCTACAGATTGCAAATGAAGAGAGGTACTATCGGAATCACGTTCAGATCACCTCAAACAGAGACACTGATGATTCTGGTTTTCATAAGTGCTTCTCTTTGGGGTTGTCTTGGTTGTGAGTTCTTCAACAGACATATCATCAGATAAATGCAGAGAGTCATTTCACATCAGTTTTACATGACACGGGAAATGTATGAATCGGTCACTAACATTACCTGAACAGAAGCACTGACTTGGGTCCTGAATGCAGTAAGTGCTACTTGTTGGGGTAGTTTTTCTGACCTCTGATTTCCCAGGCTCCTTTCAAGCTATTTTTCCAAACGCCCATTCTAAATCAGTTGTTACATGAATGCTGTTTTGGCACTGGATGAGTTTTTGGCTTTACCCTGACATGAGCACTGAATGTTCAATTCAGTAAGTGCCACTTGTTGGGGCAGTTTTCATTGACATAAGTAACTGTACATATGAGGAGACATTTCTTGCGGAAATCACTCTCAGATCACCTCAAATACAGCCACTGATGATTCTTGCATTCATAAGTGCTAGTTTTTGGGGTTGTCTTGGTTGGGACAGATTCCTTCATACATATATCTCTACAAAGCGGATGGAAGAAGAAGAAACCACTTTTTTAATTCAGAGACAAATTTCGGTGAGAGATACACTTCAACTTAAGCAACTCTCTGACTTCAACATTAAGAAAGTGCTATATAGTTGGGGTGTATTTCTCATGACATTGATGGCAATTCAAGTTTTTGTCATGTCTGTCTAGACTGTCATCATTATTACCCTAACACAAACACTAACTTTGGTTCTCAATGCAGTAAGTGCTTGTTGTTGGGGTAGTTGTATTGACCACTGCATCTTCAGATGTGTGATCTGTGTGTGAATTGAAAACCTCAGTAAGAGATACACCTCAACTTTAGCCACATTCTTTGAACAAAACAAAGGAAAGTGCTTTGAAGTTGGGGTGTGATTCTATACTGTGTCACTACCTAGACTTTATCCAGATTCACAATTTGTATACACATGCCCCCCATGTCAGAATGAGTTTTTGGATCTTTTTTCCCCTTTGTTGAAGTAGCCATTCAGTGCTAACTCTACTTCTCTGTATTGATTGCAGTTCTTTTGATGTAGTGTCAACTAGGTCCTCCAGGTGGCAATGTGTTGCATCAATGCAAACTCACTGCAATCTAATTGACCACTCAACATCTGCTAACGGCCAGCATGAATTTGAGATGACGGTTGTCTATTCACGTACAAAGAATGTGATTGTTTACTGACCGTTGTCACGGCCATTGAAACTTGATGAAAATGAAGGCGGGGTTGGGTTGAACGGTAGCACTGTGTATTTAAGATGGGCAAATCTGTGCACCACTTTCACTGCTAACAGGACGCAACGCAGAAGAGGCCAGAAAGAAACATCTCTAGACTCCGAGGGAACCTCATGAGTAAAGAAGATTTTTCACTGAGAGTTTGAGTTATTGGCCCAACTTGAGCATTGCCTTGTATTTTGACTACAGTAAGTGCTACTTGTTGGGGCGGTTGCACATGACAAATGCTACAGATTGCAAATGAAGAGAGGTACTATCGGAATCACGTTCAGATCACCTCAAACAGAGACACTGATGATTCTGGTTTTCATAAGTGCTTCTCTTTGGGGTTGTCTTGGTTGTGAGTTCTTCAACAGACATATCATCAGATAAATGCAGAGAGTCATTTCACATCAGTTTTACATGACACGGGAAATGTATGAATCGGTCACTAACATTACCTGAACAGAAGCACTGACTTGGGTCCTGAATGCAGTAAGTGCTACTTGTTGGGGTAGTTTTTCTGACCTCTGATTTCCCAGGCTCCTTTCAAGCTATTTTTCCAAACGCCCATTCTAAATCAGTTGTTACATGAATGCTGTTTTGGCACTGGATGAGTTTTTGGCTTTACCCTGACATGAGCACTGAATGTTCAATTCAGTAAATGCCACTTGTTGGGGCAGTTTTCATTGACATAAGTAACTGTACATATGAGGAGACATTTCTTGCGGAAATCACTCTCAGATCACCTCAAATACAGCCACTGATGATTCTTGCATTCATAAGTGCTAGTTTTTGGGGTTGTCGTGGTTGGGACAGATTCCTTCATACATATATCTCTACAAAGCGGATGGAAGAAGAAGAAACCACTTTTTTAATTCAGAGACAAATTTCGGTGAGAGATACACTTCAACTTAAGCAACTCTCTGACTTCAACATTAAGAAAGTGCTATATAGTTGGGGTGTATTTCTCATGACATTGATGGCAATTCAAGTTTTTGTCATGTCTGTCTAGACTGTCATCATTATTACCCTAACACAAACACTAACTTTGGTTCTCAATGCAGTAAGTGCTTGTTGTTGGGGTAGTTGTATTGACCACTGCATCTTCAGATGTGTGATCTGTGTGTGAATTGAAAACCTCAGTAAGAGATACACCTCAACTTTAGCCACATTCTTTGAACAAAACAAAGGAAAGTGCTTTGAAGTTGGGGTGTGATTCTATACTGTGTCACTACCTAGACTTTATCCAGATTCACAATTTGTATACACATGCCCCCCATGTCAGAATGAGATTTTGGATCTTTTTTCCCCTTTGTTGAAGTAGCCATTCAGTGCTAACTCTACTTCTCTGTATTGATTGCAGTTCTTTTGATGTAGTGTCAACTAGGTCCTCCAGGTGGCAATGTGTTGCATCAATGCAAACTCACTGCAATCTAATTGACCACTCAACATCTGCTAACGGCCTGCATGAATTTGAGATGACGGTTGTCTATTCACGTACAAAGAATGTGATTGTTTACTGACCGTTGTCACGGCCATTGAAACTTGATGAAAATAAAGGCGGGGTTGGGTTGAACGGTAGCACTGTGTATTTAAGATGGGCAAATCTGTGCACCACTTTCACTGCTAACAGGACGCAACGCAGAAGAGGCCAGAAAGAAACATCTCTAGACTCCGAGGGAACCTCATGAGTAAAGAAGATTTTTCACTGAGAGTTTGAGTTATTGGCCCAACTTGAGCATTGCCTTGTATTTTGACTACAGTAAGTGCTACTTGTTGGGGCGGTTGCACATGACAAATGCTACAGATTGCAAATGAAGAGAGGTACTATCGGAATCACGTTCAGATCACCTCAAACAGAGACACTGATGATTCTGGTTTTCATAAGTGCTTCTCTTTGGGGTTGTCTTGGTTGTGAGTTCTTCAACAGACATATCATCAGGTAATGCAGAGAGTCATTTCACATCAGTTTTACATGACACGGGAAATGTATGAATCGGTCACTAACATTACCTGAACAGAAGCACTGACTTGGGTCCTGAATGCAGTAAGTGCTACTTGTTGGGGTAGTTTTTCTGACCTCTGATTTCCCAGGCTCCTTTCAAGCTATTTTTCCAAACGCCCATTCTAAATCAGTTGTTACATGAATGCTGTTTTGGCACTGGATGAGTTTTTGGCTTTACCCTGACATGAGCACTGAATGTTCAATTCAGTAAGTGCCACTTGTTGGGGCAGTTTTCATTGACATAAGTAACTGTACATATGAGGAGACATTTCTTGCGGAAATCACTCTCAGATCACCTCAAATACAGCCACTGATGATTCTTGCATTCATAAGTGCTAGTTTTTGGGGTTGTCTTGGTTGGGACAGATTCCTTCATACATATATCTCTACAAAGCGGATGGAAGAAGAAGAAACCACTTTTTTAATTCAGAGACAAATTTCGGTGAGAGATACACTTCAACTTAAGCAACTCTCTGACTTCAACATTAAGAAAGTGCTATATAGTTGGGGTGTATTTCTCATGACATTGATGGCAATTCAAGTTTTTGTCATGTCTGTCTAGACTGTCATCATTATTACCCTAACACAAACACTAACTTTGGTTCTCAATGCAGTAAGTGCTTGTTGTTGGGGTAGTTGTATTGACCACTGCATCTTCAGATGTGTGATCTGTGTGTGAATTGAAAACCTCAGTAAGAGATACACCTCAACTTTAGCCACATTCTTTGAACAAAACAAAGGAAAGTGCTTTGAAGTTGGGGTGTGATTCTATACTGTGTCACTACCTAGACTTTATCCAGATTCACAATTTGTATACACATGCCCCCCATGTCAGAATGAGTTTTTGGATCTTTTTTCCCCTTTGTTGAAGTAGCCATTCAGTGCTAACTCTACTTCTCTGTATTGATTGCAGTTCTTTTGATGTAGTGTCAACTAGGTCCTCCAGGTGGCAATGTGTTGCATCAATGCAAACTCACTGCAATCTAATTGACCACTCAACATCTGCTAACGGCCAGCATGAATTTGAGATGACGGTTGTCTATTCACGTACAAAGAATGTGATTGTTTACTGACCGTTGTCACGGCCATTGAAACTTGATGAAAATGAAGGCGGGGTTGGGTTGAACGGTAGCACTGTGTATTTAAGATGGGCAAATCTGTGCACCACTTTCACTGCTAACAGGACGCAACGCAGAAGAGGCCAGAAAGAAACATCTCTAGACTCCGAGGGAACCTCATGAGTAAAGAAGATTTTTCACTGAGAGTTTGAGTTATTGGCCCAACTTGAGCATTGCCTTGTATTTTGACTACAGTAAGTGCTACTTGTTGGGGCGGTTGCACATGACAAATGCTACAGATTGCAAATGAAGAGAGGTACTATCGGAATCACGTTCAGATCACCTCAAACAGAGACACTGATGATTCTGGTTTTCATAAGTGCTTCTCTTTGGGGTTGTCTTGGTTGTGAGTTCTTCAACAGACATATCATCAGATAAATGCAGAGAGTCATTTCACATCAGTTTTACATGACACGGGAAATGTATGAATCGGTCACTAACATTACCTGAACAGAAGCACTGACTTGGGTCCTGAATGCAGTAAGTGCTACTTGTTGGGGTAGTTTTTCTGACCTCTGATTTCCCAGGCTCCTTTCAAGCTATTTTTCCAAACGCCCATTCTAAATCAGTTGTTACATGAATGCTGTTTTGGCACTGGATGAGTTTTTGGCTTTACCCTGACATGAGCACTGAATGTTCAATTCAGTAAGTGCCACTTGTTGGGGCAGTTTTCATTGACATAAGTAACTGTACATATGAGGAGACATTTCTTGCGGAAATCACTCTCAGATCACCTCAAATACAGCCACTGATGATTCTTGCATTCATAAGTGCTAGTTTTTGGGGTTGTCTTGGTTGGGACAGATTCCTTCATACATATATCTCTACAAAGCGGATGGAAGAAGAAGAAACCACTTTTTTAATTCAGAGACAAATTTCGGTGAGAGATACACTTCAACTTAAGCAACTCTCTGACTTCAACATTAAGAAAGTGCTATATAGTTGGGGTGTATTTCTCATGACATTGATGGCAATTCAAGTTTTTGTCATGTCTGTCTAGACTGTCATCATTATTACCCTAACACAAACACTAACTTTGGTTCTCAATGCAGTAAGTGCTTGTTGTTGGGGTAGTTGTATTGACCACTGCATCTTCAGATGTGTGATCTGTGTGTGAATTGAAAACCTCAGTAAGAGATACACCTCAACTTTAGCCACATTCTTTGAACAAAACAAAGGAAAGTGCTTTGAAGTTGGGGTGTGATTCTATACTGTGTCACTACCTAGACTTTATCCAGATTCACAATTTGTATACACATGCCCCCCATGTCAGAATGAGTTTTTGGATCTTTTTTCCCCTTTGTTGAAGTAGCCATTCAGTGCTAACTCTACTTCTCTGTATTGATTGCAGTTCTTTTGATGTAGTGTCAACTAGGTCCTCCAGGTGGCAATGTGTTGCATCAATGCAAACTCACTGCAATCTAATTGACCACTCAACATCTGCTAACGGCCAGCATGAATTTGAGATGACGGTTGTCTATTCACGTACAAAGAATGTGATTGTTTACTGACCGTTGTCACGGCCATTGAAACTTGATGAAAATGAAGGCGGGGTTGGGTTGAACGGTAGCACTGTGTATTTAAGATGGGCAAATCTGTGCACCACTTTCACTGCTAACAGGACGCAACGCAGAAGAGGCCAGAAAGAAACATCTCTAGACTCCGAGGGAACCTCATGAGTAAAGAAGATTTTTCACTGAGAGTTTGAGTTATTGGCCCAACTTGAGCATTGCCTTGTATTTTGACTACAGTAAGTGCTACTTGTTGGGGCGGTTGCACATGACAAATGCTACAGATTGCAAATGAAGAGAGGTACTATCGGAATCACGTTCAGATCACCTCAAACAGAGACACTGATGATTCTGGTTTTCATAAGTGCTTCTCTTTGGGGTTGTCTTGGTTGAGAGTTCTTCAACAGACATATCATCAGATAAATGCAGAGAGTCATTTCACATCAGTTTTACATGACACGGGAAATGTATGAATCGGTCACTAACATTACCTGAACAGAAGCACTGACTTGGGTCCTGAATGCAGTAAGTGCTACTTGTTGGGGTAGTTTTTCTGACCTCTGATTTCCCAGGCTCCTTTCAAGCTATTTTTCCAAACGCCCATTCTAAATCAGTTGTTACATGAATGCTGTTTTGGCAATGGATGAGTTTTTGGCTTTACCCTGACATGAGCACTGAATGTTCAATTCAGTAAGTGCCACTTGTTGGGGCAGTTTTCATTGACATAAGTAACTGTACATATGAGGAGACATTTCTTGCGGAAATCACTCTCAGATCACCTCAAATACAGCCACTGATGATTCTTGCATTCATAAGTGCTAGTTTTTGGGGTTGTCTTGGTTGGGACAGATTCCTTCATACATATATCTCTACAAAGCGGATGGAAGAAGAAGAAACCACTTTTTTAATTCAGAGACAAATTTCGGTGAGAGATACACTTCAACTTAAGCAACTCTCTGACTTCAACATTAAGAAAGTGCTATATAGTTGGGGTGTATTTCTCATGACATTGATGGCAATTCAAGTTTTTGTCATGTCTGTCTAGACTGTCATCATTATTACCCTAACACAAACACTAACTTTGGTTCTCAATGCAGTAAGTGCTTGTTGTTGGGGTAGTTGTATTGACCACTGCATCTTCAGATGTGTGATCTGTGTGTGAATTGAAAACCTCAGTAAGAGATACACCTCAACTTTAGCCACATTCTTTGAACAAAACAAAGGAAAGTGCTTTGAAGTTGGGGTGTGATTCTATACTGTGTCACTACCTAGACTTTATCCAGATTCACAATTTGTATACACATGCCCACCATGTCAGAATGAGTTTTTGGATCTTTTTTTCCCCTTTGTTGAAGTAGCCATTCAGTGCTAACTCTACTTCTCTGTATTGATTGCAGTTCTTTTGATGTAGTGTCAACTAGGTCCTCCAGGTGGCAATGTGTTGCATCAATGCAAACTCACTGCAATCTAATTGACCACTCAACATCTGCTAACGGCCAGCATGAATTTGAGATGACGGTTGTCTATTCACGTACAAAGAATGTGATTGTTTACTGACCGTTGTCACGGCCATTGAAACTTGATGAAAATGAAGGCGGGGTTGGGTTGAACGGTAGCACTGTGTATTTAAGATGGGCAAATCTGTGCACCACTTTCACTGCTAACAGGACGCAACGCAGAAGAGGCCAGAAAGAAACATCTCTAGACTCCGAGGGAACCTCATGAGTAAAGAAGATTTTTCACTGAGAGTTTGAGTTATTGGCCCAACTTGAGCATTGCCTTGTATTTTGACTACAGTAAGTGCTACTTGTTGGGGCGGTTGCACATGACAAATGCTACAGATTGCAAATGAAGAGAGGTACTATCGGAATCACGTTCAGATCACCTCAAACAGAGACACTGATGATTCTGGTTTTCATAAGTGCTTCTCTTTGGGGTTGTCTTGGTTGAGAGTTCTTCAACAGACATATCATCAGATAAATGCAGAGAGTCATTTCACATCAGTTTTACATGACACGGGAAATGTATGAATCGGTCACTAACATTACCTGAACAGAAGCACTGACTTGGGTCCTGAATGCAGTAAGTGCTACTTGTTGGGGTAGTTTTTCTGACCTCTGATTTCCCAGGCTCCTTTCAAGCTATTTTTCCAAACGCCCATTCTAAATCAGTTGTTACATGAATGCTGTTTTGGCAATGGATGAGTTTTTGGCTTTACCCTGACATGAGCACTGAATGTTCAATTCAGTAAGTGCCACTTGTTGGGGCAGTTTTCATTGACATAAGTAACTGTACATATGAGGAGACATTTCTTGCGGAAATCACTCTCAGATCACCTCAAATACAGCCACTGATGATTCTTGCATTCATAAGTGCTAGTTTTTGGGGTTGTCTTGGTTGGGACAGATTCCTTCATACATATATCTCTACAAAGCGGATGGAAGAAGAAGAAACCACTTTTTTAATTCAGAGACAAATTTCGGTGAGAGATACACTTCAACTTAAGCAACTCTCTGACTTCAACATTAAGAAAGTGCTATATAGTTGGGGTGTATTTCTCATGACATTGATGGCAATTCAAGTTTTTGTCATGTCTGTCTAGACTGTCATCATTATTACCCTAACACAAACACTAACTTTGGTTCTCAATGCAGTAAGTGCTTGTTGTTGGGGTAGTTGTATTGACCACTGCATCTTCAGATGTGTGATCTGTGTGTGAATTGAAAACCTCAGTAAGAGATACACCTCAACTTTAGCCACATTCTTTGAACAAAACAAAGGAAAGTGCTTTGAAGTTGGGGTGTGATTCTATACTGTGTCACTACCTAGACTTTATCCAGATTCACAATTTGTATACACATGCCCACCATGTCAGAATGAGTTTTTGGATCTTTTTTTCCCCTTTGTTGAAGTAGCCATTCAGTGCTAACTCTACTTCTCTGTATTGATTGCAGTTCTTTTGATGTAGTGTCAACTAGGTCCTCCAGGTGGCAATGTGTTGCATCAATGCAAACTCACTGCAATCTAATTGACCACTCAACATCTGCTAACGGCCAGCATGAATTTGAGATGACGGTTGTCTATTCACGTACAAAGAATGTGATTGTTTACTGACCGTTGTCACGGCCATTGAAACTTGATGAAAATGAAGGCGGGGTTGGGTTGAACGGTAGCACTGTGTATTTAAGATGGGCAAATCTGTGCACCACTTTCACTGCTAACAGGACGCAACGCAGAAGAGGCCAGAAAGAAACATCTCTAGACTCCGAGGGAACCTCATGAGTAAAGAAGATTTTTCACTGAGAGTTTGAGTTATTGGCCCAACTCGAGCATTGCCTTGTATTTTGACTACAGTAAGTGCTACTTGTTGGGGCGGTTGCACATGACAAATGCTACAGATTGCAAATGAAAAGAGGTACTATCGGAATCACGTTCAGATCACCTCAAACAGAGACACTGATGATTCTGGTTTTCATAAGTGCTTCTCTTTGGGGTTGTCTTGGTTGTGAGTTCTTCAACAGACATATCATCAGATAAATGCAGAGAGTCATTTCACATCAGTTTTACATGACACGGGAAATGTATGAATCGGTCACTAACATTACCTGAACAGAAGCACTGACTTGGGTCCTGAATGCAGTAAGTGCTACTTGTTGGGGTAGTTTTTCTGACCTCTGATTTCCCAGGCTCCTTTCAAGCTATTTTTCCAAACGCCCATTCTAAATCAGTTGTTACATGAATGCTGTTTTGGCAATGGATGAGTTTTTGGCTTTACCCTGACATGAGCACTGAATGTTCAATTCAGTAAGTGCCACTTGTTGGGGCAGTTTTCATTGACATAAGTAACTGTACATATGAGGAGACATTTCTTGCGGAAATCACTCTCAGATCACCTCAAATACAGCCACTGATGATTCTTGCATTCATAAGTGCTAGTTTTTGGGGTTGTCTTGGTTGGGACAGATTCCTTCATACATATATCTCTACAAAGCGGATGGAAGAAGAAGAAACCACTTTTTTAATTCAGAGACAAATTTCGGTGAGAGATACACTTCAACTTAAGCAACTCTCTGACTTCAACATTAAGAAAGTGCTATATAGTTGGGGTGTATTTCTCATGACATTGATGGCAATTCAAGTTTTTGTCATGTCTGTCTAGACTGTCATCATTATTACCCTAACACAAACACTAACTTTGGTTCTCAATGCAGTAAGTGCTTGTTGTTGGGGTAGTTGTATTGACCACTGCATCTTCAGATGTGTGATCTGTGTGTGAATTGAAAACCTCAGTAAGAGATACACCTCAACTTTAGCCACATTCTTTGAACAAAACAAAGGAAAGTGCTTTGAAGTTGGGGTGTGATTCTATACTGTGTCACTACCTAGACTTTATCCAGATTCACAATTTGTATACACATGCCCCCCATGTCAGAATGAGTTTTTGGATCTTTTTTCCCCTTTGTTGAAGTAGCCATTCAGTGCTAACTCTACTTCTCTGTATTGATTGCAGTTCTTTTGATGTAGTGTCAACTAGGTCCTCCAGGTGGCAATGTGTTGCATCAATGCAAACTCACTGCAATCTAATTGACCACTCAACATCTGCTAACGGCCTGCATGAATTTGAGATGACGGTTGTCTATTCACGTACAAAGAATGTGATTGTTTACTGACCGTTGTCACGGCCATTGAAACTTGATGAAAATGAAGGCGGGGTTGGGTTGAACGGTAGCACTGTGTATTTAAGATGGGCAAATCTGTGCACCACTTTCACTGCTAACAGGACGCAACGCAGAAGAGGCCAGAAAGAAACATCTCTAGACTCCGAGGGAACCTCATGAGTAAAGAAGATTTTTCACTGAGAGTTTGAGTTATTGGCCCAACTTGAGCATTGCCTTGTATTTTGACTACAGTAAGTGCTACTTGTTGGGGCGGTTGCACATGACAAATGCTACAGATTGCAAATGAAGAGAGGTACTATCGGAATCACGTTCAGATCACCTCAAACAGAGACACTGATGATTCTGGTTTTCATAAGTGCTTCTCTTTGGGGTTGTCTTGGTTGTGAGTTCTTCAACAGACATATCATCAGATAAATGCAGAGAGTCATTTCACATCAGTTTTACATGACACGGGAAATGTATGAATCGGTCACTAACATTACCTGAACAGAAGCACTGACTTGGGTCCTGAATGCAGTAAGTGCTACTTGTTGGGGTAGTTTTTCTGACCTCTGATTTCCCAGGCTGCTTTCAAGCTATTTTACCAAACGCCCATTCTAAATCAGTTGTTACATGAATGCTGTTTTGGCACTGGATGAGTTTTTGGCTTTACCCTGACATGAGCACTGAATGTTCAATCCAGTAAGTGCTACTTGTTGGGGCAGTTTTCATTGACATAAGTAACTGTACATATGAGGAGACATTTCTTGCGGAAATCACTCTCAGATCACCTCAAATACAGCCACTGATGATTCTTGCATTCATAAGTGCTAGTTTTTGGGGTTGTCTTGGTTGGGACAGATTCCTTCATACATATATCTCTACAAAGCGGATGGAAGAAGAAGAAACCACTTTTTTAATTCAGAGACAAATTTCGGTGAGAGATACACTTCAACTTAAGCAACTCTCTGACTTCAACATTAAGAAAGTGCTATATAGTTGGGGTGTATTTCTCATGACATTGATGGCAATTCAAGTTTTTGTCATGTCTGTCTAGACTGTCATCATTATTACCCTAACACAAACACTAACTTTGGTTCTCAATGCAGTAAGTGCTTGTTGTTGGGGTAGTTGTATTGACCACTGCATCTTCAGATGTGTGATCTGTGTGTGAATTGAAAACCTCAGTAAGAGATACACCTCAACTTTAGCCACATTCTTTGAACAAAACAAAGGAAAGTGCTTTGAAGTTGGGGTGTGATTCTATACTGTGTCACTACCTAGACTTTATCCAGATTCACAATTTGTATACACATGCCCACCATGTCAGAATGAGTTTTTGGATCTTTTTTTCCCCTTTGTTGAAGTAGCCATTCAGTGCTAACTCTACTTCTCTGTATTGATTGCAGTTCTTTTGATGTAGTGTCAACTAGGTCCTCCAGGTGGCAATGTGTTGCATCAATGCAAACTCACTGCAATCTAATTGACCACTCAACATCTGCTAACGGCCAGCATGAATTTGAGATGACGGTTGTCTATTCACGTACAAAGAATGTGATTGTTTACTGACCGTTGTCACGGCCATTGAAACTTGATGAAAATGAAGGCGGGGTTGGGTTGAACGGTAGCACTGTGTATTTAAGATGGGCAAATCTGTGCACCACTTTCACTGCTAACAGGACGCAACGCAGAAGAGGCCAGAAAGAAACATCTCTAGACTCCGAGGGAACCTCATGAGTAAAGAAGATTTTTCACTGAGAGTTTGAGTTATTGGCCCAACTTGAGCATTGCCTTGTATTTTGACTACAGTAAGTGCTACTTGTTGGGGCGGTTGCACATGACAAATGCTACAGATTGCAAATGAAGAGAGGTACTATCGGAATCACGTTCAGATCACCTCAAACAGAGACACTGATGATTCTGGTTTTCATAAGTGCTTCTCTTTGGGGTTGTCTTGGTTGTGAGTTCTTCAACAGACATATCATCAGATAAATGCAGAGAGTCATTTCACATCAGATATGACACGGGAAATGTATGAATCGGTCACTAACATTACCTGAACAGAAGCACTGACTTGGGTCCTGAATGCAGTAAGTGCTACTTGTTGGGGTAGTTTTTCTGACCTCTGATTTCCCAGGCTCCTTTCAAGCTATTTTTCCAAACGCCCATTCTAAATCAGTTGTTACATGAATGCTGTTTTGGCACTGGATGAGTTTTTGGCTTTACCCTGACATGAGCACTGAATGTTCAATCCAGTAAGTGCCACTTGTTGGGGCAGTTTTCATTGACATAAGTAACTGTACATATGAGGAGACATTTCTTGCGGAAATCACTCTCAGATCACCTCAAATACAGCCACTGATGATTCTTGCATTCATAAGTGCTAGTTTTTGGGGTTGTCTTGGTTGGGACAGATTCCTTCATACATATATCTCTACAAAGCGGATGGAAGAAGAAGAAACCACTTTTTTAATTCAGAGACAAATTTCAGTGAGAGATACACTTCAACTTAAGCAACTCTCTGACTTCAACATTAAGAAAGTGCTATATAGTTGGGGTGTATTTCTCATGACATTGATGGCAATTCAAGTTTTTGTCATGTCTGTCTAGACTGTCATCATTATTACCCTAACACAAACACTAACTTTGGTTCTCAATGCAGTAAGTGCTTGTTGTTGGGGTAGTTGCATTGACCACTGCATCTTCAGATGTGTGATCTGTGTGTGAATTGAAAACCTCAGTAAGAGATACACCTCAACTTTAGCCACATTCTTTGAACAAAACAAAGGAAAGTGCTTTGAAGTTGGGGTGTGATTCCATACTGTGTCACTACCTAGACTTGATCCAGATTCACAATTTGTATACACATGCCCACCATGTCAGAATGAGTTTTTGGATCTTTTTTCCCCTTTGTTGAAGTAGCCATTCAGTGCTAACTCTACTTCTCTGTATTGATTGCAGTTCTTTTGATGTAGTGTCAACTAGGTCCTCCAGGTGGCAATGTGTTGCATCAATGCAAACTCACTGCAATCTAATTGACCACTCAACATCTGCTAACGGCCTGCATGAATTTAAGATGACGGTTGTCTATTCACGTACAAAGAATGTGATTGTTTACTGACCGTTGTCACGGCCATTGAAACTTGATGAAAATGAAGGCGGGGTTGGGTTGAACGGTAGCACTGTGTATTTAAGATGGGCAAATCTGTGCACCACTTTCACTGCTAACAGGACGCAACGCAGAAGAGGCCAGAAAGAAACATCTCTAGACTCCGAGGGAACCTCATGAGTAAAGAAGATTTTTCACTGAGAGTTTGAGTTATTGGCCCAACTCGAGCATTGCCTTTTATTTTGACTACAGTAAGTGCTACTTGTTGGGGCGGTTGCACATGACAAATGCTACAGATTGCAAATGAAGAGAGGTACTATCGGAATCACGTTCAGATCACCTCAAACAGAGACACTGATGATTCTGGTTTTCATAAGTGCTTCTCTTTGGGGTTGTCTTGGTTGTGAGTTCTTCAACAGACATATCATCAGATAAATGCAGAGAGTCATTTCACATCAGTTTTACATGACACGGGAAATGTATGAATCGGTCACTAACATTACCTGAACAGAAGCACTGACTTGGGTCCTGAATGCAGTAAGTGCTACTTGTTGGGGTAGTTTTTCTGACCTCTGATTTCCCAGGCTCCTTTCAAGCTATTTTTCCAAACGCCCATTCTAAATCAGTTGTTACATGAATGCTGTTTTGGCACTGGATGAGTTTTTGGCTTTACCCTGACATGAGCACTGAATGTTCAATTCAGTAAGTGCCACTTGTTGGGGCAGTTTTCATTGACATAAGTAACTGTACATATGAGGAGACATTTCTTGCGGAAATCACTCTCAGATCACCTCAAATACAGCCACTGATGATTCTTGCATTCATAAGTGCTAGTTTTTGGGGTTGTCTTGGTTGGGACAGATTCCTTCATACATATATCTCTACAAAGCGGATGGAAGAAGAAGAAATCACTTTTTTAATTCAGAGACAAATTTCAGTGAGAGATACACTTCAACTTAAGCAACTCTCTGACTTCAACATTAAGAAAGTGCTATATAGTTGGGGTGTATTTCTCATGACATTGATGGCAATTCAAGTTTTTGTCATGTCTGTCTAGACTGTCATCATTATTACCCTAACACAAACACTAACTTTGGTTCTCAATGCAGTAAGTGCTTGTTGTTGGGGTAGTTGTATTGACCACTGCATCTTCAGATGTGTGATCTGTGTGTGAATTGAAAACCTCAGTAAGAGATACACCTCAACTTTAGCCACATTCTTTGAACAAAACAAAGGAAAGTGCTTTGAAGTTGGGGTGTGATTCTATACTGTGTCACTACCTAGACTTTATCCAGATTCACAATTTGTATACACATGCCCACCATGTCAGAATGAGTTTTTGGATCTTTTTTTCCCCTTTGTTGAAGTAGCCATTCAGTGCTAACTCTACTTCTCTGTATTGATTGCAGTTCTTTTGATGTAGTGTCAACTAGGTCCTCCAGGTGGCAATGTGTTGCATCAATGCAAACTCACTGCAATCTAATTGACCACTCAACATCTGCTAACGGCCAGCATGAATTTGAGATGACGGTTGTCTATTCACGTACAAAGAATGTGATTGTTTACTGACCGTTGTCACGGCCATTGAAACTTGATGAAAATGAAGGCGGGGTTGGGTTGAACGGTAGCACTGTGTATTTAAGATGGGCAAATCTGTGCACCACTTTCACTGCTAACAGGACGCAACGCAGAAGAGGCCAGAAAGAAACATCTCTAGACTCCGAGGGAACCTCATGAGTAAAGAAGATTTTTCACTGAGAGTTTGAGTTATTGGCCCAACTTGAGCATTGCCTTGTATTTTGACTACAGTAAGTGCTACTTGTTGGGGCGGTTGCACATGACAAATGCTACAGATTGCAAATGAAGAGAGGTACTATCGGAATCACGTTCAGATCACCTCAAACAGAGACACTGATGATTCTGGTTTTCATAAGTGCTTCTCTTTGGGGTTGTCTTGGTTGTGAGTTCTTCAACAGACATATCATCAGATAAATGCAGAGAGTCATTTCACATCAGATATGACACGGGAAATGTATGAATCGGTCACTAACATTACCTGAACAGAAGCACTGACTTGGGTCCTGAATGCAGTAAGTGCTACTTGTTGGGGTAGTTTTTCTGACCTCTGATTTCCCAGGCTCCTTTCAAGCTATTTTTCCAAACGCCCATTCTAAATCAGTTGTTACATGAATGCTGTTTTGGCACTGGATGAGTTTTTGGCTTTACCCTGACATGAGCACTGAATGTTCAATCCAGTAAGTGCCACTTGTTGGGGCAGTTTTCATTGACATAAGTAACTGTACATATGAGGAGACATTTCTTGCGGAAATCACTCTCAGATCACCTCAAATACAGCCACTGATGATTCTTGCATTCATAAGTGCTAGTTTTTGGGGTTGTCTTGGTTGGGACAGATTCCTTCATACATATATCTCTACAAAGCGGATGGAAGAAGAAGAAACCACTTTTTTAATTCAGAGACAAATTTCAGTGAGAGATACACTTCAACTTAAGCAACTCTCTGACTTCAACATTAAGAAAGTGCTATATAGTTGGGGTGTATTTCTCATGACATTGATGGCAATTCAAGTTTTTGTCATGTCTGTCTAGACTGTCATCATTATTACCCTAACACAAACACTAACTTTGGTTCTCAATGCAGTAAGTGCTTGTTGTTGGGGTAGTTGCATTGACCACTGCATCTTCAGATGTGTGATCTGTGTGTGAATTGAAAACCTCAGTAAGAGATACACCTCAACTTTAGCCACATTCTTTGAACAAAACAAAGGAAAGTGCTTTGAAGTTGGGGTGTGATTCCATACTGTGTCACTACCTAGACTTGATCCAGATTCACAATTTGTATACACATGCCCACCATGTCAGAATGAGTTTTTGGATCTTTTTTCCCCTTTGTTGAAGTAGCCATTCAGTGCTAACTCTACTTCTCTGTATTGATTGCAGTTCTTTTGATGTAGTGTCAACTAGGTCCTCCAGGTGGCAATGTGTTGCATCAATGCAAACTCACTGCAATCTAATTGACCACTCAACATCTGCTAACGGCCTGCATGAATTTAAGATGACGGTTGTCTATTCACGTACAAAGAATGTGATTGTTTACTGACCGTTGTCACGGCCATTGAAACTTGATGAAAATGAAGGCGGGGTTGGGTTGAACGGTAGCACTGTGTATTTAAGATGGGCAAATCTGTGCACCACTTTCACTGCTAACAGGACGCAACGCAGAAGAGGCCAGAAAGAAACATCTCTAGACTCCGAGGGAACCTCATGAGTAAAGAAGATTTTTCACTGAGAGTTTGAGTTATTGGCCCAACTCGAGCATTGCCTTTTATTTTGACTACAGTAAGTGCTACTTGTTGGGGCGGTTGCACATGACAAATGCTACAGATTGCAAATGAAGAGAGGTACTATCGGAATCACGTTCAGATCACCTCAAACAGAGACACTGATGATTCTGGTTTTCATAAGTGCTTCTCTTTGGGGTTGTCTTGGTTGTGAGTTCTTCAACAGACATATCATCAGATAAATGCAGAGAGTCATTTCACATCAGTTTTACATGACACGGGAAATGTATGAATCGGTCACTAACATTACCTGAACAGAAGCACTGACTTGGGTCCTGAATGCAGTAAGTGCTACTTGTTGGGGTAGTTTTTCTGACCTCTGATTTCCCAGGCTCCTTTCAAGCTATTTTTCCAAACGCCCATTCTAAATCAGTTGTTACATGAATGCTGTTTTGGCACTGGATGAGTTTTTGGCTTTACCCTGACATGAGCACTGAATGTTCAATTCAGTAAGTGCCACTTGTTGGGGCAGTTTTCATTGACATAAGTAACTGTACATATGAGGAGACATTTCTTGCGGAAATCACTCTCAGATCACCTCAAATACAGCCACTGATGATTCTTGCATTCATAAGTGCTAGTTTTTGGGGTTGTCTTGGTTGGGACAGATTCCTTCATACATATATCTCTACAAAGCGGATGGAAGAAGAAGAAATCACTTTTTTAATTCAGAGACAAATTTCAGTGAGAGATACACTTCAACTTAAGCAACTCTCTGACTTCAACATTAAGAAAGTGCTATATAGTTGGGGTGTATTTCTCATGACATTGATGGCAATTCAAGTTTTTGTCATGTCTGTCTAGACTGTCATCATTATTACCCTAACACAAACACTAACTTTGGTTCTCAATGCAGTAAGTGCTTGTTGTTGGGGTAGTTGTATTGACCACTGCATCTTCAGATGTGTGATCTGTGTGTGAATTGAAAACCTCAGTAAGAGATACACCTCAACTTTAGCCACATTCTTTGAACAAAACAAAGGAAAGTGCTTTGAAGTTGGGGTGTGATTCTATACTGTGTCACTACCTAGACTTTATCCAGATTCACAATTTGTATACACATGCCCACCATGTCAGAATGAGTTTTTGGATCTTTTTTCCCCTTTGTTGAAGTGGCCATTCAGTGCTAACTCTACTTCTCTGTATTGATTGCAGTTCTTTTGATGTAGTGTCAACTAGGTCCTCCAGGTGGCAATGTGTTGCATCAATGCAAACTCACTGCAATCTAATTGACCACTCAACACCTGCTAACGGCCTGCATGAATTTGAGATGACGGTTGTCTATTCACGTACAAAGAATGTGATTGTTTACTGACCGTTGTCACGGCCATTGAAACTTGATGAAAATGAAGGCGGGGTTGGGTTGAACGGTAGCACTGTGTATTTAAGATGGGCAAATCTGTGCACCACTTTCACTGCTAACAGGACGCAACGCAGAAGAGGCCAGAAAGAAACATCTCTAGACTCCGAGGGAACCTCATGAGTAAAGAAGATTTTTCACTGAGAGTTTGAGTTATTGGCCCAACTTGAGCATTGCCTTGTATTTTGACTACAGTAAGTGCTACTTGTTGGGGCGGTTGCACATGACAAATGCTACAGATTGCAAATGAAGAGAGGTACTATCGGAATCACGTTCAGATCACCTCAAACAGAGACACTGATGATTCTGGTTTTCATAAGTGCTTCTCTTTGGGGTTGTCTTGGTTGTGAGTTCTTCAACAGACATATCATCAGATAAATGCAGAGAGTCATTTCACATCAGTTTTACATGACACGGGAAATGTATGAATCGGTCACTAACATTACCTGAACAGAAGCACTGACTTGGGTCCTGAATGCAGTAAGTGCTACTTGTTGGGGTAGTTTTTCTGACCTCTGATTTCCCAGGCTCCTTTCAAGCTATTTTTCCAAACGCCCATTCTAAATCAGTTGTTACATGAATGCTGTTTTGGCAATGGATGAGTTTTTGGCTTTACCCTGACATGAGCACTGAATGTTCAATTCAGTAAGTGCCACTTGTTGGGGCAGTTTTCATTGACATAAGTAACTGTACATATGAGGAGACATTTCTTGCGGAAATCACTCTCAGATCACCTCAAATACAGCCACTGATGATTCTTGCATTCATAAGTGCTAGTTTTTGGGGTTGTCTTGGTTGGGACAGATTCCTTCATACATATATCTCTACAAAGCGGATGGAAGAAGAAGAAACCACTTTTTTAATTCAGAGACAAATTTCAGTGAGAGATACACTTCAACTTAAGCAACTCTCTGACTTCAACATTAAGAAAGTGCTATATAGTTGGGGTGTATTTCTCATGACATTGATGGCAATTCAAGTTTTTGTCATGTCTGTCTAGACTGTCATCATTATTACCCTAACACAAACACTAACTTTGGTTCTCAATGCAGTAAGTGCTTGTTGTTGGGGTAGTTGCATTGACCACTGCATCTTCAGATGTGTGATCTGTGTGTGAATTGAAAACCTCAGTAAGAGATACACCTCAACTTTAGCCACATTCTTTGAACAAAACAAAGGAAAGTGCTTTGAAGTTGGGGTGTGATTCTATACTGTGTCACTACCTAGACTTGATCCAGATTCACAATTTGTATACACATGCCCACCATGTCAGAATGAGTTTTTGGATCTTTTTTCCCCTTTGTTGAAGTAGCCATTCAGTGCTAACTCTACTTCTCTGTATTGATTGCAGTTCTTTTGATGTAGTGTCAACTAGGTCCTCCAGGTGGCAATGTGTTGCATCAATGCAAACTCACTGCAATCTAATTGACCACTCAACATCTGCTAACGGCCTGCATGAATTTGAGATGACGGTTGTCTATTCACGTACAAAGAATGTGATTGTTTACAGACCGTTGTCACGGCCATTGAAACTTGATGAAAATGAAGGCGGGGTTGGGTTGAACGGTAGCACTGTGTATTTAAGATGGGCAAATCTGTGCACCACTTTCACTGCTAACAGGACGCAACGCAGAAGAGGCCAGAAAGAAACATCTCTAGACTCCGAGGGAACCTCATGAGTAAAGAAGATTTTTCACTGAGAGTTTGAGTTATTGGCCCAACTTGAGCATTGCCTTGTATTTTGACTACAGTAAGTGCTACTTGTTGGGGCGGTTGCACATGACAAATGCTACAGATTGCAAATGAAGAGAGGTACTATCGGAATCACGTTCAGATCACCTCAAACAGAGACACTGATGATTCTGGTTTTCATAAGTGCTTCTCTTTGGGGTTGTCTTGGTTGTGAGTTCTTCAACAGACATATCATCAGATAAATGCAGAGAGTCATTTCACATCAGTTTTACATGACACGGGAAATGTATGAATCGGTCACTAACATTACCTGAACAGAAGCACTGACTTGGGTCCTGAATGCAGTAAGTGCTACTTGTTGGGGTAGTTTTTCTGACCTCTGATTTCCCAGGCTCCTTTCAAGTTATTTTTCCAAACGCCCATTCTAAATCAGATGTTACATGAATGCTGTTTTGGCACTGGATGAGTTTTTGGCTTTACCCTGACATGAGCACTGAATGTTCAATTCAGTAAGTGCCACTTGTTGGGGCAGTTTTCATTGACATAAGTAACTGTACATATGAGGAGACATTTCTTGCGGAAATCACTCTCAGATCACCTCAAATACAGTCACTGATGATTCTTGCATTCATAAGTGCTAGTTTTTGGGGTTGTCTTGGTTGGGACAGATTCCTTCATACATATATCTCTACAAAGCGGATGGAAGAAGAAGAAACCACTTTTTTAATTCAGAGACAAATTTCGGTGAGAGATACACTTCAACTTAAGCAACTCTCTGACTTCAACATTAAGAAAGTGCTATATAGTTGGGGTGTATTTCTCATGACATTGATGGCAATTCAAGTTTTTGTCATGTCTGTCTAGACTGTCATCATTATTACCCTAACACAAACACTAACTTTGGTTCTCAATGCAGTAAGTGCTTGTTGTTGGGGTAGTTGCATTGACCACTGCATCTTCAGATGTGTGATCTGTGTGTGAATTGAAAACCTCAGTAAGAGATACACCTCAACTTTAGCCACATTCTTTGAACAAAACAAAGGAAAGTGCTTTGAAGTTGGGGTGTGATTCTATACTGTGTCACTACCTAGACTTGATCCAGATTCACAATTTGTATACACATGCCCACCATGTCAGAATGAGTTTTTGGATCTTTTTTCCCCTTTGTTGAAGTAGCCATTCAGTGCTAACTCTACTTCTCTGTATTGATTGCAGTTCTTTTGATGTAGTGTCAACTAGGTCCTCCAGGTGGCAATGTGTTGCATCAATGCAAACTCACTGCAATCTAATTGACCACTCAACATCTGCTAACGGCCTGCATGAATTTGAGATGACGGTTGTCTATTCACGTACAAAGAATGTGATTGTTTACTGACCGTTGTCACGGCCATTGAAACTTGATGAAAATGAAGGCGGGGTTGGGTTGAACGGTAGCACTGTGTATTTAAGATGGGCAAATCTGTGCACCACTTTCACTGCTAACAGGACGCAACGCAGAAGAGGCCAGAAAGAAACATCTCTAGACTCCGAGGGAACCTCATGAGTAAAGAAGATTTTTCACTGAGAGTTTGAGTTATTGGCCCAACTTGAGCATTGCCTTGTATTTTGACTACAGTAAGTGCTACTTGTTGGGGCGGTTGCACATGACAAATGCTACAGATTGCAAATGAAGAGAGGTACTATCGGAATCACGTTCAGATCACCTCAAACAGAGACACTGATGATTCTGGTTTTCATAAGTGCTTCTCTTTGGGGTTGTCTTGGTTGTGAGTTCTTCAACAGACATATCATCAGATAAATGCAGAGAGTCATTTCACATCAGTTTTACATGACACGGGAAATGTATGAATCGGTCACTAACATTACCTGAACAGAAGCACTGACTTGGGTCCTGAATGCAGTAAGTGCTACTTGTTGGGGTAGTTTTTCTGACCTCTGATTTCCCAGGCTCCTTTCAAGCTATTTTTCCAAACGCCCATTCTAAATCAGTTGTTACATGAATGCTGTTTTGGCAATGGATGAGTTTTTGGCTTTACCCTGACATGAGCACTGAATGTTCAATTCAGTAAGTGCCACTTGTTGGGGCAGTTTTCATTGACATAAGTAACTGTACATATGAGGAGACATTTCTTGCGGAAATCACTCTCAGATCACCTCAAATACAGCCACTGATGATTCTTGCATTCATAAGTGCTAGTTTTTGGGGTTGTCTTGGTTGGGACAGATTCCTTCATACATATATCTCTACAAAGCGGATGGAAGAAGAAGAAACCACTTTTTTAATTCAGAGACAAATTTCGGTGAGAGATACACTTCAACTTAAGCAACTCTCTGACTTCAACATTAAGAAAGTGCTATATAGTTGGGGTGTATTTCTCATGACATTGATGGCAATTCAAGTTTTTGTCATGTCTGTCTAGACTGTCATCATTATTACCCTAACACAAACACTAACTTTGGTTCTCAATGCAGTAAGTGCTTGTTGTTGGGGTAGTTGCATTGACCACTGCATCTTCAGATGTGTGATCTGTGTGTGAATTGAAAACCTCAGTAAGAGATACACCTCAACTTTAGCCACATTCTTTGAACAAAACAAAGGAAAGTGCTTTGAAGTTGGGGTGTGATTCTATACTGTGTCACTACCTAGACTTGATCCAGATTCACAATTTGTATACACATGCCCACCATGTCAGAATGAGTTTTTGGATCTTTTTTCCCCTTTGTTGAAGTAGCCATTCAGTGCTAACTCTACTTCTCTGTATTGATTGCAGTTCTTTTGATGTAGTGTCAACTAGGTCCTCCAGGTGGCAATGTGTTGCATCAATGCAAACTCACTGCAATCTAATTGACCACTCAACATCTGCTAACGGCCTGCATGAATTTGAGATGACGGTTGTCTATTCACGTACAAAGAATGTGATTGTTTACTGACCGTTGTCACGGCCATTGAAACTTGATGAAAATGAAGGCGGGGTTGGGTTGAACGGTAGCACTGTGTATTTAAGATGGGCAAATCTGTGCACCACTTTCACTGCTAACAGGACGCAACGCAGAAGAGGCCAGAAAGAAACATCTCTAGACTCCGAGGGAACCTCATGAGTAAAGAAGATTTTTCACTGAGAGTTTGAGTTATTGGCCCAACTTGAGCATTGCCTTGTATTTTGACTACAGTAAGTGCTACTTGTTGGGGCGGTTGCACATGACAAATGCTACAGATTGCAAATGAAGAGAGGTACTATCGGAATCACGTTCAGATCACCTCAAACAGAGACACTGATGATTCTGGTTTTCATAAGTGCTTCTCTTTGGGGTTGTCTTGGTTGTGAGTTCTTCAACAGACATATCATCAGATAAATGCAGAGAGTCATTTCACATCAGTTTTACATGACACGGGAAATGTATGAATCGGTCACTAACATTACCTGAACAGAAGCACTGACTTGGGTCCTGAATGCAGTAAGTGCTACTTGTTGGGGTAGTTTTTCTGACCTCTGATTTCCCAGGCTCCTTTCAAGCTATTTTTCCAAACGCCCATTCTAAATCAGTTGTTACATGAATGCTGTTTTGGCAATGGATGAGTTTTTGGCTTTACCCTGACATGAGCACTGAATGTTCAATTCAGTAAGTGCCACTTGTTGGGGCAGTTTTCATTGACATAAGTAACTGTACATATGAGGAGACATTTCTTGCGGAAATCACTCTCAGATCACCTCAAATACAGCCACTGATGATTCTTGCATTCATAAGTGCTAGTTTTTGGGGTTGTCTTGGTTGGGACAGATTCCTTCATACATATATCTCTACAAAGCGGATGGAAGAAGAAGAAACCACTTTTTTAATTCAGAGACAAATTTCGGTGAGAGATACACTTCAACTTAAGCAACTCTCTGACTTCAACATTAAGAAAGTGCTATATAGTTGGGGTGTATTTCTCATGACATTGATGGCAATTCAAGTTTTTGTCATGTCTGTCTAGACTGTCATCATTATTACCCTAACACAAACACTAACTTTGGTTCTCAATGCAGTAAGTGCTTGTTGTTGGGGTAGTTGCATTGACCACTGCATCTTCAGATGTGTGATCTGTGTGTGAATTGAAAACCTCAGTAAGAGATACACCTCAACTTTAGCCACATTCTTTGAACAAAACAAAGGAAAGTGCTTTGAAGTTGGGGTGTGATTCTATACTGTGTCACTACCTAGACTTTATCCAGATTCACAATTTGTATACACATGCCCACCATGTCAGAATGAGTTTTTGGATCTTTTTTCCCCTTTGTTGAAGTAGCCATTCAGTGCTAACTCTACTTCTCTGTATTGATTGCAGTTCTTTTGATGTAGTGTCAACTAGGTCCTCCAGGTGGCAATGTGTTGCATCAATGCAAACTCACTGCAATCTAATTGACCACTCAACATCTGCTAACGGCCTGCATGAATTTGAGATGACGGTTGTCTATTCACGTACAAAGAATGTGATTGTTTACTGACCGTTGTCACGGCCATTGAAACTTGATGAAAATAAAGGCGGGGTTGGGTTGAACGGTAGCACTGTGTATTTAAGATGGGCAAATCTGTGCACCACTTTCACTGCTAACAGGACGCAACGCAGAAGAGGTCAGAAAGAAACATCTCTAGACTCCGAGGGAACCTCATGAGTAAAGAAGATTTTTCACTGAGAGTTTGAGTTATTGGCCCAACTTGAGCATTGCCTTGTATTTTGACTACAGTAAGTGCTACTTGTTGGGGCGGTTGCACATGACAAATGCTACAGATTGCAAATGAAGAGAGGTACTATCGGAATCACGTTCAGATCACCTCAAACAGAGACACTGATGATTCTGGTTTTCATAAGTGCTTCTCTTTGGGGTTGTCTTGGTTGTGAGTTCTTCAACAGACATATCATCAGATAAATGCAGAGAGTCATTTCACATCAGTTTTACATGACACGGGAAATGTATGAATCGGTCACTAACATTACCTGAACAGAAGCACTGACTTGGGTCCTGAATGCAGTAAGTGCTACTTGTTGGGGTAGTTTTTCTGACCTCTGATTTCCCAGGCTCCTTTCAAGCTATTTTTCCAAACGCCCATTCTAAATCAGTTGTTACATGAATGCTGTTTTGGCAATGGATGAGTTTTTGGCTTTACCCTGACATGAGCACTGAATGTTCAATTCAGTAAGTGCCACTTGTTGGGGCAGTTTTCATTGACATAAGTAACTGTACATATGAGGAGACATTTCTTGCGGAAATCACTCTCAGATCACCTCAAATACAGCCACTGATGATTCTTGCATTCATAAGTGCTAGTTTTTGGGGTTGTCTTGGTTGGGACAGATTCCTTCATACATATATCTCTACAAAGCGGATGGAAGAAGAAGAAACCACTTTTTTAATTCAGAGACAAATTTCGGTGAGAGATACACTTCAACTTAAGCAACTCTCTGACTTCAACATTAAGAAAGTGCTATATAGTTGGGGTGTATTTCTCATGACATTGATGGCAATTCAAGTTTTTGTCATGTCTGTCTAGACTGTCATCATTATTACCCTAACACAAACACTAACTTTGGTTCTCAATGCAGTAAGTGCTTGTTGTTGGGGTAGTTGCATTGACCACTGCATCTTCAGATGTGTGATCTGTGTGTGAATTGAAAACCTCAGTAAGAGATACACCTCAACTTTAGCCACATTCTTTGAACAAAACAAAGGAAAGTGCTTTGAAGTTGGGGTGTGATTCTATACTGTGTCACTACCTAGACTTGATCCAGATTCACAATTTGTATACACATGCCCACCATGTCAGAATGAGTTTTTGGATCTTTTTTCCCCTTTGTTGAAGTAGCCATTCAGTGCTAACTCTACTTCTCTGTATTGATTGCAGTTCTTTTGATGTAGTGTCAACTGGGTCCTCCAGGTGGCAATGTGTTGCATCAATGCAAACTCACTGCAATCTAATTGACCACTCAACATCTGCTAACGGCCTGCATGAATTTGAGATGACGGTTGTCTATTCACGTACAAAGAATGTGATTGTTTACTGACCGTTGTCACGGCCATTGAAACTTGATGAAAATGAAGGCGGGGTTGGGTTGAACGGTAGCACTGTGTATTTAAGATGGGCAAATCTGTGCACCACTTTCACTGCTAACAGGACGCAACGCAGAAGAGGCCAGAAAGAAACATCTCTAGACTCCGAGGGAACCTCATGAGTAAAGAAGATTTTTCACTGAGAGTTTGAGTTATTGGCCCAACTTGAGCATTGCCTTGTATTTTGACTACAGTAAGTGCTACTTGTTGGGGCGGTTGCACATGACAAATGCTACAGATTGCAAATGAAGAGAGGTACTATCGGAATCACGTTCAGATCACCTCAAACAGAGACACTGATGATTCTGGTTTTCATAAGTGCTTCTCTTTGGGGTTGTCTTGGTTGTGAGTTCTTCAACAGACATATCATCAGATAAATGCAGAGAGTCATTTCACATCAGTTTTACATGACACGGGAAATGTATGAATCGGTCACTAACATTACCTGAACAGAAGCACTGACTTGGGTCCTGAATGCAGTAAGTGCTACTTGTTGGGGTAGTTTTTCTGACCTCTGATTTCCCAGGCTCCTTTCAAGCTATTTTTCCAAACGCCCATTCTAAATCAGTTGTTACATGAATGCTGTTTTGGCAATGGATGAGTTTTTGGCTTTACCCTGACATGAGCACTGAATGTTCAATTCAGTAAGTGCCACTTGTTGGGGCAGTTTTCATTGACATAAGTAACTGTACATATGAGGAGACATTTCTTGCGGAAATCACTCTCAGATCACCTCAAATACAGCCACTGATGATTCTTGCATTCATAAGTGCTAGTTTTTGGGGTTGTCTTGGTTGGGACAGATTCCTTCATACATATATCTCTACAAAGCGGATGGAAGAAGAAGAAACCACTTTTTTAATTCAGAGACAAATTTCGGTGAGAGATACACTTCAACTTAAGCAACTCTCTGACTTCAACATTAAGAAAGTGCTATATAGTTGGGGTGTATTTCTCATGACATTGATGGCAATTCAAGTTTTTGTCATGTCTGTCTAGACTGTCATCATTATTACCCTAACACAAACACTAACTTTGGTTCTCAATGCAGTAAGTGCTTGTTGTTGGGGTAGTTGCATTGACCACTGCATCTTCAGATGTGTGATCTGTGTGTGAATTGAAAACCTCAGTAAGAGATACACCTCAACTTTAGCCACATTCTTTGAACAAAACAAAGGAAAGTGCTTTGAAGTTGGGGTGTGATTCTATACTGTGTCACTACCTAGACTTGATCCAGATTCACAATTTGTATACACATGCCCACCATGTCAGAATGAGTTTTTGGATCTTTTTTCCCCTTTGTTGAAGTAGCCATTCAGTGCTAACTCTACTTCTCTGTATTGATTGCAGTTCTTTTGATGTAGTGTCAACTAGGTCCTCCAGGTGGCAATGTGTTGCATCAATGCAAACTCACTGCAATCTAATTGACCACTCAACATCTGCTAACGGCCTGCATGAATTTGAGATGACGGTTGTCTATTCACGTACAAAGAATGTGATTGTTTACTGACCGTTGTCACGGCCATTGAAACTTGATGAAAATGAAGGCGGGGTTGGGTTGAACGGTAGCACTGTGTATTTAAGATGGGCAAATCTGTGCACCACTTTCACTGCTAACAGGACGCAACGCAGAAGAGGCCAGAAAGAAACATCTCTAGACTCCGAGGGAACCTCATGAGTAAAGAAGATTTTTCACTGAGAGTTTGAGTTATTGGCCCAACTTGAGCATTGCCTTGTATTTTGACTACAGTAAGTGCTACTTGTTGGGGCGGTTGCACATGACAAATGCTACAGATTGCAAATGAAGAGAGGTACTATCGGAATCACGTTCAGATCACCTCAAACAGAGACACTGATGATTCTGGTTTTCATAAGTGCTTCTCTTTGGGGTTGTCTTGGTTGTGAGTTCTTCAACAGACATATCATCAGATAAATGCAGAGAGTCATTTCACATCAGTTTTACATGACACGGGAAATGTATGAATCGGTCACTAACATTACCTGAACAGAAGCACTGACTTGGGTCCTGAATGCAGTAAGTGCTACTTGTTGGGGTAGTTTTTCTGACCTCTGATTTCCCAGGCTCCTTTCAAGCTATTTTTCCAAACGCCCATTCTAAATCAGTTGTTACATGAATGCTGTTTTGGCAATGGATGAGTTTTTGGCTTTACCCTGACATGAGCACTGAATGTTCAATTCAGTAAGTGCCACTTGTTGGGGCAGTTTTCATTGACATAAGTAACTGTACATATGAGGAGACATTTCTTGCGGAAATCACTCTCAGATCACCTCAAATACAGCCACTGATGATTCTTGCATTCATAAGTGCTAGTTTTTGGGGTTGTCTTGGTTGGGACAGATTCCTTCATACATATATCTCTACAAAGCGGATGGAAGAAGAAGAAACCACTTTTTTAATTCAGAGACAAATTTCGGTGAGAGATACACTTCAACTTAAGCAACTCTCTGACTTCAACATTAAGAAAGTGCTATATAGTTGGGGTGTATTTCTCATGACATTGATGGCAATTCAAGTTTTTGTCATGTCTGTCTAGACTGTCATCATTATTACCCTAACACAAACACTAACTTTGGTTCTCAATGCAGTAAGTGCTTGTTGTTGGGGTAGTTGCATTGACCACTGCATCTTCAGATGTGTGATCTGTGTGTGAATTGAAAACCTCAGTAAGAGATACACCTCAACTTTAGCCACATTCTTTGAACAAAACAAAGGAAAGTGCTTTGAAGTTGGGGTGTGATTCTATACTGTGTCACTACCTAGACTTGATCCAGATTCACAATTTGTATACACATGCCCACCATGTCAGAATGAGTTTTTGGATCTTTTTTCCCCTTTGTTGAAGTAGCCATTCAGTGCTAACTCTACTTCTCTGTATTGATTGCAGTTCTTTTGATGTAGTGTCAACTGGGTCCTCCAGGTGGCAATGTGTTGCATCAATGCAAACTCACTGCAATCTAATTGACCACTCAACATCTGCTAACGGCCTGCATGAATTTGAGATGACGGTTGTCTATTCACGTACAAAGAATGTGATTGTTTACTGACCGTTGTCACGGCCATTGAAACTTGATGAAAATGAAGGCGGGGTTGGGTTGAACGGTAGCACTGTGTATTTAAGATGGGCAAATCTGTGCACCACTTTCACTGCTAACAGGACGCAACGCAGAAGAGGCCAGAAAGAAACATCTCTAGACTCAGAGGGAACCTCATGAGTAAAGAAGATTTTTCACTGAGAGTTTGAGTTATTGGCCCAACTTGAGCATTGCCTTGTATTTTGACTACAGTAAGTGCTACTTGTTGGGGCGGTTGCACATGACAAATGCTACAGATTGCAAATGAAGAGAGGTACTATCGGAATCACGTTCAGATCACCTCAAACAGAGACACTGATGATTCTGGTTTTCATAAGTGCTTCTCTTTGGGGTTGTCTTGGTTGTGAGTTCTTCAACAGACATATCATCAGATAAATGCAGAGAGTCATTTCACATCAGTTTTACATGACACGGGAAATGTATGAATCGGTCACTAACATTACCTGAACAGAAGCACTGACTTGGGTCCTGAATGCAGTAAGTGCTACTTGTTGGGGTAGTTTTTCTGACCTCTGATTTCCCAGGCTCCTTTCAAGCTATTTTTCCAAACGCCCATTCTAAATCAGTTGTTACATGAATGCTGTTTTGGCAATGGATGAGTTTTTGGCTTTACCCTGACATGAGCACTGAATGTTCAATTCAGTAAGTGCCACTTGTTGGGGCAGTTTTCATTGACATAAGTAACTGTACATATGAGGAGACATTTCTTGCGGAAATCACTCTCAGATCACCTCAAATACAGCCACTGATGATTCTTGCATTCATAAGTGCTAGTTTTTGGGGTTGTCTTGGTTGGGACAGATTCCTTCATACATATATCTCTACAAAGCGGATGGAAGAAGAAGAAACCACTTTTTTAATTCAGAGACAAATTTCGGTGAGAGATACACTTCAACTTAAGCAACTCTCTGACTTCAACATTAAGAAAGTGCTATATAGTTGGGGTGTATTTCTCATGACATTGATGGCAATTCAAGTTTTTGTCATGTCTGTCTAGACTGTCATCATTATTACCCTAACACAAACACTAACTTTGGTTCTCAATGCAGTAAGTGCTTGTTGTTGGGGTAGTTGCATTGACCACTGCATCTTCAGATGTGTGATCTGTGTGTGAATTGAAAACCTCAGTAAGAGATACACCTCAACTTTAGCCACATTCTTTGAACAAAACAAAGGAAAGTGCTTTGAAGTTGGGGTGTGATTCTATACTGTGTCACTACCTAGACTTGATCCAGATTCACAATTTGTATACACATGCCCACCATGTCAGAATGAGTTTTTGGATCTTTTTTCCCCTTTGTTGAAGTAGCCGTTCAGTGCTAACTCTACTTCTCTGTATTGATTGCAGTTCTTTTGATGTAGTGTCAACTAGGTCCTCCAGGTGGCAATGTGTTGCATCAATGCAAACTCACTGCAATCTAATTGACCACTCAACATCTGCTAACGGCCTGCATGAATTTGAGATGACGGTTGTCTATTCACGTACAAAGAATGTGATTGTTTACTGACCGTTGTCACGGCCATTGAAACTTGATGAAAATGAAGGCGGGGTTGGGTTGAACGGTAGCACTGTGTATTTAAGATGGGCAAATCTGTGCACCACTTTCACTGCTAACAGGACGCAACGCAGAAGAGGCCAGAAAGAAACATCTCTAGACTCCGAGGGAACCTCATGAGTAAAGAAGATTTTTCACTGAGAGTTTGAGTTATTGGCCCAACTTGAGCATTGCCTTGTATTTTGACTACAGTAAGTGCTACTTGTTGGGGCGGTTGCACATGACAAATGCTACAGATTGCAAATGAAGAGAGGTACTATCGGAATCACGTTCAGATCACCTCAAACAGAGACACTGATGATTCTGGTTTTCATAAGTGCTTCTCTTTGGGGTTGTCTTGGTTGTGAGTTCTTCAACAGACATATCATCAGATAAATGCAGAGAGTCATTTCACATCAGTTTTACATGACACGGGAAATGTATGAATCGGTCACTAACATTACCTGAACAGAAGCACTGACTTGGGTCCTGAATGCAGTAAGTGCTACTTGTTGGGGTAGTTTTTCTGACCTCTGATTTCCCAGGCTCCTTTCAAGCTATTTTTCCAAACGCCCATTCTAAATCAGTTGTTACATGAATGCTGTTTTGGCAATGGATGAGTTTTTGGCTTTACCCTGACATGAGCACTGAATGTTCAATTCAGTAAGTGCCACTTGTTGGGGCAGTTTTCATTGACATAAGTAACTGTACATATGAGGAGACATTTCTTGCGGAAATCACTCTCAGATCACCTCAAATACAGCCACTGATGATTCTTGCATTCATAAGTGCTAGTTTTTGGGGTTGTCTTGGTTGGGACAGATTCCTTCATACATATATCTCTACAAAGCGGATGGAAGAAGAAGAAACCACTTTTTTAATTCAGAGACAAATTTCGGTGAGAGATACACTTCAACTTAAGCAACTCTCTGACTTCAACATTAAGAAAGTGCTATATAGTTGGGGTGTATTTCTCATGACATTGATGGCAATTCAAGTTTTTGTCATGTCTGTCTAGACTGTCATCATTATTACCCTAACACAAACACTAACTTTGGTTCTCAATGCAGTAAGTGCTTGTTGTTGGGGTAGTTGCATTGACCACTGCATCTTCAGATGTGTGATCTGTGTGTGAATTGAAAACCTCAGTAAGAGATACACCTCAACTTTAGCCACATTCTTTGAACAAAACAAAGGAAAGTGCTTTGAAGTTGGGGTGTGATTCTATACTGTGTCACTACCTAGACTTGATCCAGATTCACAATTTGTATACACATGCCCACCATGTCAGAATGAGTTTTTGGATCTTTTTTCCCCTTTGTTGAAGTAGCCATTCAGTGCTAACTCTACTTCTCTGTATTGATTGCAGTTCTTTTGATGTAGTGTCAACTAGGTCCTCCAGGTGGCAATGTGTTGCATCAATGCAAACTCACTGCAATCTAATTGACCACTCAACATCTGCTAACGGCCTGCATGAATTTGAGATGACGGTTGTCTATTCACGTACAAAGAATGTGATTGTTTACTGACCGTTGTCACGGCCATTGAAACTTGATGAAAATGAAGGCGGGGTTGGGTTGAACGGTAGCACTGTGTATTTAAGATGGGCAAATCTGTGCACCACTTTCACTGCTAACAGGACGCAACGCAGAAGAGGCCAGAAAGAAACATCTCTAGACTCCGAGGGAACCTCATGAGTAAAGAAGATTTTTCACTGAGAGTTTGAGTTATTGGCCCAACTTGAGCATTGCCTTGTATTTTGACTACAGTAAGTGCTACTTGTTGGGGCGGTTGCACATGACAAATGCTACAGATTGCAAATGAAGAGAGGTACTATCGGAATCACGTTCAGATCACCTCAAACAGAGACACTGATGATTCTGGTTTTCATAAGTGCTTCTCTTTGGGGTTGTCTTGGTTGTGAGTTCTTCAACAGACATATCATCAGATAAATGCAGAGAGTCATTTCACATCAGTTTTACATGACACGGGAAATTTATGAATCGGTCACTAACATTACCTGAACAGAAGCACTGACTTGGGTCCTGAATGCAGTAAGTGCTACTTGTTGGGGTAGTTTTTCTGACCTCTGATTTCCCAGGCTCCTTTCAAGCTATTTTTCCAAACGCCCATTCTAAATCAGTTGTTACATGAATGCTGTTTTGGCAATGGATGAGTTTTTGGCTTTACCCTGACATGAGCACTGAATGTTCAATTCAGTAAGTGCCACTTGTTGGGGCAGTTTTCATTGACATAAGTAACTGTACATATGAGGAGACATTTCTTGCGGAAATCACTCTCAGATCACCTCAAATACAGCCACTGATGATTCTTGCATTCATAAGTGCTAGTTTTTGGGGTTGTCTTGGTTGGGACAGATTCCTTCATACATATATCTCTACAAAGCGGATGGAAGAAGAAGAAACCACTTTTTTAATTCAGAGACAAATTTCGGTGAGAGATACACTTCAACTTAAGCAACTCTCTGACTTCAACATTAAGAAAGTGCTATATAGTTGGGGTGTATTTCTCATGACATTGATGGCAATTCAAGTTTTTGTCATGTCTGTCTAGACTGTCATCATTATTACCCTAACACAAACACTAACTTTGGTTCTCAATGCAGTAAGTGCTTGTTGTTGGGGTAGTTGCATTGACCACTGCATCTTCAGATGTGTGATCTGTGTGTGAATTGAAAACCTCAGTAAGAGATACACCTCAACTTTAGCCACATTCTTTGAACAAAACAAAGGAAAGTGCTTTGAAGTTGGGGTGTGATTCTATACTGTGTCACTACCTAGACTTGATCCAGATTCACAATTTGTATACACATGCCCACCATGTCAGAATGAGTTTTTGGATCTTTTTTCCCCTTTGTTGAAGTAGCCGTTCAGTGCTAACTCTACTTCTCTGTATTGATTGCAGTTCTTTTGATGTAGTGTCAACTAGGTCCTCCAGGTGGCAATGTGTTGCATCAATGCAAACTCACTGCAATCTAATTGACCACTCAACATCTGCTAACGGCCTGCATGAATTTGAGATGACGGTTGTCTATTCACGTACAAAGAATGTGATTGTTTACTGACCGTTGTCACGGCCATTGAAACTTGATGAAAATGAAGGCGGGGTTGGGTTGAACGGTAGCACTGTGTATTTAAGATGGGCAAATCTGTGCACCACTTTCACTGCTAACAGGACGCAACGCAGAAGAGGCCAGAAAGAAACATCTCTAGACTCCGAGGGAACCTCATGAGTAAAGAAGATTTTTCACTGAGAGTTTGAGTTATTGGCCCAACTTGAGCATTGCCTTGTATTTTGACTACAGTAAGTGCTACTTGTTGGGGCGGTTGCACATGACAAATGCTACAGATTGCAAATGAAGAGAGGTACTATCGGAATCACGTTCAGATCACCTCAAACAGAGACACTGATGATTCTGGTTTTCATAAGTGCTTCTCTTTGGGGTTGTCTTGGTTGTGAGTTCTTCAACAGACATATCATCAGATAAATGCAGAGAGTCATTTCACATCAGTTTTACATGACACGGGAAATGTATGAATCGGTCACTAACATTACCTGAACAGAAGCACTGACTTGGGTCCTGAATGCAGTAAGTGCTACTTGTTGGGGTAGTTTTTCTGACCTCTGATTTCCCAGGCTCCTTTCAAGCTATTTTTCCAAACACCCATTCTAAATCAGTTGTTACATGAATGCTGTTTTGGCAATGGATGAGTTTTTGGCTTTACCCTGACATGAGCACTGAATGTTCAATTCAGTAAGTGCCACTTGTTGGGGCAGTTTTCATTGACATAAGTAACTGTACATATGAGGAGACATTTCTTGCGGAAATCACTCTCAGATCACCTCAAATACAGCCACTGATGATTCTTGCATTCATAAGTGCTAGTTTTTGGGGTTGTCTTGGTTGGGACAGATTCCTTCATACATATATCTCTACAAAGCGGATGGAAGAAGAAGAAACCACTTTTTTAATTCAGAGACAAATTTCGGTGAGAGATACACTTCAACTTAAGCAACTCTCTGACTTCAACATTAAGAAAGTGCTATATAGTTGGGGTGTATTTCTCATGACATTGATGGCAATTCAAGTTTTTGTCATGTCTGTCTAGACTGTCATCATTATTACCCTAACACAAACACTAACTTTGGTTCTCAATGCAGTAAGTGCTTGTTGTTGGGGTAGTTGCATTGACCACTGCATCTTCAGATGTGTGATCTGTGTGTGAATTGAAAACCTCAGTAAGAGATACACCTCAACTTTAGCCACATTCTTTGAACAAAACAAAGGAAAGTGCTTTGAAGTTGGGGTGTGATTCTATACTGTGTCACTACCTAGACTTGATCCAGATTCACAATTTGTATACACATGCCCACCATGTCAGAATGAGTTTTTGGATCTTTTTTCCCCTTTGTTGAAGTAGCCGTTCAGTGCTAACTCTACTTCTCTGTATTGATTGCAGTTCTTTTGATGTAGTGTCAACTAGGTCCTCCAGGTGGCAATGTGTTGCATCAATGCAAACTCACTGCAATCTAATTGACCACTCAACATCTGCTAACGGCCTGCATGAATTTGAGATGACGGTTGTCTATTCACGTACAAAGAATGTGATTGTTTACTGACCGTTGTCACGGCCATTGAAACTTGATGAAAATGAAGGCGGGGTTGGGTTGAACGGTAGCACTGTGTATTTAAGATGGGCAAATCTGTGCACCACTTTCACTGCTAACAGGACGCAACGCAGAAGAGGCCAGAAAGAAACATCTCTAGACTCCGAGGGAACCTCATGAGTAAAGAAGATTTTTCACTGAGAGTTTGAGTTATTGGCCCAACTTGAGCATTGCCTTGTATTTTGACTACAGTAAGTGCTACTTGTTGGGGCGGTTGCACATGACAAATGCTACAGATTGCAAATGAAGAGAGGTACTATCGGAATCACGTTCAGATCACCTCAAACAGAGACACTGATGATTCTGGTTTTCATAAGTGCTTCTCTTTGGGGTTGTCTTGGTTGTGAGTTCTTCAACAGACATATCATCAGATAAATGCAGAGAGTCATTTCACATCAGTTTTACATGACACGGGAAATGTATGAATCGGTCACTAACATTACCTGAACAGAAGCACTGACTTGGGTCCTGAATGCAGTAAGTGCTACTTGTTGGGGTAGTTTTTCTGACCTCTGATTTCCCAGGCTCCTTTCAAGCTATTTTTCCAAACGCCCATTCTAAATCAGTTGTTACATGAATGCTGTTTTGGCAATGGATGAGTTTTTGGCTTTACCCTGACATGAGCACTGAATGTTCAATTCAGTAAGTGCCACTTGTTGGGGCAGTTTTCATTGACATAAGTAACTGTACATATGAGGAGACATTTCTTGCGGAAATCACTCTCAGATCACCTCAAATACAGCCACTGATGATTCTTGCATTCATAAGTGCTAGTTTTTGGGGTTGTCTTGGTTGGGACAGATTCCTTCATACATATATCTCTACAAAGCGGATGGAAGAAGAAGAAACCACTTTTTTAATTCAGAGACAAATTTCGGTGAGAGATACACTTCAACTTAAGCAACTCTCTGACTTCAACATTAAGAAAGTGCTATATAGTTGGGGTGTATTTCTCATGACATTGATGGCAATTCAAGTTTTTGTCATGTCTGTCTAGACTGTCATCATTATTACCCTAACACAAACACTAACTTTGGTTCTCAATGCAGTAAGTGCTTGTTGTTGGGGTAGTTGCATTGACCACTGCATCTTCAGATGTGTGATCTGTGTGTGAATTGAAAACCTCAGTAAGAGATACACCTCAACTTTAGCCACATTCTTTGAACAAAACAAAGGAAAGTGCTTTGAAGTTGGGGTGTGATTCTATACTGTGTCACTACCTAGACTTGATCCAGATTCACAATTTGTATACACATGCCCACCATGTCAGAATGAGTTTTTGGATCTTTTTTCCCCTTTGTTGAAGTAGCCATTCAGTGCTAACTCTACTTCTCTGTATTGATTGCAGTTCTTTTGATGTAGTGTCAACTAGGTCCTCCAGGTGGCAATGTGTTGCATCAATGCAAACTCACTGCAATCTAATTGACCACTCAACATCTGCTAACGGCCTGCATGAATTTGAGATGACGGTTGTCTATTCACGTACAAAGAATGTGATTGTTTACTGACCGTTGTCACGGCCATTGAAACTTGATGAAAATGAAGGCGGGGTTGGGTTGAACGGTAGCACTGTGTATTTAAGATGGGCAAATCTGTGCACCACTTTCACTGCTAACAGGACGCAACGCAGAAGAGGCCAGAAAGAAACATCTCTAGACTCCGAGGGAACCTCATGAGTAAAGAAGATTTTTCACTGAGAGTTTGAGTTATTGGCCCAACTTGAGCATTGCCTTGTATTTTGACTACAGTAAGTGCTACTTGTTGGGGCGGTTGCACATGACAAATGCTACAGATTGCAAATGAAGAGAGGTACTATCGGAATCACGTTCAGATCACCTCAAACAGAGACACTGATGATTCTGGTTTTCATAAGTGCTTCTCTTTGGGGTTGTCTTGGTTGTGAGTTCTTCAACAGACATATCATCAGATAAATGCAGAGAGTCATTTCACATCAGTTTTACATGACACGGGAAATGTATGAATCGGTCACTAACATTACCTGAACAGAAGCACTGACTTGGGTCCTGAATGCAGTAAGTGCTACTTGTTGGGGTAGTTTTTCTGACCTCTGATTTCCCAGGCTCCTTTCAAGCTATTTTTCCAAACGCCCATTCTAAATCAGTTGTTACATGAATGCTGTTTTGGCAATGGATGAGTTTTTGGCTTTACCCTGACATGAGCACTGAATGTTCAATTCAGTAAGTGCCACTTGTTGGGGCAGTTTTCATTGACATAAGTAACTGTACATATGAGGAGACATTTCTTGCGGAAATCACTCTCAGATCACCTCAAATACAGCCACTGATGATTCTTGCATTCATAAGTGCTAGTTTTTGGGGTTGTCTTGGTTGGGACAGATTCCTTCATACATATATCTCTACAAAGCGGATGGAAGAAGAAGAAACCACTTTTTTAATTCAGAGACAAATTTCGGTGAGAGATACACTTCAACTTAAGCAACTCTCTGACTTCAACATTAAGAAAGTGCTATATAGTTGGGGTGTATTTCTCATGACATTGATGGCAATTCAAGTTTTTGTCATGTCTGTCTAGACTGTCATCATTATTACCCTAACACAAACACTAACTTTGGTTCTCAATGCAGTAAGTGCTTGTTGTTGGGGTAGTTGCATTGACCACTGCATCTTCAGATGTGTGATCTGTGTGTGAATTGAAAACCTCAGTAAGAGATACACCTCAACTTTAGCCACATTCTTTGAACAAAACAAAGGAAAGTGCTTTGAAGTTGGGGTGTGATTCTATACTGTGTCACTACCTAGACTTGATCCAGATTCACAATTTGTATACACATGCCCACCATGTCAGAATGAGTTTTTGGATCTTTTTTCCCCTTTGTTGAAGTAGCCATTCAGTGCTAACTCTACTTCTCTGTATTGATTGCAGTTCTTTTGATGTAGTGTCAACTAGGTCCTCCAGGTGGCAATGTGTTGCATCAATGCAAACTCACTGCAATCTAATTGACCACTCAACATCTGCTAACGGCCTGCATGAATTTGAGATGACGGTTGTCTATTCACGTACAAAGAATGTGATTGTTTACTGACCGTTGTCACGGCCATTGAAACTTGATGAAAATGAAGGCGGGGTTGGGTTGAACGGTAGCACTGTGTATTTAAGATGGGCAAATCTGTGCACCACTTTCACTGCTAACAGGACGCAACGCAGAAGAGGCCAGAAAGAAACATCTCTAGACTCCGAGGGAACCTCATGAGTAAAGAAGATTTTTCACTGAGAGTTTGAGTTATTGGCCCAACTTGAGCATTGCCTTGTATTTTGACTACAGTAAGTGCTACTTGTTGGGGCGGTTGCACATGACAAATGCTACAGATTGCAAATGAAGAGAGGTACTATCGGAATCACGTTCAGATCACCTCAAACAGAGACACTGATGATTCTGGTTTTCATAAGTGCTTCTCTTTGGGGTTGTCTTGGTTGTGAGTTCTTCAACAGACATATCATCAGATAAATGCAGAGAGTCATTTCACATCAGTTTTACATGACACGGGAAATGTATGAATCGGTCACTAACATTACCTGAACAGAAGCACTGACTTGGGTCCTGAATGCAGTAAGTGCTACTTGTTGGGGTAGTTTTTCTGACCTCTGATTTCCCAGGCTCCTTTCAAGCTATTTTTCCAAACGCCCATTCTAAATCAGTTGTTACATGAATGCTGTTTTGGCAATGGATGAGTTTTTGGCTTTACCCTGACATGAGCACTGAATGTTCAATTCAGTAAGTGCCACTTGTTGGGGCAGTTTTCATTGACATAAGTAACTGTACATATGAGGAGACATTTCTTGCGGAAATCACTCTCAGATCACCTCAAATACAGCCACTGATGATTCTTGCATTCATAAGTGCTAGTTTTTGGGGTTGTCTTGGTTGGGACAGATTCCTTCATACATATATCTCTACAAAGCGGATGGAAGAAGAAGAAACCACTTTTTTAATTCAGAGACAAATTTCGGTGAGAGATACACTTCAACTTAAGCAACTCTCTGACTTCAACATTAAGAAAGTGCTATATAGTTGGGGTGTATTTCTCATGACATTGATGGCAATTCAAGTTTTTGTCATGTCTGTCTAGACTGTCATCATTATTACCCTAACACAAACACTAACTTTGGTTCTCAATGCAGTAAGTGCTTGTTGTTGGGGTAGTTGCATTGACCACTGCATCTTCAGATGTGTGATCTGTGTGTGAATTGAAAACCTCAGTAAGAGATACACCTCAACTTTAGCCACATTCTTTGAACAAAACAAAGGAAAGTGCTTTGAAGTTGGGGTGTGATTCTATACTGTGTCACTACCTAGACTTGATCCAGATTCACAATTTGTATACACATGCCCACCATGTCAGAATGAGTTTTTGGATCTTTTTTCCCCTTTGTTGAAGTAGCCGTTCAGTGCTAACTCTACTTCTCTGTATTGATTGCAGTTCTTTTGATGTAGTGTCAACTAGGTCCTCCAGGTGGCAATGTGTTGCATCAATGCAAACTCACTGCAATCTAATTGACCACTCAACATCTGCTAACGGCCTGCATGAATTTGAGATGACGGTTGTCTATTCACGTACAAAGAATGTGATTGTTTACTGACCGTTGTCACGGCCATTGAAACTTGATGAAAATGAAGGCGGGGTTGGGTTGAACGGTAGCACTGTGTATTTAAGATGGGCAAATCTGTGCACCACTTTCACTGCTAACAGGACGCAACGCAGAAGAGGCCAGAAAGAAACATCTCTAGACTCCGAGGGAACCTCATGAGTAAAGAAGATTTTTCACTGAGAGTTTGAGTTATTGGCCCAACTTGAGCATTGCCTTGTATTTTGACTACAGTAAGTGCTACTTGTTGGGGCGGTTGCACATGACAAATGCTACAGATTGCAAATGAAGAGAGGTACTATCGGAATCACGTTCAGATCACCTCAAACAGAGACACTGATGATTCTGGTTTTCATAAGTGCTTCTCTTTGGGGTTGTCTTGGTTGTGAGTTCTTCAACAGACATATCATCAGATAAATGCAGAGAGTCATTTCACATCAGTTTTACATGACACGGGAAATGTATGAATCGGTCACTAACATTACCTGAACAGAAGCACTGACTTGGGTCCTGAATGCAGTAAGTGCTACTTGTTGGGGTAGTTTTTCTGACCTCTGATTTCCCAGGCTCCTTTCAAGCTATTTTTCCAAACACCCATTCTAAATCAGTTGTTACATGAATGCTGTTTTGGCAATGGATGAGTTTTTGGCTTTACCCTGACATGAGCACTGAATGTTCAATTCAGTAAGTGCCACTTGTTGGGGCAGTTTTCATTGACATAAGTAACTGTACATATGAGGAGACATTTCTTGCGGAAATCACTCTCAGATCACCTCAAATACAGCCACTGATGATTCTTGCATTCATAAGTGCTAGTTTTTGGGGTTGTCTTGGTTGGGACAGATTCCTTCATACATATATCTCTACAAAGCGGATGGAAGAAGAAGAAACCACTTTTTTAATTCAGAGACAAATTTCGGTGAGAGATACACTTCAACTTAAGCAACTCTCTGACTTCAACATTAAGAAAGTGCTATATAGTTGGGGTGTATTTCTCATGACATTGATGGCAATTCAAGTTTTTGTCATGTCTGTCTAGACTGTCATCATTATTACCCTAACACAGACACTAACTTTGATTCTCAATGCAGTAAGTGCTTGTTGTTGGGGTAGTTGTATTGACCACTGCATCTTCGGATGTGTGATCTGTGTGTGAATTGAAAACCTCAGTAAGAGATACACCTCAACTTTAGCCACATTCTTTGAACAAAACAAAGGAAAGTGCTTTGAAGTTGGGGTGTGATTCTATACTGTGTCACTACCTAGACTTTATCCAGATTCACAATTTGTATACACATGCCCACCATGTCAGAATGAGTTTTTGGATCTTTTTTCCCCTTTGTTGAAGTAGCCATTCAGTGCTAACTCTACTTCTCTGTATTGATTGCAGTTCTTTTGATGTAGTGTCAACTAGGTCCTCCAGGTGGCAATGTGTTGCATCAATGCAAACTCACTGCAATCTAATTGACCACTCAACATCTGCTAACGGCCTGCATGAATTTGAGATGACGGTTGTCTATTCACGTACAAAGAATGTGATTGTTTACTGACCGTTGTCACGGCCATTGAAACTTGATGAAAATGAAGGCGGGGTTGGGTTGAACGGTAGCACTGTGTATTTAAGATGGGCAAATCTGTGCACCACTTTCACTGCTAACAGGACGCAACGCAGAAGAGGCCAGAAAGAAACATCTCTAGACTCCGAGGGAACCTCATGAGTAAAGAAGATTTTTCACTGAGAGTTTGAGTTATTGGCCCAACTTGAGCATTGCCTTGCATTTTGACTACAGTAAGTGCTACTTGTTGGGGCGGTTGCACATGACAAATGCTACAGATTGCAAATGAAGAGAGGTACTATCGGAATCACGTTCAGATCACCTCAAACAGAGACACTGATGATTCTGGTTTTCATAAGTGCTTCTCTTTGGGGTTGTCTTGGTTGTGAGTTCTTCAACAGACATATCATCAGATAAATGCAGAGAGTCATTTCACATCAGTTTTACATGACACGGGAAATGTATGAATCGGTCACTAACATTACCTGAACAGAAGCACTGACTTGGGTCCTGAATGCAGTAAGTGCTACTTGTTGGGGTAGTTTTTCTGACCTCTGATTTCCCAGGCTCCTTTCAAGCTATTTTTCCAAACGCCCATTCTAAATCAGTTGTTACATGAATGCTGTTTTGGCAATGGATGAGTTTTTGGCTTTACCCTGACATGAGCACTGAATGTTCAATTCAGTAAGTGCCACTTGTTGGGGCAGTTTTCATTGACATAAGTAACTGTACATATGAGGAGACATTTCTTGCGGAAATCACTCTCAGATCACCTCAAATACAGCCACTGATGATTCTTGCATTCATAAGTGCTAGTTTTTGGGGTTGTCTTGGTTGGGACAGATTCCTTCATACATATATCTCTACAAAGCGGATGGAAGAAGAAGAAACCACTTTTTTAATTCAGAGACAAATTTCGGTGAGATATACACTTCAACTTAAGCAACTCTCTGACTTCAACATTAAGAAAGTGCTATATAGTTGGGGTGTATTTCTCATGACATTGATGGCAATTCAAGTTTTTGTCATGTCTGTCTAGACTGTCATCATTATTACCCTAACACAAACACTAACTTTGGTTCTCAATGCAGTAAGTGCTTGTTGTTGGGGTAGTTGCATTGACCACTGCATCTTCAGATGTGTGATCTGTGTGTGAATTGAAAACCTCAGTAAGAGATACACCTCAACTTTAGCCACATTCTTTGAACAAAACAAAGGAAAGTGCTTTGAAGTTGGGGTGTGATTCTATACTGTGTCACTACCTAGACTTGATCCAGATTCACAATTTGTATACACATGCCCACCATGTCAGAATGAGTTTTTGGATCTTTTTTCCCCTTTGTTGAAGTAGCCATTCAGTGCTAACTCTACTTCTCTGTATTGATTGCAGTTCTTTTGATGTAGTGTCAACTAGGTCCTCCAGGTGGCAATGTGTTGCATCAATGCAAACTCACTGCAATCTAATTGACCACTCAACATCTGCTAACGGCCTGCATGAATTTGAGATGACGGTTGTCTATTCACGTACAAAGAATGTGATTGTTTACTGACCGTTGTCACGGCCATTGAAACTTGATGAAAATGAAGGCGGGGTTGGGTTGAACGGTAGCACTGTGTATTTAAGATGGGCAAATCTGTGCACCACTTTCACTGCTAACAGGACGCAACGCAGAAGAGGCCAGAAAGAAACATCTCTAGACTCCGAGGGAACCTCATGAGTAAAGAAGATTTTTCACTGAGAGTTTGAGTTATTGGCCCAACTTGAGCATTGCCTTGTATTTTGACTACAGTAAGTGCTACTTGTTGGGGCGGTTGCACATGACAAATGCTACAGATTGCAAATGAAGAGAGGTACTATCGGAATCACGTTCAGATCACCTCAAACAGAGACACTGATGATTCTGGTTTTCATAAGTGCTTCTCTTTGGGGTTGTCTTGGTTGTGAGTTCTTCAACAGACATATCATCAGATAAATGCAGAGAGTCATTTCACATCAGTTTTACATGACACGGGAAATGTATGAATCGGTCACTAACATTACCTGAACAGAAGCACTGACTTGGGTCCTGAATGCAGTAAGTGCTACTTGTTGGGGTAGTTTTTCTGACCTCTGATTTCCCAGGCTCCTTTCAAGCTATTTTTCCAAACGCCCATTCTAAATCAGTTGTTACATGAATGCTGTTTTGGCAATGGATGAGTTTTTGGCTTTACCCTGACATGAGCACTGAATGTTCAATTCAGTAAGTGCCACTTGTTGGGGCAGTTTTCATTGACATAAGTAACTGTACATATGAGGAGACATTTCTTGCGGAAATCACTCTCAGATCACCTCAAATACAGCCACTGATGATTCTTGCATTCATAAGTGCTAGTTTTTGGGGTTGTCTTGGTTGGGACAGATTCCTTCATACATATATCTCTACAAAGCGGATGGAAGAAGAAGAAACCACTTTTTTAATTCAGAGACAAATTTCGGTGAGATATACACTTCAACTTAAGCAACTCTCTGACTTCAACATTAAGAAAGTGCTATATAGTTGGGGTGTATTTCTCATGACATTGATGGCAATTCAAGTTTTTGTCATGTCTGTCTAGACTGTCATCATTATTACCCTAACACAAACACTAACTTTGGTTCTCAATGCAGTAAGTGCTTGTTGTTGGGGTAGTTGCATTGACCACTGCATCTTCAGATGTGTGATCTGTGTGTGAATTGAAAACCTCAGTAAGAGATACACCTCAACTTTAGCCACATTCTTTGAACAAAACAAAGGAAAGTGCTTTGAAGTTGGGGTGTGATTCTATACTGTGTCACTACCTAGACTTGATCCAGATTCACAATTTGTATACACATGCCCACCATGTCAGAATGAGTTTTTGGATCTTTTTTCCCCTTTGTTGAAGTAGCCATTCAGTGCTAACTCTACTTCTCTGTATTGATTGCAGTTCTTTTGATGTAGTGTCAACTAGGTCCTCCAGGTGGCAATGTGTTGCATCAATGCAAACTCACTGCAATCTAATTGACCACTCAACATCTGCTAACGGCCTGCATGAATTTGAGATGACGGTTGTCTATTCACGTACAAAGAATGTGATTGTTTACTGACCGTTGTCACGGCCATTGAAACTTGATGAAAATGAAGGCGGGGTTGGGTTGAACGGTAGCACTGTGTATTTAAGATGGGCAAATCTGTGCACCACTTTCACTGCTAACAGGACGCAACGCAGAAGAGGCCAGAAAGAAACATCTCTAGACTCCGAGGGAACCTCATGAGTAAAGAAGATTTTTCACTGAGAGTTTGAGTTATTGGCCCAACTTGAGCATTGCCTTGTATTTTGACTACAGTAAGTGCTACTTGTTGGGGCGGTTGCACATGACAAATGCTACAGATTGCAAATGAAGAGAGGTACTATCGGAATCACGTTCAGATCACCTCAAACAGAGACACTGATGATTCTGGTTTTCATAAGTGCTTCTCTTTGGGGTTGTCTTGGTTGTGAGTTCTTCAACAGACATATCATCAGATAAATGCAGAGAGTCATTTCACATCAGTTTTACATGACACGGGAAATGTATGAATCGGTCACTAACATTACCTGAACAGAAGCACTGACTTGGGTCCTGAATGCAGTAAGTGCTACTTGTTGGGGTAGTTTTTCTGACCTCTGATTTCCCAGGCTCCTTTCAAGCTATTTTTCCAAACGCCCATTCTAAATCAGTTGTTACATGAATGCTGTTTTGGCAATGGATGAGTTTTTGGCTTTACCCTGACATGAGCACTGAATGTTCAATTCAGTAAGTGCCACTTGTTGGGGCAGTTTTCATTGACATAAGTAACTGTACATATGAGGAGACATTTCTTGTGGAAATCACTCTCAGATCACCTCAAATACAGCCACTGATGATTCTTGCATTCATAAGTGCTAGTTTTTGGGGTTGTCTTGGTTGGGACAGATTCCTTCATACATATATCTCTACAAAGCGGATGGAAGAAGAAGAAACCACTTTTTTAATTCAGAGACAAATTTCGGTGAGAGATACACTTCAACTTAAGCAACTCTCTGACTTCAACATTAAGAAAGTGCTATATAGTTGGGGTGTATTTCTCATGACATTGATGGCAATTCAAGTTTTTGTCATGTCTGTCTAGACTGTCATCATTATTACCCTAACACAAACACTAACTTTGGTTCTCAATGCAGTAAGTGCTTGTTGTTGGGGTAGTTGCATTGACCACTGCATCTTCAGATGTGTGATCTGTGTGTGAATTGAAAACCTCAGTAAGAGATACACCTCAACTTTAGCCACATTCTTTGAACAAAACAAAGGAAAGTGCTTTGAAGTTGGGGTGTGATTCTATACTGTGTCACTACCTAGACTTGATCCAGATTCACAATTTGTATACACATGCCCACCATGTCAGAATGAGTTTTTGGATCTTTTTTCCCCTTTGTTGAAGTAGCCATTCAGTGCTAACTCTACTTCTCTGTATTGATTGCAGTTCTTTTGATGTAGTGTCAACTAGGTCCTCCAGGTGGCAATGTGTTGCATCAATGCAAACTCACTGCAATCTAATTGACCACTCAACATCTGCTAACGGCCTGCATGAATTTGAGATGACGGTTGTCTATTCACGTACAAAGAATGTGATTGTTTACTGACCGTTGTCACGGCCATTGAAACTTGATGAAAATGAAGGCGGGGTTGGGTTGAACGGTAGCACTGTGTATTTAAGATGGGCAAATCTGTGCACCACTTTCACTGCTAACAGGACGCAACGCAGAAGAGGCCAGAAAGAAACATCTCTAGACTCCGAGGGAACCTCATGAGTAAAGAAGATTTTTCACTGAGAGTTTGAGTTATTGGCCCAACTTGAGCATTGCCTTGTATTTTGACTACAGTAAGTGCTACTTGTTGGGGCGGTTGCACATGACAAATGCTACAGATTGCAAATGAAGAGAGGTACTATCGGAATCACGTTCAGATCACCTCAAACAGAGACACTGATGATTCTGGTTTTCATAAGTGCTTCTCTTTGGGGTTGTCTTGGTTGTGAGTTCTTCAACAGACATATCATCAGATAAATGCAGAGAGTCATTTCACATCAGTTTTACATGACACGGGAAATGTATGAATCGGTCACTAACATTACCTGAACAGAAGCACTGACTTGGGTCCTGAATGCAGTAAGTGCTACTTGTTGGGGTAGTTTTTCTGACCTCTGATTTCCCAGGCTCCTTTCAAGCTATTTTTCCAAACGCCCATTCTAAATCAGTTGTTACATGAATGCTGTTTTGGCAATGGATGAGTTTTTGGCTTTACCCTGACATGAGCACTGAATGTTCAATTCAGTAAGTGCCACTTGTTGGGGCAGTTTTCATTGACATAAGTAACTGTACATATGAGGAGACATTTCTTGCGGAAATCACTCTCAGATCACCTCAAATACAGCCACTGATGATTCTTGCATTCATAAGTGCTAGTTTTTGGGGTTGTCTTGGTTGGGACAGATTCCTTCATACATATATCTCTACAAAGCGGATGGAAGAAGAAGAAACCACTTTTTTAATTCAGAGACAAATTTCGGTGAGATATACACTTCAACTTAAGCAACTCTCTGACTTCAACATTAAGAAAGTGCTATATAGTTGGGGTGTATTTCTCATGACATTGATGGCAATTCAAGTTTTTGTCATGTCTGTCTAGACTGTCATCATTATTACCCTAACACAAACACTAACTTTGGTTCTCAATGCAGTAAGTGCTTGTTGTTGGGGTAGTTGCATTGACCACTGCATCTTCAGATGTGTGATCTGTGTGTGAATTGAAAACCTCAGTAAGAGATACACCTCAACTTTAGCCACATTCTTTGAACAAAACAAAGGAAAGTGCTTTGAAGTTGGGGTGTGATTCTATACTGTGTCACTACCTAGACTTGATCCAGATTCACAATTTGTATACACATGCCCACCATGTCAGAATGAGTTTTTGGATCTTTTTTCCCCTTTGTTGAAGTAGCCATTCAGTGCTAACTCTACTTCTCTGTATTGATTGCAGTTCTTTTGATGTAGTGTCAACTAGGTCCTCCAGGTGGCAATGTGTTGCATCAATGCAAACTCACTGCAATCTAATTGACCACTCAACATCTGCTAACGGCCTGCATGAATTTGAGATGACGGTTGTCTATTCACGTACAAAGAATGTGATTGTTTACTGACCGTTGTCACGGCCATTGAAACTTGATGAAAATGAAGGCGGGGTTGGGTTGAACGGTAGCACTGTGTATTTAAGATGGGCAAATCTGTGCACCACTTTCACTGCTAACAGGACGCAACGCAGAAGAGGCCAGAAAGAAACATCTCTAGACTCCGAGGGAACCTCATGAGTAAAGAAGATTTTTCACTGAGAGTTTGAGTTATTGGCCCAACTTGAGCATTGCCTTGTATTTTGACTACAGTAAGTGCTACTTGTTGGGGCGGTTGCACATGACAAATGCTACAGATTGCAAATGAAGAGAGGTACTATCGGAATCACGTTCAGATCACCTCAAACAGAGACACTGATGATTCTGGTTTTCATAAGTGCTTCTCTTTGGGGTTGTCTTGGTTGTGAGTTCTTCAACAGACATATCATCAGATAAATGCAGAGAGTCATTTCACATCAGTTTTACATGACACGGGAAATGTATGAATCGGTCACTAACATTACCTGAACAGAAGCACTGACTTGGGTCCTGAATGCAGTAAGTGCTACTTGTTGGGGTAGTTTTTCTGACCTCTGATTTCCCAGGCTCCTTTCAAGCTATTTTTCCAAACGCCCATTCTAAATCAGTTGTTACATGAATGCTGTTTTGGCAATGGATGAGTTTTTGGCTTTACCCTGACATGAGCACTGAATGTTCAATTCAGTAAGTGCCACTTGTTGGGGCAGTTTTCATTGACATAAGTAACTGTACATATGAGGAGACATTTCTTGTGGAAATCACTCTCAGATCACCTCAAATACAGCCACTGATGATTCTTGCATTCATAAGTGCTAGTTTTTGGGGTTGTCTTGGTTGGGACAGATTCCTTCATACATATATCTCTACAAAGCGGATGGAAGAAGAAGAAACCACTTTTTTAATTCAGAGACAAATTTCGGTGAGAGATACACTTCAACTTAAGCAACTCTCTGACTTCAACATTAAGAAAGTGCTATATAGTTGGGGTGTATTTCTCATGACATTGATGGCAATTCAAGTTTTTGTCATGTCTGTCTAGACTGTCATCATTATTACCCTAACACAAACACTAACTTTGGTTCTCAATGCAGTAAGTGCTTGTTGTTGGGGTAGTTGCATTGACCACTGCATCTTCAGATGTGTGATCTGTGTGTGAATTGAAAACCTCAGTAAGAGATACACCTCAACTTTAGCCACATTCTTTGAACAAAACAAAGGAAAGTGCTTTGAAGTTGGGGTGTGATTCTATACTGTGTCACTACCTAGACTTGATCCAGATTCACAATTTGTATACACATGCCCACCATGTCAGAATGAGTTTTTGGATCTTTTTTCCCCTTTGTTGAAGTAGCCATTCAGTGCTAACTCTACTTCTCTGTATTGATTGCAGTTCTTTTGATGTAGTGTCAACTAGGTCCTCCAGGTGGCAATGTGTTGCATCAATGCAAACTCACTGCAATCTAATTGACCACTCAACATCTGCTAACGGCCTGCATGAATTTGAGATGACGGTTGTCTATTCACGTACAAAGAATGTGATTGTTTACTGACCGTTGTCACGGCCATTGAAACTTGATGAAAATGAAGGCGGGGTTGGGTTGAACGGTAGCACTGTGTATTTAAGATGGGCAAATCTGTGCACCACTTTCACTGCTAACAGGACGCAACGCAGAAGAGGCCAGAAAGAAACATCTCTAGACTCCGAGGGAACCTCATGAGTAAAGAAGATTTTTCACTGAGAGTTTGAGTTATTGGCCCAACTTGAGCATTGCCTTGTATTTTGACTACAGTAAGTGCTACTTGTTGGGGCGGTTGCACATGACAAATGCTACAGATTGCAAATGAAGAGAGGTACTATCGGAATCACGTTCAGATCACCTCAAACAGAGACACTGATGATTCTGGTTTTCATAAGTGCTTCTCTTTGGGGTTGTCTTGGTTGTGAGTTCTTCAACAGACATATCATCAGATAAATGCAGAGAGTCATTTCACATCAGTTTTACATGACACGGGAAATGTATGAATCGGTCACTAACATTACCTGAACAGAAGCACTGACTTGGGTCCTGAATGCAGTAAGTGCTACTTGTTGGGGTAGTTTTTCTGACCTCTGATTTCCCAGGCTCCTTTCAAGCTATTTTTCCAAACGCCCATTCTAAATCAGTTGTTACATGAATGCTGTTTTGGCAATGGATGAGTTTTTGGCTTTACCCTGACATGAGCACTGAATGTTCAATTCAGTAAGTGCCACTTGTTGGGGCAGTTTTCATTGACATAAGTAACTGTACATATGAGGAGACATTTCTTGCGGAAATCACTCTCAGATCACCTCAAATACAGCCACTGATGATTCTTGCATTCATAAGTGCTAGTTTTTGGGGTTGTCTTGGTTGGGACAGATTCCTTCATACATATATCTCTACAAAGCGGATGGAAGAAGAAGAAACCACTTTTTTAATTCAGAGACAAATTTCGGTGAGATATACACTTCAACTTAAGCAACTCTCTGACTTCAACATTAAGAAAGTGCTATATAGTTGGGGTGTATTTCTCATGACATTGATGGCAATTCAAGTTTTTGTCATGTCTGTCTAGACTGTCATCATTATTACCCTAACACAAACACTAACTTTGGTTCTCAATGCAGTAAGTGCTTGTTGTTGGGGTAGTTGCATTGACCACTGCATCTTCAGATGTGTGATCTGTGTGTGAATTGAAAACCTCAGTAAGAGATACACCTCAACTTTAGCCACATTCTTTGAACAAAACAAAGGAAAGTGCTTTGAAGTTGGGGTGTGATTCTATACTGTGTCACTACCTAGACTTGATCCAGATTCACAATTTGTATACACATGCCCACCATGTCAGAATGAGTTTTTGGATCTTTTTTCCCCTTTGTTGAAGTAGCCATTCAGTGCTAACTCTACTTCTCTGTATTGATTGCAGTTCTTTTGATGTAGTGTCAACTAGGTCCTCCAGGTGGCAATGTGTTGCATCAATGCAAACTCACTGCAATCTAATTGACCACTCAACATCTGCTAACGGCCTGCATGAATTTGAGATGACGGTTGTCTATTCACGTACAAAGAATGTGATTGTTTACTGACCGTTGTCACGGCCATTGAAACTTGATGAAAATGAAGGCGGGGTTGGGTTGAACGGTAGCACTGTGTATTTAAGATGGGCAAATCTGTGCACCACTTTCACTGCTAACAGGACGCAACGCAGAAGAGGCCAGAAAGAAACATCTCTAGACTCCGAGGGAACCTCATGAGTAAAGAAGATTTTTCACTGAGAGTTTGAGTTATTGGCCCAACTTGAGCATTGCCTTGTATTTTGACTACAGTAAGTGCTACTTGTTGGGGCGGTTGCACATGACAAATGCTACAGATTGCAAATGAAGAGAGGTACTATCGGAATCACGTTCAGATCACCTCAAACAGAGACACTGATGATTCTGGTTTTCATAAGTGCTTCTCTTTGGGGTTGTCTTGGTTGTGAGTTCTTCAACAGACATATCATCAGATAAATGCAGAGAGTCATTTCACATCAGTTTTACATGACACGGGAAATGTATGAATCGGTCACTAACATTACCTGAACAGAAGCACTGACTTGGGTCCTGAATGCAGTAAGTGCTACTTGTTGGGGTAGTTTTTCTGACCTCTGATTTCCCAGGCTCCTTTCAAGCTATTTTTCCAAACGCCCATTCTAAATCAGTTGTTACATGAATGCTGTTTTGGCACTGGATGAGTTTTTGGCTTTACCCTGACATGAGCACTGAATGTTCAATTCAGTAAGTGCCACTTGTTGGGGCAGTTTTCATTGACATAAGTAACTGTACATATGAGGAGACATTTCTTGCGGAAATCACTCTCAGATCACCTCAAATACAGCCACTGATGATTCTTGCATTCATAAGTGCTAGTTTTTGGGGTTGTCTTGGTTGGGACAGATTCCTTCATACATATATCTCTACAAAGCGGATGGAAGAAGAAGAAACCACTTTTTTAATTCAGAGACAAATTTCGGTGAGAGATACACTTCAACTTAAGCAACTCTCTGACTTCAACATTAAGAAAGTGCTATATAGTTGGGGTGTATTTCTCATGACATTGATGGCAATTCAAGTTTTTGTCATGTCTGTCTAGACTGTCATCATTATTACCCTAACACAAACACTAACTTTGGTTCTCAATGCAGTAAGTGCTTGTTGTTGGGGTAGTTGTATTGACCACTGCATCTTCAGATGTGTGATCTGTGTGTGAATTGAAAACCTCAGTAAGAGATACACCTCAACTTTAGCCACATTCTTTGAACAAAACAAAGGGAAGTGCTTTGAAGTTGGGGTGTGATTCTATACTGTGTCACTACCTAGACTTGATCCAGATTCACAATTTGTATACACATGCCCACCATGTCAGAATGAGTTTTTGGATCTTTTTTCCCCTTTGTTGAAGTAGCCATTCAGTGCTAACTCTACTTCTCTGTATTGATTGCAGTTCTTTTGATGTAGTGTCAACTAGGTCCTCCAGGTGGCAATGTGTTGCATCAATGCAAACTCACTGCAATCTAATTGACCACTCAACATCTGCTAACGGCCTGCATGAATTTGAGATGACGGTTGTCTATTCACGTACAAAGAATGTGATTGTTTACTGACCGTTGTCACGGCCATTGAAACTTGATGAAAATGAAGGCGGGGTTGGGTTGAACGGTAGCACTGTGTATTTAAGATGGGCAAATCTGTGCACCACTTTCACTGCTAACAGGACGCAACGCAGAAGAGGCCAGAAAGAAACATCTCTAGACTCCGAGGGAACCTCATGAGTAAAGAAGATTTTTCACTGAGAGTTTGAGTTATTGGCCCAACTTGAGCATTGCCTTGTATTTTGACTACAGTAAGTGCTACTTGTTGGGGCGGTTGCACATGACAAATGCTACAGATTGCAAATGAAGAGAGGTACTATCGGAATCACGTTCAGATCACCTCAAACAGAGACACTGATGATTCTGGTTTTCATAAGTGCTTCTCTTTGGGGTTGTCTTGGTTGTGAGTTCTTCAACAGACATATCATCAGATAAATGCAGAGAGTCATTTCACATCAGTTTTACATGACACGGGAAATGTATGAATCGGTCACTAACATTACCTGAACAGAAGCACTGACTTGGGTCCTGAATGCAGTAAGTGCTACTTGTTGGGGTAGTTTTTCTGACCTCTGATTTCCCAGGCTCCTTTCAAGCTATTTTTCCAAACGCCCATTCTAAATCAGTTGTTACATGAATGCTGTTTTGGCACTGGATGAGTTTTTGGCTTTACCCTGACATGAGCACTGAATGTTCAATTCAGTAAGTGCCACTTGTTGGGGCAGTTTTCATTGACATAAGTAACTGTACATATGAGGAGACATTTCTTGCGGAAATCACTCTCAGATCACCTCAAATACAGCCACTGATGATTCTTGCATTCATAAGTGCTAGTTTTTGGGGTTGTCTTGGTTGGGACAGATTCCTTCATACATATATCTCTACAAAGCGGATGGAAGAAGAAGAAACCACTTTTTTAATTCAGAGACAAATTTCGGTGAGAGATACACTTCAACTTAAGCAACTCTCTGACTTCAACATTAAGAAAGTGCTATATAGTTGGGGTGTATTTCTCATGACATTGATGGCAATTCAAGTTTTTGTCATGTCTGTCTAGACTGTCATCATTATTACCCTAACACAAACACTAACTTTGGTTCTCAATGCAGTAAGTGCTTGTTGTTGGGGTAGTTGTATTGACCACTGCATCTTCAGATGTGTGATCTGTGTGTGAATTGAAAACCTCAGTAAGAGATACACCTCAACTTTAGCCACATTCTTTGAACAAAACAAAGGGAAGTGCTTTGAAGTTGGGGTGTGATTCTATACTGTGTCACTACCTAGACTTGATCCAGATTCACAATTTGTATACACATGCCCACCATGTCAGAATGAGTTTTTGGATCTTTTTTCCCCTTTGTTGAAGTAGCCATTCAGTGCTAACTCTACTTCTCTGTATTGATTGCAGTTCTTTTGATGTAGTGTCAACTAGGTCCTCCAGGTGGCAATGTGTTGCATCAATGCAAACTCACTGCAATCTAATTGACCACTCAACATCTGCTAACGGCCTGCATGAATTTGAGATGACGGTTGTCTATTCACGTACAAAGAATGTGATTGTTTACTGACCGTTGTCACGGCCATTGAAACTTGATGAAAATGAAGGCGGGGTTGGGTTGAACGGTAGCACTGTGTATTTAAGATGGGCAAATCTGTGCACCACTTTCACTGCTAACAGGACGCAACGCAGAAGAGGCCAGAAAGAAACATCTCTAGACTCCGAGGGAACCTCATGAGTAAAGAAGATTTTTCACTGAGAGTTTGAGTTATTGGCCCAACTTGAGCATTGCCTTGTATTTTGACTACAGTAAGTGCTACTTGTTGGGGCGGTTGCACATGACAAATGCTACAGATTGCAAATGAAGAGAGGTACTATCGGAATCACGTTCAGATCACCTCAAACAGAGACACTGATGATTCTGGTTTTCATAAGTGCTTCTCTTTGGGGTTGTCTTGGTTGTGAGTTCTTCAACAGACATATCATCAGATAAATGCAGAGAGTCATTTCACATCAGTTTTACATGACACGGGAAATGTATGAATCGGTCACTAACATTACCTGAACAGAAGCACTGACTTGGGTCCTGAATGCAGTAAGTGCTACTTGTTGGGGTAGTTTTTCTGACCTCTGATTTCCCAGGCTCCTTTCAAGCTATTTTTCCAAACGCCCATTCTAAATCAGTTGTTACATGAATGCTGTTTTGGCACTGGATGAGTTTTTGGCTTTACCCTGACATGAGCACTGAATGTTCAATTCAGTAAGTGCCACTTGTTGGGGCAGTTTTCATTGACATAAGTAACTGTACATATGAGGAGACATTTCTTGCGGAAATCACTCTCAGATCACCTCAAATACAGCCACTGATGATTCTTGCATTCATAAGTGCTAGTTTTTGGGGTTGTCTTGGTTGGGACAGATTCCTTCATACATATATCTCTACAAAGCGGATGGAAGAAGAAGAAACCACTTTTTTAATTCAGAGACAAATTTCGGTGAGAGATACACTTCAACTTAAGCAACTCTCTGACTTCAACATTAAGAAAGTGCTATATAGTTGGGGTGTATTTCTCATGACATTGATGGCAATTCAAGTTTTTGTCATGTCTGTCTAGACTGTCATCATTATTACCCTAACACAAACACTAACTTTGGTTCTCAATGCAGTAAGTGCTTGTTGTTGGGGTAGTTGTATTGACCACTGCATCTTCAGATGTGTGATCTGTGTGTGAATTGAAAACCTCAGTAAGAGATACACCTCAACTTTAGCCACATTCTTTGAACAAAACAAAGGGAAGTGCTTTGAAGTTGGGGTGTGATTCTATACTGTGTCACTACCTAGACTTGATCCAGATTCACAATTTGTATACACATGCCCACCATGTCAGAATGAGTTTTTGGATCTTTTTTCCCCTTTGTTGAAGTAGCCATTCAGTGCTAACTCTACTTCTCTGTATTGATTGCAGTTCTTTTGATGTAGTGTCAACTAGGTCCTCCAGGTGGCAATGTGTTGCATCAATGCAAACTCACTGCAATCTAATTGACCACTCAACATCTGCTAACGGCCTGCATGAATTTGAGATGACGGTTGTCTATTCACGTACAAAGAATGTGATTGTTTACTGACCGTTGTCACGGCCATTGAAACTTGATGAAAATGAAGGCGGGGTTGGGTTGAACGGTAGCACTGTGTATTTAAGATGGGCAAATCTGTGCACCACTTTCACTGCTAACAGGACGCAACGCAGAAGAGGCCAGAAAGAAACATCTCTAGACTCCGAGGGAACCTCATGAGTAAAGAAGATTTTTCACTGAGAGTTTGAGTTATTGGCCCAACTTGAGCATTGCCTTGTATTTTGACTACAGTAAGTGCTACTTGTTGGGGCGGTTGCACATGACAAATGCTACAGATTGCAAATGAAGAGAGGTACTATCGGAATCACGTTCAGATCACCTCAAACAGAGACACTGATGATTCTGGTTTTCATAAGTGCTTCTCTTTGGGGTTGTCTTGGTTGTGAGTTCTTCAACAGACATATCATCAGATAAATGCAGAGAGTCATTTCACATCAGTTTTACATGACACGGGAAATGTATGAATCGGTCACTAACATTACCTGAACAGAAGCACTGACTTGGGTCCTGAATGCAGTAAGTGCTACTTGTTGGGGTAGTTTTTCTGACCTCTGATTTCCCAGGCTCCTTTCAAGCTATTTTTCCAAACGCCCATTCTAAATCAGTTGTTACATGAATGCTGTTTTGGCACTGGATGAGTTTTTGGCTTTACCCTGACATGAGCACTGAATGTTCAATTCAGTAAGTGCCACTTGTTGGGGCAGTTTTCATTGACATAAGTAACTGTACATATGAGGAGACATTTCTTGCGGAAATCACTCTCAGATCACCTCAAATACAGCCACTGATGATTCTTGCATTCATAAGTGCTAGTTTTTGGGGTTGTCTTGGTTGGGACAGATTCCTTCATACATATATCTCTACAAAGCGGATGGAAGAAGAAGAAACCACTTTTTTAATTCAGAGACAAATTTCGGTGAGAGATACACTTCAACTTAAGCAACTCTCTGACTTCAACATTAAGAAAGTGCTATATAGTTGGGGTGTATTTCTCATGACATTGATGGCAATTCAAGTTTTTGTCATGTCTGTCTAGACTGTCATCATTATTACCCTAACACAAACACTAACTTTGGTTCTCAATGCAGTAAGTGCTTGTTGTTGGGGTAGTTGTATTGACCACTGCATCTTCAGATGTGTGATCTGTGTGTGAATTGAAAACCTCAGTAAGAGATACACCTCAACTTTAGCCACATTCTTTGAACAAAACAAAGGGAAGTGCTTTGAAGTTGGGGTGTGATTCTATACTGTGTCACTACCTAGACTTGATCCAGATTCACAATTTGTATACACATGCCCACCATGTCAGAATGAGTTTTTGGATCTTTTTTCCCCTTTGTTGAAGTAGCCATTCAGTGCTAACTCTACTTCTCTGTATTGATTGCAGTTCTTTTGATGTAGTGTCAACTAGGTCCTCCAGGTGGCAATGTGTTGCATCAATGCAAACTCACTGCAATCTAATTGACCACTCAACATCTGCTAACGGCCTGCATGAATTTGAGATGACGGTTGTCTATTCACGTACAAAGAATGTGATTGTTTACTGACCGTTGTCACGGCCATTGAAACTTGATGAAAATGAAGGCGGGGTTGGGTTGAACGGTAGCACTGTGTATTTAAGATGGGCAAATCTGTGCACCACTTTCACTGCTAACAGGACGCAACGCAGAAGAGGCCAGAAAGAAACATCTCTAGACTCCGAGGGAACCTCATGAGTAAAGAAGATTTTTCACTGAGAGTTTGAGTTATTGGCCCAACTTGAGCATTGCCTTGTATTTTGACTACAGTAAGTGCTACTTGTTGGGGCGGTTGCACATGACAAATGCTACAGATTGCAAATGAAGAGAGGTACTATCGGAATCACGTTCAGATCACCTCAAACAGAGACACTGATGATTCTGGTTTTCATAAGTGCTTCTCTTTGGGGTTGTCTTGGTTGTGAGTTCTTCAACAGACATATCATCAGATAAATGCAGAGAGTCATTTCACATCAGTTTTACATGACACGGGAAATGTATGAATCGGTCACTAACATTACCTGAACAGAAGCACTGACTTGGGTCCTGAATGCAGTAAGTGCTACTTGTTGGGGTAGTTTTTCTGACCTCTGATTTCCCAGGCTCCTTTCAAGCTATTTTTCCAAACGCCCATTCTAAATCAGTTGTTACATGAATGCTGTTTTGGCACTGGATGAGTTTTTGGCTTTACCCTGACATGAGCACTGAATGTTCAATCCAGTAAGTGCCACTTGTTGGGGCAGTTTTCATTGACATAAGTAACTGTACATATGAGGAGACATTTCTTGCGGAAAACACTCTCAGATCACCTCAAATACAGCCACTGATGATTCTTGCATTCATAAGTGCTAGTTTTTGGGGTTGTCTTGGTTGGGACAGATTCCTTCATACATATATCTCTACAAAGCGGATGGAAGAAGAAGAAACCACTTTTTTAATTCAGAGACAAATTTCAGTGAGAGATACACTTCAACTTAAGCAACTCTCTGACTTCAACATTAAGAAAGTGCTATATAGTTGGGGTGTATTTCTCATGACATTGATGGCAATTCAAGTTTTTGTCATGTCTGTCTAGACTGTCATCATTATTACCCTAACACAAACACTAACTTTGGTTCTCAATGCAGTAAGTGCTTGTTGTTGGGGTAGTTGCATTGACCACTGCATCTTCAGATGTGTGATCTGTGTGTGAATTGAAAACCTCAGTAAGAGATACACCTCAACTTTAGCCACATTCTTTGAACAAAACAAAGGAAAGTGCTTTGAAGTTGGGGTGTGATTCTATACTGTGTCACTACCTAGACTTGATCCAGATTCACAATTTGTATACACATGCCCACCATGTCAGAATGAGTTTTTGGATCTTTTTTCCCCTTTGTTGAAGTAGCCATTCAGTGCTAACTCTACTTCTCTGTATTGATTGCAGTTCTTTTGATGTAGTGTCAACTAGGTCCTCCAGGTGGCAATGTGTTGCATCAATGCAAACTCACTGCAATCTAATTGACCACTCAACATCTGCTAACGGCCTGCATGAATTTGAGATGACGGTTGTCTATTCACGTACAAAGAATGTGATTGTTTACTGACCGTTGTCACGGCCATTGAAACTTGATGAAAATGAAGGCGGGGTTGGGTTGAACGGTAGCACTGTGTATTTAAGATGGGCAAATCTGTGCACCACTTTCACTGCTAACAGGACGCAACGCAGAAGAGGCCAGAAAGAAACATCTCTAGACTCCGAGGGAACCTCATGAGTAAAGAAGATTTTTCACTGAGAGTTTGAGTTATTGGCCCAACTTGAGCATTGCCTTGTATTTTGACTACAGTAAGTGCTACTTGTTGGGGCGGTTGCACATGACAAATGCTACAGATTGCAAATGAAGAGAGGTACTATCGGAATCACGTTCAGATCACCTCAAACAGAGACACTGATGATTCTGGTTTTCATAAGTGCTTCTCTTTGGGGTTGTCTTGGTTGTGAGTTCTTCAACAGACATATCATCAGATAAATGCAGAGAGTCATTTCACATCAGTTTTACATGACACGGGAAATGTATGAATCGGTCACTAACATTACCTGAACAGAAGCACTGACTTGGGTCCTGAATGCAGTAAGTGCTACTTGTTGGGGTAGTTTTTCTGACCTCTGATTTCCCAGGCTCCTTTCAAGCTATTTTTCCAAACGCCCATTCTAAATCAGTTGTTACATGAATGCTGTTTTGGCAATGGATGAGTTTTTGGCTTTACCCTGACATGAGCACTGAATGTTCAATTCAGTAAGTGCCACTTGTTGGGGCAGTTTTCATTGACATAAGTAACTGTACATATGAGGAGACATTTCTTGCGGAAATCACTCTCAGATCACCTCAAATACAGCCACTGATGATTCTTGCATTCATAAGTGCTAGTTTTTGGGGTTGTCTTGGTTGGGACAGATTCCTTCATACATATATCTCTACAAAGCGGATGGAAGAAGAAGAAACCACTTTTTTAATTCAGAGACAAATTTCGGTGAGAGATACACTTCAACTTAAGCAACTCTCTGACTTCAACATTAAGAAAGTGCTATATAGTTGGGGTGTATTTCTCATGACATTGATGGCAATTCAAGTTTTTGTCATGTCTGTCTAGACTGTCATCATTATTACCCTAACACAAACACTAACTTTGGTTCTCAATGCAGTAAGTGCTTGTTGTTGGGGTAGTTGTATTGACCACTGCATCTTCAGATGTGTGATCTGTGTGTGAATTGAAAACCTCAGTAAGAGATACACCTCAACTTTAGCCACATTCTTTGAACAAAACAAAGGAAAGTGCTTTGAAGTTGGGGTGTGATTCTATACTGTGTCACTACCTAGACTTTATCCAGATTCACAATTTGTATACACATGCCCCCCATGTCAGAATGAGTTTTTGGATCTTTTTTCCCCTTTGTTGAAGTAGCCATTCAGTGCTAACTCTACTTCTCTGTATTGATTGCAGTTCTTTTGATGTAGTGTCAACTAGGTCCTCCAGGTGGCAATGTGTTGCATCAATGCAAACTCACTGCAATCTAATTGACCACTCAACATCTGCTAACGGCCAGCATGAATTTGAGATGACGGTTGTCTATTCACGTACAAAGAATGTGATTGTTTACTGACCGTTGTCACGGCCATTGAAACTTGATGAAAATGAAGGCGGGGTTGGGTTGAACGGTAGCACTGTGTATTTAAGATGGGCAAATCTGTGCACCACTTTCACTGCTAACAGGACGCAACGCAGAAGAGGCCAGAAAGAAACATCTCTAGACTCCGAGGGAACCTCATGAGTAAAGATTTTTCACTGAGAGTTTGTGTTATTGGCCCAACTTGAGCATTGCCTTGTATTTTGACTACAGTAAGTGCTACTTGTTGGGGCGGTTGCACATGACAAATGCTACAGATTGCAAATGAAGAGAGGTACTATCGGAATCACGTTCAGATCACCTCAAACAGAGAAACTGATGATTCTGGTTTTCATAAGTGCTTCTCTTTGGGGTTGTCTTGGTTGTGAGTTCTTCAACAGACATATCATCAGATAAATGCAGAGAGTCATTTCACATCAGTTTTACATGACACGGGAAATGTATGAATCAGTCACTAACATTACCTGAACAGAAGCACTGACTTGGGTCCTGAATGCAGTAAGTGCTACTTGTTGGGGTAGTTTTTCTGACCTCTGATTTCCCAGGCTCCTTTCAAGCTATTTTTCCAAACGCCCATTCTAAATCAGTTGTTACATGAATGCTGTTTTGGCACTGGATGAGTTTTTGGCTTTACCCTGACATGAGCACTGAATGTTCAATTCAGTAAGTGCTACTTGTTGGGGCAGTTTTCATTGACATAAGTAACTGTACATATGAGGAGACATTTCTTGTGGAAATCACTCTCAGATCACCTCAAATACAGCCACTGATGATTCTTGCATTCATAAGTGCTAGTTTTTGGGGTTGTTGGTTGGGACAGATTCCTTCATACATATATCTCTACAAAGCGGATGGAAGAAGAAGAAACCACTTTTTTAAGTCAGAGACAAATTTCGGTGAGAGATACACTTCAACTTAAGCAACTCTCTGACTTCAACATTAAGAAAGTGCTATATAGTTGGGGTGTATTTCTCATGACATTGATGGCAATTCAAGTTTTTGTCATGTCTGTCTAGACTGTCATCATTATTACCCTAACACAAACACTAACTTTGGTTCTCAATGCAGTAAGTGCTTGTTGTTGGGGTAGTTGTATTGACCACTGCATCTTCAGATGTGTGATCTGTGTGTGAATTGAAAACCTCAGTAAGAGATACACCTCAACTTTAGCCACATTCTTTGAACAAAACAAAGGAAAGTGCTTTGAAGTTGGGGTGTGATTCTATACTGTGTCACTACCTAGACTTGATCCAGATTCACAATTTGTATACACATGCCCACCATGTCAGAATGAGTTTTTGGATCTTTTTTCCCCTTTGTTGAAGTAGCCATTCAGTGCTAACTCTACTTCTCTGTATTGATTGCAGTTCTTTTGATGTAGTGTCAACTAGGTCCTCCAGGTGGCAATGTGTTGCATCAATGCAAACTCACTGCAATCTAATTGACCACTCAACATCTGCTAACGGCCAGCATGAATTTGAGATGACGGTTGTCTATTCACGTACAAAGAATGTGATTGTTTACTGACCGTTGTCACGGCCATTGAAACTTGATGAAAATGAAGGCGGGGTTGGGTTGAACGGTAGCACTGTGTATTTAAGATGGGCAAATCTGTGCACCACTTTCACTGCTAACAGGACGCAACGCAGAAGAGGCCAGAAAGAAACATCTCTAGACTCCGAGGGAACCTCATGAGTAAAGATTTTTCACTGAGAGTTTGTGTTATTGGCCCAACTTGAGCATTGCCTTGTATTTTGACTACAGTAAGTGCTACTTGTTGGGGCGGTTGCACATGACAAATGCTACAGATTGCAAATGAAGAGAGGTACTATCGGAATCACGTTCAGATCACCTCAAACAGAGACACTGATGATTCTGGTTTTCATAAGTGCTTCTCTTTGGGGTTGTCTTGGTTGTGAGTTCTTCAACAGACATATCATCAGATAAATGCAGAGAGTCATTTCACATCAGTTTTACATGACACGGGAAATGTATGAATCAGTCACTAACATTACCTGAACAGAAGCACTGACTTGGGTCCTGAATGCAGTAAGTGCTACTTGTTGGGGTAGTTTTTCTGACCTCTGATTTCCCAGGCTCCTTTCAAGCTATTTTTCCAAACGCCCATTCTAAATCAGTTGTTACATGAATGCTGTTTTGGCACTGGATGAGTTTTTGGCTTTACCCTGACATGAGCACTGAATGTTCAATTCAGTAAGTGCTACTTGTTGGGGCAGTTTTCATTGACATAAGTAACTGTACATATGAGGAGACATTTCTTGTGGAAATCACTCTCAGATCACCTCAAATACAGCCACTGATGATTCTTGCATTCATAAGTGCTAGTTTTTGGGGTTGTTGGTTGGGACAGATTCCTTCATACATATATCTCTACAAAGCGGATGGAAGAAGAAGAAACCACTTTTTTAAGTCAGAGACAAATTTCGGTGAGAGATACACTTCAACTTAAGCAACTCTCTGACTTCAACATTAAGAAAGTGCTATATAGTTGGGGTGTATTTCTCATGACATTGATGGCAATTCAAGTTTTTGTCATGTCTGTCTAGACTGTCATCATTATTACCCTAACACAAACACTAACTTTGGTTCTCAATGCAGTAAGTGCTTGTTGTTGGGGTAGTTGTATTGACCACTGCATCTTCAGATGTGTGATCTGTGTGTGAATTGAAAACCTCAGTAAGAGATACACCTCAACTTTAGCCACATTCTTTGAACAAAACAAAGGAAAGTGCTTTGAAGTTGGGGTGTGATTCTATACTGTGTCACTACCTAGACTTGATCCAGATTCACAATTTGTATACACATGCCCACCATGTCAGAATGAGTTTTTGGATCTTTTTTCCCCTTTGTTGAAGTAGCCATTCAGTGCTAACTCTACTTCTCTGTATTGATTGCAGTTCTTTTGATGTAGTGTCAACTAGGTCCTCCAGGTGGCAATGTGTTGCATCAATGCAAACTCACTGCAATCTAATTGACCACTCAACATCTGCTAACGGCCAGCATGAATTTGAGATGACGGTTGTCTATTCACGTACAAAGAATGTGATTGTTTACTGACCGTTGTCACGGCCATTGAAACTTGATGAAAATGAAGGCGGGGTTGGGTTGAACGGTAGCACTGTGTATTTAAGATGGGCAAATCTGTGCACCACTTTCACTGCTAACAGGACGCAACGCAGAAGAGGCCAGAAAGAAACATCTCTAGACTCCGAGGGAACCTCATGAGTAAAGAAGATTTTTCACTGAGAGTTTGAGTTATTGGCCCAACTTGAGCATTGCCTTGTATTTTGACTACAGTAAGTGCTACTTGTTGGGGCGGTTGCACATGACAAATGCTACAGATTGCAAATGAAGAGAGGTACTATCGGAATCACGTTCAGATCACCTCAAACAGAGACACTGATGATTCTGGTTTTCATAAGTGCTTCTCTTTGGGGTTGTCTTGGTTGTGAGTTCTTCAACAGACATATCATCAGATAAATGCAGAGAGTCATTTCACATCAGTTTTACATGACACGGGAAATGTATGAATCGGTCACTAACATTACCTGAACAGAAGCACTGACTTGGGTCCTGAATGCAGTAAGTGCTACTTGTTGGGGTAGTTTTTCTGACCTCTGATTTCCCAGGCTCCTTTCAAGCTATTTTTCCAAACGCCCATTCTAAATCAGTTGTTACATGAATGCTGTTTTGGCAATGGATGAGTTTTTGGCTTTACCCTGACATGAGCACTGAATGTTCAATTCAGTAAGTGCCACTTGTTGGGGCAGTTTTCATTGACATAAGTAACTGTACATATGAGGAGACATTTCTTGTGGAAATCACTCTCAGATCACCTCAAATACAGCCACTGATGATTCTTGCATTCATAAGTGCTAGTTTTTGGGGTTGTCTTGGTTGGGACAGATTCCTTCATACATATATCTCTACAAAGCGGATGGAAGAAGAAGAAACCACTTTTTTAATTCAGAGACAAATTTCGATGAGAGATACACTTCAACTTAAGCAACTCTCTGACTTCAACATTAAGAAAGTGCTATATAGTTGGGGTGTATTTCTCATGACATTGATGGCAATTCAAGTTTTTGTCATGTCTGTCTAGACTGTCATCATTATTACCCTAACACAAACACTAACTTTGGTTCTCAATGCAGTAAGTGCTTGTTGTTGGGGTAGTTGTATTGACCACTGCATCTTCAGATGTGTGATCTGTGTGTGAATTGAAAACCTCAGTAAGAGATACACCTCAACTTTAGCCACATTCTTTGAACAAAACAAAGGAAAGTGCTTTGAAGTTGGGGTGTGATTCTATACTGTGTCACTACCTAGACTTGATCCAGATTCACAATTTGTATACACATGCCCACCATGTCAGAATGAGTTTTTGGATCTTTTTTCCCCTTTGTTGAAGTAGCCATTCAGTGCTAACTCTACTTCTCTGTATTGATTGCAGTTCTTTTGATGTAGTGTCAACTAGGTCCTCCAGGTGGCAATGTGTTGCATCAATGCAAACTCACTGCAATCTAATTGACCACTCAACATCTGCTAACGGCCAGCATGAATTTGAGATGACGGTTGTCTATTCACGTACAAAGAATGTGATTGTTTACTGACCGTTGTCACGGCCATTGAAACTTGATGAAAATGAAGGCGGGGTTGGGTTGAACGGTAGCACTGTGTATTTAAGATGGGCAAATCTGTGCACCACTTTCACTGCTAACAGGACGCAACGCAAAAGAGGCCAGAAAGAAACATCTCTAGACTCCGAGGGAACCTCATGAGTAAAGAAGATTTTTCACTGAGAGTTTGAGTTATTGGCCCAACTTGAGCATTGCCTTGTATTTTGACTACAGTAAGTGCTACTTGTTGGGGCGGTTGCACATGACAAATGCTACAGATTGCAAATGAAGAGAGGTACTATCGGAATCACGTTCAGATCACCTCAAACAGAGACACTGATGATTCTGGTTTTCATAAGTGCTTCTCTTTGGGGTTGTCTTGGTTGTGAGTTCTTCAACAGACATATCATCAGATAAATGCAGAGAGTCATTTCACATCAGTTTTACATGACACGGGAAATGTATGAATCGGTCACTAACATTACCTGAACAGAAGCACTGACTTGGGTCCTGAATGCAGTAAGTGCTACTTGTTGGGGTAGTTTTTCTGACCTCTGATTTCCCAGGCTCCTTTCAAGCTATTTTTCCAAACGCCCATTCTAAATCAGTTGTTACATGAATGCTGTTTTGGCAATGGATGAGTTTTTGGCTTTACCCTGACATGAGCACTGAATGTTCAATTCAGTAAGTGCCACTTGTTGGGGCAGTTTTCATTGACATAAGTAACTGTACATATGAGGAGACATTTCTTGTGGAAATCACTCTCAGATCACCTCAAATACAGCCACTGATGATTCTTGCATTCATAAGTGCTAGTTTTTGGGGTTGTCTTGGTTGGGACAGATTCCTTCATACATATATCTCTACAAAGCGGATGGAAGAAGAAGAAACCACTTTTTTAATTCAGAGACAAATTTCGATGAGAGATACACTTCAACTTAAGCAACTCTCTGACTTCAACATTAAGAAAGTGCTATATAGTTGGGGTGTATTTCTCATGACATTGATGGCAATTCAAGTTTTTGTCATGTCTGTCTAGACTGTCATCATTATTACCCTAACACAAACACTAACTTTGGTTCTCAATGCAGTAAGTGCTTGTTGTTGGGGTAGTTGTATTGACCACTGCATCTTCAGATGTGTGATCTGTGTGTGAATTGAAAACCTCAGTAAGAGATACACCTCAACTTTAGCCACATTCTTTGAACAAAACAAAGGAAAGTGCTTTGAAGTTGGGGTGTGATTCTATACTGTGTCACTACCTAGACTTTATCCAGATTCACAATTTGTATACACATGCCCCCCATGTCAGAATGAGTTTTTGGATCTTTTTTCCCCTTTGTTGAAGTAGCCATTCAGTGCTAACTCTACTTCTCTGTATTGATTGCAGTTCTTTTGATGTAGTGTCAACTAGGTCCTCCAGGTGGCAATGTGTTGCATCAATGCAAACTCACTGCAATCTAATTGACCACTCAACATCTGCTAACGGCCAGCATGAATTTGAGATGACGGTTGTCTATTCACGTACAAAGAATGTGATTGTTTACTGACCGTTGTCACGGCCATTGAAACTTGATGAAAATGAAGGCGGGGTTGGGTTGAACGGTAGCACTGTGTATTTAAGATGGGCAAATCTGTGCACCACTTTCACTGCTAACAGGACGCAACGCAGAAGAGGCCAGAAAGAAACATCTCTAGACTCCGAGGGAACCTCATGAGTAAAGATTTTTCACTGAGAGTTTGAGTTATTGGCCCAACTTGAGCATTGCCTTGTATTTTGACTACAGTAAGTGCTACTTGTTGGGGCGGTTGCACATGACAAATGCTACAGATTGCAAATGAAGAGAGGTACTATCGGAATCACGTTCAGATCACCTCAAACAGAGACACTGATGATTCTGGTTTTCATAAGTGCTTCTCTTTGGGGTTGTCTTGGTTGTGAGTTCTTCAACAGACATATCATCAGATAAATGCAGAGAGTCATTTCACATCAGTTTTACATGACACGGGAAATGTATGAATCGGTCACTAACATTACCTGAACAGAAGCACTGACTTGGGTCCTGAATGCAGTAAGTGCTACTTGTTGGGGTAGTTTTTCTGACCTCTGATTTCCCAGGCTCCTTTCAAGCTATTTTTCCAAACGCCCATTCTAAATCAGTTGTTACATGAATGCTGTTTTGGCAATGGATGAGTTTTTGGCTTTACCCTGACATGAGCACTGAATGTTCAATTCAGTAAGTGCCACTTGTTGGGGCAGTTTTCATTGACATAAGTAACTGTACATATGAGGAGACATTTCTTGTGGAAATCACTCTCAGATCACCTCAAATACAGCCACTGATGATTCTTGCATTCATAAGTGCTAGTTTTTGGGGTTGTCTTGGTTGGGACAGATTCCTTCATACATATATCTCTACAAAGCGGATGGAAGAAGAAGAAACCACTTTTTTAATTCAGAGACAAATTTCGATGAGAGATACACTTCAACTTAAGCAACTCTCTGACTTCAACATTAAGAAAGTGCTATATAGTTGGGGTGTATTTCTCATGACATTGATGGCAATTCAAGTTTTTGTCATGTCTGTCTAGACTGTCATCATTATTACCCTAACACAAACACTAACTTTGGTTCTCAATGCAGTAAGTGCTTGTTGTTGGGGTAGTTGTATTGACCACTGCATCTTCAGATGTGTGATCTGTGTGTGAATTGAAAACCTCAGTAAGAGATACACCTCAACTTTAGCCACATTCTTTGAACAAAACAAAGGAAAGTGCTTTGAAGTTGGGGTGTGATTCTATACTGTGTCACTACCTAGACTTTATCCAGATTCACAATTTGTATACACATGCCCCCCATGTCAGAATGAGTTTTTGGATCTTTTTTCCCCTTTGTTGAAGTAGCCATTCAGTGCTAACTCTACTTCTCTGTATTGATTGCAGTTCTTTTGATGTAGTGTCAACTAGGTCCTCCAGGTGGCAATGTGTTGCATCAATGCAAACTCACTGCAATCTAATTGACCACTCAACATCTGCTAACGGCCAGCATGAATTTGAGATGACGGTTGTCTATTCACGTACAAAGAATGTGATTGTTTACTGACCGTTGTCACGGCCATTGAAACTTGATGAAAATGAAGGCGGGGTTGGGTTGAACGGTAGCACTGTGTATTTAAGATGGGCAAATCTGTGCACCACTTTCACTGCTAACAGGACGCAACGCAGAAGAGGCCAGAAAGAAACATCTCTAGACTCCGAGGGAACCTCATGAGTAAAGATTTTTCACTGAGAGTTTGAGTTATTGGCCCAACTTGAGCATTGCCTTGTATTTTGACTACAGTAAGTGCTACTTGTTGGGGCGGTTGCACATGACAAATGCTACAGATTGCAAATGAAGAGAGGTACTATCGGAATCACGTTCAGATCACCTCAAACATAGACACTGATGATTCTGGTTTTCATAAGTGCTTCTCTTTGGGGTTGTCTTGGTTGTGAGTTCTTCAACAGACATATCATCAGATAAATGCAGAGAGTCATTTCACATCAGTTTTACATGACACGGGAAATGTATGAATCAGTCACTAACATTACCTGAACAGAAGCACTGACTTGGGTCCTGAATGCAGTAAGTGCTACTTGTTGGGGTAGTTTTTCTGACCTCTGATTTCCCAGGCTCCTTTCAAGCTATTTTTCCAAACGCCCATTCTAAATCAGTTGTTACATGAATGCTGTTTTGGCACTGGATGAGTTTTTGGCTTTACCCTGACATGAGCACTGAATGTTCAATTCAGTAAGTGCTACTTGTTGGGGCAGTTTTCATTGACATAAGTAACTCTACATATGAGGAGACATTTCTTGCGGAAATCACTCTCAGATCACCTCAAATACAGCCACTGATGATTCTTGCATTCATAAGTGCTAGTTTTTGGGGTTGTTGGTTGGGACAGATTCCTTCATACATATATCTCTACAAAGCGGATGGAAGAAGAAGAAACCACTTTTTTAAGTCAGAGACAAATTTCGGTGAGAGATACACTTCAACTTAAGCAACTCTCTGACTTCAACATTAAGAAAGTGCTATATAGTTGGGGTGTATTTCTCATGACATTGATGGCAATTCAAGTTTTTGTCATGTCTGTCTAGACTGTCATCATTATTACCCTAACACAAACACTAACTTTGGTTCTCAATGCAGTAAGTGCTTGTTGTTGGGGTAGTTGTATTGACCACTGCATCTTCAGATGTGTGATCTGTGTGTGAATTGAAAACCTCAGTAAGAGATACACCTCAACTTTAGCCACATTCTTTGAACAAAACAAAGGAAAGTGCTTTGAAGTTGGGGTGTGATTCTATACTGTGTCACTACCTAGACTTGATCCAGATTCACAATTTGTATACACATGCCCACCATGTCAGAATGAGTTTTTGGATATTTTTTCCCCTTTGTTGAAGTAGCCATTCAGTGCTAACTCTACTTCTCTGTATTGATTGCAGTTCTTTTGATGTAGTGTCAACTAGGTCCTCCAGGTGGCAATGTGTTGCATCAATGCAAACTCACTGCAATCTAATTGACCACTCAACATCTGCTAACGGCCAGCATGAATTTGAGATGACGGTTGTCTATTCACGTACAAAGAATGTGATTGTTTACTGACCGTTGTCACTGCCATTGAAACTTGATGAAAATGAAGGCGGGGTTGGGTTGAACGGTAGCACTGTGTATTTAAGATGGGCAAATCTGTGCACCACTTTCACTGCTAACAGGACGCAACGCAGAAGAGGTCAGAAAGAAACATCTCTAGACTCCGAGGGAACCTCATGAGTAAAGAAGATTTTTCACTGAGAGTTTGAGTTATTGGCCCAACTTGAGCATTGCCTTGTATTTTGACTACAGTAAGTGCTACTTGTTGGGGCGGTTGCACATGACAAATGCTACAGATTGCAAATGAAGAGAGGTACTATCGGAATCACGTTCAGATCACCTCAAACAGAGACACTGATGATTCTGGTTTTCATAAGTGCTTCTCTTTGGGGTTGTCTTGGTTGTGAGTTCTTCAACAGACATATCATCAGGTAATGCAGAGAGTCATTTCACATCAGTTTTACATGACACAGGAAATGTATGAATCGGTCACTAACATTACCTGAACAGAAGCACTGACTTGGGTCCTGAATGCAGTAAGTGCTACTTGTTGGGGTAGTTTTTCTGACCTCTGATTTCCCAGGCTCCTTTCAAGCTATTTTTCCAAACGCCCATTCTAAATCAGTTGTTACATGAATGCTGTTTTGGCACTGGATGAGTTTTTGGCTTTACCCTGACATGGGCACTGAATGTTCAATTCAGTAAGTGCTACTTGTTGGGGCAGTTTTCATTGACATAAGTAACTGTACATATGAGGAGACATTTCTTGCGGAAATCACTCTCAGATCACCTCAAATACAGCCACTGATGATTCTTGCATTCATAAGTGCTAGTTTTTGGGGTTGTCTTGGTTGGGACAGATTCCTTCATACATATATCTCTACAAAGCGGATGGAAGAAGAAGAAACCACTTTTTTAATTCAGAGACAAATTTCGGTGAGAGATACACCTCAACTTAAGCAACTCTCTGACTTCAACATTAAGAAAGTGCTATATAGTTGGGGTGTATTTCTCATGACATTGATGGCAATTCAAGTTTTTGTCATGTCTGTCTAGACTGTCATCATTATTACCCTAACACAAACACTAACTTTGGTTCTCAATGCAGTAAGTGCTTGTTGTTGGGGTAGTTGTATTGACCACTGCATCTTCAGATGTGTGATCCTAGTGTGAATTGAAAACCTCAGTAAGAGATACACCTCAACTTTAGCCACATTCTTTGAACAAAACAAAGGAAAGTGCTTTGAAGTTGGGGTGTGATTCTATACTGTGTCACTACCTAGACTTTATCCAGATTCACAATTTGTATACACATGCCCCCCATGTCAGAATGAGTTTTTGGATCTTTTTTCCCCTTTGTTGAAGTAGCCATTCAGTGCTAACTCTACTTCTCTGTATTGATTGCAGTTCTTTTGATGTAGTGTCAACTAGGTCCTCCAGGTGGCAATGTGTTGCATCAATGCAAACTCACTGCAATCTAATTGACCACTCAACATCTGCTAACGGCCAGCATGAATTTGAGATGACGGTTGTCTATTCACGTACAAAGAATGTGATTGTTTACTGACCGTTGTCACTGCCATTGAAACTTGATGAAAATGAAGGCGGGGTTGGGTTGAACGGTAGCACTGTGTATTTAAGATGGGCAAATCTGTGCACCACTTTCACTGCTAACAGGACGCAACGCAGAAGAGGTCAGAAAGAAAAATCTCTAGACTCCGAGGGAACCTCATGAGTAAAGAAGATTTTTCACTGAGAGTTTGAGTTATTGGCCCAACTTGAGCATTGCCTTGTATTTTGACTACAGTAAGTGCTACTTGTTGGGGCGGTTGCACATGACAAATGCTACAGATTGCAAATGAAGAGAGGTACTATCGGAATCACGTTCAGATCGCTTAAACAGAGACACTGACGATTCTGGTTTTCATAAGTGCTTCTCTTTGGGGTTGTCTTGGTTGAGAGTTCTTCAACAGACATATCATCAGATTAATGCAGAGAGTCATTTCACATCAGTTTTACATGACACGGGAAATGTATGAATCGGTCACTAACATTACCTGAACAGAAGCACTGACTTGGGTCCTGAATGCAGTAAGTGCTACTTGTTGGGGTAGTTTTTCTGACCTCTGATTTCCCAGGCTCCTTTCAAGCTATTTTTCCAAACGCCCATTCTAAATCAGTTGTTACATGAATGCTGTTTTGGCACTGGATGAGTTTTTGGCTTTACCCTGACATGAGCACTGAATGTTCAATTCAGTAAGTGCTACTTGTTGGGGCAGTTTTCATTGACATAAGTAACTGTACATATGAGGAGACATTTCTTGCGGAAATCACTCTCAGATCACCTCAAATACAGCCACTGATGATTCTTGCATTCATAAGTGCTAGTTTTTGGGGTTGTCTTGGTTGGGACAGATTCCTTCATACATATATCTCTACAAAGCGGATGGAAGAAGAAGAAACCACTTTTTTAATTCAGAGACAAATTTCGGTGAGAGATACACTTCAACTTAAGCAACTCTCTGACTTCAACATTAAGAAAGTGCTATATAGTTGGGGTGTATTTCTCATGACATTGATGGCAATTCAAGTTTTTGTCATGTCTGTCTAGACTGTCATCATTATTACCCTAACACAAACACTAACTTTGGTTCTCAATGCAGTAAGTGCTTGTTGTTGGGGTAGTTGTATTGACCACTGCATCTTCAGATGTGTGATCTGTGTGTGAATTGAAAACCTCAGTAAGAGATACACCTCAACTTTAGCCACATTCTTTGAACAAAACAAAGGAAAGTGCTTTGAAGTTGGGGTGTGATTCTATACTGTGTCACTACCTAGACTTGATCCAGATTCACAATTTGTATACACATGCCCCCCATGTCAGAATGAGTTTTTGGATCTTTTTTCCCCTTTGTTGAAGTAGCCATTCAGTGCTAACTCTACTTCTCTGTATTGATTGCAGTTCTTTTGATGTAGTGTCAACTAGGTCCTCCAGGTGGCAATGTGTTGCATCAATGCAAACTCACTGCAATCTAATTGACCACTCAACATCTGCTAACGGCCAGCATGAATTTGAGATGACGGTTGTCTATTCACGTACAAAGAATGTGATTGTTTACTGACCGTTGTCACTGCCATTGAAACTTGATGAAAATGAAGGCGGGGTTGGGTTGAACGGTAGCACTGTGTATTTAAGATGGGCAAATCTGTGCACCACTTTCACTGCTAACAGGACGCAACGCAGAAGAGGTCAGAAAGAAACATCTCTAGACTCCGAGGGAACCTCATGAGTAAAGAAGATTTTTCACTGAGAGTTTGAGTTATTGGCCCAACTTGAGCATTGCCTTGTATTTTGACTACAGTAAGTGCTACTTGTTGGGGCGGTTGCACATGACAAATGCTACAGATTGCAAATGAAGAGAGGTACTATCAGAATCACGTTCAGATCACCTCAAACAGAGACACTGATGATTCTGGTTTTCATAAGTGCTTCTCTTTGGGGTTGTCTTGGTTGTGAGTTCTTCAACAGACATATCATCAGGTAATGCAGAGAGTCATTTCACATCAGTTTTACATGACACAGGAAATGTATGAATCGGTCACTAACATTACCTGAACAGAAGCACTGACTTGGGTCCTGAATGCAGTAAGTGCTACTTGTTGGGGTAGTTTTTCTGACCTCTGATTTCCCAGGCTCCTTTCAAGCTATTTTTCCAAACGCCCATTCTAAATCAGTTGTTACATGAATGCTGTTTTGGCACTGGATGAGTTTTTGGCTTTACCCTGACATGAGCACTGAATGTTCAATTCAGTAAGTGCTACTTGTTGGGGCAGTTTTCATTGACATAAGTAACTGTACATATGAGGAGACATTTCTTGCGGAAATCACTCTCAGATCACCTCAAATACAGCCACTGATGATTCTTGCATTCATAAGTGCTAGTTTTTGGGGTTGTCTTGGTTGGGACAGATTCCTTCATACATATATCTCTACAAAGCGGATGGAAGAAGAAGAAACCACTTTTTTAATTCAGAGACAAATTTCGGTGAGAGATACACCTCAACTTAAGCAACTCTCTGACTTCAACATGAAGAAAGTGCTATATAGTTGGGGTGTATTTCTCATGACATTGATGGCAATTCAAGTTTTTGTCATGTCTGTCTAGACTGTCATCATTATTACCCTAACACAAACACTAACTTTGGTTCTCAATGCAGTAAGTGCTTGTTGTTGGGGTAGTTGTATTGACCACTGCATCTTCAGATGTGTGATCCTAGTGTGAATTGAAAACCTCAGTAAGAGATACACCTCAACTTTAGCCACATTCTTTGAACAAAACAAAGGAAAGTGCTTTGAAGTTGGGGTGTGATTCTATACTGTGTCACTACCTAGACTTTATCCAGATTCACAATTTGTATACACATGCCCCCCATGTCAGAATGAGTTTTTGGATCTTTTTTCCCCTTTGTTGAAGTAGCCATTCAGTGCTAACTCTACTTCTCTGTATTGATTGCAGTTCTTTTGATGTAGTGTCAACTAGGTCCTCCAGGTGGCAATGTGTTGCATCAATGCAAACTCACTGCAATCTAATTGACCACTCAACATCTGCTAACGGCCAGCATGAATTTGAGATGACGGTTGTCTATTCACGTACAAAGAATGTGATTGTTTACTGACCGTTGTCACTGCCATTGAAACTTGATGAAAATGAAGGCGGGGTTGGGTTGAACGGTAGCACTGTGTATTTAAGATGGGCAAATCTGTGCACCACTTTCACTGCTAACAGGACGCAACGCAGAAGAGGTCAGAAAGAAAAATCTCTAGACTCCGAGGGAACCTCATGAGTAAAGAAGATTTTTCACTGAGAGTTTGAGTTATTGGCCCAACTTGAGCATTGCCTTGTATTTTGACTACAGTAAGTGCTACTTGTTGGGGCGGTTGCACATGACAAATGCTACAGATTGCAAATGAAGAGAGGTACTATCGGAATCACGTTCAGATCGCTTAAACAGAGACACTGACGATTCTGGTTTTCATAAGTGCTTCTCTTTGGGGTTGTCTTGGTTGAGAGTTCTTCAACAGACATATCATCAGATTAACGCAGAGAGTCATTTCACATCAGTTTTACATGACACGGGAAATGTATGAATCGGTCACTAACATTACCTGAACAGAAGCACTGACTTGGGTCCTGAATGCAGTAAGTGCTACTTGTTGGGGTAGTTTTTCTGACCTCTGATTTCCCAGGCTCCTTTCAAGCTATTTTTCCAAACGCCCATTCTAAATCAGTTGTTACATGAATGCTGTTTTGGCACTGGATGAGTTTTTGGCTTTACCCTGACATGAGCACTGAATGTTCAATTCAGTAAGTGCTACTTGTTGGGGCAGTTTTCATTGACATAAGTAACTGTACATATGAGGAGACATTTCTTGCGGAAATCACTCTCAGATCACCTCAAATACAGCCACTGATGATTCTTGCATTCATAAGTGCTAGTTTTTGGGGTTGTCTTGGTTGGGACAGATTCCTTCATACATATATCTCTACAAAGCGGATGGAAGAAGAAGAAACCACTTTTTTAATTCAGAGACAAATTTCGGTGAGAGATACACCTCAACTTAAGCAACTCTCTGACTTCAACATTAAGAAAGTGCTATATAGTTGGGGTGTATTTCTCATGACATTGATGGCAATTCAAGTTTTTGTCATGTCTGTCTAGACTGTCATCATTATTACCCTAACACAAACACTAACTTTGGTTCTCAATGCAGTAAGTGCTTGTTGTTGGGGTAGTTGTATTGACCACTGCATCTTCAGATGTGTGATCCTAGTGTGAATTGAAAACCTCAGTAAGAGATACACCTCAACTTTAGCCACATTCTTTGAACAAAACAAAGGAAAGTGCTTTGAAGTTGGGGTGTGATTCTATACTGTGTCACTACCTAGACTTTATCCAGATTCACAATTTGTATACACATGCCCCCCATGTCAGAATGAGTTTTTGGATCTTTTTTCCCCTTTGTTGAAGTAGCCATTCAGTGCTAACTCTACTTCTCTGTATTGATTGCAGTTCTTTTGATGTAGTGTCAACTAGGTCCTCCAGGTGGCAATGTGTTGCATCAATGCAAACTCACTGCAATCTAATTGACCACTCAACATCTGCTAACGGCCAGCATGAATTTGAGATGACGGTTGTCTATTCACGTACAAAGAATGTGATTGTTTACTGACCGTTGTCACTGCCATTGAAACTTGATGAAAATGAAGGCGGGGTTGGGTTGAACGGTAGCACTGTGTATTTAAGATGGGCAAATCTGTGCACCACTTTCACTGCTAACAGGACGCAACGCAGAAGAGGTCAGAAAGAAAAATCTCTAGACTCCGAGGGAACCTCATGAGTAAAGAAGATTTTTCACTGAGAGTTTGAGTTATTGGCCCAACTTGAGCATTGCCTTGTATTTTGACTACAGTAAGTGCTACTTGTTGGGGCGGTTGCACATGACAAATGCTACAGATTGCAAATGAAGAGAGGTACTATCGGAATCACGTTCAGATCGCTTAAACAGAGACACTGACGATTCTGGTTTTCATAAGTGCTTCTCTTTGGGGTTGTCTTGGTTGAGAGTTCTTCAACAGACATATCATCAGATTAATGCAGAGAGTCATTTCACATCAGTTTTACATGACACGGGAAATGTATGAATCGGTCACTAACATTACCTGAACAGAAGCACTGACTTGGGTCCTGAATGCAGTAAGTGCTACTTGTTGGGGTAGTTTTTCTGACCTCTGATTTCCCAGGCTCCTTTCAAGCTATTTTTCCAAACGCCCATTCTAAATCAGTTGTTACATGAATGCTGTTTTGGCACTGGATGAGTTTTTGGCTTTACCCTGACATGAGCACTGAATGTTCAATTCAGTAAGTGCTACTTGTTGGGGCAGTTTTCATTGACATAAGTAACTGTACATATGAGGAGACATTTCTTGCGGAAATCACTCTCAGATCACCTCAAATACAGCCACTGATGATTCTTGCATTCATAAGTGCTAGTTTTTGGGGTTGTCTTGGTTGGGACAGATTCCTTCATACATATATCTCTACAAAGCGGATGGAAGAAGAAGAAACCACTTTTTTAATTCAGAGACAAATTTCGGTGAGAGATACACTTCAACTTAAGCAACTCTCTGACTTCAACATTAAGAAAGTGCTATATAGTTGGGGTGTATTTCTCATGACATTGATGGCAATTCAAGTTTTTGTCATGTCTGTCTAGACTGTCATCATTATTACCCTAACACAAACACTAACTTTGGTTCTCAATGCAGTAAGTGCTTGTTGTTGGGGTAGTTGTATTGACCACTGCATCTTCAGATGTGTGATCTGTGTGTGAATTGAAAACCTCAGTAAGAGATACACCTCAACTTTAGCCACATTCTTTGAACAAAACAAAGGAAAGTGCTTTGAAGTTGGGGTGTGATTCTATACTGTGTCACTACCTAGACTTGATCCAGATTCACAATTTGTATACACATGCCCCCCATGTCAGAATGAGTTTTTGGATCTTTTTTCCCCTTTGTTGAAGTAGCCATTCAGTGCTAACTCTACTTCTCTGTATTGATTGCAGTTCTTTTGATGTAGTGTCAACTAGGTCCTCCAGGTGGCAATGTGTTGCATCAATGCAAACTCACTGCAATCTAATTGACCACTCAACATCTGCTAACGGCCAGCATGAATTTGAGATGACGGTTGTCTATTCACGTACAAAGAATGTGATTGTTTACTGACCGTTGTCACTGCCATTGAAACTTGATGAAAATGAAGGCGGGGTTGGGTTGAACGGTAGCACTGTGTATTTAAGATGGGCAAATCTGTGCACCACTTTCACTGCTAACAGGACGCAACGCAGAAGAGGTCAGAAAGAAACATCTCTAGACTCCGAGGGAACCTCATGAGTAAAGAAGATTTTTCACTGAGAGTTTGAGTTATTGGCCCAACTTGAGCATTGCCTTGTATTTTGACTACAGTAAGTGCTACTTGTTGGGGCGGTTGCACATGACAAATGCTACAGATTGCAAATGAAGAGAGGTACTATCGGAATCACGTTCAGATCACCTCAAACAGAGACACTGATGATTCTGGTTTTCATAAGTGTTTCTCTTTGGGGTTGTCTTGGTTGTGAGTTCTTCAACAGACATATCATCAGGTAATGCAGAGAGTCATTTCACATCAGTTTTACATGACACAGGAAATGTATGAATCGGTCACTAACATTACCTGAACAGAAGCACTGACTTGGGTCCTGAATGCAGTAAGTGCTACTTGTTGGGGTAGTTTTTCTGACCTCTGATTTCCCAGGCTCCTTTCAAGCTATTTTTCCAAACGCCCATTCTAAATCAGTTGTTACATGAATGCTGTTTTGGCACTGGATGAGTTTTTGGCTTTACCCTGACATGAGCACTGAATGTTCAATTCAGTAAGTGCTACTTGTTGGGGCAGTTTTCATTGACATAAGTAACTGTACATATGAGGAGACATTTCTTGCGGAAATCACTCTCAGATCACCTCAAATACAGCCACTGATGATTCTTGCATTCATAAGTGCTAGTTTTTGGGGTTGTCTTGGTTGGGACAGATTCCTTCATACATATATCTCTACAAAGCGGATGGAAGAAGAAGAAACCACTTTTTTAATTCAGAGACAAATTTCGGTGAGAGATACACCTCAACTTAAGCAACTCTCTGACTTCAACATTAAGAAAGTGCTATATAGTTGGGGTGTATTTCTCATGACATTGATGGCAATTCAAGTTTTTGTCATGTCTGTCTAGACTGTCATCATTATTACCCTAACACAAACACTAACTTTGGTTCTCAATGCAGTAAGTGCTTGTTGTTGGGGTAGTTGTATTGACCACTGCATCTTCAGATGTGTGATCCTAGTGTGAATTGAAAACCTCAGTAAGAGATACACCTCAACTTTAGCCACATTCTTTGAACAAAACAAAGGAAAGTGCTTTGAAGTTGGGGTGTGATTCTATACTGTGTCACTACCTAGACTTGATCCAGATTCACAATTTGTATACACATGCCCCCCATGTCAGAATGAGTTTTTGGATCTTTTTTCCCCTTTGTTGAAGTAGCCATTCAGTGCTAACTCTACTTCTCTGTATTGATTGCAGTTCTTTTGATGTAGTGTCAACTAGGTCCTCCAGGTGGCAATGTGTTGCATCAATGCAAACTCACTGCAATCTAATTGACCACTCAACATCTGCTAACGGCCAGCATGAATTTGAGATGACGGTTGTCTATTCACGTACAAAGAATGTGATTGTTTACTGACCGTTGTCACTGCCATTGAAACTTGATGAAAATGAAGGCGGGGTTGGGTTGAACGGTAGCACTGTGTATTTAAGATGGGCAAATCTGTGCACCACTTTCACTGCTAACAGGACGCAACGCAGAAGAGGTCAGAAAGAAACATCTCTAGACTCCGAGGGAACCTCATGAGTAAAGAAGATTTTTCACTGAGAGTTTGAGTTATTGGCCCAACTTGAGCATTGCCTTGTATTTTGACTACAGTAAGTGCTACTTGTTGGGGCGGTTGCACATGACAAATGCTACAGACTGCAAATGAAGAGAGGTACTATCGGAATCACGTTCAGATCACCTCAAACAGAGACACTGATGATTCTGGTTTTCATAAGTGCTTCTCTTTGGGGTTGTCTTGGTTGTGAGTTCTTCAACAGACATATCATCAGGTAATGCAGAGAGTCATTTCACATCAGTTTTACATGACACAGGAAATGTATGAATCGGTCACTAACATTACCTGAACAGAAGCACTGACTTGGGTCCTGAATGCAGTAAGTGCTACTTGTTGGGGTAGTTTTTCTGACCTCTGATTTCCCAGGCTCCTTTCAAGCTATTTTTCCAAACGCCCATTCTAAATCAGTTGTTACATGAATGCTGTTTTGGCACTGGATGAGTTTTTGGCTTTACCCTGACATGAGCACTGAATGTTCAATTCAGTAAGTGCTACTTGTTGGGGCAGTTTTCATTGACATAAGTAACTGTACATATGAGGAGACATTTCTTGCGGAAATCACTCTCAGATCACCTCAAATACAGCCACTGATGATTCTTGCATTCATAAGTGCTAGTTTTTGGGGTTGTCTTGGTTGGGACAGATTCCTTCATACATATATCTCTACAAAGCGGATGGAAGAAGAAGAAACCACTTTTTTAATTCAGAGACAAATTTCGGTGAGAGATACACCTCAACTTAAGCAACTCTCTGACTTCAACATTAAGAAAGTGCTATATAGTTGGGGTGTATTTCTCATGACATTGATGGCAATTCAAGTTTTTGTCATGTCTGTCTAGACTGTCATCATTATTACCCTAACACAAACACTAACTTTGGTTCTCAATGCAGTAAGTGCTTGTTGTTGGGGTAGTTGTATTGACCACTGCATCTTCAGATGTGTGATCTGTGTGTGAATTGAAAACCTCAGTAAGAGATACACCTCAACTTTAGCCACATTCTTTGAACAAAACAAAGGAAAGTGCTTTGAAGTTGGGGTGTGATTCTATACTGTGTCACTACCTAGACTTGATCCAGATTCACAATTTGTATACACATGCCCCCCATGTCAGAATGAGTTTTTGGATCTTTTTTCCCCTTTGTTGAAGTAGCCATTCAGTGCTAACTCTACTTCTCTGTATTGATTGCAGTTCTTTTGATGTAGTGTCAACTAGGTCCTCCAGGTGGCAATGTGTTGCATCAATGCAAACTCACTGCAATCTAATTGACCACTCAACATCTGCTAACGGCCAGCATGAATTTGAGATGACGGTTGTCTATTCACGTACAAAGAATGTGATTGTTTACTGACCGTTGTCACTGCCATTGAAACTTGATGAAAATGAAGGCGGGGTTGGGTTGAACGGTAGCACTGTGTATTTAAGATGGGCAAATCTGTGCACCACTTTCACTGCTAACAGGACGCAACGCAGAAGAGGTCAGAAAGAAACATCTCTAGACTCCGAGGGAACCTCATGAGTAAAGAAGATTTTTCACTGAGAGTTTGAGTTATTGGCCCAACTTGAGCATTGCCTTGTATTTTGACTACAGTAAGTGCTACTTGTTGGGGCGGTTGCACATGACAAATGCTACAGATTGCAAATGAAGAGAGGTACTATCGGAATCACGTTCAGATCACCTCAAACAGAGACACTGATGATTCTGGTTTTCATAAGTGTTTCTCTTTGGGGTTGTCTTGGTTGTGAGTTCTTCAACAGACATATCATCAGGTAATGCAGAGAGTCATTTCACATCAGTTTTACATGACACAGGAAATGTATGAATCGGTCACTAACATTACCTGAACAGAAGCACTGACTTGGGTCCTGAATGCAGTAAGTGCTACTTGTTGGGGTAGTTTTTCTGACCTCTGATTTCCCAGGCTCCTTTCAAGCTATTTTTCCAAACGCCCATTCTAAATCAGTTGTTACATGAATGCTGTTTTGGCACTGGATGAGTTTTTGGCTTTACCCTGACATGAGCACTGAATGTTCAATTCAGTAAGTGCTACTTGTTGGGGCAGTTTTCATTGACATAAGTAACTGTACATATGAGGAGACATTTCTTGCGGAAATCACTCTCAGATCACCTCAAATACAGCCACTGATGATTCTTGCATTCATAAGTGCTAGTTTTTGGGGTTGTCTTGGTTGGGACAGATTCCTTCATACATATATCTCTACAAAGCGGATGGAAGAAGAAGAAACCACTTTTTTAATTCAGAGACAAATTTCGGTGAGAGATACACCTCAACTTAAGCAACTCTCTGACTTCAACATTAAGAAAGTGCTATATAGTTGGGGTGTATTTCTCATGACATTGATGGCAATTCAAGTTTTTGTCATGTCTGTCTAGACTGTCATCATTATTACCCTAACACAAACACTAACTTTGGTTCTCAATGCAGTAAGTGCTTGTTGTTGGGGTAGTTGTATTGACCACTGCATCTTCAGATGTGTGATCCTAGTGTGAATTGAAAACCTCAGTAAGAGATACACCTCAACTTTAGCCACATTCTTTGAACAAAACAAAGGAAAGTGCTTTGAAGTTGGGGTGTGATTCTATACTGTGTCACTACCTAGACTTGATCCAGATTCACAATTTGTATACACATGCCCCCCATGTCAGAATGAGTTTTTGGATCTTTTTTCCCCTTTGTTGAAGTAGCCATTCAGTGCTAACTCTACTTCTCTGTATTGATTGCAGTTCTTTTGATGTAGTGTCAACTAGGTCCTCCAGGTGGCAATGTGTTGCATCAATGCAAACTCACTGCAATCTAATTGACCACTCAACATCTGCTAACGGCCAGCATGAATTTGAGATGACGGTTGTCTATTCACGTACAAAGAATGTGATTGTTTACTGACCGTTGTCACTGCCATTGAAACTTGATGAAAATGAAGGCGGGGTTGGGTTGAACGGTAGCACTGTGTATTTAAGATGGGCAAATCTGTGCACCACTTTCACTGCTAACAGGACGCAACGCAGAAGAGGTCAGAAAGAAACATCTCTAGACTCCGAGGGAACCTCATGAGTAAAGAAGATTTTTCACTGAGAGTTTGAGTTATTGGCCCAACTTGAGCATTGCCTTGTATTTTGACTACAGTAAGTGCTACTTGTTGGGGCGGTTGCACATGACAAATGCTACAGACTGCAAATGAAGAGAGGTACTATCGGAATCACGTTCAGATCACCTCAAACAGAGACACTGATGATTCTGGTTTTCATAAGTGCTTCTCTTTGGGGTTGTCTTGGTTGTGAGTTCTTCAACAGACATATCATCAGGTAATGCAGAGAGTCATTTCACATCAGTTTTACATGACACAGGAAATGTATGAATCGGTCACTAACATTACCTGAACAGAAGCACTGACTTGGGTCCTGAATGCAGTAAGTGCTACTTGTTGGGGTAGTTTTTCTGACCTCTGATTTCCCAGGCTCCTTTCAAGCTATTTTTCCAAACGCCCATTCTAAATCAGTTGTTACATGAATGCTGTTTTGGCACTGGATGAGTTTTTGGCTTTACCCTGACATGAGCACTGAATGTTCAATTCAGTAAGTGCTACTTGTTGGGGCAGTTTTCATTGACATAAGTAACTGTACATATGAGGAGACATTTCTTGCGGAAATCACTCTCAGATCACCTCAAATACAGCCACTGATGATTCTTGCATTCATAAGTGCTAGTTTTTGGGGTTGTCTTGGTTGGGACAGATTCCTTCATACATATATCTCTACAAAGCGGATGGAAGAAGAAGAAACCACTTTTTTAATTCAGAGACAAATTTCGGTGAGAGATACACCTCAACTTAAGCAACTCTCTGACTTCAACATTAAGAAAGTGCTATATAGTTGGGGTGTATTTCTCATGACATTGATGGCAATTCAAGTTTTTGTCATGTCTGTCTAGACTGTCATCATTATTACCCTAACACAAACACTAACTTTGGTTCTCAATGCAGTAAGTGCTTGTTGTTGGGGTAGTTGTATTGACCACTGCATCTTCAGATGTGTGATCCTAGTGTGAATTGAAAACCTCAGTAAGAGATACACCTCAACTTTAGCCACATTCTTTGAACAAAACAAAGGAAAGTGCTTTGAAGTTGGGGTGTGATTCTATACTGTGTCACTACCTAGACTTTATCCAGATTCACAATTTGTATACACATGCCCACCATGTCAGAATGAGTTTCTGGATCTTTTTTTCCCCTTTGTTGAAGTAGCCATTCAGTGCTAACTCTACTTCTCTGTATTGATTGCAGTTCTTTTGATGTAGTGTCAACTAGGTCCTCCAGGTGGCAATGTGTTGCATCAATGCAAACTCACTGCAATCTAATTGACCACTCAACATCTGCTAACGGCCTGCATGAATTTGAGATGACGGTTGTCTATTCACGTACAAAGAATGTGATTGTTTACTGACCGTTGTCACGGCCATTGAAACTTGATGAAAATGAAGGCGGGGTTGGGTTGAACGGTAGCACTGTGTATTTAAGATGGGCAAATCTGTGCACCACTTTCACTGCTAACAGGACGCAACGCAGAAGAGGCCAGAAAGAAACATCTCTAGGCTCCGAGGGAACCTCATGAGTAAAGAAGATTTTTCACTGAGAGTTTGAGTTATTGGCCCAACTTGAGCATTGCCTTGTATTTTGACTACAGTAAGTGCTACTTGTTGGGGCGGTTGCACATGACAAATGCTACAGATTGCAAATGAAAAGAGGTACTATCGGAATCACGTTCAGATCACCTCAAACAGAGACACTGATGATTCTGGTTTTCATAAGTGCTTCTCTTTGGGGTTGTCTTGGTTGTGAGTTCTTCAACAGACATATCATCAGATAAATGCAGAGAGTCATTTCACATCAGTTTTACATGACACGGGAAATGTATGAATCGGTCACTAACATTACCTGAACAGAAGCACTGACTTGGGTCCTGAATGCAGTAAGTGCTACTTGTTGGGGTAGTTTTTCTGACCTCTGATTTCCCAGGCTCCTTTCAAGCTATTTTTCCAAACGCCCATTCTAAATCAGTTGTTACATGAATGCTGTTTTGGCAATGGATGAGTTTTTGGCTTTACCCTGACATGAGCACTGAATGTTCAATTCAGTAAGTGCCACTTGTTGGGGCAGTTTTCATTGACATAAGTAACTGTACATATGAGGAGACATTTCTTGCGGAAATCACTCTCAGATCACCTCAAATACAGCCACTGATGATTCTTGCATTCATAAGTGCTAGTTTTTGGGGTTGTCTTGGTTGGGACAGATTCCTTCATACATATATCTCTACAAAGCGGATGGAAGAAGAAGAAACCACTTTTTTAATTCAGAGACAAATTTCGGTGAGAGATACACTTCAACTTAAGCAACTCTCTGACTTCAACATTAAGAAAGTGCTATATAGTTGGGGTGTATTTCTCATGACATTGATGGCAATTCAAGTTTTTGTCATGTCTGTCTAGACTGTCATCATTATTACCCTAACACAAACACTAACTTTGGTTCTCAATGCAGTAAGTGCTTGTTGTTGGGGTAGTTGTATTGACCACTGCATCTTCAGATGTGTGATCTGTGTGTGAATTGAAAACCTCAGTAAGAGATACACCTCAACTTTAGCCACATTCTTTGAACAAAACAAAGGAAAGTGCTTTGAAGTTGGGGTGTGATTCTATACTGTGTCACTACCTAGACTTTATCCAGATTCACAATTTGTATACACATGCCCCCCATGTCAGAATGAGTTTTTGGATCTTTTTTCCCCTTTGTTGAAGTAGCCATTCAGTGCTAACTCTACTTCTCTGTATTGATTGCAGTTCTTTTGATGTAGTGTCAACTAGGTCCTCCAGGTGGCAATGTGTTGCATCAATGCAAACTCACTGCAATCTAATTGACCACTCAACATCTGCTAACGGCCAGCATGAATTTGAGATGACGGTTGTCTATTCACGTACAAAGAATGTGATTGTTTACTGACCGTTGTCACGGCCATTGAAACTTGATGAAAATGAAGGCGGGGTTGGGTTGAACGGTAGCACTGTGTATTTAAGATGGGCAAATCTGTGCACCACTTTCACTGCTAACAGGACGCAACGCAGAAGAGGCCAGAAAGAAACATCTCTAGACTCCGAGGGAACCTCATGAGTAAAGAAGATTTTTCACTGAGAGTTTGAGTTATTGGCCCAACTTGAGCATTGCCTTGTATTTTGACTACAGTAAGTGCTACTTGTTGGGGCGGTTGCACATGACAAATGCTACAGATTGCAAATGAAGAGAGGTACTATCGGAATCACGTTCAGATCACCTCAAACAGAGACACTGATGATTCTGGTTTTCATAAGTGCTTCTCTTTGGGGTTGTCTTGGTTGTGAGTTCTTCAACAGACATATCATCAGATAAATGCAGAGAGTCATTTCACATCAGTTTTACATGACACGGGAAATGTATGAATCGGTCACTAACATTACCTGAACAGAAGCACTGACTTGGGTCCTGAATGCAGTAAGTGCTACTTGTTGGGGTAGTTTTTCTGACCTCTGATTTCCCAGGCTCCTTTCAAGCTATTTTTCCAAACGCCCATTCTAAATCAGTTGTTACATGAATGCTGTTTTGGCAATGGATGAGTTTTTGGCTTTACCCTGACATGAGCACTGAATGTTCAATTCAGTAAGTGCCACTTGTTGGGGCAGTTTTCATTGACATAAGTAACTGTACATATGAGGAGACATTTCTTGCGGAAATCACTCTCAGATCACCTCAAATACAGCCACTGATGATTCTTGCATTCATAAGTGCTAGTTTTTGGGGTTGTCTTGGTTGGGACAGATTCCTTCATACATATATCTCTACAAAGCGGATGGAAGAAGAAGAAACCACTTTTTTAATTCAGAGACAAATTTCGGTGAGAGATACACTTCAACTTAAGCAACTCTCTGACTTCAACATTAAGAAAGTGCTATATAGTTGGGGTGTATTTCTCATGACATTGATGGCAATTCAAGTTTTTGTCATGTCTGTCTAGACTGTCATCATTATTACCCTAACACAAACACTAACTTTGGTTCTCAATGCAGTAAGTGCTTGTTGTTGGGGTAGTTGTATTGACCACTGCATCTTCAGATGTGTGATCTGTGTGTGAATTGAAAACCTCAGTAAGAGATACACCTCAACTTTAGCCACATTCTTTGAACAAAACAAAGGAAAGTGCTTTGAAGTTGGGGTGTGATTCTATACTGTGTCACTACCTAGACTTTATCCAGATTCACAATTTGTATACACATGCCCACCATGTCAGAATGAGTTTCTGGATCTTTTTTTCCCCTTTGTTGAAGTAGCCATTCAGTGCTAACTCTACTTCTCTGTATTGATTGCAGTTCTTTTGATGTAGTGTCAACTAGGTCCTCCAGGTGGCAATGTGTTGCATCAATGCAAACTCACTGCAATCTAATTGACCACTCAACATCTGCTAACGGCCTGCATGAATTTGAGATGACGGTTGTCTATTCACGTACAAAGAATGTGATTGTTTACTGACCGTTGTCACGGCCATTGAAACTTGATGAAAATGAAGGCGGGGTTGGGTTGAACGGTAGCACTGTGTATTTAAGATGGGCAAATCTGTGCACCACTTTCACTGCTAACAGGACGCAACGCAGAAGAGGCCAGAAAGAAACATCTCTAGGCTCCGAGGGAACCTCATGAGTAAAGAAGATTTTTCACTGAGAGTTTGAGTTATTGGCCCAACTCGAGCATTGCCTTGTATTTTGACTACAGTAAGTGCTACTTGTTGGGGCGGTTGCACATGACAAATGCTACAGATTGCAAATGAAAAGAGGTACTATCGGAATCACGTTCAGATCACCTCAAACAGAGACACTGATGATTCTGGTTTTCATAAGTGCTTCTCTTTGGGGTTGTCTTGGTTGTGAGTTCTTCAACAGACATATCATTAGATAAATGCAGAGAGTCATTTCACATCAGTTTTACATGACACGGGAAATGTATGAATCGGTCACTAACATTACCTGAACAGAAGCACTGACTTGGGTCCTGAATGCAGTAAGTGCTACTTGTTGGGGTAGTTTTTCTGACCTCTGATTTCCCAGGCTCCTTTCAAGCTATTTTTCCAAACGCCCATTCTAAATCAGTTGTTACATGAATGCTGTTTTGGCAATGGATGAGTTTTTGGCTTTACCCTGACATGAGCACTGAATGTTCAATTCAGTAAGTGCCACTTGTTGGGGCAGTTTTCATTGACATAAGTAACTGTACATATGAGGAGACATTTCTTGCGGAAATCACTCTCAGATCACCTCAAATACAGCCACTGATGATTCTTGCATTCATAAGTGCTAGTTTTTGGGGTTGTCTTGGTTGGGACAGATTCCTTCATACATATATCTCTACAAAGCGGATGGAAGAAGAAGAAACCACTTTTTTAATTCAGAGACAAATTTTGGTGAGAGATACACTTCAACTTAAGCAACTCTCTGACTTCAACATTAAGAAAGTGCTATATAGTTGGGGTGTATTTCTCATGACATTGATGGCAATTCAAGTTTTTGTCATGTCTGTCTAGACTGTCATCATTATTACCCTAACACAAACACTAACTTTGGTTCTCAATGCAGTAAGTGCTTGTTGTTGGGGTAGTTGTATTGACCACTGCATCTTCAGATGTGTGATCTGTGTGTGAATTGAAAACCTCAGTAAGAGATACACCTCAACTTTAGCCACATTCTTTGAACAAAACAAAGGAAAGTGCTTTGAAGTTGGGGTGTGATTCTATACTGTGTCACTACCTAGACTTTATCCAGATTCACAATTTGTATACACATGCCCACCATGTCAGAATGAGTTTCTGGATCTTTTTTTCCCCTTTGTTGAAGTAGCCATTCAGTGCTAACTCTACTTCTCTGTATTGATTGCAGTTCTTTTGATGTAGTGTCAACTAGGTCCTCCAGGTGGCAATGTGTTGCATCAATGCAAACTCACTGCAATCTAATTGACCACTCAACATCTGCTAACGGCCAGCATGAATTTGAGATGACGGTTGTCTATTCACGTACAAAGAATGTGATTGTTTACTGACCGTTGTCACGGCCATTGAAACTTGATGAAAATGAAGGCGGGGTTGGGTTGAACGGTAGCACTGTGTATTTAAGATGGGCAAATCTGTGCACCACTTTCACTGCTAACAGGACGCAACGCAGAAGAGGCCAGAAAGAAACATCTCTAGACTCCGAGGGAACCTCATGAGTAAAGAAGATTTTTCACTGAGAGTTTGAGTTATTGGCCCAACTTGAGCATTGCCTTGTATTTTGACTACAGTAAGTGCTACTTGTTGGGGCGGTTGCACATGACAAATGCTACAGATTGCAAATGAAGAGAGGTACTATCGGAATCACGTTCAGATCACCTCAAACAGAGACACTGATGATTCTGGTTTTCATAAGTGCTTCTCTTTGGGGTTGTCTTGGTTGTGAGTTCTTCAACAGACATATCATCAGATAAATGCAGAGAGTCATTTCACATCAGATATGACACGGGAAATGTATGAATCGGTCACTAACATTACCTGAACAGAAGCACTGACTTGGGTCCTGAATGCAGTAAGTGCTACTTGTTGGGGTAGTTTTTCTGACCTCTGATTTCCCAGGCTCCTTTCAAGCTATTTTTCCAAACGCCCATTCTAAATCAGTTGTTACATGAATGCTGTTTTGGCACTGGATGAGTTTTTGGCTTTACCCTGACATGAGCACTGAATGTTCAATCCAGTAAGTGCCACTTGTTGGGGCAGTTTTCATTGACATAAGTAACTGTACATATGAGGAGACATTTCTTGCGGAAATCACTCTCAGATCACCTCAAATACAGCCACTGATGATTCTTGCATTCATAAGTGCTAGTTTTTGGGGTTGTCTTGGTTGGGACAGATTCCTTCATACATATATCTCTACAAAGCGGATGGAAGAAGAAGAAACCACTTTTTTAATTCAGAGACAAATTTCAGTGAGAGATACACTTCAACTTAAGCAACTCTCTGACTTCAACATTAAGAAAGTGCTATATAGTTGGGGTGTATTTCTCATGACATTGATGGCAATTCAAGTTTTTGTCATGTCTGTCTAGACTGTCATCATTATTACCCTAACACAAACACTAACTTTGGTTCTCAATGCAGTAAGTGCTTGTTGTTGGGGTAGTTGCATTGACCACTGCATCTTCAGATGTGTGATCTGTGTGTGAATTGAAAACCTCAGTAAGAGATACACCTCAACTTTAGCCACATTCTTTGAACAAAACAAAGGAAAGTGCTTTGAAGTTGGGGTGTGATTCCATACTGTGTCACTACCTAGACTTGATCCAGATTCACAATTTGTATACACATGCCCACCATGTCAGAATGAGTTTTTGGATCTTTTTTCCCCTTTGTTGAAGTAGCCATTCAGTGCTAACTCTACTTCTCTGTATTGATTGCAGTTCTTTTGATGTAGTGTCAACTAGGTCCTCCAGGTGGCAATGTGTTGCATCAATGCAAACTCACTGCAATCTAATTGACCACTCAACATCTGCTAACGGCCTGCATGAATTTGAGATGACGGTTGTCTATTCACGTACAAAGAATGTGATTGTTTACTGACCGTTGTCACGGCCATTGAAACTTGATGAAAATGAAGGCGGGGTTGGGTTGAACGGTAGCACTGTGTATTTAAGATGGGCAAATCTGTGCACCACTTTCACTGCTAACAGGACGCAACGCAGAAGAGGCCAGAAAGAAACATCTCTAGACTCCGAGGGAACCTCATGAGTAAAGAAGATTTTTCACTGAGAGTTTGAGTTATTGGCCCAACTCGAGCATTGCCTTGTATTTTGACTACAGTAAGTGCTACTTGTTGGGGCGGTTGCACATGACAAATGCTACAGATTGCAAATGAAGAGAGGTACTATCGGAATCACGTTCAGATCACCTCAAACAGAGACACTGATGATTCTGGTTTTCATAAGTGCTTCTCTTTGGGGTTGTCTTGGTTGTGAGTTCTTCAACAGACATATCATCAGATAAATGCAGAGAGTCATTTCACATCAGATATGACACGGGAAATGTATGAATCGGTCACTAACATTACCTGAACAGAAGCACTGACTTGGGTCCTGAATGCAGTAAGTGCTACTTGTTGGGGTAGTTTTTCTGACCTCTGATTTCCCAGGCTCCTTTCAAGCTATTTTTCCAAACGCCCATTCTAAATCAGTTGTTACATGAATGCTGTTTTGGCACTGGATGAGTTTTTGGCTTTACCCTGACATGAGCACTGAATGTTCAATCCAGTAAGTGCCACTTGTTGGGGCAGTTTTCATTGACATAAGTAACTGTACATATGAGGAGACATTTCTTGCGGAAATCACTCTCAGATCACCTCAAATACAGCCACTGATGATTCTTGCATTCATAAGTGCTAGTTTTTGGGGTTGTCTTGGTTGGGACAGATTCCTTCATACATATATCTCTACAAAGCGGATGGAAGAAGAAGAAACCACTTTTTTAATTCAGAGACAAATTTCAGTGAGAGATACACTTCAACTTAAGCAACTCTCTGACTTCAACATTAAGAAAGTGCTATATAGTTGGGGTGTATTTCTCATGACATTGATGGCAATTCAAGTTTTTGTCATGTCTGTCTAGACTGTCATCATTATTACCCTAACACAAACACTAACTTTGGTTCTCAATGCAGTAAGTGCTTGTTGTTGGGGTAGTTGCATTGACCACTGCATCTTCAGATGTGTGATCTGTGTGTGAATTGAAAACCTCAGTAAGAGATACACCTCAACTTTAGCCACATTCTTTGAACAAAACAAAGGAAAGTGCTTTGAAGTTGGGGTGTGATTCCATACTGTGTCACTACCTAGACTTGATCCAGATTCACAATTTGTATACACATGCCCACCATGTCAGAATGAGTTTTTGGATCTTTTTTCCCCTTTGTTGAAGTAGCCATTCAGTGCTAACTCTACTTCTCTGTATTGATTGCAGTTCTTTTGATGTAGTGTCAACTAGGTCCTCCAGGTGGCAATGTGTTGCATCAATGCAAACTCACTGCAATCTAATTGACCACTCAACATCTGCTAACGGCCTGCATGAATTTGAGATGACGGTTTTCTATTCACGTACAAAGAATGTGATTGTTTACTGACCGTTGTCACGGCCATTGAAACTTGATGAAAATGAAGGCGGGGTTGGGTTGAACGGTAGCACTGTGTATTTAAGATGGGCAAATCTGTGCACCACTTTCACTGCTAACAGGACGCAACGCAGAAGAGGCCAGAAAGAAACATCTCTAGACTCCGAGGGAACCTCATGAGTAAAGAAGATTTTTCACTGAGAGTTTGAGTTATTGGCCCAACTCGAGCATTGCCTTGTATTTTGACTACAGTAAGTGCTACTTGTTGGGGCGGTTGCACATGACAAATGCTACAGATTGCAAATGAAGAGAGGTACTATCGGAATCACGTTCAGATCACCTCAAACAGAGACACTGATGATTCTGGTTTTCATAAGTGCTTCTCTTTGGGGTTGTCTTGGTTGTGAGTTCTTCAACAGACATATCATCAGATAAATGCAGAGAGTCATTTCACATCAGTTTTACATGACACGGGAAATGTATGAATCGGTCACTAACATTACCTGAACAGAAGCACTGACTTGGGTCCTGAATGCAGTAAGTGCTACTTGTTGGGGTAGTTTTTCTGACCTCTGATTTCCCAGGCTCCTTTCAAGCTATTTTTCCAAACGCCCATTCTAAATCAGTTGTTACATGAATGCTGTTTTGGCACTGGATGAGTTTTTGGCTTTACCCTGACATGAGCACTGAATGTTCAATCCAGTAAGTGCCACTTGTTGGGGCAGTTTTCATTGACATAAGTAACTGTACATATGAGGAGACATTTCTTGCGGAAATCACTCTCAGATCACCTCAAATACAGCCACTGATGATTCTTGCATTCATAAGTGCTAGTTTTTGGGGTTGTCTTGGTTGGGACAGATTCCTTCATACATATATCTCTACAAAGCGGATGGAAGAAGAAGAAACCACTTTTTTAATTCAGAGACAAATTTCAGTGAGAGATACACTTCAACTTAAGCAACTCTCTGACTTCAACATTAAGAAAGTGCTATATAGTTGGGGTGTATTTCTCATGACATTGATGGCAATTCAAGTTTTTGTCATGTCTGTCTAGACTGTCATCATTATTACCCTAACACAAACACTAACTTTGGTTCTCAATGCAGTAAGTGCTTGTTGTTGGGGTAGTTGCATTGACCACTGCATCTTCAGATGTGTGATCTGTGTGTGAATTGAAAACCTCAGTAAGAGATACACCTCAACTTTAGCCACATTCTTTGAACAAAACAAAGGAAAGTGCTTTGAAGTTGGGGTGTGATTCCATACTGTGTCACTACCTAGACTTGATCCAGATTCACAATTTGTATACACATGCCCACCATGTCAGAATGAGTTTTTGGATCTTTTTTCCCCTTTGTTGAAGTAGCCATTCAGTGCTAACTCTACTTCTCTGTATTGATTGCAGTTCTTTTGATGTAGTGTCAACTAGGTCCTCCAGGTGGCAATGTGTTGCATCAATGCAAACTCACTGCAATCTAATTGACCACTCAACATCTGCTAACGGCCTGCATGAATTTGAGATGACGGTTGTCTATTCACGTACAAAGAATGTGATTGTTTACTGACCGTTGTCACGGCCATTGAAACTTGATGAAAATGAAGGCGGGGTTGGGTTGAACGGTAGCACTGTGTATTTAAGATGGGCAAATCTGTGCACCACTTTCACTGCTAACAGGACGCAACGCAGAAGAGGCCAGAAAGAAACATCTCTAGACTCCGAGGGAACCTCATGAGTAAAGAAGATTTTTCACTGAGAGTTTGAGTTATTGGCCCAACTCGAGCATTGCCTTGTATTTTGACTACAGTAAGTGCTACTTGTTGGGGCGGTTGCACATGACAAATGCTACAGATTGCAAATGAAGAGAGGTACTATCGGAATCACGTTCAGATCACGTCAAACAGAGACACTGATGATTCTGGTTTTCATAAGTGCTTCTCTTTGGGGTTGTCTTGGTTGTGAGTTCTTCAACAGACATATCATCAGATAAATGCAGAGAGTCATTTCACATCAGTTTTACATGACACGGGAAATGTATGAATCGGTCACTAACATTACCTGAACAGAAGCACTGACTTGGGTCCTGAATGCAGTAAGTGCTACTTGTTGGGGTAGTTTTTCTGACCTCTGATTTCCCAGGCTCCTTTCAAGCTATTTTTCCAAACGCCCATTCTAAATCAGTTGTTACATGAATGCTGTTTTGGCAATGGATGAGTTTTTGGCTTTACCCTGACATGAGCACTGAATGTTCAATCCAGTAAGTGCCACTTGTTGGGGCAGTTTTCATTGACATAAGTAACTGTACATATGTGGAGACATTTCTTGCGGAAATCACTCTCAGATCACCTCAAATACAGCCACTGATGATTCTTGCATTCATAAGTGCTAGTTTTTGGGGTTGTCTTGGTTGGGACAGATTCCTTCATACATATATCTCTACAAAGCGGATGGAAGAAGAAGAAACCACTTTTTTAATTCAGAGACAAATTTCGGTGAGAGATACACTTCAACTTAAGCAACTCTCTGACTTCAACATTAAGAAAGTGCTATATAGTTGGGGTGTATTTCTCATGACATTGATGGCAATTCAAGTTTTTGTCATGTCTGTCTAGACTGTCATCATTATTACCCTAACACAAACACTAACTTTGGTTCTCAATGCAGTAAGTGCTTGTTGTTGGGGTAGTTGTATTGACCACTGCATCTTCAGATGTGTGATCTGTGTGTGAATTGAAAACCTCAGTAAGAGATACACCTCAACTTTAGCCACATTCTTTGAACAAAACAAAGGAAAGTGCTTTGAAGTTGGGGTGTGATTCTATACTGTGTCACTACCTAGACTTTATCCAGATTCACAATTTGTATACACATGCCCACCATGTCAGAATGAGTTTTTGGATCTTTTTTCCCCTTTGTTGAAGTGGCCATTCAGTGCTAACTCTACTTCTCTGTATTGATTGCAGTTCTTTTGATGTAGTGTCAACTAGGTCCTCCAGGTGGCAATGTGTTGCATCAATGCAAACTCACTGCAATCTAATTGACCACTCAACACCTGCTAACGGCCTGCATGAATTTGAGATGACGGTTGTCTATTCACGTACAAAGAATGTGATTGTTTACTGACCGTTGTCACGGCCATTGAAACTTGATGAAAATGAAGGCGGGGTTGGGTTGAACGGTAGCACTGTGTATTTAAGATGGGCAAATCTGTGCACCACTTTCACTGCTAACAGGACGCAACGCAGAAGAGGCCAGAAAGAAACATCTCTAGACTCCGAGGGAACCTCATGAGTAAAGAAGATTTTTCACTGAGAGTTTGAGTTATTGGCCCAACTTGAGCATTGCCTTGTATTTTGACTACAGTAAGTGCTACTTGTTGGGGCGGTTGCACATGACAAATGCTACAGATTGCAAATGAAGAGAGGTACTATCGGAATCACGTTCAGATCACCTCAAACAGAGACACTGATGATTCTGGTTTTCATAAGTGCTTCTCTTTGGGGTTGTCTTGGTTGTGAGTTCTTCAACAGACATATCATCAGATAAATGCAGAGAGTCATTTCACATCAGTTTTACATGACACGGGAAATGTATGAATCGGTCACTAACATTACCTGAACAGAAGCACTGACTTGGGTCCTGAATGCAGTAAGTGCTACTTGTTGGGGTAGTTTTTCTGACCTCTGATTTCCCAGGCTCCTTTCAAGCTATTTTTCCAAACGCCCATTCTAAATCAGTTACATGAATGCTGTTTTGGCAATGGATGAGTTTTTGGCTTTACCCTGACATGAGCACTGAATGTTCAATTCAGTAAGTGCCACTTGTTGGGGCAGTTTTCATTGACATAAGTAACTGTACATATGAGGAGACATTTCTTGCGGAAATCACTCTCAGATCACCTCAAATACAGCCACTGATGATTCTTGCATTCATAAGTGCTAGTTTTTGGGGTTGTCTTGGTTGGGACAGATTCCTTCATACATATATCTCTACAAAGCGGATGGAAGAAGAAGAAACCACTTTTTTAATTCAGAGACAAATTTCGGTGAGAGATACACTTCAACTTAAGCAACTCTCTGACTTCAACATTAAGAAAGTGCTATATAGTTGGGGTGTATTTCTCATGACATTGATGGCAATTCAAGTTTTTGTCATGTCTGTCTAGACTGTCATCATTATTACCCTAACACAGACACTAACTTTGATTCTCAATGCAGTAAGTGCTTGTTGTTGGGGTAGTTGTATTGACCACTGCATCTTCAGATGTGTGATCTGTGTGTGAATTGAAAACCTCAGTAAGAGATACACCTCAACTTTAGCCACATTCTTTGAACAAAACAAAGGAAAGTGCTTTGAAGTTGGGGTGTGATTCTATACTGTGTCACTACCTAGACTTGATCCAGATTCACAATTTGTATACACATGCCCACCATGTCAGAATGAGTTTTTGGATCATTTTTCCCCTTTGTTGAAGTAGCCATTCAGTGCTAACTCTACTTCTCTGTATTGATTGCAGTTCTTTTGATGTAGTGTCAACTAGGTCCTCCAGGTGGCAATGTGTTGCATCAATGCAAACTCACTGCAATCTAATTGACCACTCAACATCTGCTAACGGCCTGCATGAATTTGAGATGACAGTTGTCTATTCACGTACAAAGAATGTGATTGTTTACTGACCGTTGTCACGGCCATTGAAACTTGATGAAAATGAAGGCGGGGTTGGGTTGAACGGTAGCACTGTGTATTTAAGATGGGCAAATCTGTGCACCACTTTCACTGCTAACAGGACGCAACGCAGAAGAGGCCAGAAAGAAACATCTCTAGACTCCGAGGGAACCTCATGAGTAAAGAAGATTTTTCACTGAGAGTTTGAGTTATTGGCCCAACTTGAGCATTGCCTTGTATTTTGACTACAGTAAGTGCTACTTGTTGGGGCGGTTGCACATGACAAATGCTACAGATTGCAAATGAAGAGAGGTACTATCGGAATCACGTTCAGATCACCTCAAACAGAGACACTGATGATTCTGGTTTTCATAAGTGCTTCTCTTTGGGGTTGTCTTGGTTGTGAGTTCTTCAACAGACATATCATCAGATAAATGCAGAGAGTCATTTCACATCAGTTTTACATGACACGGGAAATGTATGAATCGGTCACTAACATTACCTGAACAGAAGCACTGACTTGGGTCCTGAATGCAGTAAGTGCTACTTGTTGGGGTAGTTTTTCTGACCTCTGATTTCCCAGGCTCCTTTCAAGCTATTTTTCCAAACGCCCATTCTAAATCAGTTGTTACATGAATGCTGTTTTGGCAATGGATGAGTTTTTGGCTTTACCCTGACATGAGCACTGAATGTTCAATTCAGTAAGTGCCACTTGTTGGGGCAGTTTTCATTGACATAAGTAACTGTACATATGAGGAGACATTTCTTGCGGAAATCACTCTCAGATCACCTCAAATACAGCCACTGATGATTCTTGCATTCATAAGTGCTAGTTTTTGGGGTTGTCTTGGTTGGGACAGATTCCTTCATACATATATCTCTACAAAGCGGATGGAAGAAGAAGAAACCACTTTTTTAATTCAGAGACAAATTTCGGTGAGAGATACACTTCAACTTAAGCAACTCTCTGACTTCAACATTAAGAAAGTGCTATATAGTTGGGGTGTATTTCTCATGACATTGATGGCAATTCAAGTTTTTGTCATGTCTGTCTAGACTGTCATCTTTATTACCCTAACACAAACACTAACTTTGGTTCTCAATGCAGTAAGTGCTTGTTGTTGGGGTAGTTGCATTGACCACTGCATCTTCAGATGTGTGATCTGTGTGTGAATTGAAAACCTCAGTAAGAGATACACCTCAACTTTAGCCACATTCTTTGAACAAAACAAAGGAAAGTGCTTTGAAGTTGGGGTGTGATTCTATACTGTGTCACTACCTAGACTTGATCCAGATTCACAATTTGTATACACATGCCCACCATGTCAGAATGAGTTTTTGGATCTTTTTTCCCCTTTGTTGAAGTAGCCATTCAGTGCTAACTCTACTTCTCTGTATTGATTGCAGTTCTTTTGATGTAGTGTCAACTAGGTCCTCCAGGTGGCAAAGTGTTGCATCAATGCAAACTCACTGCAATCTAATTGACCACTCAACAGCTGCTAACGGCCTGCATGAATTTGAGATGACGGTTGTCTATTCACGTACAAAGAATGTGATTGTTTACTGACCGTTGTCACGGCCATTGAAACTTGATGAAAATGAAGGCGGGGTTGGGTTGAACGGTAGCACTGTGTATTCAAGATGGGCAAATCTGTGCACCACTTTCACTGCTAACAGGACGCAACGCAGAAGAGGCCAGAAAGAAACATCTCTAGACTCCGAGGGAACCTCATGAGTAAAGAAGATTTTTCACTGAGAGTTTGAGTTATTGGCCCAACTTGAGCATTGCCTTGTATTTTGACTACAGTAAGTGCTACTTGTTGGGGCGGTTGCACATGACAAATGCTACAGATTGCAAATGAAGAGAGGTACTATCGGAATCACGTTCAGATCACCTCAAACAGAGACACTGATGATTCTGGTTTTCATAAGTGCTTCTCTTTGGGGTTGTCTTGGTTGTGAGTTCTTCAACAGACATATCATCAGATAAATGCAGAGAGTCATTTCACATCAGTTTTACATGACACGGGAAATGTATGAATCGGTCACTAACATTACCTGAACAGAAGCACTGACTTGGGTCCTGAATGCAGTAAGTGCTACTTGTTGGGGTAGTTTTTCTGACCTCTGATTTCCCAGGCTCCTTTCAAGCTATTTTTCCAAACGCCCATTCTAAATCAGTTGTTACATGAATGCTGTTTTGGCAATGGATGAGTTTTTGGCTTTACCCTGACATGAGCACTGAATGTTCAATTCAGTAAGTGCCACTTGTTGGGGCAGTTTTCATTGACATAAGTAACTGTACATATGAGGAGACATTTCTTGCGGAAATCACTCTCAGATCACCTCAAATACAGCCACTGATGATTCTTGCATTCATAAGTGCTAGTTTTTGGGGTTGTCTTGGTTGGGACAGATTCCTTCATACATATATCTCTACAAAGCGGATGGAAGAAGAAGAAACCACTTTTTTAATTCAGAGACAAATTTCGGTGAGAGATACACTTCAACTTAAGCAACTCTCTGACTTCAACATTAAGAAAGTGCTATATAGTTGGGGTGTATTTCTCATGACATTGATGGCAATTCAAGTTTTTGTCATGTCTGTCTAGACTGTCATCATTATTACCCTAACACAAACACTAACTTTGGTTCTCAATGCAGTAAGTGCTTGTTGTTGGGGTAGTTGCATTGACCACTGCATCTTCAGATGTGTGATCTGTGTGTGAATTGAAAACCTCAGTAAGAGATACACCTCAACTTTAGCCACATTCTTTGAACAAAACAAAGGAAAGTGCTTTGAAGTTGGGGTGTGATTCTATACTGTGTCACTACCTAGACTTGATCCAGATTCACAATTTGTATACACATGCCCACCATGTCAGAATGAGTTTTTGGATCATTTTTCCCCTTTGTTGAAGTAGCCATTCAGTGCTAACTCTACTTCTCTGTATTGATTGCAGTTCTTTTGATGTAGTGTCAACTAGGTCCTCCAGGTGCCAATGTGTTGCATCAATGCAAACTCACTGCAATCTAATTGACCACTCAACATCTGCTAACGGCCTGCATGAATTTGAGATGACGGTTGTCTATTCACGTACAAAGAATGTGATTGTTTACTGACCGTTGTCACGGCCATTGAAACTTGATGAAAATGAAGGCGGGGTTGGGTTGAACGGTAGCACTGTGTATTTAAGATGGGCAAATCTGTGCACCACTTTCACTGCTAACAGGACGCAACGCAGAAGAGGCCAGAAAGAAACATCTCTAGACTCCGAGGGAACCTCATGAGTAAAGAAGATTTTTCACTGAGAGTTTGAGTTATTGGCCCAACTTGAGCATTGCCTTGTATTTTGACTACAGTAAGTGCTACTTGTTGGGGCGGTTGCACATGACAAATGCTACAGATTGCAAATGAAGAGAGGTACTATCGGAATCACGTTCAGATCACCTCAAACAGAGACACTGATGATTCTGGTTTTCATAAGTGCTTCTCTTTGGGGTTGTCTTGGTTGTGAGTTCTTCAACAGACATATCATCAAATAAATGCAGAGAGTCATTTCACATCAGTTTTACATGACACGGGAAATGTATGAATCGGTCACTAACATTACCTGAACAGAAGCACTGACTTGGGTCCTGAATGCAGTAAGTGCTACTTGTTGGGGTAGTTTTTCTGACCTCTGATTTCCCAGGCTCCTTTCAAGCTATTTTTCCAAACACCCATTCTAAATCAGTTGTTACATGAATGCTGTTTTGGCAATGGATGAGTTTTTGGCTTTACCCTGACATGAGCACTGAATGTTCAATTCAGTAAGTGCCACTTGTTGGGGCAGTTTTCATTGACATAAGTAACTGTACATATGAGGAGACATTTCTTGCGGAAATCACTCTCAGATCACCTCAAATACAGCCACTGATGATTCTTGCATTCATAAGTGCTAGTTTTTGGGGTTGTCTTGGTTGGGACAGATTCCTTCATACATATATCTCTACAAAGCGGATGGAAGAAGAAGAAACCACTTTTTTAATTCAGAGACAAATTTCGGTGAGAGATACACTTCAACTTAAGCAACTCTCTGACTTCAACATTAAGAAAGTGCTATATAGTTGGGGTGCATTTCTCATGACATTGATGGCAATTCAAGTTTTTGTCATGTCTGTCTAGACTGTCATCATTATTACCCTAACACAGACACTAACTTTGATTCTCATTGCGGTAAGTGCTTGTTGTTGGGGTAGTTGTATTGACCACTGCATCTTCAGATGTGTGATCTGTGTGTGAATTGAAAACCTCAGTACAATTTGTATACACATGCCCACCATGTCAGAATGAGTTTTTGGATCTTTTTTCCCCTTTGTTGAAGTAGCCATTCAGTGCTAACTCTACTTCTCTGTATTGATTGCAGTTCTTTTGATGTAGTGTCAACTAGGTCCTCCAGGTGCCAATGTGTTGCATCAATGCAAACTCACTGCAATCTAATTGACCACTCAACATCTGCTAACGGCCTGCATGAATTTGAGATGACGGTTGTCTATTCACGTACAAAGAATGTGATTGTTTACTGACCGTTGTCACGGCCATTGAAACTTGATGAAAATGAAGGCGGGGTTGGGTTGAACGGTAGCACTGTGTATTTAAGATGGGCAAATCTGTGCACCACTTTCACTGCTAACAGGACGCAACGCAGAAGAGGCCAGAAAGAAACATCTCTAGGCTCCGAGGGAACCTCATGAGTAAAGAAGATTTTTCACTGAGAGTTTGAGTTATTGGCCCAACTTGAGCATTGCCTTGTATTTTGACTACAGTAAGTGCTACTTGTTGGGGCGGTTGCACATGACAAATGCTACAGATTGCAAATGAAGAGAGGTACTATCGGAATCACGTTCAGATCACCTCAAACAGAGACACTGATGATTCTGGTTTTCATAAGTGCTTCTCTTTGGGGTTGTCTTGGTTGTGAGTTCTTCAACAGACATATCATCAGATAAATGCAGAGAGTCATTTCACATCAGTTTTACATGACACGGGAAATGTATGAATCGGTCACTAACATTACCTGAACAGAAGCACTGACTTGGGTCCTGAATGCAGTAAGTGCTACTTGTTGGGGTAGTTTTTCTGACCTCTGATTTCCCAGGCTCCTTTCAAGCTATTTTTCCAAACGCCCATTCTAAATCAGTTGTTACATGAATGCTGTTTTGGCAATGGATGAGTTTTTGGCTTTACCCTGACATGAGCACTGAATGTTCAATTCAGTAAGTGCCACTTGTTGGGGCAGTTTTCATTGACATAAGTAACTGTACATATGAGGAGACATTTCTTGCGGAAATCACTCTCAGATCACCTCAAATACAGCCACTGATGATTCTTGCATTCATAAGTGCTAGTTTTTGGGGTTGTCTTGGTTGGGACAGATTCCTTCATACATATATCTCTACAAAGCGGATGGAAGAAGAAGAAACCACTTTTTTAATTCAGAGACAAATTTCGGTGAGAGATACACTTCAACTTAAGCAACTCTCTGACTTCAACATTAAGAAAGTGCTATATAGTTGGGGTGTATTTCTCATGACATTGATGGCAATTCAAGTTTTTGTCATGTCTGTCTAGACTGTCATCATTATTACCCTAACACAAACACTAACTTTGGTTCTCAATGCAGTAAGTGCTTGTTGTTGGGGTAGTTGTATTGACCACTGCATCTTCAGATGTGTGATCTGTGTGTGAATTGAAAACCTCAGTAAGAGATACACCTCAACTTTAGCCACATTCTTTGAACAAAACAAAGGAAAGTGCTTTGAAGTTGGGGTGTGATTCTATACTGTGTCACTACCTAGACTTTATCCAGATTCACAATTTGTATACACATGCCAACCATGTCAGAATGAGTTTCTGGATCTTTTTTTCCCCTTTGTTGAAGTAGCCATTCAGTGCTAACTCTACTTCTCTGTATTGATTGCAGTTCTTTTGATGTAGTGTCAACTAGGTCCTCCAGGTGGCAATGTGTTGCATCAATGCAAACTCACTGCAATCTAATTGACCACTCAACATCTGCTAACGGCCTGCATGAATTTGAGATGACGGTTGTCTATTCACGTACAAAGAATGTGATTGTTTACTGACCGTTGTCACGGCCATTGAAACTTGATGAAAATGAAGGCGGGGTTGGGTTGAACGGTAGCACTGTGTATTTAAGATGGGCAAATCTGTGCACCACTTTCACTGCTAACAGGACGCAACGCAGAAGAGGCCAGAAAGAAACATCTCTAGGCTCCGAGGGAACCTCATGAGTAAAGAAGATTTTTCACTGAGAGTTTGAGTTATTGGCCCAACTCGAGCATTGCCTTGTATTTTGACTACAGTAAGTGCTACTTGTTGGGGCGGTTGCACATGACAAATGCTACAGATTGCAAATGAAAAGAGGTACTATCGGAATCACGTTCAGATCACCTCAAACAGAGACACTGATGATTCTGGTTTTCATAAGTGCTTCTCTTTGGGGTTGTCTTGGTTGTGAGTTCTTCAACAGACATATCATTAGATAAATGCAGAGAGTCATTTCACATCAGTTTTACATGACACGGGAAATGTATGAATCGGTCACTAACATTACCTGAACAGAAGCACTGACTTGGGTCCTGAATGCAGTAAGTGCTACTTGTTGGGGTAGTTTTTCTGACCTCTGATTTCCCAGGCTCCTTTCAAGCTATTTTTCCAAACGCCCATTCTAAATCAGTTGTTACATGAATGCTGTTTTGGCAATGGATGAGTTTTTGGCTTTACCCTGACATGAGCACTGAATGTTCAATTCAGTAAGTGCCACTTGTTGGGGCAGTTTTCATTGACATAAGTAACTGTACATATGAGGAGACATTTCTTGCGGAAATCACTCTCAGATCACCTCAAATACAGCCACTGATGATTCTTGCATTCATAAGTGCTAGTTTTTGGGGTTGTCTTGGTTGGGACAGATTCCTTCATACATATATCTCTACAAAGCGGATGGAAGAAGAAGAAACCACTTTTTTAATTCAGAGACAAATTTTGGTGAGAGATACACTTCAACTTAAGCAACTCTCTGACTTCAACATTAAGAAAGTGCTATATAGTTGGGGTGTATTTCTCATGACATTGATGGCAATTCAAGTTTTTGTCATGTCTGTCTAGACTGTCATCATTATTACCCTAACACAAACACTAACTTTGGTTCTCAATGCAGTAAGTGCTTGTTGTTGGGGTAGTTGTATTGACCACTGCATCTTCAGATGTGTGATCTGTGTGTGAATTGAAAACCTCAGTAAGAGATACACCTCAACTTTAGCCACATTCTTTGAACAAAACAAAGGAAAGTGCTTTGAAGTTGGGGTGTGATTCTATACTGTGTCACTACCTAGACTTTATCCAGATTCACAATTTGTATACACATGCCCACCATGTCAGAATGAGTTTCTGGATCTTTTTTTCCCCTTTGTTGAAGTAGCCATTCAGTGCTAACTCTACTTCTCTGTATTGATTGCAGTTCTTTTGATGTAGTGTCAACTAGGTCCTCCAGGTGGCAATGTGTTGCATCAATGCAAACTCACTGCAATCTAATTGACCACTCAACATCTGCTAACGGCCAGCATGAATTTGAGATGACGGTTGTCTATTCACGTACAAAGAATGTGATTGTTTACTGACCGTTGTCACGGCCATTGAAACTTGATGAAAATGAAGGCGGGGTTGGGTTGAACGGTAGCACTGTGTATTTAAGATGGGCAAATCTGTGCACCACTTTCACTGCTAACAGGACGCAACGCAGAAGAGGCCAGAAAGAAACATCTCTAGACTCCGAGGGAACCTCATGAGTAAAGAAGATTTTTCACTGAGAGTTTGAGTTATTGGCCCAACTTGAGCATTGCCTTGTATTTTGACTACAGTAAGTGCTACTTGTTGGGGCGGTTGCACATGACAAATGCTACAGATTGCAAATGAAGAGAGGTACTATCGGAATCACGTTCAGATCACCTCAAACAGAGACACTGATGATTCTGGTTTTCATAAGTGCTTCTCTTTGGGGTTGTCTTGGTTGTGAGTTCTTCAACAGACATATCATCAGATAAATGCAGAGAGTCATTTCACATCAGATATGACACGGGAAATGTATGAATCGGTCACTAACATTACCTGAACAGAAGCACTGACTTGGGTCCTGAATGCAGTAAGTGCTACTTGTTGGGGTAGTTTTTCTGACCTCTGATTTCCCAGGCTCCTTTCAAGCTATTTTTCCAAACGCCCATTCTAAATCAGTTGTTACATGAATGCTGTTTTGGCACTGGATGAGTTTTTGGCTTTACCCTGACATGAGCACTGAATGTTCAATCCAGTAAGTGCCACTTGTTGGGGCAGTTTTCATTGACATAAGTAACTGTACATATGAGGAGACATTTCTTGCGGAAATCACTCTCAGATCACCTCAAATACAGCCACTGATGATTCTTGCATTCATAAGTGCTAGTTTTTGGGGTTGTCTTGGTTGGGACAGATTCCTTCATACATATATCTCTACAAAGCGGATGGAAGAAGAAGAAACCACTTTTTTAATTCAGAGACAAATTTCAGTGAGAGATACACTTCAACTTAAGCAACTCTCTGACTTCAACATTAAGAAAGTGCTATATAGTTGGGGTGTATTTCTCATGACATTGATGGCAATTCAAGTTTTTGTCATGTCTGTCTAGACTGTCATCATTATTACCCTAACACAAACACTAACTTTGGTTCTCAATGCAGTAAGTGCTTGTTGTTGGGGTAGTTGCATTGACCACTGCATCTTCAGATGTGTGATCTGTGTGTGAATTGAAAACCTCAGTAAGAGATACACCTCAACTTTAGCCACATTCTTTGAACAAAACAAAGGAAAGTGCTTTGAAGTTGGGGTGTGATTCCATACTGTGTCACTACCTAGACTTGATCCAGATTCACAATTTGTATACACATGCCCACCATGTCAGAATGAGTTTTTGGATCTTTTTTCCCCTTTGTTGAAGTAGCCATTCAGTGCTAACTCTACTTCTCTGTATTGATTGCAGTTCTTTTGATGTAGTGTCAACTAGGTCCTCCAGGTGGCAATGTGTTGCATCAATGCAAACTCACTGCAATCTAATTGACCACTCAACATCTGCTAACGGCCTGCATGAATTTGAGATGACGGTTGTCTATTCACGTACAAAGAATGTGATTGTTTACTGACCGTTGTCACGGCCATTGAAACTTGATGAAAATGAAGGCGGGGTTGGGTTGAACGGTAGCACTGTGTATTTAAGATGGGCAAATCTGTGCACCACTTTCACTGCTAACAGGACGCAACGCAGAAGAGGCCAGAAAGAAACATCTCTAGACTCCGAGGGAACCTCATGAGTAAAGAAGATTTTTCACTGAGAGTTTGAGTTATTGGCCCAACTCGAGCATTGCCTTGTATTTTGACTACAGTAAGTGCTACTTGTTGGGGCGGTTGCACATGACAAATGCTACAGATTGCAAATGAAGAGAGGTACTATCGGAATCACGTTCAGATCACCTCAAACAGAGACACTGATGATTCTGGTTTTCATAAGTGCTTCTCTTTGGGGTTGTCTTGGTTGTGAGTTCTTCAACAGACATATCATCAGATAAATGCAGAGAGTCATTTCACATCAGATATGACACGGGAAATGTATGAATCGGTCACTAACATTACCTGAACAGAAGCACTGACTTGGGTCCTGAATGCAGTAAGTGCTACTTGTTGGGGTAGTTTTTCTGACCTCTGATTTCCCAGGCTCCTTTCAAGCTATTTTTCCAAACGCCCATTCTAAATCAGTTGTTACATGAATGCTGTTTTGGCACTGGATGAGTTTTTGGCTTTACCCTGACATGAGCACTGAATGTTCAATCCAGTAAGTGCCACTTGTTGGGGCAGTTTTCATTGACATAAGTAACTGTACATATGAGGAGACATTTCTTGCGGAAATCACTCTCAGATCACCTCAAATACAGCCACTGATGATTCTTGCATTCATAAGTGCTAGTTTTTGGGGTTGTCTTGGTTGGGACAGATTCCTTCATACATATATCTCTACAAAGCGGATGGAAGAAGAAGAAACCACTTTTTTAATTCAGAGACAAATTTCAGTGAGAGATACACTTCAACTTAAGCAACTCTCTGACTTCAACATTAAGAAAGTGCTATATAGTTGGGGTGTATTTCTCATGACATTGATGGCAATTCAAGTTTTTGTCATGTCTGTCTAGACTGTCATCATTATTACCCTAACACAAACACTAACTTTGGTTCTCAATGCAGTAAGTGCTTGTTGTTGGGGTAGTTGCATTGACCACTGCATCTTCAGATGTGTGATCTGTGTGTGAATTGAAAACCTCAGTAAGAGATACACCTCAACTTTAGCCACATTCTTTGAACAAAACAAAGGAAAGTGCTTTGAAGTTGGGGTGTGATTCCATACTGTGTCACTACCTAGACTTGATCCAGATTCACAATTTGTATACACATGCCCACCATGTCAGAATGAGTTTTTGGATCTTTTTTCCCCTTTGTTGAAGTAGCCATTCAGTGCTAACTCTACTTCTCTGTATTGATTGCAGTTCTTTTGATGTAGTGTCAACTAGGTCCTCCAGGTGGCAATGTGTTGCATCAATGCAAACTCACTGCAATCTAATTGACCACTCAACATCTGCTAACGGCCTGCATGAATTTGAGATGACGGTTTTCTATTCACGTACAAAGAATGTGATTGTTTACTGACCGTTGTCACGGCCATTGAAACTTGATGAAAATGAAGGCGGGGTTGGGTTGAACGGTAGCACTGTGTATTTAAGATGGGCAAATCTGTGCACCACTTTCACTGCTAACAGGACGCAACGCAGAAGAGGCCAGAAAGAAACATCTCTAGACTCCGAGGGAACCTCATGAGTAAAGAAGATTTTTCACTGAGAGTTTGAGTTATTGGCCCAACTCGAGCATTGCCTTGTATTTTGACTACAGTAAGTGCTACTTGTTGGGGCGGTTGCACATGACAAATGCTACAGATTGCAAATGAAGAGAGGTACTATCGGAATCACGTTCAGATCACCTCAAACAGAGACACTGATGATTCTGGTTTTCATAAGTGCTTCTCTTTGGGGTTGTCTTGGTTGTGAGTTCTTCAACAGACATATCATCAGATAAATGCAGAGAGTCATTTCACATCAGTTTTACATGACACGGGAAATGTATGAATCGGTCACTAACATTACCTGAACAGAAGCACTGACTTGGGTCCTGAATGCAGTAAGTGCTACTTGTTGGGGTAGTTTTTCTGACCTCTGATTTCCCAGGCTCCTTTCAAGCTATTTTTCCAAACGCCCATTCTAAATCAGTTGTTACATGAATGCTGTTTTGGCACTGGATGAGTTTTTGGCTTTACCCTGACATGAGCACTGAATGTTCAATCCAGTAAGTGCCACTTGTTGGGGCAGTTTTCATTGACATAAGTAACTGTACATATGAGGAGACATTTCTTGCGGAAAACACTCTCAGATCACCTCAAATACAGCCACTGATGATTCTTGCATTCATAAGTGCTAGTTTTTGGGGTTGTCTTGGTTGGGACAGATTCCTTCATACATATATCTCTACAAAGCGGATGGAAGAAGAAGAAACCACTTTTTTAATTCAGAGACAAATTTCAGTGAGAGATACACTTCAACTTAAGCAACTCTCTGACTTCAACATTAAGAAAGTGCTATATAGTTGGGGTGTATTTCTCATGACATTGATGGCAATTCAAGTTTTTGTCATGTCTGTCTAGACTGTCATCATTATTACCCTAACACAAACACTAACTTTGGTTCTCAATGCAGTAAGTGCTTGTTGTTGGGGTAGTTGTATTGACCACTGCATCTTCAGATGTGTGATCTGTGTGTGAATTGAAAACCTCAGTAAGAGATACACCTCAACTTTAGCCACATTCTTTGAACAAAACAAAGGAAAGTGCTTTGAAGTTGGGGTGTGATTCTATACTGTGTCACTACCTAGACTTTATCCAGATTCACAATTTGTATACACATGCCCACCATGTCAGAATGAGTTTTTGGATCTTTTTTCCCCTTTGTTGAAGTGGCCATTCAGTGCTAACTCTACTTCTCTGTATTGATTGCAGTTCTTTTGATGTAGTGTCAACTAGGTCCTCCAGGTGGCAATGTGTTGCATCAATGCAAACTCACTGCAATCTAATTGACCACTCAACACCTGCTAACGGCCTGCATGAATTTGAGATGACGGTTGTCTATTCACGTACAAAGAATGTGATTGTTTACTGACCGTTGTCACGGCCATTGAAACTTGATGAAAATGAAGGCGGGGTTGGGTTGAACGGTAGCACTGTGTATTTAAGATGGGCAAATCTGTGCACCACTTTCACTGCTAACAGGACGCAACGCAGAAGAGGCCAGAAAGAAACATCTCTAGACTCCGAGGGAACCTCATGAGTAAAGAAGATTTTTCACTGAGAGTTTGAGTTATTGGCCCAACTTGAGCATTGCCTTGTATTTTGACTACAGTAAGTGCTACTTGTTGGGGCGGTTGCACATGACAAATGCTACAGATTGCAAATGAAGAGAGGTACTATCGGAATCACGTTCAGATCACCTCAAACAGAGACACTGATGATTCTGGTTTTCATAAGTGCTTCTCTTTGGGGTTGTCTTGGTTGTGAGTTCTTCAACAGACATATCATCAGATAAATGCAGAGAGTCATTTCACATCAGTTTTACATGACACGGGAAATGTATGAATCGGTCACTAACATTACCTGAACAGAAGCACTGACTTGGGTCCTGAATGCAGTAAGTGCTACTTGTTGGGGTAGTTTTTCTGACCTCTGATTTCCCAGGCTCCTTTCAAGCTATTTTTCCAAACGCCCATTCTAAATCAGTTACATGAATGCTGTTTTGGCAATGGATGAGTTTTTGGCTTTACCCTGACATGAGCACTGAATGTTCAATTCAGTAAGTGCCACTTGTTGGGGCAGTTTTCATTGACATAAGTAACTGTACATATGAGGAGACATTTCTTGCGGAAATCACTCTCAGATCACCTCAAATACAGCCACTGATGATTCTTGCATTCATAAGTGCTAGTTTTTGGGGTTGTCTTGGTTGGGACAGATTCCTTCATACATATATCTCTACAAAGCGGATGGAAGAAGAAGAAACCACTTTTTTAATTCAGAGACAAATTTCGGTGAGAGATACACTTCAACTTAAGCAACTCTCTGACTTCAACATTAAGAAAGTGCTATATAGTTGGGGTGTATTTCTCATGACATTGATGGCAATTCAAGTTTTTGTCATGTCTGTCTAGACTGTCATCATTATTACCCTAACACAGACACTAACTTTGATTCTCAATGCAGTAAGTGCTTGTTGTTGGGGTAGTTGTATTGACCACTGCATCTTCAGATGTGTGATCTGTGTGTGAATTGAAAACCTCAGTAAGAGATACACCTCAACTTTAGCCACATTCTTTGAACAAAACAAAGGAAAGTGCTTTGAAGTTGGGGTGTGATTCTATACTGTGTCACTACCTAGACTTGATCCAGATTCACAATTTGTATACACATGCCCACCATGTCAGAATGAGTTTTTGGATCATTTTTCCCCTTTGTTGAAGTAGCCATTCAGTGCTAACTCTACTTCTCTGTATTGATTGCAGTTCTTTTGATGTAGTGTCAACTAGGTCCTCCAGGTGGCAATGTGTTGCATCAATGCAAACTCACTGCAATCTAATTGACCACTCAACATCTGCTAACGGCCTGCATGAATTTGAGATGACAGTTGTCTATTCACGTACAAAGAATGTGATTGTTTACTGACCGTTGTCACGGCCATTGAAACTTGATGAAAATGAAGGCGGGGTTGGGTTGAACGGTAGCACTGTGTATTTAAGATGGGCAAATCTGTGCACCACTTTCACTGCTAACAGGACGCAACGCAGAAGAGGCCAGAAAGAAACATCTCTAGACTCCGAGGGAACCTCATGAGTAAAGAAGATTTTTCACTGAGAGTTTGAGTTATTGGCCCAACTTGAGCATTGCCTTGTATTTTGACTACAGTAAGTGCTACTTGTTGGGGCGGTTGCACATGACAAATGCTACAGATTGCAAATGAAGAGAGGTACTATCGGAATCACGTTCAGATCACCTCAAACAGAGACACTGATGATTCTGGTTTTCATAAGTGCTTCTCTTTGGGGTTGTCTTGGTTGTGAGTTCTTCAACAGACATATCATCAGATAAATGCAGAGAGTCATTTCACATCAGTTTTACATGACACGGGAAATGTATGAATCGGTCACTAACATTACCTGAACAGAAGCACTGACTTGGGTCCTGAATGCAGTAAGTGCTACTTGTTGGGGTAGTTTTTCTGACCTCTGATTTCCCAGGCTCCTTTCAAGCTATTTTTCCAAACGCCCATTCTAAATCAGTTGTTACATGAATGCTGTTTTGGCAATGGATGAGTTTTTGGCTTTACCCTGACATGAGCACTGAATGTTCAATTCAGTAAGTGCCACTTGTTGGGGCAGTTTTCATTGACATAAGTAACTGTACATATGAGGAGACATTTCTTGCGGAAATCACTCTCAGATCACCTCAAATACAGCCACTGATGATTCTTGCATTCATAAGTGCTAGTTTTTGGGGTTGTCTTGGTTGGGACAGATTCCTTCATACATATATCTCTACAAAGCGGATGGAAGAAGAAGAAACCACTTTTTTAATTCAGAGACAAATTTCGGTGAGAGATACACTTCAACTTAAGCAACTCTCTGACTTCAACATTAAGAAAGTGCTATATAGTTGGGGTGTATTTCTCATGACATTGATGGCAATTCAAGTTTTTGTCATGTCTGTCTAGACTGTCATCTTTATTACCCTAACACAAACACTAACTTTGGTTCTCAATGCAGTAAGTGCTTGTTGTTGGGGTAGTTGCATTGACCACTGCATCTTCAGATGTGTGATCTGTGTGTGAATTGAAAACCTCAGTAAGAGATACACCTCAACTTTAGCCACATTCTTTGAACAAAACAAAGGAAAGTGCTTTGAAGTTGGGGTGTGATTCTATACTGTGTCACTACCTAGACTTGATCCAGATTCACAATTTGTATACACATGCCCACCATGTCAGAATGAGTTTTTGGATCTTTTTTCCCCTTTGTTGAAGTAGCCATTCAGTGCTAACTCTACTTCTCTGTATTGATTGCAGTTCTTTTGATGTAGTGTCAACTAGGTCCTCCAGGTGGCAAAGTGTTGCATCAATGCAAACTCACTGCAATCTAATTGACCACTCAACAGCTGCTAACGGCCTGCATGAATTTGAGATGACGGTTGTCTATTCACGTACAAAGAATGTGATTGTTTACTGACCGTTGTCACGGCCATTGAAACTTGATGAAAATGAAGGCGGGGTTGGGTTGAACGGTAGCACTGTGTATTCAAGATGGGCAAATCTGTGCACCACTTTCACTGCTAACAGGACGCAACGCAGAAGAGGCCAGAAAGAAACATCTCTAGACTCCGAGGGAACCTCATGAGTAAAGAAGATTTTTCACTGAGAGTTTGAGTTATTGGCCCAACTTGAGCATTGCCTTGTATTTTGACTACAGTAAGTGCTACTTGTTGGGGCGGTTGCACATGACAAATGCTACAGATTGCAAATGAAGAGAGGTACTATCGGAATCACGTTCAGATCACCTCAAACAGAGACACTGATGATTCTGGTTTTCATAAGTGCTTCTCTTTGGGGTTGTCTTGGTTGTGAGTTCTTCAACAGACATATCATCAGATAAATGCAGAGAGTCATTTCACATCAGTTTTACATGACACGGGAAATGTATGAATCGGTCACTAACATTACCTGAACAGAAGCACTGACTTGGGTCCTGAATGCAGTAAGTGCTACTTGTTGGGGTAGTTTTTCTGACCTCTGATTTCCCAGGCTCCTTTCAAGCTATTTTTCCAAACGCCCATTCTAAATCAGTTGTTACATGAATGCTGTTTTGGCAATGGATGAGTTTTTGGCTTTACCCTGACATGAGCACTGAATGTTCAATTCAGTAAGTGCCACTTGTTGGGGCAGTTTTCATTGACATAAGTAACTGTACATATGAGGAGACATTTCTTGCGGAAATCACTCTCAGATCACCTCAAATACAGCCACTGATGATTCTTGCATTCATAAGTGCTAGTTTTTGGGGTTGTCTTGGTTGGGACAGATTCCTTCATACATATATCTCTACAAAGCGGATGGAAGAAGAAGAAACCACTTTTTTAATTCAGAGACAAATTTCGGTGAGAGATACACTTCAACTTAAGCAACTCTCTGACTTCAACATTAAGAAAGTGCTATATAGTTGGGGTGTATTTCTCATGACATTGATGGCAATTCAAGTTTTTGTCATGTCTGTCTAGACTGTCATCATTATTACCCTAACACAAACACTAACTTTGGTTCTCAATGCAGTAAGTGCTTGTTGTTGGGGTAGTTGCATTGACCACTGCATCTTCAGATGTGTGATCTGTGTGTGAATTGAAAACCTCAGTAAGAGATACACCTCAACTTTAGCCACATTCTTTGAACAAAACAAAGGAAAGTGCTTTGAAGTTGGGGTGTGATTCTATACTGTGTCACTACCTAGACTTGATCCAGATTCACAATTTGTATACACATGCCCACCATGTCAGAATGAGTTTTTGGATCATTTTTCCCCTTTGTTGAAGTAGCCATTCAGTGCTAACTCTACTTCTCTGTATTGATTGCAGTTCTTTTGATGTAGTGTCAACTAGGTCCTCCAGGTGCCAATGTGTTGCATCAATGCAAACTCACTGCAATCTAATTGACCACTCAACATCTGCTAACGGCCTGCATGAATTTGAGATGACGGTTGTCTATTCACGTACAAAGAATGTGATTGTTTACTGACCGTTGTCACGGCCATTGAAACTTGATGAAAATGAAGGCGGGGTTGGGTTGAACGGTAGCACTGTGTATTTAAGATGGGCAAATCTGTGCACCACTTTCACTGCTAACAGGACGCAACGCAGAAGAGGCCAGAAAGAAACATCTCTAGACTCCGAGGGAACCTCATGAGTAAAGAAGATTTTTCACTGAGAGTTTGAGTTATTGGCCCAACTTGAGCATTGCCTTGTATTTTGACTACAGTAAGTGCTACTTGTTGGGGCGGTTGCACATGACAAATGCTACAGATTGCAAATGAAGAGAGGTACTATCGGAATCACGTTCAGATCACCTCAAACAGAGACACTGATGATTCTGGTTTTCATAAGTGCTTCTCTTTGGGGTTGTCTTGGTTGTGAGTTCTTCAACAGACATATCATCAAATAAATGCAGAGAGTCATTTCACATCAGTTTTACATGACACGGGAAATGTATGAATCGGTCACTAACATTACCTGAACAGAAGCACTGACTTGGGTCCTGAATGCAGTAAGTGCTACTTGTTGGGGTAGTTTTTCTGACCTCTGATTTCCCAGGCTCCTTTCAAGCTATTTTTCCAAACACCCATTCTAAATCAGTTGTTACATGAATGCTGTTTTGGCAATGGATGAGTTTTTGGCTTTACCCTGACATGAGCACTGAATGTTCAATTCAGTAAGTGCCACTTGTTGGGGCAGTTTTCATTGACATAAGTAACTGTACATATGAGGAGACATTTCTTGCGGAAATCACTCTCAGATCACCTCAAATACAGCCACTGATGATTCTTGCATTCATAAGTGCTAGTTTTTGGGGTTGTCTTGGTTGGGACAGATTCCTTCATACATATATCTCTACAAAGCGGATGGAAGAAGAAGAAACCACTTTTTTAATTCAGAGACAAATTTCGGTGAGAGATACACTTCAACTTAAGCAACTCTCTGACTTCAACATTAAGAAAGTGCTATATAGTTGGGGTGCATTTCTCATGACATTGATGGCAATTCAAGTTTTTGTCATGTCTGTCTAGACTGTCATCATTATTACCCTAACACAGACACTAACTTTGATTCTCATTGCGGTAAGTGCTTGTTGTTGGGGTAGTTGTATTGACCACTGCATCTTCAGATGTGTGATCTGTGTGTGAATTGAAAACCTCAGTACAATTTGTATACACATGCCCACCATGTCAGAATGAGTTTTTGGATCTTTTTTCCCCTTTGTTGAAGTAGCCATTCAGTGCTAACTCTACTTCTCTGTATTGATTGCAGTTCTTTTGATGTAGTGTCAACTAGGTCCTCCAGGTGGCAATGTGTTGCATCAATGCAAACTCACTGCAATCTAATTGACCACTCAACATCTGCTAACGGCCTGCATGAATTTGAGATGACGGTTGTCTATTCACGTACAAAGAATGTGATTGTTTACTGACCGTTGTCACGGCCATTGAAACTTGATGAAAATGAAGGCGGGGTTGGGTTGAACGGTAGCACTGTGTATTTAAGATGGGCAAATCTGTGAACCACTTTCACTGCTAACAGGACGCAACGCAGAAGAGGCCAGAAAGAAACATCTCTAGACTCCGAGGGAACCTCATGAGTTAAGAAGATTTTTCACTGAGAGTTTGAGTTATTGGCCCAACTTGAGCATTGCCTTGTATTTTGACTACAGTAAGTGCTACTTGTTGGGGCGGTTGCACATGACAAATGCTACAGATTGCAAATGAAGAGAGGTACTATCGGAATCACGTTCAGATCACCTCAAACAGAGACACTGATGATTCTGGTTTTCATAAGTGCTTCTCTTAGGGGTTGTCTTGGTTGTGAGTTCTTCAACAGACATATCATCAGATAAATGCAGAGAGTCATTTCACATCAGTTTTACATGACACGGGAAATGTATGAATCGGTCACTAACATTACCTGAACAGAAGCACTGACTTGGGTCCTGAATGCAGTAAGTGCTACTTGTTGGGGTAGTTTTTCTGACCTCTGATTTCCCAGGCTCCTTTCAAGCTATTTTTCCAAACGCCCATTCTAAATCAGTTGTTACATGAATGCTGTTTTGGCAATGGATGAGTTTTTGGCTTTACCCTGACATGAGCACTGAATGTTCAATTCAGTAAGTGCCACTTGTTGGGGCAGTTTTCATTGACATAAGTAACTGTACATATGAGGAGACATTTCTTGCGGAAATCACTCTCAGATCACCTCAAATACAGCCACTGATGATTCTTGCATTCATAAGTGCTAGTTTTTGGGGTTGTCTTGGTTGGGACAGATTCCTTCATACATATATCTCTACAAAGCGGATGGAAGAAGAAGAAACCACTTTTTTAATTCAGAGACAAATTTCGGTGAGAGATACACTTCAACTTAAGCAACTCTCTGACTTCAACATTAAGAAAGTGCTATATAGTTGGGGTGTATTTCTCATGACATTGATGGCAATTCAAGTTTTTGTCATGTCTGTCTAGACTGTCATCATTATTACCCTAACACAAACACTAACTTTGGTTCTCAATGCAGTAAGTGCTTGTTGTTGGGGTAGTTGCATTGACCACTGCATCTTCAGATGTGTGATCTGTGTGTGAATTGAAAACCTCAGTAAGAGATACACCTCAACTTTAGCCACATTCTTTGAACAAAACAAAGGAAAGTGCTTTGAAGTTGGGGTGTGATTCTATACTGTGTCACTACCTAGACTTGATCCAGATTCACAATTTGTATACACATGCCCACCATGTCAGAATGAGTTTTTGGATCTTTTTTCCCCTTTGTTGAAGTAGCCATTCAGTGCTAACTCTACTTCTCTGTATTGATTGCAGTTCTTTTGATGTAGTGTCAACTAGGTCCTCCAGGTGGCAATGTGTTGCATCAATGCAAACTCACTGCAATCTAATTGACCACTCAACATCTGCTAACGGCCTGCATGAATTTGAGATGACGGTTGTCTATTCACGTACAAAGAATGTGATTGTTTACTGACCGTTGTCACGGCCATTGAAACTTGATGAAAATGAAGGCGGGGTTGGGTTGAACGGTAGCACTGTGTATTTAAGATGGGCAAATCTGTGCACCACTTTCACTGCTAACAGGACGCAACGCAGAAGAGGCCAGAAAGAAACATCTCTAGACTCCGAGGGAACCTCATGAGTAAAGAAGATTTTTCACTGAGAGTTTGAGTTATTGGCCCAACTTGAGCATTGCCTTGTATTTTGACTACAGTAAGTGCTACTTGTTGGGGCGGTTGCACATGACAAATGCTACAGATTACAAATGAAGAGAGGTACTATCGGAATCACGTTCAGATCACGTCAAACAGAGACACTGATGATTCTGGTTTTCATAAGTGCTTCTCTTTGGGGTTGTCTTGGTTGTGAGTTCTTCAACAGACATATCATCAGATAAATGCAGAGAGTCATTTCACATCAGTTTTACATGACACGGGAAATGTATGAATCGGTCACTAACATTACCTGAACAGAAGCACTGACTTGGGTCCTGAATGCAGTAAGTGCTACTTGTTGGGGTAGTTTTTCTGACCTCTGATTTCCCAGGCTCCTTTCAAGCTATTTTTCCAAACGCCCATTCTAAATCAGTTGTTACATGAATGCTGTTTTGGCAATGGATGAGTTTTTGGCTTTACCCTGACATGAGCACTGAATGTTCAATTCAGTAAGTGTTACTTGTTGGGGCAGTTTTCATTGACATAAGTAACTGTACATATGAGGAGACATTTCTTGCGGAAATCACTCTCAGATCACCTCAAATACAGCCACTGATGATTCTTGCATTCATAAGTGCTAGTTTTTGGGGTTGTCTTGGTTGGGACAGATTCCTTCATACATATATCTCTACAAAGCGGATGGAAGAAGAAGAAACCACTTTTTTAATTCAGAGACAAATTTCGGTGAGAGATACACTTCAACTTAAGCAACTCTCTGACTTCAACATTAAGAAAGTGCTATATAGTTGGGATGTATTTCTCATGACATTGATGGCAATTCAAGTTTTTGTCATGTCTGTCTAGACTGTCATCATTATTACCCTAACACAAACACTAACTTTGGTTCTCAATGCAGTAAGTGCTTGTTGTTGGGGTAGTTGTATTGACCACTGCATCTTCAGATGTGTGATCTGTGTGTGAATTGAAAACCTCAGTAAGAGATACACCTCAACTTTAGCCACAAAACAAAGGAAAGTGCTTTGAAGTTGGGGTGTGATTCTATACTGTGTCACTACCTAGACTTGATCCAGATTCACAATTTGTATACACATGCCCCCCATGTCAGAATGAGTTTTTGGATCTTTTTTCCCCTTTGTTGAAGTAGCCATTCAGTGCTAATTCTACTTCTCTGTATTGATTGCAGTTCTTTTGATGTAGTGTCAACTAGGTCCTCCAGGTGGCAATGTGTTGCATCAATGCAAACTCACTGCAATCTAATTGACCACTCAACATCTGCTAATGGGCATCATGAATTTGAGATGATGGTTGTCTATTCACGTACAAAGAATGTGATTGTTTACTGACAGTTGTCACGGCCATTGGAACTTGTTGAAAATGAAGGTGGGGTTTGGTTGAACGGTAGCACTGTGTATTTAAGATGGGCAAATCTGTGCACCACTCCTGCTAACAGGACGCAACACAGAAGAGGCCAGAAAGAAACATCTCTATACTTGAGCATTTCCTTGCATTTTGACTACAGTAAGTGGTACATGCACCTTTAATTTGTGGTCCAGTATGTACAAATGTTAACTGTAATTCTACATTGAGGTAGAAGACCTCTGTGTATCAGTTAAACCAAGATGAAGATGATAAATTAAGATGTGTTATTTATCCTATAATGGTTTTTGATTTGAAATTTTACATTCAGTTTCTTTTATTGGACAGTGTTTTTACTTTCACTTGACCCTTATCCTCATTCAGAGGATATTTTCATGTACAGTGTTTGGTCCAACATGATTACACCTTTTGAGTAGATTGGGTACTTATTTATAAATTTATATTACATTTTAATTTAATTATCTTTTAATTCATATGATTACATGTATACATATTAAACAGTACGAGCTTGGCATGTATGAACACAGTAACTTCTTCAAAAAGCAGCCTTAAATGTTTTGTGATTCCTTACAGTAATGTGCACTACACCATTTGTAAGTTAAAAACAACTATAAAACAACAATACTTTTTTTTATTAATATATTTTCACAGTCATTATTATTACTAATGTGAAGCACATAGTTTTGAATTTAAATGTTATCATTATAAATATGGGTTTAACCATCTGAGACCTACTTTTACTGTATTATTTTGAATAATGAAAATATGAAATGTAGGTGTGTTAAAAAAAACCCACTACTTTTTACAGCAATATTTTTGATAATAAAAATAGAGTAATACATGTGTGTTAATTTTGGTGATGTTTAGAAGAATTTAAATGTATACACTCAAAAAATCTGGCCTCGGCAGTGTGGCGCTTGCATTTTGGGAAATGTAGTTCCCAATCATCCCCCAATGTTCTTTCAACATTTCAATGACGTTTGTGCAACGTGATAGCATGCGCTGGAAAATTCTGTTTTCAACAACTTCCGCTACTTCCTTTTAACTAAGAAGGCACAGGAACGTTATCAAAAGGTTTAGAAAGGTTTTCGGGAACGTTTAATCGGTCCACAGTTTTAGTGAAAAGTTAAATGGATCACGATAATGGGGAGAATCTCGACTGGTCAATGCAACGACGAGTGGATGGTTTGGTGAACAAACATATGGCAGACATTGCTCTGGAAACACTCCAGCATAGACTGTCTGCTGTGTCCGATGAGATGCACAGTCTGGTTGAACATGTCTCCAGACGCTCAGGGGAGGAGTTTAAAGATGAGCCGAGGCGAGGAGACGTCAGTTTCGGTGTGGAGCCGCTCTCCGACTGTAGCACCGAAGCCGCTGACAAGTTTATCTCAGCTTCATCCACAGGTAAACAGTTATTAGCGAAACTTCAAATAGCTTGATAATTTGAATGGTCTGCTAGGAAATATGGCAAGAATGTCAACGCTACCTTAACTTTAGGTAACTTGAATTAACCTAATGTGATATCACAAAATGCTGTGAACGTTCGTGTTTTTAATAATTTCACGCAATGGTGTCATTATCATATCTATAAGTTACTTAATTCTTTGCACATTTTCTGTGTTTGCGTCTTGAACTATGTCCTGAAGAATAGTAATTTACACTCTTTTCACTAGTCAGTGTAGCCTACCTATTTTATTTTTTTATATTTGTTATGTTTATTTGTAGCAGGCAATATGTACAAAAAACATGAAAATACATATTTACCAAAGCATTTAAAAGCACACACTAAAAGAATTAAATTCATGTTCAACTCTGAGTTAAAATTTAATTTAATATATTATCATTGATTTAGACTAAAAATTGTGACATCTCTATAAAAATGTACCTAAGTTGATGTGGCCCCATGTGTTTTTAATCACACTAGGTGATTGGAAGATGGCACTCTTAATTTAATACTATTGCCAAGATTACTATGTTTTTTATGATTATTGTGACTGGGGGTGTCAGTGTATTTATACATACATTCTTTAACATTTTAATTAAGTTAGTGTGTTTCTGATATAGTGTCAGCATCTGTGGGAGAAGAGTCATTTCTCAAAGCAATAAAATTAGGTTAAGAATGATTTGATAGTATTTAGGACACCTGAAAATCAGGTGGAGGAATAAAGAAAGCCATCATTATATCATTTTAAAATGCTTATTTGCCAACATACTGCTCACTATTGTAACCTTAAAGCAACAAGCACAAACATTATTCTGTCATGATGCCCTAGCATCAGAGATTTACACAAATATAAATTATTTTATCATAGCGGGCCTTTCAGACACGACAAGTTTTTTGTGTTGTTTTGGATTTATATATTAGACTTATGATCATGTTATGTATGTAGCACGTAAATAACACATGCCAGTCTCCTTTGGTTATCCATGGCACCATCTGCACTTTGTAAACTCAAACTTAACTTGAAACACAATCCTGTCACACTCCACCTCTTTCTACCTCTTCCTCTCCAGAGCCTGTTGCACAGCGGAAGATCATCTCCCTATTGGTGGAAATCAAAGAGGAGCAGCAAAGGCAGTGGGAAGTGCTGAGGGATCTTCAGGCCCGACTACAGAGTCAGGCTGGCTATGAGGAGGAGGATGTGGAGGCTCTGGAAATGGATCTCCCCCTGAATACTCTCGAGCAGCTGGATGAGATGGAGAGACAGCTGGAGGACCCAGGAATACAAAAGAGAATGGTAACGTGAATGTTGCGTTTTTTTCTGTGAAGGACCTCAGTACTAATCATGTGATTGCTCCAAGAATGTTATTAGAAGCAGAGCACTGAAATGCTATTCAGGGTCAAGGCCTGTTATTGACCTTACTCCGACATAAAAAGCATCCACAATGCATGATATTTTGGTGGCATGAACTATGTTTTTTTTTTTTAACCACTAATTTGAAACTGGCACAAGTGTATGCCAGAAAATAATGCATAAAATGTGTTTGGGTTTGGGGTGCAGAGGTTTTCAAAGGGAAGCTGATTCTTATGGTTTTCATCATGGAAACTGTAGAAATTCCTGTAATACACTGGTTTTTCAAGTATTTTACCTACATTTTACATGTATTAATATAAGGAAAGTAATAATTGAGGCTGCTAATAAATACATTTATTAATAGAATAACATTTACTTTGTGAATGTAAGCATTGCAGATAGTTATAAACACGTAGCTTGGCTTACTGTGAAACTGGTGTTGACACCTGGTCCAAATTCTAGGTGTCTTACCTGTCACGGATGGGTGGGGCTACAGTCGATGATGCAGTGAGACGGCTTATGCAAGCTGTGCTTTCATTCGCTGTTGGTTCTGAGCTCAATTGGGTGGGCCGCGGACAGAAGAGGAGCTTCAGGAACACTCGCCTCCAAGGGGTCCTCTTCCGTAAGTACAAAAAAACCCCCAAATATAAGATCAATTTTATTGATCTCACACAGGGGGAATGAAATGTCACAGCTTCAAAAGGAAGCTCAAGAATTGATGGATGATATAGATCTACAACCTTAAAGGATATATCTAGGGATATTATTTATGGTTCTTATTGTCAACAAATCCACTGAAAAGACTAAAACCAACAATGATCATTGAACATGAATTGATCCTGCTAACAAGTATTCTGTGTGTATCCAAATCCTGATACTGATCTTATTCCTCTGTGCCATAGAGCTCCATTGTTGTTAGAAACTATTAAAAACACATCATTGAGCCACACTGGTGCACTAAGTGACATATGCCTTTATAACCATGAACACACACTATTGTTTATTTTCACTCAGACCCACACACCGTCCTACTGCCAGAAATACTTAACTAGAGCAAAAAATGTGGATTAATCCACTGCTGAAAATAGTCTCCAGCAAATGCTCCATTGCCTCCTGTTTAAGTATGTTTGCTAAAAACCACAGTGGCCAGCTGTTCTAGGAAATTGTTGAGCCATTTTATAAAAAGAAAGTTGATGTTAGGTGAGCTGTTCAAAAAGATATGTCTTCAGTAGGAAGTAGTGGGCTTAGGGCTGAGAGCCACAGGCAGGGCAGGGAAGTCAGAAAGTATTGAGAGATGGATTATGGAGATGGACATTGTTGGTTTTAGTCTTTTTCTGAAATTTGTTGACAGTAAGAAAATACAATATGCACATACTTATCCTTAAAAAAACAGAATACTACATACAGTACTTTACATGTATTTACTGTATAGATGTACTATATACACCATGCATAAATAGTGTCTATAGACACAAGGAATGGTGTCCGGTTGTGGCATTTCTTGTGTCTCCAGTTAGCAGTGTAAGCAGGATGTGGGGTTCAGACTCCACTACCAAAAGCATTTCATTTCATAGTTTATAAAACTGATATTTCTAAATTGTCATACTGCATAATTTTCCACCAATTTAAATCATATAAGTTTTGTGTTTAATGAATAGTTAGAATACTTTAATCACAGCTTGGTGCTACAAGCTTTGCTGTGTGTCTCATAAATGCTGCTTTGCTTTTCAAATGTGTCAAAATTGTTAGTACTCAATGGGGGTTAAAGTCTGGCATCTGATAACACTACATCTGACTGTGGCTGAGTTGAGCCTGTGCAAGTTACTGACAGAGGGGTTAAAATCATCCCCACACCTGAATATACAATATGCACAACCAAGTTTGATTGTGGGTTTTATGCACTGTTGCATGAACTTTTTGTGTAGCTGTTTGATTCATGTGTAAATGGGACTGTCTCTCAGGCTTCAACAGTTGTTTTCAAAATCTGTATCTGATAGAAAAGATATAGAAAGACATAAAATGTTCTGGCTTGTTTGGAATGGTAAATAAATAACCCTGAGCTGTACAGAAGGATGATCTCCATCTTCTCTAATGCGCAACTCCTAGGTGCTCTGAAACGAACACCAGTGGGTAAAGAGGCCACACATCATCAGTATGCTGACGTGGTGAAGAAATGGCTGCGGTTTGCCCCGTTCAGACAAGGAGGGACTGGCCGTCGCTGCTGCAAACCTTCCACAGAGTTTCCGGATTCTGAAGATACTGACCAAAGTTTTAACCAAAGCTGCACACACTGATATTTATCTCACTTAATTGGTTATCCCAAGATAAATAAACTTAAGGGGTTCTGTTCTTGGACCAGATGTCCTCATGTAAAAACTTTTCTTTTTTTTTTTTACATATACCTGCACATTGCACATTTATTATTTTTCTTCCTCCAAAGTGCTAATAGTGCAAATATGTCCCTTTTTTTTAAAGGAGCTGAATAAGGAGACATTTTCTCAGTTTCAGTGAGCTGTGTTAGGGAACGAAAACTTGGCAACAGTGTGCCTTTTATGAACTTCACTTGAAAAATGGACACATTTGAAAAGAATACAATAATTCTTTTTAAAATATCGGTAAGTGCATATCATTCTCATTTGTTTAAAAATGGACATATAGTGAGCCAGCGTGAAACCATCCACTGTATGAATTTGTGTTAAAGCATTGTTTTACATTTTGTACACCAACAACGTTATTCCCTATTTCATTGCCTAATGCAGCTTTGTAACTACTGAGGGTTACGTATACAGCATGTGAGAATTTGTACAGTGGATGTTCACAGTTTATACTGTAGGGGGCAACAAATTCAACATCATTGGTTTATTGAGTCATGTTTCTCAAAGTGGTTTAAAGTTTCTGTCATCCCTGTCTTCTCATGTCTCAAAATGTTGTAACATCAAACTGTATTTGCAGTTTTTCAGTAAATTAAATACTATATTGCCTGGAAAAAAGCGTCTCCATGACTTTTTCCACATGTTACTTTGTAGCTGGAACCACAAAAATTGCAAAACTACCAACTACCAGACCAAGTGAGACACAGGTGACATATGCTCCAAGTCATGCTTGTGTAATACTTTGTTTAGCTTCACAAACATTCTGATTCTTTTACATTTTACTTTAAGTTTGATTAGGATGCTTTTTGCAAATAGTCAAGGAATATAATAAATCGTGTTTAATAGCCTTGCAACACGAGAAACTGTTGAAATGGACACATGCCAGGAATACATTCACTTCAGTTCTTAAAGGCTTCATGTCATAAGAAGTTAAATGTAAGTTGGTTTTACACCAGTATTTCTTTTTCTGGAGAAGTGCAATTTCTGCAAAATATGTTTTGTTCCTCTTTCCACTGCTGATGATTAGTTTTGCAAATACAATAAAATCAAAGTGCATCACAAAACATACATATAGTGTGTGAAAATATGAAGCGGCAACCTCTGAGACTGAAAAATGAAGCCAATGCGAAAGTGCCAAAAGCTTGCAGTTCTTGAATGGCCGCTTGAGGCTGGCTCCAAAAGCGAGTCAATCCCCATATTAAAATGCCCAACTTCACAACAGAAATAAACATGTTCACAGCTTGGTACTAGCTTTAGGGTCAGCTCTGCCTTCTTGTCCAAATACAGTCACTTCCGGCTCCAAAAATCCAAGATGGCAATGGTCAAAATGCAAACTCGACTTCAAAATGGGAGTCCACGACGTGACAGTGGCTAACGTCCATTATTTTTTACAGTCTGTGGAGAATATACGTTGAGACAACCTGCACTGCATGAAAAAAATGAAAATATAGATAAAATAGTGCCATGTAGGCTACAGCATGATCAAATCCTTGCAATAAGCTAAATTCCTTCAGGATGCATTCATTATATATGACCTCTAAAGTGCAGTTAATTAATTGTAAAGGTTAAAATTTGAATATGGATGTCATTAATATTTAGCTGTCCCGTCCCCAGTTAAGTTACCAGTTAAAAAACAGGATTTTCCCTTTTAATACTGAAAAATCACAGAAATGTACAAGTTTAGATTTGTTATTTTGTCATAATTAGAGTCTTAAAGGGCATTTTGTCCAAGTGTAACTACCCATCTTGATGACTTAGAATTATTTTCCAAGCTACATCTCAGCATGTTGTTATTGCTTTGAACTGGATGTAAACCCACAGGCCTAAACCCAGGAGAGGGACCTATAACATGTTCCCAGCCTGGACACGTGATATGAAAGTTAATGCAGAGTTTGTTTTTGTTCCTTTGCAGCACTTTGGGGGGAAGGAGGCAGCGGCATCAAGCTAACCAGTTGGGCAGAAAAACTCCGGAAGTAGTGCGGTTTTTCCTTCAATATAAAAGCAATGCTTTTTTTTTTTATCTTAAAAATATCAATATAAAAATATATATTTTTTACAGTCTATGATATAAATAGAAGGCTGTGTCACAGATCTAGGATCATCTTGTGCCATTCGGACACAAGGCCAACATAAATTTGGCATTGCATAAGTGACACATATTAGACCTACTATAAAATGTGGAAAACCTTTGGAAAATTTTATAAATGACAGAAAATAAATGTTGTACAGGTGACAAAGGCTATGATTTCCCCTTTCCTCAGACCACATTATTGCCTTATCTATTTAGAAAATGCCTTTACTGTGCTCACATCACTGTCTATTCACAAAACACGTACTGCCTCAGACAACTCTTATTCTGTAGGCCATTATTTTTTGTGCTGTTAAATACAGTATAATGAAATAATGATAACTTTTCTGTGAAGTTGTCTCATTGTAGTTTGTGGTCACTTCAGTTCAAAGGCTGTATATGTTAACTGAGCTGACTAAGTTGAACTGGGTATTCAAACTTTTTCATGTCAAGGACCCCTAAACTGACACAAATTAGACCACGGACCCCCATTTGATAAGATTTTGTCCTAGGGTCCCCCACCTGATAAGATTTTTGCTTTTAGATGTCTTATTACAGAAAGTGTAGGAAACTCATGACCAAACTAGTCATACATTCTGTCATTGTGTTACATATAGACGAATTATAGTGCAAATAAATGATTTCCCTTTTTGCTGGGGACTCCCTGAAACCCCTCAAGGACCCCTGAGGTTCCCTGGACCCCACTTTGATAACCACTGCTTTGGAATACCATGAAAGAAGAAGAAATCTGATTTGCCAGAAGAAGTTATCATCAAAAACAAATCTAATCTATATAAACAATTTAGCCCACAGGGTAGAATAGTATTATGGTATTCAGAGAACTTTTTGGAAACGGTACAATTCAGAATCTGAAATTATATAAAGAAGTATTTACATGCAGTAGGCGCGTGCGTATTTTATTTTGAAAAGAATGAATGGAAGTGTATTGCTCTTGTGATGAGTTTTACACAAAGGGAGCAGTGAAGCCAGCTATTAACTCCACAGAGAGTTTAGGACCATGGAGGGAACCGGCACAGGATTGACTATGTCCACTTGCTTTCCTCCCCTGAAACTATGAGAAACTTGTTTATTATTACAGTTCATAACAACAATTATCAAGCAGTCTCGACATGGAGCTATGATGGTATTTACGTATTCAGCAAATCGTGCTGTGGAGTTTTCTTCTGCCAAACTGGAATAACACACACTCCGTAATAGGTAAGTACCGTTAAAGTTAGCAGTCCTTTGTGTTGACATACCGCTCCGACAATACCCTGTTTTTCTTTTCTGTTGTCAACTTCCAAACTCAAATGTAGCTCTGTCTATGGAGGAAAGCGAAACTCCCTGACATAGGATCATTATTTATTGTGGTTCCGTCAATAATAATGCAGCATTATGTATGAGGAATCCTGCGGGACGTGTTGTACAAGTTATCAACACCTGTTGCTCGACGTCAGTGTCTGAAGAGTCCAGATGAAAGCGAACACACCAATTAGTCACATAAAGTTTCACATTTTAAAAAGAATGGTTGTTTTGCAAGCCCACATAGAGTATAAACTGCTATTTAAGTTTTTTTTTGCCGGTCTCCAGGAACAAACCTTCAGTTCAGCATGTAAATAATCCAACACAAACCACGTACGTCGAAAAATGCAAATGTTTTAATTCAATCAAGCAGCCTAAGACCATCGATGGGATGTTTACTGTGGTTTAAAGCATTTTAATACACTCTCTCGATATCTTTCAGCCCATTCCTGTACCATATATTCCCATTAATTAATTGAGTTTGGTGTATAGTTTAGATATGTTTTATAACGCTTTGCGTGGTTGACAGTTTCTATCTACACGTATCATTTCTAATTTGATAAAGTACACAACTTTTCAAACAGAGCTCATGTTGCGTTTTCACTGAGTGATGTGATTCAGGTAGACGTCCTGTTATAGATCCAGTACTATCAGGCTAATGACCCAGATTAATGAGAATGAACTAGAGCTAACAAATTCCTTTGCATTCTTGTTGGAGATGCAGGAATTAGTTACAATAACCAACTAATAAGCTCTGAATCATCATGTTAAGAAAACAAATTGAGCTTGTCCCCAAAAGTCTCATAGCCTGAAGCATTTGTTGATATGTGAGCAGTGCCATATTTCAGCTCAGCATAGAAATCCACTTGTCTACACTGGTGTTGTGTTGCTGGTGACTCAAGACTCAGCTTTCTTTTGCCCCTGAATTATTCCAGCTCACAGATTGGTGTGTCATCTATTGTTTGCAAGGTAATTAGACTGCTGTTTAAGTTGCTGCTAGGCATTTGCCAGAGTTCTCAGACTGTAACCCTACCTATCCACCAGCCTCTCTCATGGTATCGTCTCCCTTCAGCCCTTTTTTTCTCTGTGAAAAGCATGAAAAAGAGCAAAAGTATTTCCTGGTACTGGCCAAGACCCTGGTTTTTCAATCTCCTCAGAAATCTGCTAATGTGCTTAGTGCTCAGTGTCAGGACCAAAGCATTCTAGTGCTGTTGGCTACCTCAAACCTGAGTCACAGGTCAGGAATTCAAGAAGGCTACATTGGCCTGGCAGCCTGGTTTGTTGTGTGGCCACCTCCTTTAGAATGCCAAGCTCACTCTATTTACTCAGGTGGAGTAAATAGCACGCGACACAGATCATTGATGATAAATTCACTAGAGAGGTATCTTAATGCAGGGTGACCTGATAGCCAAGTGGTTAGGGCGCATACCACATGGGCACAAATGCCCTTAGCAGCAAGTCCCCAGTTTGATTTCCAGCTGGCAGGACCATTCGCTGCATGTTGTTCTTCTACTCTCTTTCCCCACATATCTGTCTCTCCATAACAACAATGGAGATGACAGGTAGTGTCTGGCTTACATTAGTGGTATTGCTAGTGATTGCAGTTCATTCCAAAGAAATTGCTGTGATTAGTGGATTCGCTCAAAATGGTGAAGTAAATCTGTGCTGATAATTTGTGTCGTTAAATTTTGGTGAAGTTTGACCTGCAAATTTCCAGCGTTGACCAATAGCAAGCCGCTATTGACAGTGCTGACCAATTAGCCTAGTTGATGGAGAGTGGGTGAGTCCAAAATGGAGGAGATTATTAGCTGTGTGGCACCTTTCACTTTTATTTGCCCAGGTAAAAACTGCCCCACAAAAGAGCAATGTTTTCAGACAGTTATGAGACAGGAGGCAATGGTACAAATGCATCTTTTGAACGTACTGTGAAAAGTTATTGTCTTATATGCGACTGGGCTAAGCTAACAAGCTAACCAGTTTTCTAATTGACTAGCTACTGACTAAAGTTTAGTCAGTAACTTTAAATTGAATCAAATGGTGTGCAGTAATGAACAAAATGTCAAGGGGAGGTAAACAAAACAGTAGAGAGAAAATACAGAGAAGATGTGGGAGCTATTGTGACTGACTAATGCTAGCCCGGCTGGGCAGCTAGTGAGGTAGTGGTTCACCAACTAGCCCTGCGAGTAGTCACTATGTCAACAAGCTTCTGGCCTCACCTATTTCACATGGATGAGCATATATGACTTTTTGGCATGATTGCCACTTAACCCCCCTGCACCTTTCAATCTGAAGCTAAGAGCTGGGTAATTACAGGTAATTTGACCCAGGTGAGCATGCAGCCCTGCTCACTGAAAGGGTTTCAGTGGGGAGTCTGACACTGATTGGTGACAGAATGACAGAATGAACACTGTTTACTGTAGTAACTGAATAGTAACTCTGATACCCCATTCAGACTGTCACAGTCAAACCAGCATTGACAGTCTACCTGTATGGGTCAATATGTGTCATCCCACCCTCTTTCACAACCCTCCTCCTCCCACTGCTGGACTCTGCTTGCCTTTGGTGACACAGTTTCTCTATAAGGATGGAAATTAATTGATGTCTAAGTGTCATTTTTGACTGTCCAAAAAGAGAGAGAGACAGGGAGGAAGTGTGCCTTTGGGACGAGCAAGAGAGCAAGAAAGAGGAGCAAAACTGAAACTTGACTTTATATTGTAATCATGTAACACAACTCTGTTATTCAATGATAAGGAGCTACACTGTAGAGTCTCTGCTAATGGGTAATATTGCCAAATAGGTGTCTGGTCTAATTTGGATTTGTTGAGATGTCTTCATAGAAAATATTCAATCCCTGGCTTAGAGGATCATAAAAAAGCTATTTCCTGTGATGACTGCTTTCCTACAGATGCAAATATGTAAAAAAGCCAAATTAATAAGTTAGATTACATTAACTTTATTGTCCCAGAGGGAAATTGGTTTGTATTATGTGTGTACACAATTTAACATACACACTAGTCCAAGACAAAGTCCCCACATGGCATACATCCTTAGTAAATGGTACACACAACTACACAGCACCGTCCTGCACTGCTCATTACTTGGTACTTGATGTGTTTGCATGTGTTTGTATGTTAAGCATTCTGGAGGCTTCCCTGAAGTCACCAGTGTGGCAACTTTGCCTTCCCTGTGAGTTGTATTAACAACAAATGTGTTGTTGACAGAATTACAGTTTGTAGGTTATGCTACTCGCTTTGGTAAAGTTGGAAATATATTGATAGGTTCAAACTTTCTGGATCAATAAGTCATAAGCAAAACATTCTTAAAACACAAACAACACCTCCTTCCTACTTTAGTAAGGTACACAATGAGCTGCAACCTAATTTTCACTCAAGCGAGCCGTCCTCCAAGCTGGACTAATAACATTGGTCTCCATGTGTGGCTGGCTGTGAGATGAGTGTGCAGGAACCATCTACAAAGTGCAACACACATAAACTTAGCTTCCTCACCATTTTTGCAGATGTCTTATTTTTGTGTTTAACAGTTTGTTCCCAATTGACTGGTGAAATAAGTTACTGTTATTACATTTTAAATAAATTATTTAAATTTGACCATATGGCCTTAGAGTGGTACATCCCCCACCCCCCCAAAACATATGGCAGTTATATCACTTGATTCCATTTGGCCTATCTTTTTAAAGAATATCAATAAAATCAAGACTGGATAGTATAACAATGGCGTAGTCGTCAGTACTGGGAAAAAAAAACATTTAAATCAAAAATTGAATTGACTCGTGACCTTAAAATCAAGTCAAATCGAATTGTTGATTTGGAGAATCGTGACACCTCTTATCATTAAGCTTTGCATATTTACTCTTATTCTATCTGCCAAGAAGAATTTTACACTAATGACAAACATAAATGCAACAATAAAATGTGACTCCAATCCACTATTTTTCACATTCAACATTTCTGCATTTCTTTCTGTCCTCACACAGACATCTTTAATGATTGATAATGGTTAGCTAATACCATTGTTTTTGTTTGTTTTTCTTCACTGCAAAATATATATCTTTATAAAAGGAAAAGATTATTTTAAAACACAGCTTCACCTTTATTTCCTAGTACTCATACTTCCATTTTACAGTAAATGATGTCCCGTTGTGACAAGCTTTACTCAGAAAATGTTAAATGTTAAATGTTGAAGGGAAAAGTAGGAAGAAAATGCAGGTGAGCTGCAAAGTATGTTCCAGAGTTCCTGTAAGTGAGTAAAATTTTCTTTTAAACAGGATCTGGATGGATGAGGTCTTAAGTACACACTTATACACTGACTCATTTTCCTGAATGTTGAGATAGTGGTTTAACTCTTGAATTGACTGATGCTCGGAGATTCTCTCTCTCTTAAAGAGGACCTATTATGCTCATTTCCAGCTCTAAATTTTTTTATTCTGGGACTCCACTAGAGTAGCTTTGCATGATTAACAGTTCAAAAAGATCCTTATTTATCTTGCTCTTTATGCAGCCCCTCAGTTCAGCCTCTGTCTCTGGTGGGCCGCCAGGCTAACAAGAACCACTGCCAGGCCAATAAAATATTTTTTTCAATGCCAATAATAATGCCAAGTATCCATTCATTTCAAAATCAATATTGCTTGGGGGTCTCTGTGCAAAGCTGTTCCGAAACGTGAGTAAACCTCTGTGTGGTTGCCTGGGAAACTATTGGTAGCGTAGCTCCTTTTGAGTATTGTGTTCGCATAGCATGTGAGAGGTTACATGAGATAGCGAGTGGCAGAAGGTGAATGCGAGCAGAGCAGAGGAAAAGGTTAGCAGTAAGTTGTCAATCTGGCAGTAAATATACAGTACAGACTACAGTGTGTCAGTTAATAAATGCTGCAGCTTCTCAAGACCAAGAAAAGTCACGTCTGTTGTTTCCCCAACTGCTGGAAAATGAAGGGGGTTAGCTCCGAAGTTAGCAACAATTGGTTAGCCTTTGTTGCTGCAGCTGGTTGGTTAATCCATCCATCAATTTTGTTTCACTTTTCTAGGTTCAAGTCATGTTAATTGATTAATAATGATATTTGGAGTTATTGTTCTATACAGCTGGATAGTGCTGATAAAAAATGTGATATAAATGTGAATGAATTCATGTAGTTAATAATTGTAGGCCTTATTACCTACTGGTTTTCCATCATTCTTTGATTGGTATGACTGTGAAAAGGGTATTTAATGTTGGTGAACACTTCAGAAACCCTGCCTATCACTGCCTTTACATTAAGACATTGGTTGTGATGCACGTGCAGCAAGTTGGGTTAGTAACAACAGCAGTTTTTTAGATCAACATTAACTTCTAATATTCTAGCAGCAAATGAACTTAGTGGGGAAAAGGTGATGGAATGAATGTTACAGAAAGTACAGAAAGATGTAATTCATTAGAAAAAAATGAATATGTATAGTAAGAATAACAAGAGGTAGTGTGAACCAATGAGATCAGTTTGTCATCACTTCAGAAAATCAACTACACAAACATCCCACAATATCCCTTTCTCACACTATCAGTAGGAGATTTAAGTGTAGGTCTAAAAGTCTGCATTTCAATTAAAACAGAATATTCCTGACTCAGCCAGCAGCCACATTGCTGCTATCAGGAATTGGCAGTGATGCTACCACAACAAGCCAAGACATCATTAACATGTCATAAAGCTTGGTTCCCTTACATGTAAAAGTTCATACACATACTCATCTACACTCATTTGGAGTATTATGTATGGTGGGCAGTTACTATACTTCAAATTTCAACACACAGGCAAAAGGTTTCCTGTTAAAAGCTTCCACTAAAAACCTAGAAAGAGTAATGATTGACCCATGAACTTGTTCTTCATCAGCAGTGCAGATCACAGTGAAGCCGTATATGTGGAGGTTAATGGGGTTACATGTGAATAGTATTTTGAGTTTGAGTCTTAATTTAAACCCATTTCCATGAAGGTGGGGTGTCCCACCATGTGTAGTTCAGCACTTTTATTGAGGTGGTGTAGGTTTTGGCTTGGAGTACAGGGTGTGAGTGTGGGTGTAATGCTTTCATAGCTGCCAGAGTCTTCAGCAGTGAGTGTGTGCGTGTTTACAGAGTGTGGCTACAGAGAACTCCCTCTCATGTCAATCAAGATATGTGTGTTTGTGCATGTGTGATTTTTGCTGCTGGTTGGTTTTCCATGGAATAAAACTCTGCCCTGTGCAAAGCGGAGACACGCCCAACCAAAAAGGAAGGGGAATGGAATGCATTTGACACACTTTTAGGGGCTAAACATTGGCATTTTTTGTAGGAGAAGCTAAATGGCTGCCATCATATCCCCCAGTTAAACCACAACCCACAGGAAATCCCGTCAGACAGGAGAGAAGCGCTCAGGAATGGTGGATGCCGACAGGGTCAGGAGGTTCGTTTCCAGAGACATTTTTCAAATCTGCTGTTGCCAATTTGGTTTAGTGCTTCGCAACCCAGTAAGGACCTATGATTTACAGACAAGTGGAAGCCATTTTGTGCACCAAAGCACCATGTGCATTCAGAAAAATATGTTAAAACAACCAGATTCACAATACAAGTGATGGCCTTCTGCATACTGCACTAATCTAACTGGTTTGCAGTAAGATCATGTTAATATATTATTCAGACAACATCACATTATATTACATGCATTGAACACAAAAGAATGCTTTTAATTCATTAGTTGTATTAGTAAAATGTGTAGAAATGTTCAATTGACTCATGAACTTCTTTACCCTCTTTCTGTGTAATTGAATGTGGATAAGGGTGACGACAAAGTTCAGTATAAAATGTTTCAGTGAAGGCAGGTGGATTGATGAGAGGGTGATATTTTGACATCTTCTCCCAAGCTGCCTCTCCTCTCTCTGGGGCAGCACCTGGGAATTACTCCCTGCCCCCGGGGTCAAGATCTGGAAGTGGTTTGTGGCCTGCACTGTGTACGTGTGGAAAGGCAATAAAGCAACAGGAGGATTATAGGAAAAACAGATCACACACACTGGACCAAATAGCCATTCATGAATGTGTAAGAGATGTTATGAGAAACCTGAAACCAGAAACCAGAAACCAATTGTAGTCGTAAAATAGTAATCAGAGTTTAAGAAGTGAAGGTGAGTCATTTATGACTTTTGGACTTTTTTGCACCTATAAATCCTAGCATTTTACAATTTTATGCTAGGTTGGGTAGCATGACACAATTGGTTGTGGTTAAGATAATGTCTGTAAACACAAAGCTTCAGTAGCTCACACATTTTAGCCCAGTTGCTTCATGTCTCAACAGACAGGCTCAGACGTGTAGAAGTGGCCTCAAGCTGCACTGAACTGTAAGACACAACTAATATTTAACAATATTTGATTGGGAAATTACAGGATAGGGTTTATTGAAAGATGGGGTTTCATGTAAGGTCACAACTAAGACATACAAATGGTATGTGCTGATGCCGATCAAGGAATTTTAAAATTTGATTGTTATTGGGTACGCATTCGCCATCTCTTGTTTATTTTAGCTCATTGTACTCAAGTTACAGCAGCTGTCAAAAATGTTCCATAACACTCACTCAAAACACTGGACTGGATTCTACTGCCAAACACACTCTTGCCAGTGAGTGAACCACAAAGTGGCACAACCAAATAAATAAGTAGTAGCCAGGAGTTTGAGTAAATGACATCTGCAGGTCAGTGGTCATTGACTGAAGCTAACAGAACCACTTTGAGTAAATAAATAGGGTCACTTTTCATTTTGTTTCAGCAACATTTTTCTGATGGATCACACCTCTAAAGTTATGTCTTTGGTTTAACAACTGCATTTGAACTTAAGTATTTTGTTTATGCTGGAGACGAAGAGAAGCTGGTCACACATTAACCTGGCACAACGGCTCCAGACTGATATCAGGCCTTGGTTTCAACAGATACTCTATATTAGATGACGCAGACTTTGATGAGTCACAAAAAGACTTAATTCATAGATCCATGATGAAAAGCCTCATTGTTGAGTGATGACATGGAAAAGCATGCAGTTTGTGTTTGAAAGAAGTTGTCTGAATCATAAGAAGCAGGAAATTAGAAGACCCCAAGTGTTTGTATTGGCACTAGTGCAGTGCCTGTTCAAAATGTGCCTGTTTGGAACAGGCCCATTGTTTATTATTTCTCGAGAACCGCATATATATGTATCAATTGACACATGTATCAATTAAACTGATAAGGAATTACTAAATTAAATAGTTTAAATCCAGACAGCAACTCCACTGGTGAGAATAAACTGAGGTTGAACCGGAGAAGCTGTTTATGGCCTTCCATTGGTTGATTCTGCTGCCAATCAATTGTGTCCGTGCTCCTTTTGGCTAGTTTTACTGCCTCTGCCTCTGTTTTTTTCTCCTGTGTGCGCTTGTTCGTCTCTCTCGGGTACTTTAACGGGGTTGGGTTTGTACCTTTGTCCTGCTCAGCTAGTCAGAGCCCAAAAGCCCCATTCACTGTGATGTGATAGTATTTAAATCAAACAGCCCCCGCTGCACTCAGACACGGACTTGATTGGCATGCTGTTTGCTTGATTATTCAAAGTTTATTAAATGTGTAGCATGTTCAAACAACTTTGCACTCGACACTGCACTTCCTTGGGTTCAGCATTAGGCTGTATTCAGACCAAATAAGGTGGTGCAAGCTAAAACAAGAGTTGTCTGTATGCTGTGAGACAGCCAGGACGCTACACTTCATGTCATCCTCAGAACCAATCTGTCTATCTCTTTTTTATCCTTCTGTACAAACTGATCTTCATAATATGAATAACAAATTTAGAGTCTGATGTTACTCTAAATGATTCTATACATTTTAATCCTTCTGACATTTAAAATTGAGTCATAGGTTCAGTTGAATTTGAATTTTATGTAACAGCTAATGATTTACACACTGTTACATACAATGCAGTCATTGTGTTTCTTTTTCCTAATGACAGACAATTGACTTCATGAACAAAAATAATACATTTTAGCATTGCGTTTTGACTTTCACATGTTTTACTGCTCATTGACACTTAAAATGTACTGGAGGCCATGCCCATTGTGACCATGCCCACCCCAACTCCTCTGTCCCAAATTTCACCCACTCTCATCTGGTCAACAGAACAAATTCTGCTTTGTGGTCAGCATTGTTGTTTCACAGCAAGAAGGTTCTAGGACAGAGCTTGGCAACTTTTCTGTATAGTGTAGTGTCATCACCATGTCTATCTGAGTTTTCTCCAAATTGAGATCAGTCTAAGGACATGCAGGTAAGATGAACTGCTGTACTTGTAATCAGTTATGTTTGAGTTTTATGCTGAGTTTAGATGCATTCAGTAACCATAACTTGTATTATTTAGACATGCTAGTGGTGTGGCCCAGTGTTGGTTGGTCAGTTGGTCCACCAGTTTGGTCCAGACTGAAATATCTCAGAAACTAGATTGCCATGAAATTTGGTACAGACATTCATGTTGCCAAACATATGAATCCTAATGACTTTAGTGATCCCCTGAATGTTCATGTCGAGCCACCAGCAGCTCAACGTTTTCACATATCCAGTGAAATTTCTCAACATCTACTTAATGGATTGGCACAAAATGTATTCATGGTTCCCAGAGTCCACCACCAGCAGGGAAATATTTGACTTAGTCCACGATTTTGGTTTACCAACTACTTGCAAAAACTGATGACATTCCCATCAATCTGAGTGCTTTGTGTTAAGTGGTAATTAACAGATGTTAACACAATAAACTAAAATGGTGAATGTGGTAAACATTAGGCCTATATATTAAACATTGGCATGTTAGCATTGTCATTATAATTATGTCAGCTTGACGTCAGCAGCATTTTGCTCAAAGCGCAAGCACCGTTTTGCCTATAATTACAGCCTTACAGAGCAGCTAGCCTGGCAGTAGACTCTTAGTTTTGTTATTTGATGAGGAAGTTTGCACACTTACTTTATGCAAGCCTGTAACATAATACAGCATTTAGCCTCCTGCTGTTAATGTTCTGTGGGGCAGGTCAGAGCAGCTGTTTTAAGTAGCTGGGAAAATTCATTCAGAAAATGTAGGATGGTTTGCAACACAGAAGTGTTGTATAATACTAGTGTATAATTTGTGATGCAGTACATTTTATAGCTTTGATTTGTATGTTGAGTTTCTTTTCAAAATGTGTTTCCAAAGCTCATTGGAAAGTTCTGCATTTGATATTGTTGTGGAAATTGCCTGCAAACACTAAATAATCCCGAAATAAAACACAAAACACTGACAAGTTGAAGATTAAAATATGTTGTATACAAATATATTGGAGACCATACCTTGATACAGATGTCAGAGGGTAGTGTCTTTTATATAGTTATATATAATAGTTTATAGTTTTCAGCAACACAAATAAATCTTACGTGAAGAAGAAGAAACAAATACACAATGAATAAATGATAATTGTTTCAGTTAGTTTACTTTCACAGTATGATTCACAGTAAAAATGGGTCTGTGCCTTTTGGGTTTAGTGCTTTGGTTTTGAATACCCTCTTAACACATAGGACTAACATTCATGTGTATGTGCCTTATCACAGTCTATTGCAAGGATTATCCAGGATCCTGGACACACCACATGTGACAAATACATAGTTTCTATATGACCTTGATTTGATAAGGGAATTTGGCTTGTAGGTTAGAGGATATGACTCACCTCAAATGCCTCTGCCAGGCAACTCTCAGTGTTGTAGACTTAGGCTCTGCGTAGCTGGTGTTTCTCAATACACTGGCATGCAAGTTCCAAGAATATGGCACAGGTTTTACTTTTTGTTTTGAAGAGGCTTGCATCACTAATGTCTTTTCTACAGAAAGATGTGACTAAAAACCCTGAAGGCACAAACCACTTGTACCAAAGCAGAACTACTGGAAATCAGAATTACCCAATATTTTTACCCTTAATTTTAAATATTCATTAAGCCATCAGGTTAGCTACATAGTTGAATAAACAAAGAAAACCCGTGGGAAAATCATGGAACACTGCAGTTATTGCACTTGTGAAACTGGTGGTTGTTTGCCATGAAGACGACACAGTGACACACATGATATGATTCATTTTCCATTTCCCCATTTTTTGCTGTGGGAATATTCCAACTGTGGAGACCCATCAGCACCCCCTCTCTTTGTTAAGCATTATTGCTCTGGGTCATAGAGCATATGACTTCTATTCACAGAGTGTACATATAGTATAATCACTGTGAATGTATAGACAGGTGAGAAGCAGAACTTTTCCCCTGTGAAGACATTTTGACACCTTACACCTGTGCTTTAGGAAAAGCTCAGGTACATATAATTATTGAATTCCATTTAGCTGCTTCAGTTTCGGGGTCGTGGTATTGTGCATGCTGACTCACTGTCACACTGTCAAAATTTACTGGGACACTTGCATAGAACAACCATCAATAATGTTATTAGTAGCTCCTGTGCTTTAACTACAAGTAAAAATGTAGAAAAAATGATATGAAATGAAAATGAAAATTGGCTATTCTAATGTCCCATATAGTTATCAATAATTGCCTATTTTTAAAGACACGAGTAAAACCTAAATCCTCTGAATGGCTACATACAGACGAGTGACAAATTAAAGGAAAAACTGGTCCAGGTCTGAATGCTTGACCCCTATAGTAATGCTTGACCCCTACAGTGAGCATCATGCTGGCATGGTTTGGGTCCACTTGTCTCCTTAGAGGGAAGGGTCACTGCAAATCAATACAAAGTAGTTCACCTTTATCCTATGATGAAACATTTCTGTCCTGATGGGAGCGATCTCATCCAGGCCCCAATTCACAGGGCACGAGGGGTCACTGAATGGTTTTATGAGTATGAAAATTATGTGAATCATATACTATGACCTTTGCAGTCACCAGATCTCAACCCAGTTGAACACTTATGGGAGATTTTGGACCACCATCATCAAAACACTTGATGAGGGAGTATCTTTTGGAAGAATGGTGTTCATCCCTTCAGTAGAGTTCAGAGACTTGTAGAATCAATGCCAAGGTGTATTGAAGCTGTTCTGGCAGTATGTAGTGGCCCAACACCTTACTTAGACACATTATGTTAGTTTTTCCTTTAATTTGTCACCTGCCTGTATATATGTGAACAACTGGCAGTCCTGTGTTTATTTTTCTTGGACTGATAACCACAGGGGCCTTCCTGTTGACCAGGCTTGGACTGTGAATCACACACAAGCTTGCAGTTACACTGCAATCTACACACACACACACACACACACTTCTTGCTTCAACCAAAACATCCCCCAAAAGCCCACCCCACTGCTTTGTTTTGACAAGAGGGGTTGGCCCAACAGAGCCCCGCTAGAGACATGAGTGGAGAAGGGGGTTACAAGAGAGGCAGGAGATAAAAAAACAGCAATGTCACACGCCTTCTGTCACTCTTTGGATTCTCTCACTTTCAAGGAAATAAACCTGTTTCTCTCTTGTGCATGAACACAGACACTAGTGAAAAACATGGAAATTCAGTCCAGAATCCAGGTCTTTTTCCAAACAGTTCTATTTTTTTTCCTCAGGGAAATGTGTTTGTATTTGACTGTTTGGATCCAGTCAGTTTGTTTATTTCATAGTGCTGGTGCCAATTTATTTTGCAATATTGAATCTGTCCATATTTTTGTTTTGCATTCAATACTCACTGTTCAAAAATGAGAATTTGCTGTGTCCTCTTATAGAAAAAGAAAAAAATCTTTGAGGGACATTGAGGCCATGGCACACTACAACTCTTTGTTGGAGCCCAAACTAATGTAATTGGTTTAGGATTAGCTGCTTCTTAAAGGTGCAGTGTGTAGAATTTAGTGGCATCTAGGAGAATGGACTTGTATGTATGTTTTAATTAGTGTATAATCCCATGAAAATAAGAATCGTTGTGTTTTCGTTACCTTAGAATCAGCCCTTTATAACCACATAGGGAGAAGGTTCTCTACCACGGAGGTCACCATGTTGCACCACCGTGTTTCTACAGTGGCTCAGAATAGACAAACCAAACACTGGCTCTAGAGAGGGCATTTTGCGTTTTTCATGAGTTTCAGCAGTCAGCATAGGTTCTCCTGAATGCTTGGATGGGGAGGGAGTCATTCGGTTAGTTGTAATCTGCAACCTCACCACTAGATGCCACTAAATTCTACATACTGGACCTTGAAGCCCACCACACCTATTAAATGGTAATGGTATTCTACCACATTAAATTAAGAAAAGTAAGTACGTTTATTTAATGTAAGTTTGTTCAGGTTGCAATTACAATATGTTGCTATGGAGGCTGTATAAATATGCAGTGGAACATATGATATGACACATTATATTTGATCACTCACTGCGGGCCATTATGCTTCTATACAGTATATCCATCCATGCTTTTGATATGGAGAAAGGTAGCCCAGATGCCCTACTCCCCAGTCTTCAGCTCCTCTTGGGAGATCCTGAAGCGTTCTAGGCATTGTGTTACAGAATATCCCAGAATGCATAATAGAATCCGTCCAGGGTGTTGTGGGTCTGCCCCGGGATCTCCTGCCAGTTGGATGATCCTTGAAAACCTCCAGTGGGAGGCCACCAAGGAATCCTGATGAGATGCCCGAGCCACCTCAGCCATGCTGGCACGAGGCCAGTGTATTTCCATTGAAGAAGTTGTTTACCTGTTGGAAGTGTGCTCTTAGCAGAAAATGCAGCAAGAGTGTTTTGTCTGCAGCTCTTTATCTAACATCTCACTGTGGCTGTTTCTGTTGTACTCTTCCTCCTTGCAGTATTAATAACTGATTTGCTGACCAAATAGCTCCAAATAGCTCCACATATTGTTATGTAGACCTGTTTTTATTGACGAATAGCACAGCTAATGAAGCTCAGCTAGTTTGGTAATATACACATTTAATTTCCTATAACTTCTTCACAATAATAGCCTCCCACAAGTTTGTCAGTGGAAAGCTTTTAATATGAAGCAGCAGCAGCAGGAAATGTTGGCTTTTCAACAGCAGGAACTTAACATGACTGATCCGGCTGAAAGTGATCAGGAAAGAGTTTGAGCTATAGAAAAACCCTACCATACTACCCTGTGTTGGACCCTATATGATACAGCAGTCACCCTGCTTCTCACTGTTAGCCGAGACTCTAATCTGCAGTATAGTTCCATACACTTCACTGAGTAATTACCAGATTAACATTTCAATCTCACCTTCACCGCTCATTTTGGCTGCTTGTATTTGCAGTTTCATTCTTTCAGTCGTGATCTAAAGGTGAGGATTGGAACTTAGATGGGTACACTGATAAAACTGGTCCCTCTGCACCACAACAATCCAGTACACCATCCACTTTACTGCTGATGCTTCAAATAGCTACCTGTCCCATGCTCCATCTTAACCTCTCGTGAACAAGACCCCAAGACACTTTTAGCTCCTTCACTTGAGAAAACCTCATTTTCTGGCAGGATGCCATGTAGAGATGCAATTAATGAATATTTTGATTATCGATTAAATTTATTTTTTAATGAATCAATTAATCGTTTTGTCAATGAATTCTCAGAAAATAGTGAAAACGTCGTTATAATTTCCCACAGCTCAATGAGATCTACCAAAATGTTCAGTTTTGTCCGACCAACAGTCCTAAACCCAAACATTTTAAGTTTACGGTCATAAATGACAAAGTAAAGCAGCAAATCTTCACATTTGAGCAGCTGGGACAGGGTGAGTTATAGAGATTTTTGTTTGACAAATGGCTAAAACCATTAATTCGTTAGTTTTGTCAATTAGGTAATCGTTGCAGCTCTACTATCAGGTCTTCTGACTTGGAGGTGCTGACTCTCATTCACATCTTTCTTATTAGGTGTTGTCACTGACTGTGATTTTCATGTACAGAATCTTTAGTGGCCTAAGGATCGCATCTCAGCTTTTTGCACATGATGTGGCTCCGATGGCTTCATCACAACTGCAACCCCCAGCATGCACAGGGACAGCTTGCAGCTGAGTGTGTAGCAGTCAGGATGACTTGTCAGCCTTTATCTCAAAGCAAAGTGATATTTATTGGATCTAACCCAAAAGAGAATACTATCCAGCACATGTGTAACAGAATGTATAGAGCACCTAACCGGCTCTTGGATCAAAAGCATTCCAGCAGTAACTGAACAACAAGTGTTTTTGTCCTGCAGGTTTCCCTCAGAGACTCTTCAACAAGTCAGAGGGAGAACTCTCCAGTCTGTCTACCAATAGTCACAAACTCTCTGCTTCTGTCTGTTAATGTGTCTGTGGATAGGGTTTGGTGTAAATAGGTGGATGCTGTTGTGTGTTTTACTCATATATGTGTCTCTCTTGAAAGTGGAGGTCTGGGATGTGTTTGCATGGCTCTTCACAGCTGGCTCATATCAGCTGCTGTAACTGGATCCGCCACAACATCTGGGTCAAGCGTGCGTGTGTGTACATGTGTTCAGCCTCTGTTCGTGCAGAATCAGTACCAGCAGTGTTTTGTATGAACCACAGTGTGTAGGCTTTGATAGTGACATTGCTGTCATAGCTGAAGAAGAAAAAGTGCTTGTTGCCCAGAAAAAGCTTTAAGAGTTGAGCATTTTGAGAACTGGTTAACTCGTAATTGACAGTACAAGTGAAGACACTGTAATGCCACTTAATTCTGAAGGTTACATTGTGGCGGGGAGTATTTAACCCCTCACTAGGCCCACAAGATTTACTACATGTCCAAATAAGGTTATTCTTTACTCGTCTATACATATGTGGGTACTGGATCCTAAACAAGAAAGTATGCTTACCTAAGTTAACTGAAGTCTACACGGCTTGTCTACATTCTGGTCACATGCAATACATTCTATGAGGAGACAGTCTGACCATCTGGAACAGAGCATAGCATATCTACAACCTTGGTTTCCATAGGAGTAGGTTGACCAGATGAGAATGGGTGAAATTCGGGACAGGGAAGTTGGGGTGGGCGTGGCCTCCAGTACATTACATTCAATGTTAACAAACAGTAAAACACGTGAAATTCAAAACTCAATGCTAAAATTTATTATTTTTGTTCATGAAGTAAAATGTCTGTCATTAGGAAAAAGAAACACACTGACTGACTTTTATGTAACTGTGTAAATCATTATCCGTTACATAAAATTAATTTTATTTTATTCATTTCATCAGTGACGGGCCTCTCACATCTGTCTGCAAGACGCACATGTCAGATCACTCCTCTGTGGCTGCCTGCAGCTACACTTCCCCAGTCCTAGTGACTGCAACTTTTATTTCATTTTAAAACAGAAATAAATTCAGAACAGGATTACAAGTAATATATATTTCAAAAATAACTACGTATTGTTGCTAGAGCGGCAATAGTAATGTTTAACTCAGAAAGTCCCTATATAAGCTGAATATTACCTCACTGGAAACAAATCTAGTTTTCCTGAGTTCAGTTGACTCATGTTTATAAGTGTATAAGTTTTATGGCATTTTCACGTTGAAACAACTGAACCAATGTATCAAAGAGGTGGCTTAATTTTAAATGTCAGAAGGATTAAAATGTATATAATCATTTAGAGTAACATCAGACTCTAACTCTGATCATTTGTTATTAATATTATGAAGATCAGCTGGTAAAGATGGATAAAATAGAGAGATAGATGGATTGGTTCTGAGGATGATATGAAGCGTAGCATCCTGGCTGTGTTTATAACATGCATGAACCATTACACACAGGTGACACATACATTACAGTCATTTTAAACCTCGTCAGCAGGGAAGATCGTCATTAAGCTGTAGGAGCTTACAAACACATGCGGACATCTCAAATTCCTCCTGCAATGGTGGCTACACTCTCCATCATCTGCTTTAAAACAGGTCGAATGCAATCAACAATTTCTTATTTGTGATAGCCTAATCAGTGCAATAGAAAAGTGAAAACATGTCCATAATACTCTTACATATTTTACAAAGACAAACAGGACATTTTTTAATAACTAAAAACAGGAAGCAGCCTCAAAGTATACAGGCTTGTTCATATTATCTATTATTATTATCTTAACGGTTAATTTTTGGGAAGAGTCGGGATTTGAGAACTGCTTGTAATTCAGGACTGTCCTGATTTTCTGGTCACCCTCCATAGGAGACAGCCAGCTTTATCAGGACAGCTGCCTTGCCCAGTCATCCTTAGCAGACAGAAGGATGAAGTGCTCTGAAAGAGACAGGCCATGAGCTACTGCTCCCAGGTTTTCAGATGACCTGAAAATGACCCAGGGAAACACTGTGTCATAGGAAAATTCCCTGACAACCTTGAATGTATTTGTTTTTTCTTCTGACCTCCAGTGGTTTAAGTGCTCATCTGGCTGCAGTGATATACAGGTGTACTCAGTTGTGCTCAGTTTCCCTGACATTACCGTTGAGTAACAGGTGATTACAGGTGTAACACAGCACACTTCTGATTAGAGGTCGACCTCTTCTCAACCTCTTCGACCCCTCTGCCTGCAGGCAGGTCAGTCATTGCAAATTCATGCTGTGCAGCCAACTGCTCAAATCCACAGAACTTCTTTACAATTTTGATTGGAGATCTAAGAGATTTTAGTGATACCAAATGTGTACCCACTATTTCCATGTGATGGATCAGTGCAGCCATAAAAACATGGTATCTTGGTTTTGAATATTTACTGTCATGAAATTGTAGATGTTCAAATTTCCATGTTTTCAGAGCACTTTAAAACAGCTATAATCATTTTTTTTTATATAATATTAATGTATTAAAGGACAATGTGTAATGTTAGAGGAGAATTATCAGTGACTCTGCAGCTCCCCTCAGCTTTACGGAGCTTTATAGCAAGTTTCAGCTCATTGTTTATCTGTCCGGCTGCAACATTACTGTTTTGGTTCACTCTCAGCGCTCTCATAGCGTCATTTTCGGTCACTGCAGGTAGATGTTTTCATAGAAAAAGCTGTAAAAAGCCACTGTACACTACCTGCTCAGCACCAAACGGCAAACACCAGCAGTAGACTAGTTGGTGAACATAGTGGAGCATTTAGCAGCTAAAGAGCCAGATATTTCCCTCAGGAGTTGGTAGAGAGCAAAAACAGAGCTAAAAGAGAGTGAATATTGGACTTACATTCACCAGGTGGACAGAAACACTCCAAATGAATGATGATGTTGCTCCGTAACTGCTGGATGTGTAAATAAGCAACTATTTGCTAAAAAGTTCAACGTATCAACTTAAAAGGTGATGATATGTCAATGTTGTGCTCACAACTTATTTGTGCTGCTTACAAGTGGCCAGAATCAGTTGTTGCAGGTTTAAGGACATTTACTTTATGCCTAGGAAACACAGCTACAAATTTTAAATAAATTATTTGTCAAACCATCTTTTTAATCATAAATCTTCCTTGAGTGTGCTCTTGACTCGAAAATTGAACTGCCTTGTTTGTGTTTGTTTGTTTGTATGTGGAGCTCTAATGTATTTTTTCCCTCACAGACAGTGCAGCAGACAGAGACAGACAGAAAAGACTACATACTTGACAGACAACATGTCCACCAGTCCCATCAGTCAACCCTGCAAGCAGGAGAGGAAAGGCAGTTTCTTCAAGGTACGAGCCACTCAGTAACTTCTGAGTAAATAAGACATGTTTTCACATACAGAGCTGACAGCATGTTATAAATGTAGTTTATACAAAGATCTTGGCTGCTGACACCTCTTGGTCTAGGGAGGGATATTTGGGTGGGGGGAGGCAGCAAACCGTATAGTTACAGGCTAAATGAGGGAGAAGATTAAAGAGGAGGAGGAGAGAGGTGGAGCTGGCCTGAGTATAGTTTTGTGGTTTGTTTTCCGGTTTTCATCTCTGCTCCTTCTTGTATAGCTTTGTTTCTCCTGGATTGCCCAACAGAGCTTTGTTTTTGAGGAAGATGTAGTGAGTGTTAGATTTATCAGATGACGAGACACAGGGCTCTCAACAAATATTCCCAATTAATGTAATTTAGCACATAATGTAAATGACAGTTTCATGTCAGTGTTGTCACTTGAATAGATTTTGTTTATGACTTTTAGCAGTTTGATTACAAATGATGATCTACTCTTGTGTATTCTTAAAATACTGAATAGATTTGCTGATTGACAATCACATTGATTTTTGATAATTGACGCTTGCAGATTGCTGATACTACTGCTGATTTTAAGATGATTTATGTATTTATAAAGCAGTGGGACCAAATGTAATGTGAAGTGTATAAAATCCAAATCAGTCCGCTGTGAGAATCCACTAGAAACCTCATCATCATGTGTTATACATTTAGAATATCAGCTCTGCTCCATCTGTTGTTATTTCTTTGTTAATAACTTTGAACATTTAACAGAGGGCTCGCCACTCTTACAATCTGTTGTGATGTCACATTTCTGAAACAAATGAATGTGTTCATCAGAGAGCCACCGCGTACTGATTTAGTGCTGTTTAATTAACCAAAGAGACACACAGTGTTTGTTATTTATATTTTTTTCTCCTGACAAAACTTTTGCACTGTGCGATAGAGACTAGCCAAAGTTGCCATGCACACTAGTTTCACCTCCTGTTTTTCACGCTGTGAGAAGTTGAAGTCATGTGCAGCCTTGTTGTGATCAGTCAGTGGTCATTGTGTGCACCTCCCTGACACAGTGTCAACAACAAAAAATATATGATGAAGAGGTTCAACCATGAGCCCATTTCATTCACTTTTAGGGCGTCTGATTCTCATTAGTAAGTGAGGGCTAATGAAGTGACAGCAGATTATATTGTTACTTATTTGCAAAAAATGACTCATAGTGGCACAGAAGCCATGGCATTTAATCAGTTCCCGTTTTTTCATCAATGATGCTTTTTAATAGCCTTGCACCTACATGATATGTGTATAATTACTCTTCTCCAAGGAAATGACTCATAAACATAACTAGATATGTAACTGATATCTCATCTGCACACAATAAACAGTGGCCTGATTCATCTGGCTTTGAAGCAAAGTGCTGTTATTGATACAAATCTGTTCTGGTCAGATAAATCATCTCATGTACCTGTGTTGTTCATCTTGTTAGTTTATAAGATGTTACATATTTACTTACTTTGTTATCTGCTGTAGATTTATGAAGAGTCATGTAAAAATTTGATGTAATCTATAATCTATAAGAAAAACTTCTGCTTTTGTACTGTAAACAAAACTGTAACCAGTATATATTATGCTACAAAATATTTAGAATACTTCGATTTGAAGCAGGTTGCAACTTTGTGGCGTTTTTTTCCACAGACATCTCTAGGTGAAACACAAAAGAAGAAGTGATCAAAGCATGATATCATCATCTATAGATATTTGTTGTTGACTTCCTTAGAAGAAGCACTCTTTACTTACAGACTGCTGCTTGGTGTTGTTAAGTATCTGACAGAAACAGTTCAAACACTGATCCATGCCAGCCTTTCCTTTTGTGTGAGGACTGTTTATCCGCAGTCTGTAATAATTACAGGCCTGCCTTAAACACACATGGCCTTATAGTGTCAGCACACCTCACAGCAAAGCAGCAATGAATCAAATGTGGATACACACCCATTAGTGCTTATACATCTGGGAAAAAGATAAAGTGTAGTCCTGACAAAACATCATTTAAATGTGATACTTGTTTTAGAGTTTTAGACCAGACTATAGGATCACACGTCTGTACTACCAAATATGTCACTGACGCTACATTTTGCAGTAGTTTCTTTCTTGACTTTAATCTATGTTTGGGAGAGAGGCGGAAAGATGAAGAAAAATAAAGGTAGGGTTGAGAGGAGACTATTAATAGAAGACACAGGTGAGTAAGTCCAGGACCTGACAACCTGCTGCTTATCAGCTTCAATACTAAAGAGATAAATGTCCAAAGGTTGAATTAGACTGTAGTGTATCTGCTAATATAAGTCAGGCTAACTTGAATGTATGCTCCCACAGCAAAGTAGCTGGCTGTAAATATGGAAGCAAAGTATTAATGACATATACACTTCATACTGTATCTATGGATCAAAGTAAGGTGCTAGAACATCCTTTGTTGTGTATGTGGAGATGATGAATGTGAGTGCAGTTTTCCAGCCTCTTTCTTAATATTTATTCTGCCTACCTTGGCATCTGGCCAGTCCCAATGCCAAGCACACATACTTTCCTCATGACGCCTGCGAAAGGAGGTTTTGTTGCATGTAGTAGGCACTCGATCCTGTTTGCCATATGCCGTTTTATGTCAGCGGCAGTCTTGATAAACCTCAGGAATAAGAGTTTCCTTATAAAAGTTATCATGCATTTTAGCAACAGCTCTTGTGTTACCGTACTCACAATATCTGCTGCAGTGAACGTTCCTATAGCACTTTTTTTCCGACATAGCTTGTTTTCCAGTCATGTTTTCCACAGTTGCTCGCATGCATTCATTTGAACTGTTTTTACAGTTTTTCAATTAGTATTTCAAATATGTTGGCTGCAGATTTACTGTACAAACAAAGTCATGTAAAATAAAGTACCTATAAAATGCACTTAAATCCTATAAATCCCTGAGGTGGACGCCATATGTCTGTGGGGAAAAAAATTAACTTTTGTGAAGCACAATGCAGACTGGTGTCAGTGTCAGTATTGGGAATGTAGGCCTATCATTCTGAATGTTTGAGGTTGTGTTAGTCTGAGTGGTGTGAGTTTCCTCAGCCTGCTCATGATGTTACCCAACAGAAAGATTGCCCAACTAGACAGATTAGAGGGAAGTGAAACGAATGACGCCAGTGTCACAAAGAAATGAATCAGGCTCAGTCTTCCAGGAAATCCAGTATTCCTGTGAAACGAAAGCTGGTGTTGCATTTACTGGGGACAATGTACAGTTTCAAACATACAATAGCACATAATCCATCACACACTTACTTAGATGCCTCATATGAAAGGCTTGTTCACCACCTGTTGATTGTTAAAAAGGTCTTTAAGCTACAAGCACAACAACATTGTCACTTTGTGTGTCAATACATATGTGTGTGAGTGACTGGCTGACTTAAAAGGTTGAGTCAGGGTAAACATGTGGTCTTGTGAGTAGTTTTTTTAGAAAGGCTTGCTCAGAGTCTAAAGGGTAGTAAATGCACTGATTCAGCATGGCTTTAATAGAACTCACACAGGGGTGAGGAGGAGGGCAACAGTAGTCACATTTCAGTTACAGTGTGCAGCACGTGTGGTAAGAAATGGAGACCTCTACTGGGAAGTGGCAATTAAATTTGCCACATGTTTGACCAAGCAGTGCTATTTTTTTTTTTTTTTTTTTTTGAAGCCTCTTTTAGAGTAAAAATCATCTTTTCAAAATGAGTGTTATACCAAAATGTGACTTGAAATCATGAATAAAATTGCTAATAAGAGTCATATAAAAGACAGCATCCTAGATCTTAATATGGCACCTTAGAAACAACAAAAGAGCTGTCTAAAACCATGAAAATAATAGTAATAGTATAATAAAGGTAATACATATCTTCATCATTTCAAAATTTCTAGATTTAAAGACACTCTAAAACATGAGCAGCCAGAAGAGAGAACATACAGTTTCTGCAGCGATGATGTAAATTCACACAGAGAAAACACATTTTGCAGATATGAGTGTCTTATAATAACTGATAATATATGATTATATAATGATGAATTCAAATTCAATTTAAAGTACAATAATATGCTTATTTGCTTTCTCTGCATCTGGCCAACAAATGTTTGAATGTGTTGAATATTTTTATTCCTGTATTGCTTTTTATGTTTTTTCAACAGTTGCATACATGTTTTCAATGAGTATTTCTAATATTTTGGCAGCAGATTAACAAAAGAATTTAAAAAATGTAGGACTTTTGCTTAACAATTATTTTCATTATCAATAAATATAATGATTATCGTCATTTTTGTTATTATTATCTATTTATGTAGCTGTATAATGATGGACTCAAGTTTGAATAGCTTGACATTTTGGGAAAACACATATCCACTGTCTAGATGAGAGTTACGACAGCTGGTCGTCGTCATGGTGACAACAGGACTCCAGGAAGTCACTGCTCCTGGTTTATGGTGTTGACACTAGAATAAGCAGCTTGTGAGTGACGGTGGGACCCAAATGCAGCCAATAATGTAACAAAAACACTGTTGACTCGTGGCAAGTGAAGCACACTGCAGCATAGCATTCTCAATGTGCCGCTTCCTTTTGGTCACAAACATACCATTTGGCTGCGGTACACATGCCAGTTAAAGTTGGTTTTAGTATACAGCCAGTCTACACAACTGATTAAATCAGGTGGATGCAGCATTTTTAATGAAAAACATCAGCAGGTTTACCTTTTTTGCAAATAGAGGAATTTGTGTGTTGGCTAATAATGGTGCAGCACTGCAAGGGGTCAGTCTCAAGTGAATGTAATTAATTAAAATGAAGTTTTAATCAAACATTTTAAATTTAAAAGAACACTGAACAACATTGTTCATACCTGAAGCAATTCCACTGAACAGTAAATGATGACAGCTGACCTCTGTGTGACCTGTGAAGGCTTGTTGTTCTCCCAGTAGAGTTATTTATGTCTCCCCTGACAAACCGTTTCATACATGAAGCTTCAGTCACAGACAGGCTTTTATCAATTGTTTCCTACAAGTGTTCCTCTTTAGTAACCCTAGTTGGTCAGTGGGAAGTGGTTAGACTGGGGGTAGATTTTCTCACACATACACACAGAGACACACACACACACACACACACACACACACACACACACACACACACACACACACACACAACATCAAGCTTACAGAGGCTGAAAATGCCTCTTGTATCTTCCAGTCTAATAATACTCCATCACATCCTTTACCTTCTTTTTTTCTCTTCCTTCTTTGGAATAAACTCCCACATAGAGCTGCAACAATATTGGTTTTGTAATTTTTCAAGCATAAATGCCAAACCCTTTCTTGTTCTTCAAATGAAATGCACAATTTGAACACGTCTCCTTGGGCTATAGGTAATTATATTTTTTTCTGTTTTCTGACATTTTATAGAGAAAACAACTAATCGAGTAAATAACCTGCAGGTGATTAGATGATGGAAATCATTGATAGTGTCACTTTGAATAAACATGCTCTGCTTGGTATAGTGGTTTGAAAGCTAAACTTAGGAACAAATTGCAGCCGATGCAAAATAACATTATTTGGTATTTATTAAATGCATCTCCTCAAACTCATGTTGGCAGTGATGAATTCAGAAGGGTAGGACTGCTGCCAGGACAGCTCAGAGCAGAACAACAGAAGCTGCACCATATGTACAATGTTATCAATGGGTATGCTCCTCAACACTTGTGTTCTCAGATAACAATGATCCATACTCAGCATAACTATAATTCCAGGGCCAGTGTGCGATGAGGTAAAGTGCCTCAAGTGAATAATGTAGTCAGAAGTTAATTTTTTTACACTGGTGCAATGTTGTAGCCTTCTGTTACACCTCAAGGTTTTAAATATGTGAGGGGCTTATAGAAGTCAGGTTAGGATGTTTTAATGGAACAGGGTAACAGATTTATAATTAAATCTGTTATTTTTTATTTCTTAAATTGTGGTGATGTGTTTTTGGATTTCAGGATTGTGTTGTTTTTATGTTGAATGTCTCGTGCTTCTTTATGTTTCTTTGTCTTTTAACATCTTGGGACCATGGTGGAAATAAATGTTTTCACTTTAACATGTTATCCTTTGGATTTTTATTTTTTTTCTGTGTCTAATAATCCGTGAAATAAAATAAATCAGTCAATTAATAATTGTCAGTTGCAGCTCTACTCCCACTGAAAATTTGGGAGGTAGGCTGGACCATTCAGTTGATTTCTACTCTGATACTGTTGGTGCAATTCTGTTCATGTTGCTATACAAAGTTTTTAATTTCTGAACCTGATGTTACATTAACATTCTTATCTGAAGGTTTGGATTCTGCTTGTGTCTGTGTGTGTGTGTGTGTGTGTGTGTGTGTGTGTGTGTGTGTGTGTGTGTGTGTGTGTGTGTGTGTGTGTGTGTGTGTGTGTGTGTGTGTGTGTATTTTATTTATTTATTTATTTTTGTACATGTGAGGTCTCATAGTTGTGTGTCTGTTATATCTGAACCTATAAAGTGTATAGAGACTCTTTGGTTGATGTGGATTTTAGATAAAGTTGAAGTTGACTGAACTGATCTCTGAGCAATTATCTTCTCTCTGTAGCTGATCGACTCATTTGCCTCGGAAATTGGTACTTTGAAGAAGGAGATGGGAAAAAAGACTGAGCCAGCTGAAGGAGACCACAAGACAGATACACTTCTTGGGTGAGCGTGTGTGTGTGTTTGTGTGTGTGTGTGGATACTTTTGTATGTCCCAGCCATCCCAGCCAGTACTGGCACTTAATATAGCACAGTTCCTCAAGGCTACCAGCAGGGAGCACACTTGACAGGCCTTTAAATGTTGTGTCAGTGTGAAATGCTGTGTTGAGTGTGATAGTCAGATATGCCAGGAATCAGCAGATAGAATAACAAACTGATTAGTTCTCCGGGAACTGTTACGTAGGGTGTGTGTGTGTGTGTGTGTGGACTTTGTCAGTCTATGAACCTGGAAAACATCTGGAACTTGTAGAAAATCTTGATCCCAGACAAACCTCTGATAAAGATGCAAAGAGTCTATGCTTTATGTGCTCTATAGATGCTCATCATTTGTTTGTAAATGATCTCAACCCTCTCACTCTGGAATGTTTTGTGCACAAGTCTGGTGATTAATTCCTCTTCTAAGACACAGCTTCTGTAGAATTTGGAAAGTACCTGCTGACTGTTGGGGAAGTGTGAAGTGTGAGGCACACTGTCATGAATTCCAGTTATTTATCTGTTTTGGAATCATGAATGAGTTAGTAGACATCTTGAAAACTGATGTTTTTTTCTCAAACTGTCAACACTTGAAATAATGATCATTTTAGTGCAGCCCACACATTGTATTTAGGTTTGTGTGTTTGTGTTTGTGCATGCTTGTGTTGTGTGTGTGTGTGTGTGTGTGTGTGTGTGCGTGTGGTAAAGCCAGTACTAGCTGTGGTGGTTGAAATAATTATGATGTAATTAGAAAGGAGACTTTATTTATTTATTTACTTTATTTATTGCCTCGCTTTATTTGTGCACATTTAATTGCTGGAGCGGTTCTGTTGTTTCTGTTTATTATCCACAAACAACAGAAATGACTGTATAGACATCAGCATTGTGATTTTCATTACCAGTGTTTTATACATGTTTGTTATTTACATCATGTACTTGAGCAGGAGAAATAATGATAAAAATAAAAGTCAGCCCAACGTCACAATTCATACATTTGCATCAAGAGCTTTACAATCAATACAGCATGTGTGCCATTTGTCAGAACATTGATTGGTGATATCACGAGGGCCCGACCAATCAATATATCGGTTGATAATCTTATACATATAGAATATATACATAAACACACATTTTTTTGCAATGATCCATCAAATGTGATTATAAAATACTTGTGAAGAAGATGTGTAATGGAGGCATGATATTTTACAGCTTAACAATAAACTTGCAGTGCACTGAAACAGTAAACGTTAATAATTATAAATAACTGTAAATAAAAAAACACATAGAACATAAAAAACATATCTACGCATATATTAAACTTGAATTAACAAAAAAGGATCAAATATACATAAAATTCTTCCTATATAATTTTAAATAATAAAAAAATATATATTGATATAATATACCAATATATCTGTGATAGGCCAATATTGCCGATAATATGGACTGACCGATATATCAGTCAGGAATCTAGATGTTACTCTTGTGATGTAATTTCTTGTTTTTGTTTGGTCCTGTTTTCAGGCTGGGTGAAGAGGTGGGAGGTCTCTTCCTGCAGGCTTCACCCTGTCCTGGGATCGGGACAGGGTCAGCCGGAGCCAGAGATTCGGGCTATGACTCCCTCCATCGGCGGCTCAGTGTTTTGGACAGACTGGTGAATACACATGCTGTGTGGCTACAGCTGGGCCTCAACCACCAGGATGCCACCCGTATACTACAGAGCCAACCCACAGGGGTGAGGGAACAGCAGCGTCTTGTATCCAACACTGTTGATTTAAAGCTTTCACTTTGGTTGAAAACTTCCCTTCTTAGCACATATACACCTAATAAATCTTACACCTGTACAGTATAATGCTGTATACACCACAAACTACATCCTCCAAAAGCATCACCACCAATAAACCTCTCTGACACAGTTCACAATTCAACTGTCACCAGTGCTCAGCAAAGTATTTCCATCCATTGAGCGGACTGTTGAGACAGTTAAATCTTGACATGTACCTGTGTTAAGGCAAAATACATTTCTTACAAATCCAATCATAAAACCACAACTGTTCTGGCTTATTTTATGGATAGAAATGTTAAAGCCCTTTGCTCCTAGTAAGAAGTTGATTGAGAAAATGTGTTTTTGGGGCCTTTAATGTATTCCCCCCCAGGGAAAGTGATTTGTGAATTGAGTTCATATAAATAACAAAAAAATAAGAGCAGTGTTAAAGAATCACTTTGCTAATTAACAAATCATGAACACTGTCCAGTCAAGCAAAGATACCATTCTAGCTGTAGTCTGCATTCACAGTAATCTAATGAACCTGATTTACTTTCTCTTACTATCATAATTTCAAAATAATACACATGCAGCACATAAATGTAGGTAAATATACTGTATATACATAAGGGAAGCAGTGTAGATGTCAGCATTTCTTGCCATATTACAAACTCTCCACACAAAATTCCATCAAGAGTTCTTATGTAATGAGTAAACCTGATTGGATGTTTCCTCTCCTGGCCTGCAGACATTTGTGGTGAGGAAGTCAACCAGCCTGCAGAGAAAGGTCATCTCTCTACGCATGGACAAAGACTCTGTGACTCCTGTCAAAGACTTCCCTGTCAGGGAGAGCCAATACAGTAAGCATCTGAACTCTTGCTTCATGAATTTGTTTTTTTTTTTAGTTTTTCAAATATATAAAGCTCATCTTACGTGAGTGGAATAAGAAAGTGGAACAAGTTATCAATGTATACACTGTTTTCTCCGCCCCCTCGGATGTTATTTGTGATCACAAGTAACAACAAAAAACTGTCTCAGTTCCTCAACTGAAATACCCGGGCTGCTGTACTCATTCAACCTAGCTTAGAGAAGTATTTGTAGTATTCACATTAAGCTTGTGCAGAAACATGAACTGGGCTGGCAATACTCTATTATTAAACTATTTAAAGTACAGTACAAGGCTCACTGTCTCACTTGTCTGAGGTCGAAGGTCCGCTGCACTGCAGGTTGCTTGCTTCCTCTAGTCAGTTTACACTTTACTCATCACCATGCAGCAGCACTCTCTGAGCCACCACCATGGACCGACAACACACTTGAGCCCTCACGATGCCAACTTGTCTTTGGACACGGCACCTGGAGCAGACTCTGGCCTGCATACAGAGAAACACAAAGAATAAGTGCCATCATTTTGATATTCACTTAAATTTTTACATGCATACAATACATGAACACATAGAAACACAAAGAACGAGTGCCAGCAGTGTTTGTTAGACACCTGCCCTCAATCAGTCCACTGAATCACAGCCATTTGCTCACAGTTTTAGTCTGGACAGAGGGCTCAAACAGAGAGAAAAAGATAAACATAAGGTGTCAGAGACTTCATTATACTGTATCTATTGTCTGTTAGATGTTTGGTATCCTTCACTTTTAAACCACTTCTTCCTCTTCCATCACTCCATCTAAATGAGTGGATTACTAAGTCCACTGTTTGTTTCCTTGTTGTTCTGTTCTATTTTTAGTTTCCTGAAAAGCAGGGATTTTCCTGAAGCTTTGATCAAACATCTCTGTACCAGACTACTGTACTATATTGAATGTCCTCTAGTCTTCTAGTGCTGTACCTGTGTGTTCATATTTGTCTGTGTCAGCACTAGAGTGGAATTTCCAAATGCGTACCTAGTGAGAGTATGTGCTGCGTGTGAGTCACCGCCCACAGCAGCCTGTGCTACGAAAGCATGCATGCTTTGCCTTTTCTCTGTCGACTGAAGAGTCAGTGACGTCTCTCTTTTCACCTGAAGAGAACAATACACAATAAATAATGCAGCCTTACTTGTAACCTAGGTGTATGAATGGTCCTAAAACAAAGTTAACTTTGTTTCACCACTGTCATATTACAGTTATTAATCTTACATAGCCACAAACAGATACATTACCTCATCGCCATGCATCCTGCAAACAGCTGTGTTTAAAAAAGAAAAACAGTATTAAAGATAAGTAGTTTCTTTCTTTCACTCGCTTCCAAACAAATGCACGTGCTAGCCAAGATCTTTATGACACTAGGTGGTGGTGCTCATGGGAAATGTTTTTGTCCACAGCTAAAATCAACACAAAATGAAAGTTCATTGGTCATGTAAGGTTCTGTAATTGTGCATCCGCATGGAAAATGAGGCGGAACACAGTATATTTTCTATCAGCTACTATCAGTTGCACTACCAAAGTCTTTGTTTGATTTGCAGGTGAAACAGTGCTAAGAGGAGAATATAAACTTAATGATTATATAAATAACATAGTACATGTCTGTTAACAGTAATGCATGGAAGGCTAATGTAGTGACATCTGGATGCATATAGGACAATCTGATGAGCGATCTAATTGAATGTTAACTGAAATTGTAGAGTAATAATTAATTTCAATGAGACCATTGCACCAATGCAGCAGGGGTATCGATGCAGAGTCTCCAGCAGAGTCATACATCAAAAGAGTTTAATTTAACTCATTTTGTTGCAACACTTGATCTACGGTTCTGAGAAGACCAGTCAAATACCTGCCAGCGCATATTCCTGTTCCTGTATCGTTGCGACAGAGGACAAAACTGTAATCACTGCAGAATTGTAGAGTCTTTCATCATCTTAATATAACCACTGTGCAGCTTTTTGGCAGCTGATAAGCCTTCAAACTCATGGATCTGTTTTTCAAACCGGTTTTCTTGTACCGTATGTCATTATCTCACCACTACCTGATGCAACACATAATGTTTTTCTAACACAGCTGTTTTTGTTCAGAACATCTAGTAAGAGTAATGGCCAAAACAGCATGTCCATTATATTCAACTGAAACTGTTACACTGACCACGGAAGCCACACATGCAGCCGGTCTATTTTTGTTTTCTTTACATGCGTCTACGCGGCCTTCCAACAGGTAAAAATGACATAGAACTGTGTAAAAAAATGAGTACAAACTGTTTAAAAATGATTTAAAATAAATACCTCATTGTACCAGAGCCAGTGTGACGCAGCACTGTAAGCTTGTGGGTTTTTTTTCATTGCACATTAAAATAAAACAATGCTTATCCATGATCCTGTAGTTAAAACAATTTAGTTAATTCATTCACTCATTATAGCCTACGCTTCCAAAGCCTGCATAACCAACTGCATTATCACTTGGCAAAACTCAATATGCATGCAGTGACAGGTGTAGCAGGTTGAAAATCACACTCTGCCCCGCCTACGTGACTCATCGCCTCCATGCCCGGTGTATTTCAGCTGTTATGCAACACATCCTCACGACACATCCTGGCCCCTAGGAGTTGTTATCAGTTTTATCTTCACCAGGTTGCTATAAGTAATCTGTGGGTAATCAGTAACTTGCTGTGACACCGCTGCCCTCTACACTGCAGGTTTACCTGACTCAACCTCCTCAGCCCCCACCTATTTTAACATTTACATTGATTTAAATTCAGAGTGCTTCTTTTTGTGTTTTCATGTTTAGTCAGAGAGGGTTTGTGAGCTCTGGACAGTCTATATAAAGCTCACTCACATTTGTTTTTGTAAACAAAGGAGCAGAGCCACATCACCAAGCCTAATGTGTATTATGTTGCAATAAATGATCAAAACCTTGACACAAGTGCTCTGACTAAAATTAATTTCTGTTTTACTGCATTTAACTCATTTTCTCAGCAACTTGAGGATTAATAATAAATAATAATACATTTAATTTGTACCACACTTTCTAAGTGCTACATAGAACACACAACATAAAGAAAATAGTAAGCAGAGTTAAAATGAATAGAAAGGCTTTTAGGCCTTTTTTAAAAGAGTGTAGGGTCTGTGATGTCCTTATTTGGTTAGGAAGGCTGTTCCACAAGCGTGGTGCAGCAGAGCAGAAGACTTGATCCCTCATGGTGCGGAGCTTAGTACTGGGGGCCTGGAGGAGCAAGCTGCTGGCAAATCTTAGGTTGCAGGTGGATATTTGTGGTGCGATCACATCTGTAGGTAAGGAGGCGCATGTCCGTTGATGGATTTGTATGTGAGTAGCAGGACTTTGTGGTCAATCCTGAAGGAGACAGGGAGCCAGTGCAATGAAAACAGGATTGGCGTTATATGTTTGTGTTTTCACACTCTCATCAGGATCCTGGCAGCGCTGTGATAAATGTGCTGGAGCACATTGCAGTAGTCCAGTCTTGAGGAGATAAAGGCATGGACAAGTTTCTCTGCATCTGACATGGTTAGAGAGGGGAGGAGATTAGAGATGTTTTTGCGGTCATAGAAAGAGGTTTTGCATAGATGTCATCAAAAGTCAGCTGAGGGTCAAACCTAACACCTAGATGAGTAATTGAGGAGGAAAGGGGGATGTCCTGGCTGTCAAAGGTGAGATGAATACCAATAAAAAGAGCTTCAATTTTGCTGCTGTTTAACTGGAGGAAATTTGTGCTCATCCAGGCCTTTATCTCCTTTAGGCTTAAACTGACGTGGCCTGTTAGAGCTTGTGTTCTCTAACAGAGAATTGTGTATGTGTGTGCCAGTTACAGGAACTTGTTTTGTGCATCTTAAGCAAAGAAGGCTGGTTGGCCATCGTACCATCTGGCAAGCCAAAAGTCTTGGTGGTCTTTAGTACTTAAGCAAACTAAATCACATGGTTCATTTTGATGCTTTGTTTGACTGGGAACTGATTGTTTCATCACACATTGTTGAACCTGTCTTAGACTTGGACATTGAATCATGCTGAACTGAATAGGGCTGCTTGATTATGGCAAAAATCATAATCACAATTGTTTTGGTCAGTATTGAGATAACGATTATTTAACATGATTACTCATTGACTTTGGAAACATCATGCATTTATTGAACTTTTTTTAAAAAAATTTAAATATAAATCAACTGAAAAACATAAAAAATAAATGTAAAAAAAATGTTTAAAAAAAGAGAGAGCAGTGAGACTGAACCAAAACAATAAATTTGTGGGAAGTAAAAAACAAAAAAATGTCCAGAAAGATGCTAAAACACTCTGTAGCTAAGGGGGAGGGGGCTGCAGAGTTGGTGAAAATTCTCTGTGGGTTTGTCAAAATGAGTGATACCTTTCACATTATACATAGTTATTTAATCCACTGTTAATATATAAATAGAAATTAGTGCAGCTTTAAATTACAATAATATTTTTTAACGTTCCTGTAATGCTCATAAAGTTAAGGTAACATCAAACTCTGATGTATTTGAGAAGTTTGGTTTATCTTGTTAAATGTTTTATAGAATAACATGCCTATAATCTACAAAAAATAGATTATGAAAAAAGCATTGTTCTGATATTGGCACCCATAGTCAGATATTTAAGTTGACTATCTCCAGTTTGTAAGCTAGCAGACGCAGCTAAATCCAGCTGTTAAGCTAAATTGAGCCGACTCTGTTCAAGCAGCTCTCCGATCTTAGCATTCAGTTTGACTTGACCAACATTTACACCACATTAGGTGTACCCTTGTGTTTTACTTGATTAATGACCTGTGTGCTGCAGCAGTGAGCATGGTCTGAAGTTGAAAAGTACAAAGGAACAACGGACTGACACT